>NC_065567.1:6791209-7419305 GCF_022605725.1 Anthonomus grandis grandis
CGAATTTTAAAGCATCATTTCTTGCTTTTTTCAAATGGAACAATTTCAATTTTTCATCAGGATAACGCGCCCCATTTATTCGAGAAAGTAAAAGGCAATTATTTTCACATTCAAAAATCATATCGATTATCATATAAACCCAAATATCATATAAACAAGTTCGTTGTTGCTGAAATGTATTTTATTGAAATATTCAATTGAAATATTTTGCTCGGCAACAAAAAATACCATTAAAATACCTATTTTGTTTAGAATGCATATGAATCCTGGTTCTTATTTAAAAATTTTATGTCTACAAATAATTATCGTGTTAATAAATAGTATTAATTAGCTGTTTACATAATAAAAAATGTTCATTTATTAATTCTTCAATTCAGTTAAAAAAAAAATCTTGCAGTCAAACTGTGCAACGCAACGTAGCCATATTTAGCCCATATCCTAAGTAGCTTAAGGTGGTCCCAAAAATGAAAATAATGGCACTTCATTTAAACAAAATGCCGCTCATATCGCTACACATTTTTAAAACACGCTGTATATTTCAAAATATTTTCCAGGCGCAATCAAGTCCAACAAAAATTTTAAAAGGTTAGAAAATGTTAACCCTTTTTTTAGGCTTTATGGAAGACCGATGCACTGTTGCAGGACCCTGTATACTAGAAAAACATACATACATAAAAAATTATTTGCAAAGTCCGATCGCATTTAAAATTATAAAATTGGCACCAATAATTATCCACAAAAGTGACAGAAAATAACTGAGTATCGCAAAAAATGCACGTTTAGGTAAAATATCTGCATACCAAATTTAATTAGTTTTGTTTAAAAAGTAATTATATTATTTGCTATTTATTATTTTTTAGTAACATCCTTGCAAAGACTCCAATGTCTCAAATTAAATTATGGCAAAGTTGTAAAATTTCATAATGATTAAAATATCTTTTTCATCATGTAGGTCGTAAAACAGAAAAGATTTTTTGAAGTTTCGTTTTTACGGGCTTCTCCGGAATAAAGTCGGAATATAGTAACCGGCATTTAAAATCTACCCGACTCGAATTTGGGACACCCTTGTACACAGAAAAGTCTGCAATGGTTGATCTCAGACTCAGAGAGTATTCATGTTCAAAATATGTAAGGAAATTTTAGTATTCAAGTGAAAGATAGCACAATTAAAAATTGGAATTAATTTTTACGTCAAAAGATTTATTTTACCTCCATAATAACAATGCCTCAATTGTAACAAGGTTTTCGTGATTTTATACAGAATACCCGATTCTATTAGGAAGGCCATGTTATGTCTAAATTTAGTCATTTTATTTATGAGTCTTGTTTTAAGCAATCCAGTAGCTTCGGAACATAAAAAATCTGTTTCTCTAAAATATTTAACCTTAGAAAATATGATAGGATCTCTCACAAACTAATAAAATAAATTACTTAAACATATCAAAGAAGACTTCTGCTGAATCTTGGTACTTTTTTCGTGAAACTATTGATATGCAGAAGTTAAAACAATATTTCAATAGCGTTTAAAAACAAGAATAAAAATCAATTCTAATATATACTCCAAAGATCAGAAATAAAGCTAATTTGGATTGTTATCCCAAAGCACAAAACTTTATTAAAAAAAAAATTAAAAACTCTTTGCTAAAATACATAAAGGAATACAACAATTAAGTATAAATCTATTTTAAGACCTATTACTTTTCAAAATCAAATAGAAGAATGGTTTTACCCACTAATAATCTTTCTGCGTAGTTCGCACGCCAAGAATGTAATATTATAGTTCTCTCAATCGCTGTTTATTATCTCTAGAATGTTATTTTTTATTTTTTTTTTGCTTAATTATTCAATCAATTATTTTTGAAATAGCTTAATTATCAATTATTTTTTAAAAAGAGTTATGTTTTTATATCTAATTGTCAGTTAATTGTAATAAATGGTTACGTTTTCAATATCGTACGTAACTTACGAGGGTGGTCCCAGAAGTACCCGGCCTGACCTAGAGATGTCGGTAGTAGTTTGAAAAATAGCAGTGTATTAGAAAGTATACAATCTATAAAGCATATGTTTCAAGTTTGAAGACGCCACAAGTTTGAACGTTTTCACTGAAGTTGTGAAAATGGAGAAAATTGGTCATCGTTATGTGATACAATACTTTTATTTGAAAGGTCTCAGCCCAACCAATATAAAAGCTGAACTGGATTCTACTCTGGGTGAGTCTGCTCCTTCGTTAACAGTAAAATATTGGGTAGCAGAGTTTAAACGAGGCCGTACGAGTTGCCAAGACGAGCATCGCAGTGGTCGACCAAATGAGCTGACGACTCCAGTAATTTTAAAGAAAATTCACAAAGTGGTACTGGATGATCGTCGACTGAAAGTGCGCGAGCTAGCGGACATAGTAGGCATTTCAAAAAGTGCGGTACATCGCATATTAACTGAAAATTTTGACATGAGAAAGCTGTGTGCAAGATGGGTGCCGCGTTTGCTCACACTCGAGCATAAACAGTGTCGCGTCGTGAAGATTTTTTAATTGAGTGTTTAGCGAAATTTAATAGCAACAAAGCAGAATTTTTGCGTTGTTTCATAACCATGGATGAAACATGGGTCCATCACTTCACACCTGACACAAAACAACAATCAAAACAATGGACTCAAAAGGAAGAACCGGCTCCAAAGAAGGCGAAAACCGTTTCATCTGCAGGCAAGGTCATGGCGTCGGTTTTTTGGGATGCGATAATTTTCATTGACTATCTTGAAAAAAGTAAAACTAATAACGGCGAGTATTATGCGAACTTATTGCAACGTTTAAGCGAAGAAATCAAGCAAAAACGGCCGCATTTGGTTAAGAAGAAACTGTTGTTTCATCAAGACAATGCACCAGCTCACAAATCCGTTATTGCAATGGCCAAAATTAACGAATTAAAGTTTGAATTGCTACCTCATGCACCCTATTCGCCAGATTTAGCCCCCTCAGATTATGTTCTGTTTCCAAACTTAAAAAACTGGCTCAGTGGTCAAAGGTTTTCCAATGATGAAGAAGTGATGTCTGCAGTTAATGGCTATTTCGAGGCGCAAGACAGTTCTTATTATAAAAAGGGTGTCGAACTTATAAAACATCGCTGGGAAAAGTGTATAGAGCTGACAGGAGATTATGTTGAAAAATAAATACATTTTTTTTCCAAAATTTTCGTGGTTTCTTTCTTGGGTCGGGTACTTCTGGGACCACCCTCGTACATATAGTTCCACACAGTTCTTTCGTCCGGTACTTTAAAAAGAGAGATGGGTAAATGACTTTTACACATAAATAAACTTGTAGTCTTAAAAAGCTTTTAATATGCATTATATCGTTTAAAAGATCTAAGATCCATTAAAAAAACTTGATGACGAACGAAACAAAATGAAACGTCAAATCATAAATTTAAAATTACCATGATGTAAGTTGAAAAAAGTGCCTAGTTTAAATAGCGTCAATTTATGTATTAAATGTTTTACGGGTTCCAAGATCCCAATATGGGATCCCAATATGTGTGGGGTTCTACAGGGCTCTGTTCTTGGGCCACTACTCTACGCCCTTTACGTGCCCAGTCTTAGGAGTGCTGGCTTGACTGGTCGATATTTTACGTTTGCGGATAACACAGCTATGTTGTACAGTGATAGTGATCTTGAGAGCCTGGAGCGTGTTGTTAACACAGATCTTGAAAAATATTCCAAATGGTTACTGTGCAATAAATTAAAAATTAATATTCTTAAAACTAATTATCTATTTTTTAAACAAAAAAACAAAGTTTCTAGAAATTCGATAGTAAAAATAAACAATATTTTAATTAAAAAAGTGTCACACATTAAATATTTAGGGCTAATCATAGATGATAACTTGAACTGGAAAGAGCACTTAATGCATGTAACTAATAAAATTATACCAATGCTAGGAGCTATATACAGGGTTAGAGACTATTTAACGTTTAAAAGCAAGATGTATATTTACAATTCCTTTTTCTTGTCGCATTTTAGATACCTTCTCCCTTTGTGGGGCTCTTGTGGTCAGGTGGATTTTAATAAAATGCAGGTATTGCAAAATAAAATATTAAAGGGATTATTTAAAATTGATTGGCGTACAAGCACTGTGGACCTACATAGAGGGTTGGGTGTCTTAATGCTGAGAGAGTTACTTATATTTGAACAGGGCAAATATATGTTTAAAGTAACTAATAACATCCAAAAGACTAATGTGAGAATGGTCTCTACTGAAAATATTCACGATCATTATACCAGGGCTAAACGTGACATCTAATGGGACAATAATATCAGGACTAGTGTAGGTTTACGTAATCCAGTTTATCAGGCTATAATAGAATATAATAGTCTTCCAGTAGTCATTAAGAACATGGACTCGGTTGAAAAGTTCACAGCGAAACTTTTAAGCCATATATTAGAATAGTTTTTCTTTTTTTTTTTTTTCGTTTTGCTTGGTTGCTATAAATATACTTAAAGAAAAATATCTAAAATTACACTTATTGTAGGTATTTAATTGGATTTATAAGGGTAGTGATGTAATTGACATCGTCAGGGATTTTGATTTGTTTTGTTTTCTTTTTTGTTTTCTTTTTTTTTTTGAAAGGTTTATAGTATATTTAATATATCTGTATATATGGTTAAGGTTGTTGTACACTCTGAACGTTACATATCCTTGGTACCAGTGCATTGGCACTGTTTTAAGGATTTTGGTTTTGTAAAGATATGATTGTAATATGTTTGAAAATAAAGAAATTTGTAAAAAAAAATATGTGATCATGGAGATATTGGAGACCCCAATTCTTAAATATACAGTATCGGACAAAAATAGAGCATGATACAGTTTTTTCTTTTATTAAAAAAGCAAAAATGCAAGAAGGATTAAAACTCAATAAAACAAATACACTCATTAATAAACATATGACAAAAATTAAGCGACGCTTACAATAAAAATAAAAGAAAACATCATCAGATTGCGCCCTTAATATTTAGTCCACAAGCCTTTATTTGCGATTACCTGGCGGCACCTTTGAGGCATGGAAGAAATTAAATTATCAATTATATGATCAATATTTTTCCATATATTTTTAATTTCTTCAAAAATGTACTCCTTGTTTTTATAGGTTTTACTTCTAAGTTGCCTATCCACAATTTCCCACAGGTTTTCGATCGGGTTAAGATCGGGCGATTGGGCTGGCCATTTAAGAATGGCTATTTTATTTTCATTAAATCATTCTTTTATACATTTTGCTGTATGTTTTGGATCATTGTCGTGTTGGAAAACAAAACGTAGTGGTATATTCCATTCCGCATAAGGTAGCATGAGATTTTCAAGGATATATTTATACTTAAACCTATCCATAATGCCCTCAATTTGGTAAATTGGTCGCATATCATAGCCAGAGAAACAACCCCACACTAACACGTTGCCACCTCCATGTTTTACAGTACCTTGGAGATACTTTGGGTCAAGTCTTTTACCTGCAATACGACAAACATATTGAACACCATCACTTTTATACAAATGAAACTTTGACTCATCACTAAAAAGTACTTTTTTCCATTGCTCTGGTGTCCAGTGAGCATGTTGTTCTGCAAATAGAAGACGTGCTTTAATATTCTTCTCACTAAGAAGCGATTTTTTGGCAGGTTTGCATGCTTTTAAGCCTGCTTCAACTAGTCTGCGCTGTATCGTTCAAGAGGAAACATTAGAGCCCCCAGCTTCAGCCAGAATTTGCTTTGCTGACAGAAAAGGATTTGCCTGGGAGATCCTTTTAATTTTTCTATCCAGTTTCTTTGAAGTTTTTCTCGGTCTACCCGTCTGTTTTCGGTTAACTACTTTTCCTCTAATTCGATAGTTCTGAATGGTCCTCGACACAACAGATTTTGAAACCCTTAGTTCTTGTTTTATTACGTATTGTGGTGTTCCCATCTTATACTATGCAATAATTCTTTCTTTAAGATCAATAGAAAAACTTTTACCACGAGGCATTTTTAAACAAAATATAGATTTGATACCGACCAAAACCGATGTTTATCTACTAATGGTATGAACAATATCGATCAAGTCGCTTTATTTTTGTCCATGAAAAAATGCATAAAAACATACAACAATTTATTAATCTCACATCTATTCATCAAAAGAAGCAAAGAATGTTTAAATAAAATTAACAAAGGTATGTACTGATACTACAAAATTGTTCCTAATTATACGAGGTACAGTCACAAAGTTTTTTAGAAATATTATACCGTCGCTTAATTTTTGTCCGATACTGTAAAAGGATTTAAATGAACATTTAGAAAATATTGAAATTAAACACATCGAAATTCATTTTGGAAATAATGCTGAACATTAATTTGTCAAAAAAAAAATCC
This sequence comes from Anthonomus grandis grandis, assembly GCF_022605725.1. Taxonomy (NCBI): domain Eukaryota; kingdom Metazoa; phylum Arthropoda; class Insecta; order Coleoptera; family Curculionidae; genus Anthonomus; species Anthonomus grandis. The sequence goes on from NC_065567.1 coordinate 6,797,594, forward strand.
ACTTCTCTTGCCAATTCCCATCTTAATCTCCTTACTCGATTTCCACTGGAGCTCTAACGGCACGTCTGCATAAAGATTGTTTTCACGTAACCTATTCCTTATTGTTTGGGCACTGACACTAACGTCATGAACATTTTTAAGTTCACTTCTTAGATAAAGACGAATAAATTTTCGAATTTCTCTTTCGAGCTCGCTCCAGCACCGTGCAAATACAACTCTGTATACGAGCAGTTGCTCGCCCCGAGAGAAATCGAATAGAAAATGTGCAGCTCAGTCGAAATCGTCATTATTCTCTTCAAATCTTCAGAATCTGCTTATAGTGGTAAAATTAACAGATTCTGAAACATCGCGGATGTTCATATCGCCCTTTATCATACCAAGAGCTTGTAACTGTGTTCGTCAAGCTGTTGCTTTTGCATATTGGCTATGTTGCACGCTTAATTAAAACAAATTTCCATTACACTGGAAGCTAAAATTGTACCGAATATATTTATCAGTTTACTAAATATGCCCTAAAGAATTGAAACTATTTATTTAAGATCGAGAAGAATAACTTAGTATGATGAAAGTCCAACAAATAATAAACACTTGTTCCCTAGACCATTTTAACGTGTGTATATTATATATTCTTATATACATTATATAATGCTTTCAATTCAAAATGAACCAACCTTAATATCAATCACCTCCTCACTTCCCGCCAACCTCACTTTGATATGTCAAATGGGAACTCCCATCTTGTGACACGTCATTGTAAGCAGCATTAAAATGTCTATTCAACAGTGCCCAAAAAAAATGTAATGGGAATAATTGATATTTTATCGATCTCAAACTTTTGTATTTGAAATGGCTACCCTATGGTGTAATAAATCATTTTAAAGGGCATAAAATCTCCTATCTAACTAAACCAAAAAAAAAAAACAAAATCGATTGACTGAAAATAATAATGATTTAAAGAATCATGTATATAGCGGAGGAACACTTGCCAATGTGTTTTTGAAGGTGGTAGACAATGGTACAGTGAAAACATCTTGTCGGACTTGCATTGTCTTATTTATTTAATGTAACACGACGTTTCGGTTGGTAAGTATCAAGTGTAAACTCAGTTACAGTTTACACTTGATAACGGTTGGAGATACTTACCAACCGAAACGTCGTGTTACATTAAATAAATAAGACAATGCAAGTCGGACAAGATGTTTTCAACACTTGCCAATGTTCGTGAGGAATTTCAAAGCAGACTTTATTATTGTCTCGCGAAAAACGAAGCACATTTGGAGCATTTGGTGGTAGACTGTATTTCCTTTAAAATGATGTATCACACTATAGCATAGCCATTTGACATACCAAAGTATGATATCAACAAAATATTCATTATTATCAGACATTTTAGCTCACTATTCGCTGGCAAATCAACCGATAACATTTAGTGTGGTATTATTGGTAACCATATAATAGGCCCCCATGAACTACCACCTAAGTTGAACGGAGACTCATACTTAAATTTCTTACGAAATGAACTTTTAAGGAGGTCTTTTAGAAGATATACCATTAAATGTTGGGTAGAACATGTGTTTTAGGCAAGATGGAGCGCCAGCGCATTTTTCTCGACAGGTACGCAATTACCTTGACAAAGAATACCCCGAACGTTGGATTGGCCGTGGAGGACCTTTGCTTTGGCCTGCGCGTAGTCCAGACTTAAACCCCATGGACTTCTGTATTTAGGGATATTTGAAATCAATTGTTTATGAGGACTATCATAAATAATCTAAATGAACTAAATGTAAAAATTGTAAGTTCTGTAAATATGTTAAAAAATAATGAGGATCTTTTTAAAATACGGCAGTCATTTGTTAAACATATTTCAAAATGCATTGAAGTTAATGAAGGGCATTTTGAACAGTTGTAATAATAGCGTTATTTGTATGTTTCTTTGTTTATTATTGTTTTTGGTATATTTGTTTGAAAATAAAATATAAAAAAAATAAATAAATATCATTACTTTAGTTTTGGTTATGAATTAACAAAAAAGTCGTAATATTTTTTAAAATTTAGTAACTATTCTAATTTGACATAAATATCAATAATCTTAGGTATTAATTTTATTTTATTTAGGATTGCGTTGCTAAAAATCTAGTAAATTTAAGGCATTCACATATTATGAAAACCTAAAAGTGCGATTATTTCGAAAATGGTTGCTCCGAGCGACTTTAATAAAGTATATATTTTTTATGTAATATTAAAAAAGAAAATTATTTTATTACTCTTTAAACCAATATACGGAGCTGCAAAAAAGTCCTTTAGAAATAAATTTTCTTTTTCTTTCTAAAGGACTCATATGTTCTAAATTTCATGTCATTATGTCATTTGGTTCAGGATCTATGAGAAAAAAACGATAAATCAAATAATACTTTGACACCCTGTATTTCAGTTACTATTAAAGTTAGGATGAGCCAAGTTGACCTCAATCACATTATTTTGACGTAAGAAATCTACTGTTGTTCTATGTCGCATTACTTTCGGGACACCTTGTATACAGGGTATTGACATAGTATATATACAGGGTGATTGACGACCGATTGTACGTGAACCGTAACAGACAATGCTCTATCGGTCAAATATTTTCAGCACTGCAACTCTCATAAGAGAGAAAAATGGCAGCATCTTTAATTTTTTAAATAGAAGATCTTTTTACTCGTAATTCCCTATGCTCTAAATAAAAAAAATTTTTGGGGATAACTACTTCTTTATTTCTTAGCCATTTAAGTTCCTTAAAAGCTCCAATCTTAAACATCACTTTAAGAAACCATCTTGATTAACTTTCTATTAACTTTCATCTTAACGTCATCTAACTCTTCAAAACAGGTAACAGTAAAGAACAGTTACTCGCTGACGTAGATCTTCTTTACTGGTTACTGGTGTTACGTACACCTGAAACCAATCACATGGTTCCATACATCTAAACCATCTATCGTCAAACAGTTCTCTTCTTACACTGTCTCCACAGTGAGGTGGTACTCCGTCAAGTTGAAACCAACAAGTACAAAAATCTTGCAATGGAAGATTTTGTTAAAAATTACTTACAATATCTTAAATTAAGTTTTTGTTGAAAACCCAGTTCTTTTGTCGCGTGTGGATTTAAATCAGCTCAATATTGATTATTTCTTCTATTGAAAATTCCTTCCTTGGAAAATTTTGCTTCGTCGGTCCAAATTATTTTTCTTAGAAAATTCGCGTCTTCATCAACTAAAAACTTGTTTAATTAAAACTTGTATGAATACACTTTATGATTGGCTAATATTTTTTTAATTGAATGATAAAACAAACCTAAATCATCCTTAGCACATCTAATTGAAGCTTGTGGATATGAAGTAAAATATGGCAATACATTTATAATATTATCTTGTTCATTGATATTGTTTGTTGGAAATTTATTTTTGGGTCTCAGTTGTTATATTTCTCTGTATTGTACATTCCACCAACAATCACGTTCTAAAATTTTGATCATTTTACATTGTTAGTTTTAGTATTCGTACATAATGTAATCGTGCTGGGTAATTTTAACGTATTTTATTTTTATATGAATTCTCCTACAGGTTAGTGTACTACCGTAATTAACTTAACTTTCTACCTCATTTAACTGTTTTCAGTATAATCAGATAATCAGATAGTGGCACTAAAATTTGAAAAAAATTCTCGTTGCGAGGTGCCTGCCTTTTGTCATGACTTGCATTATCCTATTACTTGAAGATTAGCCCTTGTTGATTAGCCCTAGGCTAGACTTCGACTTTGTACATTTTGGTATAATAAAGACATTATTTATTTATTTTATTTATTTGAAATTGATCTTACCATTTCCAGCCAGCCCGTTGATAATTTTAAACTTAATAAGAACTTACCTCCTGTCTTCAATTTCAGGAAGGCTAATTTTTATCTTCCCTACAACATGATTATGATGATCTCTACAACAAGATGGTGGGCAGATGGAGTAGTAGATGACAGTACAAACGCCTTATAAATTTTTGTAAGAAAAAGCCGAAAAACAAAATACTTAAAATTAGTACAGAGTGTTATTCAAGTCAGTGCCCCGCTCTACATAAGTACGAAAATTTAATTATTTGTGATTGAGAATTTAAGAAGTCTAGGTCATCATAATTCGTGGCCATCGTGATTGTGGAAGAAAGACTAACACAACGATCGGCAACAATAGAAGCTCTTCAGAATCAGGTAAACACTCTTACAAGGAAGAATAACCGCCTTCAAAAATGGTCGATGACCACGAGCAATTGACCAAAAATCAAAATGTTCAAATTTTTGGTATTCACCAGAATGGAGAAAATATTTAAAACAAAGTGCTTGATTTGAAAACACCGCAAAAATAAACGTTAAAAGAAATGATATAATAAAATGCCATCGCATTCCTAGTAAGATAAGTGAGACACCACAGGCAAGGTTTTTTTTAACACCACACCATATTTTTATTTGAAAATAAATAATATTTACTTTTCTACAAACGTCGCGTTTTAATTGCTAGTCCGCTTGTTACTACCCTGCAACATCGGTCGTATCTCTTTTTTTATATTCCAACAGGTTATGGGCCCAGGGATCTTAAATAATTAGTAATTAGATACCTAGCAATTTTGTTTTCGCGTTTAAGTCCGGTAGTGTATACGAGTATAGTTATTTATTGTTAAATTCTTTCGTCGTCTATATAAAAAATAAAATGGCGGTAAACGAGAGTGTAAATGTGGGAATAAATGTGGAAAGGCTAAAAGGCCGTGAAAATTATAGTGACTGGAAGTTCCAGATAAGTGCGTTCTGAAATGTATCACTGAGCAGTGGGACTCTTCGGTAGATGCCGCTACAAAATTGCGTCGCGATGAGAAAGCGCTATCAAAAATAATCCTTTCTCTTGACAAATCTACTTACCCCCACGTAATGCAAGCAGAAACTGCTAGTGAAGCTTGGAAGTCTCTTGAAAAAGCTTTTGAGGATAAAGGCCTCCATCGACGTCTAGGACTCCTGAGGAGTCTGTGTTCTATTCGGCTGCAAAATTTTAGCACTATGGAAGACTACGTCAATGAGGTCATGGCGCTGTCCCAGAAACTATCGTCGATTGGAAAACCCATTGATGACGAATTTCTAGGCGTTATCCTGTTTCAAGGACTAACCGCAGACTACGATCCGATGATAATGGCTCTTGAGAACTCAGGAGTCGATATAACATCGGATTTCGTCAAAACAAACCTGCTGCAGGACCGCAAATGGCACAAGAACAAAAATAATTCTGATGACTGTGCACTTGCTATAAAAAGGAGCAGTAAATCTCCATGGTGTTGGAGCTGTAAACAAAAGGGCCACTATAAAAATCAGTGCCCTAGAGGTAACCAGAATAATTCTAATAACACAGCCCCTAATAAATTCAAACAAAATAAACGTAATGCTCTGATTGCGGCAGCGCTAAGTGTCAGTAATGAACGTGAAACAACTTGGTACGTTAACAGTGGTGCATCTTTCCACATGACAGGAAATAAAAACATTCTTGTTGATCTCACCGATGAAGATTCTGGCCGGGAGGTGTTTGTAGCAAACGATGCTGCTCTTACTGTCAGTGGTACTGGCAACACTGTTGTTCGACTGAAACCAAATAGAGAAGAGCAGAGCATTTCAAAAATTAAATATGTTCCAGACCTCTCTGTAAATTTGCTATCAGTTACGGAAATCGTCTCAAAAGGACACTGTGTACATTTTGATTTGGATGGTTGTAAAATATTAGATGACAAGAATTGTACCATTAAGGGAGAACCTAAAGCTACTGGGACCGATATCGGCGAAATTTACAAACTGGATATTTTGACAGATTCTGCAAATGTAGCTAAGTCTTTAGATTCGCAAATGTATGCACAGACGTCTTGGTCATTTGAACCATTATAGCATGGAGATGTTAAAAAATGGCTTGGCATCTAGTATTATGTACAGTGTAAATAAAAAAACCAGACTACTGCGAAAACAGAAAGCCACTTCCTTACAAAAAGGATAAGCAAGTAACACAGAACAAGCTTGACTTAATCCATTCCGACCTAGTAGGGCCAATGGACGTGGAGTCATGGAGTAAAAAAAAGTACCTATTCACTCTAATTGACGACAGCACAAGAAAAATTTTCTGCTACTTTTTAGAAAATAAAAGCGATGTTCCAGAAATTTTCAAAACTTTTTGCTCGATGGTTGAAAAAAGTAGTAAAATTAAACTGACCGTTCCTTACACCCCGGAGCAGAATGGAGTTGCTGAACGATATAATGGCACTATTATGGAAAAGGTACTCAATGCTTATTGATTCGGAGAGTCCAAAGCATATGTGGGCAGAGGTGGCAAACACAGCAATTTATCTTCTTAATCGTTCTCCAACAAAAAAGATACGTGGGATGACGCCAGAAGAAAAATGGTCTGGTAAAAAAGTTGACCTGCAACATCTCAGAGTCTTTGGATGCTGCGCTTTTGTTCACGTACATTTTGCGCATACTGATTAATCATGTTAATTTCCTCATTAAAAGTTTGTTGAAATATGGGAAAATCACTCGGACAATAAGGAAGGTATATCTGAGAGTCATCAGCGTATTGCTGTATTTTGGCTTGCATATCTGCTACATAAAAAGAGAAAAGGAGTGGCCCCAATATGGATCCCTGTGGTACCCCTGCATTCATAGGTAAAAAGTTGAATTTGATGGTATTGCCAGCCAAATTCTGTATCTAAACAAACACAGTGCGGTCGGTTTTTAAGATACGATTTAAAAAAACAGATTGCATCATTAGATAATCCAAAATATGTTAGTTTGGCTAAAAGCATTTCGTGATTAATAGTATCAAAAGCCTTACTAAAATCTAAATACCCAACGTATGTTATTTATTTTTTATCCAGATTAGTTCTGATTAATAACATTGATGAATTTTACTAGAGATGTGGTAGTGCTGAAATTTTTTCGAAAATCAGACTGACAACCAGAAATTATGCTCATTGATTTAAAAAAATGGTTAATTGATGTGTTTTTCTAATATTTTTGAAACCGCAGGTAAAATACTAATTGGTCTCAGATCCTTAAAATTTACAGGATTGAATATCTTAGGTAACGGTATAATATTTGCTTGTTTCCATATACGTTATTTAAGATACAAGTATTAATAATATTTAAAAGAGGCTTTTTACAAAATGGAAAATAAAGTTTAATGTTACGTACAGAAATTCCATCTTCACCGGCTGCATTTGTTTTTAAAGAAGTTACAATTTTTAACAGACTTGTTTCGTCTAATAATGATATAAAAAAATTATTTGTCACTTTGTCATATATAGTTTGTCTGTAAAATTCAAATTTATCATGGGAGGAAATATCAGCTCCATTGTTACAATTCGAAAAATAGTTATTAATTTTAGTTACATCAGCCAAGGGAGGAGGAACATCAGGTTTTGAATCTTGAGTAATGTTAAGTCTTTTTATGGTTGCCCAGAAATCCTTCCTTTTTTTCAAACTGAAATATGCAATTTTTTCCCGCACAATGGCGTGTTTGGTATAATTTCGCAGTTTTCGATAATACTGTAAACGTGAGTCTCTTTTATCTTTCAGATAATTATTATAAGCTTTATCCCGCAATTTTTTTTAAAATTTAATATTAGCAATAATCCATGGTCTATTTTCTCTTTTCGTGTTTTTTTTTTCCGAATAATAGGACCATGCTTAATGATTAAATTTAAAATGTTGGAGTTAAATAATTCGAATTTTATATTAACATCTCTCACGTGATAAATATCTTCCCATGGCAAACAATATGCATCTAATTCAAGGGTGTTATAATGGAGATCCTTATAGTTTCTATATTCCAAATACCTTTCCCCTACTTCAACAATTAGATCAAAAACACTGTAAACTAGGCAGTGATCAAACAAATATTCTGAGATTGGTATTGCCTTAGTGGTTTTGGAAAAAAGTTACTTACTATTTATTATAATTACATCTAGAAGAGTGTTGGTTTGAGCATTAATATTTATCCGAGTGGGGTCTCTAATATGGTGATTTAAATTAAATGACTGGAGTAAAGTGTAAAATCTTGATCTAGAGTTACTTTGCTGTAGTAAGTTAATATTTAAATCTCCTATGAGAATAACGTGATCATAAAAGGGTACTGACAAATTTAAAAGGTTTTCCAAACTATCCATGAATAAATTTATATTGAAGGAGAATGCTTCTGAGCTTCTATTTACCGTCGGTAAATAGAAGCAAAAAAAATTTTCTTGTGCTGAATCTTAACACTAATAATTTCACAAGCATTATTTATATTGTCGAGTTCTATTTTCTGAAATTTAATTTGGTTTTTATATAAATTCCAACACCTCATTTCTCAATAATGTATACCCCATGATTGATTGAGTATTAGAGTCATGTTGGGGTGTCAATCACGTTTCTGATAAGCCAAACAAATGAAAGTTGTACTTAGAAATATAGGTAACAAGTTCATGAAACCCGGTATTTAGGGATCGAACATTAAGATGTGCTATGCACAGATGGTCTTTTGTAAATATTCCCTGCCCATTTGCATGTAAAGATTCGAAATCATCCATTTCTGTCACCGAAATTCCAGAAGTCCTTCCCACCACCCACTGCACACACCAATACCCCCGCTCCACGACCAAACTCAAATTTACTTATCATTATAATTGGATTACAGTTACATCCTTTATATTTATCAAAATCGTGACGAAATACTATTATATTACCTAATCCTAATAACACACGTATAAATAATATTAACAGAGATATTGTAGATGGATAGATGTTTGTTTATAAGAAGCATTTCTATAACATCGATCCTGACATAAGCGTAATAATATTAGCAACATGGTATTTACCGAAAAAATAACCAAATGGTTCTATTAATACAACAAAAAAAAACCATTATATATAAAATTTTGTTTAAAAAAAAATTAAATTTAATTATTAATGTTTTTTTTTAATAATTTGGATATGTATATGGTAGAAAAAATTATGCTTTACAAACTATTAACCATTTAAGCCAATACGAAAGTCATACCTTTTAAAATTCTATAATTATTCCATGCTACTCATTGATTTCGCACTTACTACCCGAACCATTTTCAACCATTTTTTTTTACTCTTCCAATAAATTCACAACCGTTTTTGACCCCTTAGAACACACAAACACTCTACCCCTTGCAGTCCAACAAGAATTTTGGAAATGCACACGCGTTTATTTAAATAATTTAAGGTTATCAGTTGTTAGCAGCTCAGTAAATAAAATACGGGTACCTTTAAGTTTTGTTTTAAGGTAGTATATATTGTCCCGTAGCCACTGCTGACAAAAACAAATGACAACTGGCCTTGGTTGTTTTTGGCCGGTATTTTTACGCCCCAGCCGGTGACCAAAATTTATATCGGACATGTTTATGTGCACTTCGAGTTTTGTTGATAATAAAGGTTTGACGTTTTCGTACAAATCCGATTTGACAGATGGTTGTGCTAGGCCGTGTATTAGCACTTTGTTTTGATTTATTTGCATCGGTGAATCCGTCTTTAATTGCGCTACTTTCCGTTGCAGGCTCTTTAAAGACTCCATAACAGATTTTTCAAAGGCGGTAAACATATCTGCGAGTTCATCAATATCTGTGCCATCACTTACACTACGCAATTTAAGTTTTTTTTGATGGTTTTTCCCGTAGATCTTATTTAAATGTCTCCAACTCGGGCGTAAACTGGGCGGCCATTTGCTCCATGCGTTCGCTGAGTTTGTGATACTCAACTGTTTGCTTCTTAGAAGGGTCTTCTGCTTTATTTGCACCTCACCTCATCTTAAGAACTCACAAGATTATCGTTCAGACACAATTACGTCATTAAATTACAGGTAGATTAGCGAAAAAAACTAATATTTTACGGAACAATGTTACCAGTGAACTTATTCGAAACGCACGCGCAACATCTCCCTGCTTGTAAGAATCATTTATACGCCAGAGATACTTAAACTATACTTGTCTTTCTTTCCAAGCGGAAGTAATCGGGCCGTGGCAGCACTTAATTTTGACTTAAATGAATTCTCTAACGAAGCAAAAAATCACAATCTCATAATTTATCCTACAAAATCTTTAGCTATGCTTTTTGGTAAATCTAACGATAAACTAAATTTTTTAAATAATTTTAATAAATTAGGAAATAACATCTTGGAAATTAAAACAGTTACGACGAATTTAGACCTTTATGTGGGTCATGAACTTCGCTTTATTGATCATGTTAATCAGTCCCTACAAAAAGCATATTTCAATTTAAAATTACTTTATCAACAACGGCATATTTTCAATAGAAAACTTAAAATCCTGTTATGCGACTCCTTAATATTATCACGTTTAAACTACTGTGATATTGTTTACGGATCCTGTATAACTGCAGCTGTATCGAGTCACATACAGAAATTACAAAATTCATGTATTCACTTAATATATGGTATTCGCAAATATGAACATATTAGTCAGGCTTTCAACCAATCAGGGTCGGTTGTCTATGATTGAGAGAAGATATTTAAATATGGTGTGTTTATATCACAATGTCTTATTGCTTAAATCTCCGCCATACTTATATAATAAAATTCGATTTCGAACTGATATCCATAATATAAACATAAGGTTTAAGGGTAAGCTAACAATTCCAGTGAATTTTACTTCCTTGTTCAAACGATCCTTTTCATATCTTATTGCGAAACATCTAAATGATTTTCCTGCAGTTGTACTTGCTATGTTTCCAGTTAATTTCAAAAAATATGTAATTAACAAGTTACGGGCAAGGTGTATCGACATTTGAGGGAGTTTATTAATAGCAATCTTTGTCTTTCTTTTTATTGTATACTTAAGAATTATAAAATAATATATGAAAATTAATTAAATCAAAAGATTTTTAGTATTTACTTTTCTAGTCTTCAATTTAACTATTAGAGTTATGTTAAGGTTAGTTTAACAGTTGTTAGATTTATAATCTGACAAACTGAACCTCGCCTTTTTGAATATTCACTTTTTTTTTTTATTTTGATTTGACAATATGTTATCTGAAATGTGAATGTACAAATAAAGTCATTATTATTATTATTATTAATATTACATGACCTTGGGTGTGCTACTTACGACCTGAGGCTCAAACGATTATAGAGGTTGCTGAGAAATTTGATAAATGATTTGAGATTTTAAATTCTGAGATCCTAATAAGTTAAAAAATTATTTTCAGGGAAAGTTTAGCTGATAATAAAGCTTAACTTTTTGGAAGAAATGGTTATGGAAGATTTGAAAGAATATTTTTAAAAAACTTTCTATTCTATAGCAGCGGCTTTCTAAGGTGAGATTCAAATATCTTAGAACTAGAGGATTTAATCAGGATTGTCCCTTCAGACTTCAGAATTATGAGACAACAAAGTGGCAATTCGCAGAAGCCTACGCCAATACAATTCGAAAGAACTTTTAGAAAATTATTTCGTCAAAGCTTTCTGCATTCCGAACATGTGAGCTGTGAGAATGGTTTAGATATTCTCTTAACACAATTAAAATAGACAACCGATGTTTATGAAAAAAAAAACTAAAAAACATCGGACAAACAATAACCCTTCTCGATTATGAATATAGAAGTAAAAATATTACCACACAAAATGCATTTATTTATGTTTGCGGATAACAAGAGGATTTGGAAGTTTAAAATGTCCTTGCGAAGACTTCATCCATTTTATTTATATATTACATAAAATATTTTTATAAGTTTTTGATAATATTAGACATTTTGAAGGAATTTCCAATTTTTTTTGTAATGAAATGCCTAATACTATTTGAGATTTTCTTAATTTTCTTGACTGACTTGCTGCTGTTCAATTTATGAACTCTCTCAGTTCCCAAAAACGACCATTTTATTACTCTTGTTCTTTGAGGTATGAATTTCCTCTTGTGTAGATGTCAATTAAATATAGAGATTTTACTAAAGTATACCGGGGGACACAGAAAAAAGGGAACAATTAATAACTTTTTTACTTTCCAAGATAAACAAATGAATATCGGTAGAACAGTTATAAGAGTATCTTTTGACATATTCTGTTATTTTCCATCACTTCCGGTTCAACAGGAAGTGACACTAACTTTTTTATTTTAAATAGGACAACTGGTATATTATTACGTATTTCGATAGAAAAGAATATTCTGAGAATAATGATACAATGAACATTTGCTACTTTGTGTTTTATACTTATACAAAAACGGCATTTTTTGTTATAGTTAATAATAGGGTGCCACGACTGCGTTGACGGTTTTAATTTTTAATCAAATAATCACGGAAAAATAGTTTTCATTTTCAATTTATGACTTAAATCTTTTACACGCCTATTTAAAATGTCCAATCCATTAATTTTAGCATTTACTTAATTTTTTTAAATAGCACATTATTGGGAACTACCACTTTTCAAATGCGGTTTCTTTTTCCCAATAATTTTATTTCTTTTTTTTTTAATCGGTTGATAAATAAGCCATAAGAAGAGAAAAACTAAGTCAAATAAATAAACGAATTTAATTAATAAAAATAGCATAGAAGGTTGTGATTTCTTGAATAGGAGGCTGCGTTTTGACGCGATTTTATTGTTTATATATGTTTCAAAAATACACACCCCACAAAAATTATCGCATCACTGGTATTTTAAGATATTTTTAATATTTTTTGGGACAATCTGTATATGTATCAACTTAAAAGATATTTCTGGTTTCTTATCATGGACAAAAAAATGATCGGAATTTCTTACATATTTTTTGAAGCAAAAATGCTCGCGTAGATTATTCCTGTGTTGGCGAATGCATTGAGATCGAAAACGTTCTAAGCAAATGGTGTTATTCTAAAGTGAAAATTTAAATTTATTGTTAATAATGGATGTGCCTGAACGTTTAACAAGACATGTGACTAATGAAGAAGCCGCTAGAATTATTGCGCTCATAGAAGATGGCCGCAGTCAAAGATACGTCGCTCGGATAATGGGACTTTAACAAAGCACCATATCCAGAGTTGTTAATCGCTACCAAGGAACAGGACAACTATTCAGACGACCCGGACAAGGGTACTTACCACAGAACATCGAGAAGCAAGATTGCAAATTGCTAGAGAACACGCAAATTGGAATATTCAAGATTGGTCTAATATTTTATTTACAGATGAATCAAGATTTTGTCTATATTCATCAGATAGGCGTGTACCAGTATATAGGCGACGTGGTGAACGGCACGATCAGGTTAATTTTTGTCAAACTGAAAGCTTTGGTGGTGGCTCTATCATAGTTTGGGGAGGAATTTCTTTTTAGGGTCGCACGGAGCTAGTACTAGTGAATGATGGACGACTAAATCCTGACAGGTACATAACCGATATCCTAGAACCCCATGTAGTGCCCTCCCTATATGCCATATATCGGTGATAATTCTGTGCTAATGCATGAGAATGCTCGTCCACACGCTGCTAGAGTTGCTCGGCAATACTTAGAAGAGGTCGAGTTACCCACCCTAAATTGGCCTGCACGTAGCCCGGACCTTAATTCGATAGAACATGTCTGGGATCATCTAGGATGGCAAATTCAGCAACATCCATCCAGCACCAATAAGAACTGGCCAAACGTGCCGCAAGAATACCTCCGGAACCTGTTTAGAAGCCTTCGAAGATGAATGGAAGCTGTAATTAGAGCCAGGGGCGGTTACACACGCTATTAGAAATTCATTGGCTTAAATAAAGTTAATTTTTTTTGTATACATGTTTTGTACAATTTTTTTAATTTTTGTATGTTTTGGTAAATCAGAATGTTTGTCCTCTGTAGATTGAACTGATTTAAAATAAATGTTGCAAAAGTCGTATTATTTGGTGATTTAATTATCAATATCAATAAAATTTTAAAAAACAGACAAAAAATTTAAAATACTTATTTAAGAAATAATAAGTGATGCGATAATTTTTGTGGGGTCTGTATATGTTTCAATTGACATAATACATGACATCTCGTCAAGCGCAATTATTATTTGTTATTTAAGTAAATTCGTCGCAGTTTTTTGAAAGAATTTTAGTGTTTACTAATATTTGAAATGTTTACCAATTAAGAAAAAGTTGATATGCCGTGCGTTATATTCCCGAGCAAACGTACTTGACAAGAAGGTTGTCATTTTCGCACAATACATGTAAAAAGTTTTATATTAGAATAATTACTAAACCTGATATTTTTCCTGTTTGTTTACCGTTTGTATGTACCTACGCTATATTAGGTAAATGTTAAATAAAATATGTAGTATTAAGATATTGAAAAAAATATTGCATTAAAAAATGTGTTCTTTTATTCTTAAATAGTAATATGACGTTTGACAAAACCTAATGTATTATGTCAGTTGAAAAAAAATAGGCATGCGTGTCATTACAAAGCCCCCTGTTGCCATATGTGCTATTTTTATTGACTTTAAGTATTAAATTCGTTAATTTTTTTACTTAGTTTTTTTCTTCTTATGGGTTTGTATCTAACCTATTTTTTAAATTGGTTCATATAAAATTATTGGGAAAACTTCTGCATTCCAAAAGTGGTGTTCCCAACAACGTGCTATTTAAAAAAAAATAAAGTAAAGGCCAAAAATACTAGTTTGATAACTAGATTACTTCATTAAAAATTAAAACTTTCAACGCATTCATGGCACCCTTATTTAAAACGTATTTTTTCTATGAATATAAAACAAAAAGTAGGAAATGGAGTATCATTATTCTCAGAATATTATTTTCTATCAAAATACGTAATACCGTACCAATTGTCCTATTTAAAATAAAAAAGTTAGTGTCACTTTCTATTAAACCGGAATTCTATCGATATACCAAATTTCAATTTTTTATCCTGAAAAATAAAAAAGTTATTAAGTGTTCCCTGTTTTCTAATAATAGATTTTAACATGGAGGTTTTTAGAGGCCCATTCCTTATTTGGACCAAAAAAAATTACAGAAGATTTCGAAGGGTTTAAAGTTAACCCATTATCCTTTAAATATAAAAGCACTTATTAGACAGCTGTTGAGCTCATCATTTATTCGTTCCTCAATTCGCTGCATACTACATGCGGTCGTAATAATGGTATCCATGTCGCATGTACAGTGGTGGCCAAAAAAATAAGAGTGCCTGGTTTTATTGAATATTCCTAATAATATATTGTGCTACATAGCGAAAAAAACAATAACGATTTGATATTTGTAGAACATATGCCATCAGTGATACAAAAATAAATACAGGTTATTCTTTGCCAGTTTAATTTGTAATTATAAATGAATAATTTATTTCTTACACGTTTTATGGTGGACAAAAAAAATAAGAGTATTTTTCAAAAATGGCCATAACAATCATAATTGCAATGTACCGCAAAACAAACGACATCATTAGATAAGCGAGTCAGTCACTTGGTAGAGTAACCTTTATTCTTGAGGACAGCTGCGCATCTTCGTGGCATCAAATTGATCAACTTTTGGCATGTTTCAACTGGGATGGAGTACCAGGCTTCCTAAACTTCCTTCCATAAATTTTACTTATTTGTTGTGTTTTTACAAGCTATTCAGTTTTTCAGCTCCTTCCAAAGCTTTTCAATAGCGTTAAGGTCAGGCGATTGTGATGGCCATTCCAGAACCGAAACCCTATTTTGGGTAAACCATTGTCTAACAATCCGTGCCGTATGTTTAGGGTCGTTATCTTGTTGATACACCCACCTTATAGGCATGTTTTCTTTGGCATAATATGGTAGCATGACTCTACCCAAGATATCAAAATAAATTTCTTTTGTCATGGTCCCTTTAATCCAAAATATGGGATGTACTCCATTGTAGGAAAAATAGCCCCACAGTTTGATATTTCCACCTCCATGTTTAACTGTGCCTATTGTGTTCCTAGGATTATATTCCTTATTTTTCCTCCTTCTAACGAATAATCTTCCATCTGATTCTAATAAGTTGATCTTCGTCTTATCACTAAAAAGTATGTGGCACCAATTTCTTTGAAAATTTTTATTAAAATTATTCTTAATAAATGCCAGTTTTTGTTTTATATTCTTTTTGCTTAGAAATGGGCCTTTTCTGACCACTCGACCATATGATTTTTGGTCTTGCAAACGTCTTCTTATCGTCCTAGTGCTAATACTTAGGCTTCAATTTCGTTTTATAGAGGTAGATGTGGAAAAAGGTTGTTTACTGACTTCACTTACAAAAAGTTTATCAGTCTTCCTTGTGGTTTTTGTTAGACGGCCTCGATTTTCAGAAACATTTTCCGTTTTATTTTGAATTTTTAAAACTCTGGAGTTTACACAAGATCTTTTAAGCATATTCGCAATAAATGCATAGGATTTATCTTGACTCCTCAATTGCAAAATTAGACGCATTTCTTCGGGGCTACAATGCTTTGCGCGACCCATATTTACCACGCGATGCAACGATCTTGTTGAAACTGACTTGTATTTATGGAAAATATCAAAAACAAATCTTTTATCTGAATAAACAGAGACCAAATAGTTACAATAAAGAAATACACTTATTTTTTCGTCCACAAGATTTTTAAACAATAGTGAAAAAGAACTTGCTTTTAAAAGATAAGGCTTTTTTGGTTGATTTATAAATTTTATCAAGTAAACAGATTAAGTGCCGGAAGAAAATGTGTATTATTTTATTTGCAAATTCCAACGTATAGCGAAGCTAATTCAGTTTGATTTGAAATTTGATATGCACTCTTATTTTTATAACTGTATATATAGATATAAAAATGTAGGGAACACGGCCATATATTTTTCCTTGTATTTTATTGTATGACTAATACTAATCATTACCCTAGTTTTTAAGTTAGTTAAGGATGCTTAAATTTAATTTCTTGAATACTGACCTATGTAAGTGGTTTTTCTTTTTGGCACTGTAAGCATTAATGAGCAATAAAAAGTATCATTGCTTTAGAATAAGTATCATTTTGTATCGAAATTTATAAAAATATAACAGGTATACTGATGCCTAATTAAAATTAGACATTTTCTCTTTAAACTGAAAATGGTAGAAAATAAGTGACTATGTCAAAAAATTAGCTTTTACACAAAATGCATAGAATTAAGAATTTCAGGTGTCTTGAATAAAAAACAAAGAAGAATTGACTCCAAAAAACTGGCAAAAAGCATTTGAGCACATCAATAAAGAGAGAATGTGTGATGTCGATAACCTGATAGATCATGAGGTTGACCCTTTAATCATTATTTCACAGGATGATGACAACTCTTCATCAGATGACAAGGGATAAAATTTTTTATAATTCAATTACGTATTATTTATATTTATTATTTATAATGTTTTTTTTTAAATTAATTATGTTATTTTATTAATGTTTATTTAAATCAGATGACAAAAATGGTAATTATTTGCAAAACGGTTTTCAGTTTTTTTTACCAATAAATGGGATATTTCTTGTTTAGGCACTTTGTGTTGATTATAACGTTTATAAATGTGCTGGCGGAAACACGAACTTTTTTTTGTAAATTATATATTTTTTTTATGCAAAAAACAACCACTTACGACATTTGAAGTAAATGGCACTGTTAGGTGGCTTAAAATCACATTTTTGGGAACTTATTTACGTTTTCTTCATTTTTCCTAAAATATTAGGTCTTACTTTCACAAATACTCTAAAAAAATATAGAAAACCAGAAACCTCCAATAAAATTGGCAAAATGTTTTAAAACCGTCGTTCTGTTGCTATCTATCTTGTTTCTTCTTATTATAAAGGTGTAATTATATATGTTATATATATGTTATATGTTGAAATACAAAACCACACACGTGTGTTATTTCGCAACCAACCAGAGTCAGCAGTTCTAGGAATTGGCAACATACCATTTCCGTCGATTAGCAAACCGGTGGCCTGATTCCTTTACCATGGGACCCGCTGACGCAGCTCTACCATTGTCTACGCCGGATGCTCCTACCATGGGAACTGCTGACACCGCTGTACTATTTTGTATAAATACAGTACATATGATAATTTTAAGTTAGTTCTGTAAGATTCATTTTAAGTTGTATATTTAATCTATGTCCATTTGAATTTTGAAGTTTTAATAATTATTTTAATTAAATAATAATTATCTTATTAAATAAACCTTTTTTAAAAAGTGAAATCGAGTTTTAAAGTGATAACATATATGTCTTAGATTACATGGCTAAATGATTTTAAACACTTCGTTAAAAGACGCGGTTGCCATGTCTCTTCTGGAACTTTCAAGAATGTTCTCTCTGGTTATATAAATAGAGTGGAGCTGAATATTACCACATTAGGAAAAGTGGCAATTAAAATAAAAATGATAAAAAACTATTACTGAGTGCTTTTCAAAACAAAAACAATGGCTTCTAGATTTAAGATCTAGCAACTGTAACACCTGCGGTCACAGGATAGACCTAAATATTAATAATTTGACCTAACTTAGAAGTGCCAGGAAGAAATTTGGAAAAAGAAAATACAAAATAGGAAAAAGAATAGAGAGCCAGTGGGTTTTTGAAGGCTTCAACACAGAAATCAGAAAATTTTTTCTTGTACCTGTTCAGGATAGGACTGCCAAAACCTTATTAGGAGTCATTGGACCAACCTGACACTACCATATCAGATTCCTGAAAATCCTATGAAAAATTAGACCAGGACGGGTTTGAACCTTTTAGTATTGGTCACTCAATTAATTTTATTGACCCTGATGACCCCGCTGTGTACTCAAAATACAAAACGACCTTGGTGGAACATCTGAGGAGGAATTCGACGATATGGAAGAAAATAATTACATTTTGATGGATATTTGGCAGGATTTTTGTTTAAGAGAAGTTATTTTGATGACACTGATATTCACTGATGATTTTTTTATTGAAATTGGTAGGATGTACCCACCTGTTGTTTAGAATGATAAAATAAATAAAAATAATATTATAATTATTAAAATGTGTTTTCTTGGTTGGGTTCGACCATGCATTGGTTGGGTTACTTCTCCTTTGTTAAATTAAAAAAAAACAAATGAAAATTTGGAAAATAGTTTATGATAATAAAAGAATAATCCGATTGTGGCAAAATTCCATTGGGATCTAACTAAACGTCTTTGTAAGTATATTTCAATAAAATAGTTATCCAAAATTTAAACAAATATAATGTGAATAGTTTCTTCAACCCTTTTTCCCAAATAATTGTCAACAAATTTCAAACAAATAATTTTCAGTATTTTGCTTATTTGTATGTCAGTATAGCAATATCTTCTTAAGTCAGTGAATAAGCATTACACAAAAAAACAAGTTTCATTTCTTGTGGAATTTTTGCATTGTATGTTTTGAAAAAAAATGTGCAGCTTTTGTTTTCTTAGTATTTTTTGACCTCTATTTTGTTCAAAAAAAGACCCTGTAGCTGCTTTTTTGCATTTAGGTATGTAGTAGATACTGTTTCCCTATATTTTATAATTAATTTACTGCACCCAGCACCCCTATTCACTCCTGTAAGCTTCTAGGATAAAAAAAGACACAAAAAAAACTCTTTTTTTTAAGCAGCTCTGACAGTTTTGTGTTCTATAAAGACACTAGAAAAGACCGATATATACAAATTTTCTTATAGTAGTAAAATAACAGAAAACCATTTTATAAACTGACTCAAATTTTTTATTTATTTTTTTAAGATTAAAAATATAATATGTATTATTTATATTTTTACTTTCTTGTAATTGAGTGTTACATCAAAGGGTCCAACCATATGATTCTAAAGAGTACTTTGATTGTGAAATATTGTGTAAAGTTATATTATTATTTATTCCTATTTTATGGGATCAATCCCTTTACAAAAAAGACTAATAATAATAATAATTCATTTAAAATCTTACCATAATAATAAACTATAAAATTATAACAGAATTAACAACCATATTAACCATTTAATCATCATTAACACCGAATTGATCCAATAACTTAACTATAACCCATAAATCAATATAAAAAAAGAACATTGACTCAAAGCTAATATGACAAATATTAAAAATTAAAAAATAATAAATAATAAAATATTTTCCATAATAAAAAATTTTAAAAAATTAACAAAAAGCATCAAATAATTTCCCTAATCTGATGCCTAAACTGAGACAAGGTAATGCCCAAAATGTCCTCTCAATTGGAGAGTGACATGCATAATTATTGTCATGAAAAGGCAGGGAAAATAAATGATTATATCTTAGGTTTCTAGTTGGCACATTAAAGAAAATTATCCTCAGAAGTTCAGGGCAATTTATATGATCACTAATGTCTTTGTTTTAAAGTTTTTAGATTTAGCATAGCATAGTCATATGATTATTAGGAAATCTCATATTTACCTTAAACAGACAAAAATCTAACAAACTTGTTCTGAACCCGTTCCAAGCCTAAGCAGCTGTTTATGTAAAATGGTGACTAATATTGAACCATAATCGAGCAGAGAAACTACAAGAGAGATAGAAACTCTCTTGCAGGTCTCCAGTGAGAAATGCTACACTGGCAAAGCATAAAGCCAAGAACCCTGGACAAATTTAAGATTATATCATTATCGTGTATTAAAGGTTGGTTGTTCATCAAACCATATCCCAAGGTCCTTTATCGTGCTGCAGTACTGAGAATTATGGCCGGCAACACTATAAGACACATCATTCCTCTTATTTCTCTTGTGAAAATGTATAATATTACACTTGCTTATGTTTAAAGATAACTTATTATTAATACACCATTCATAAAATTTGTTTAAATCCTGCTGCAACCTAACCTGATCAAGGGAAAAGGATATTTGTCTATAAAATTTGACATCATCTGGAAATATCAACAAGTTACAATTTTCAAAAGAGGATGCAATATCATTAATAAATATATCAAACAGCAGAAGAGAACAATGGACACCCTGCCGAACCCCAGAGTAGACAACAATGTTGCGGGACCTAGCATTACCAATGCAAACTTTCTGGGTCCTTCCTGACAAAAAATCAGCAAACCAAGCCATCAATCTCCCAGGAAAGTGAAACAGTTCTGACTTCCTTAGTAATAAGCCATGATCAACTGTATCAAAAGCCTTTTATGTTTTATTTTACAAAGTTTATTATTCTAACACTTTAAGTATGTATGTTTTTATTTTATATTTTTGTTGACTTTCCTAAATTTATTTATTGACATGAATAAATCATTTTATCATTGTATGTTGTATCAGTTTAGTCATGATCTTTTTTTAATTTAATCAATTGATAACAAATAACTTAAAACTGCTTACATGTTTTTGTGATGATGTTTCTGAGGACTGGTTGTTGAATGGGTTATAGTCTTCTACTTTAATATGGGTACTGGTATTTCTTGTTACTTGCTGAACTGATGGGTCCTAAAATAGAAAAGTGGTATAAAGTTTAATACAATTTGACACATTAAAATTAGGTCTCAAAGAGATTCTAACAAAGTAACATTCAGATGTTTCTCCAAATACAGAGGGGAGCAAAAGGAGTAAAAATTATAATTTAAAATAGGCATAGAACCCTAACCCTTCCTTCTATACTAACTTACAGCAAAGGGGTTATCTATAGTGGGTTCACCAAACGGGTTTTCATCAAACCCTGACATATTTATTGAATTATTAGCAGCAACAGCACCAGGCAAAAACAAGAAAACTAAATTCTGCAACTTATGATATTTATTTTATCTAAAACATTTTTATATCACAAAGTGACAGTGACAAATGACAGGAAAAATGGGCGCTTTTCAGTATTCACCGGTGGATACACCGGGTTGCACCGGCAGTAACCGAGGGGTTCAGAATTAACCCGGTACAAAAACTCCACGTTTGGAAATTAACCGGTGAAATCAGCTGGTTAAGACCGACGAGGTATCGGATTAACCCATATTTTAAGGTAGAATGTCGGTCAAATAGATTATTCATAGGATTTCCTAATGCCCGCTCCGTTTTTGAAAATTTGTTCTTGCTCAATTTGATTTTTTGTGGATTTTTTAGGTTTATTTTAGCTCGAGTGAGAATAGTAGAAGAATAACATAATTTTTAATTACTTTAATTATTAATAACTTTAATTTTATTTGTTTATAGGTGCCGACTATAAAAGCCAGTAACTGATTGCAACAAAAACTGAGACCCTTACAATGGAACTGGGTTGTTTTTGTTTGGTTTTTAGTTTCTTAAACATCAAAACAGTAGCAATCTTTCAATCTTTTAATGGAAAATGTTACTACTTTGTTTGATTTGCTTTTAAAACATTTAAACATATAAACATAAACAGAAATCGATATTATTAAAGCTGCCAACAGTCAAACAAGTTATAAAAAATCAACCGAAGCGTTTCCGAATATTTAATTAACCAAACAGCAACCTGGGATTTGCCGAAAAAATTTAATTTTTTATTAACCGGGTAATTCAACCGGTGAAATAGTGAATTCTGAAAAGTGCTCAATTTGAGAAACTTTGGTTGGTTTTTATTTTGATTATCTGTTGGGTGACGGTAACGTCACGGCGATGACGTCACACCTGCAATCGTAAATGGCCAAGGTTTGGGAACTTTTTAGAATCCACTATTAATTGCATTTTTACACCGTTTGAATTAACCGGTTAATCAAAAAATTGTCGGTAGATCGCAGGTTGCCGTTCAATTACAAATATTTGGAAATGCTTCGCTTGATTTTCTTAGAATTTGTTTGACAGTTGGGAGCCTTAATAATATCGATTTCTGTTGGTTTATGTTTTTAAATTTTTCAAAGCAAACCAAACAAACTATGAAAAATGCTAGAAAGGTTGTTAGTGTTTTGAAGTTTAAGAAACTAAAAATCAAACAAAAACGACCCGGTTACATTATAGGTCTCAGTCAGACTTTTATAGTCGGTACCTATAAACCAACAACATTTAAAAAAAAATTATTAAAGTTTTCTGTTATCCTTCTACTATTCAAATAATTCACTCGACCATCAAAATAAACTTACCAAATTAAAATATCCACAAAAAATTAAAATGAAAAATAAGCAACATGAAATTTACAAAAACTAAACCGCAACAAATACAAAATTAAATTAGGAGTCTCAGGAAGAATCTATTTGACCGAGGTTACACCTTAAAATCTCGGCTAAGCCGCTTCCTCGTCGGTCGCAACCAGCTGATTTTACCGGTTAATTTTGAAACGTGGGGTTTTTTGTACCGGATTAATTCTGAAACGCCTCGGTTACTGCCGATGAAACTTGGTCACGAACTTAATAAATATACCTGGTGTATTGCCAATAGTTTTTGGATTTAGCCTTGAGGAAAAAATTCAAAAATTGGCCGTTAGTTGAGGTTATGTTTTACGTTACCTTCCCTTAAAATTTGGTTTTGCTTATAAGCAATTATTTATTAACTTCCCTAAATAATAATCGCCATGTTTTCTGCTTACGAGATAGGACCTAAAGCCGCACGACCTCCCATAGCTCGTGCGAAACTGGGTGCACTCAGGGCAAAAAGTGCCACCTTGGTGCTCCAATGGATTACACAAACCTGCACTAATTACACCAATGGCTTGTAAATTTTGCCCTGGTTCTCCGCACTCGTGCTACATTTTTCCCCAATAGATTTCGCTATAAATGCCACTACTGCCACTACAGGTGGCCGCCATTTTGCGCGATTGTGTCCCTTCGATGTTGGTCATTCTGATAAATTTTAGTTGTGGCAATGGTAGAAAAACAAAACAATTCAAGTTTTTGCGAGGTTATGTTTACAAAAACAAAATAAAAAGTTAAATTTAGTTAACAATTTAAGATAGTTGCGTTAGATCTGAGATTTTTCTTATATTTCCCTAAGAAATTCGTTAAAATTTATGACCTAAAGTGAGACAAAGTTTCAATTAAGTTGGCATAGATGCATGCACTATAAATATATTTATTTATTGAATGATCAATGCATGTCAGACAATAGGTGAAACCATAGATGTATATAGTAGTGATGTCAAAAATTTAAGTATTCGTTACAAAGTATTCGTTACTTAAGATGTAATTATAGTAACGAATACAAAAGCTAATTTTTATTCGTTATTTCGTTACTTTCGTTTCTGACTGATTTTTTCTAGTTTAACCACAAACAACGAATCACGAAAAGCCAAATTTATGCGAACCGAACAGCGAGATGCAAGAGAGTCTAAAAAATTTTATGAACCACGACCGACTACGACGGGATAACGGGGGTCTATATAACGGGTTGCGTTGCGCGTTGCGGGTTGCCACGCGGGGTCCAGTCTAAAGAGAATATAATTATAATGCCATGCAGATTGCCGGTGCCGGTGATGTCTAAGGTTCTTTTTTTGCTGTTGGCTGGGATTCCTCGTTCCCCGTTCTAAAGAGAAAGAATATCATGTTGTTTATTTTGCTGTGAAACGTAATAGCGTATTTTTTGAAATGGAAAAAAAAGGGAAAATACAAAAACGTAGTGCTACTTGGTTGCATTACACAGTCATTTCCGAAGGAAAAGCTAAATGCAATTTGTGCAAGACAGTATATTCTTTTAAAGGCGGCAACACGTCCAATCTAAAAAAACACTTGCAGACAAAACACTTTACAGTGTTAAATGAGAGGAGTGACGAGAATGATGAGCACATTGATGAGCCGCCAGCAAAAAAAAAACACTTATAAAACCGGGTGTTTCATTTAAAAAACATATTTTTTAACCCAAAGCTTCTGATTTTTTTTTGTTCTCTTGGATATTTTAAGAAACAGTCGGCCAGTTTTATACTTTTCTAAAGTCGTGAAGTGTTGAACATTTTAATTTGTAGTTCGCATAGATTATAATTTATTGTTTTTAAAAATTAAATCATTCGAGTTTATCAGTTCAGCCGCTGACGCCATCAAATATTGAATCCTCTAATTAAACTGAAGACCATACTCAACCTGACCCAGAAATCCCGTCCACATCTAATGCAATCAACCAAAAGTCGTCATCGTCAATTAAAAAACCTAATGATAAGAAAAAAACACCTCAACAGGCAAGTTTAACAAAATTTGTTTCACGATCTATCTCACTACCGCGTACAAAATTAATCAACGACTTAATTTTAAACATGATAACTGAGGATTTGCAACCTTTCTCTATAGTTCAGGATAAGGGTTTTAGAAAATTACTAAAAGCAATAGAGCCATCGTATAATTTACCAAGTAGGGCAACATTTACAAAATCTCTTTTGGTTGCAAAGTATGATGAAAAAGTTATCATTTTAAAAAATCTTTTGAAAGGACAGATTTTGTTACCCTTACTACAGATGGGTGGACATCACTTAATGTAGAGGGTTTTTTAGGAGTAACAGCGCATTTTTTAACTGATAACTGGGAATTACATTCTTGCATTTTAACATGTTTTAGCTATAATGAAAGGCACACTTCTGAAAATGTGTGCATTGAATTAAAACGTGTAGCAGCTCAATGGGGAATATTAGATAAGGTATATGCAGTTACCACTGATAACGCAGCTAATGTGCTTGGTGCTGTTAAACTAGGTGGCTGGGCTCATATTCCCTGTTTTGCACACACAATAAATTTAATAGTAAAAGAAGGTATAATCAGTTGCCTTCAAAATATCCAAAAAAAAAATCAAAACAGCGGTTCAATATTTTCATAGAAGTTCTCAGGCAAACCAAAAACTATTATCTACACAAAAGCAAATGAACTATGATCCAAAATTTATCTCTTTAAAATTAATAAACGATGTTGTAACTAGATGGAATTCTACATACTACATGTTTGAACGTTTCCTACAATTAAGTGAACCCTTAAGAGCGGCTGTCGGAGTGTTCCAGAATCCGATAGAATTACCAAATGCGGAAGAATGGACATTGTTGGATGAAGTATGTAAGATTTTAAAACCGTTTGAGGAAGTTATTGTTGAAATGTGTGCGGATAAATCAGTTACACTCTCAAAGGTCATTTTAATTGTAGGAGGTTTAAAAAAAGCATTGCATAAATTAAATTCTAACACAATTATTACAGATACAGGAAAACAATTAATCAATCAGTTATCAACTTCCATTGAATTTAGATTTAGAAATATAGAAACTAATATTACTTTGGCGAAATCTACATTTATTAATCCTAGATTTAAAGCAAAAGCTTTTAATTTTGATATAGCTCTAGAAAAAGTAAAAGAAAAGATTCAAGAAGATGTTGTAAGACAATATAATAAAATACAGGCTGAAACTGTTACTACTGTAATTAATGAATCTGAAGAAACCGCAATAGAAGCTCAACCAAACATAATCTAAGTGCAGATTTAATTTGGGAGGACTTTGATGAAACTATCAGGTCTACTGAAAGTAGTATAAGTCCTACAGCTGCAGCTATCACAGAAATTAGAACTTTTTTATCAGAACCGAATATCGGTAGAAAAGAAAATCCCTTACATTGGTGGCGAACTCGTCGTTTAACATATCCCCAGTTATCAGTTTTGGCTCAAAAACATCTTTCTGTTGTTGGAACTTCAGTTCCCTGTGAAAGACTCTTCTCAAAAGCAGGACAAATTCTTTCTGAACGGCGCAACCGATTAAAATCAAAAAACGTAGAGAAACTTATATTTTTGCACTGTAATAATGACATATTATAATGATAATGAATCGTATTTGTTATAATAATAAATTATTAGGTTAAATTTTGTTTAAAAAAAATGTTATTTGGAAAGAGTAGCACCCTAAGTTACAATTTGTTATACATATATTTAATGTATGGTATTAAATTTTTTTTTAATTTTAAGTGAGTTTATCAACACATTTATTTTGTTTTGTTTTTTGTTTAGATTTGTAGTAATTTGCCCAAATTAATAAAAGTTTGTCTTATGTATGCGTTCACTTATTTATTTTTTAAATATACCTAAACAATCATAATATAACACTGCATATTCGGAAAAATTAGGAGATTTAAAAGTGCAAAAAAAATTTCTATAACTGATTGATTGTCCAATATCATGAACATACGTCGTACATAAGATTCACAGCAATAAATGTATCTAAAACAGCAATAAATTTAAATGAATTTTAATCAATATACTCATAATATCAAAAATAACGAAAGTAACGAAATTACTAATACAAAGTAACGAATACTTGTATCGAAAGTAACGAATCGTTACAAGTACCTAAAAGTAACGAAAGTTAACATCACTAGTATATAGCTCCGCACCATGAAGAGCCGAATTCGGCCCTTCATCAATTTCTGCGGCAGGCGGCGCGGCGCATACGTCGAAACGCTTAAAGGTAGGATGTTTTACTTTCCGACACTGCGACATGCGATAACGACGTGCGACACTGCGGTGTGCTGTACATTTAATCTGGCACTAGTCAAATTAGTGTGTTGTTTAACCTATCGACTTGCGCCACCGATACGGCGGCATCGCAGATGTCGTCGCGGTACATCGTCGAGAAAAATAAAATAGTTTCTGAACGACAGCGACAGCGCCGCTAGTACTTTTGTAGCATCCCGGCATCGGTCTATTTGGTATTTTTGGCGCTTAAATTATTTGTTTTTTTTTCTGCCATGTCACAAACTATAGATGATGCCTATAAAAGAAATAAAAAACGGGCAATAACTGGTTCTGCGGCAACCAAATCGAAGTATACTGATAATGACCATCTTAAGTTTCTGGACGCCTCTTTAGCTGAAAGGGAGTAAGTATACCTAATGTCACATATTATTTTTTCTCATGTTTTCCTGCTGTGTGGTTGCGTATTTTATCTATCTTTTTGTAGATCCCACTGTTCAATTGAACAAAATGAGGAAGAAGAATCAACGCAACAATCTAACAGAACTGATGAAAATGAAGCTGGTAGTTCATCTAGTGTACAGCACATTGGTGCATCTAAAGAAGGTATGGTTGACAATGAAATCTTAAGCGATGTATTTCCGAAGGAATCTGACAATGAGGCAAGCAATGATAAGACATTAAAATCTTAACAAAGTTATGGCGAATGTACCACTTCCGACGAAAATACCATAAAGAAGCCAGAAGAAGGCGCACTAAACGAAAATTTGAATGGCAAAAATAAACGAAGGAAAACTCATCTTGCACCAGATACAACTCAGATTTGGAACCAAATTCAAAAAAAGCAAACAGAACGATTCGAAGTGATTCAAAGTTTGCTACAAAACTCAAAAAAAAGTAAAAATGTTGACAACGAACGGCATCCTATTTATAAGTTTTTTGAAAGTTTGGCAGAAACTGTAGTACAGTTCCCTCCGGATTTAATTGCTAGTACGAGAGCTGGGGTTGCTCAAGTTGTTACAGGTTTCGTATTAGAAAGCATTGCAAGGTACTCACAACCGATAATGCCTCTAGAACGTCAACTCCCACCTTCCACTGTGCTCACACCTGATAACATGTTGAGAAGTAACTCTGCCTTATCTTCAAGTGAATATTCATCTCATTCAGCAATAACCAGCCCTCATGATTCGATTATTAAGCCACCTGAATATAGTAGTGCTTTAGTGACACCTTGTGAAAACTCTCGTGAACACAACTATGAGGAGTCTCAAAATATTGATGGTATGATTTAGGCAGCATTTAAATTACTTAGATTTGTTTCATATTTCTGTTTAGCGTTACCTACTATTTATTTCGAGTTTATTTTCTTCCCTACTACATGTATTGTATTACTTGTCTCCGAAAATTAATATATTTTTTTTTAAGTAACAAAGTTCTTTATTTTAAAAAAATTGCAATATAGGAAGAATATTTGGGCACCTACCTTAGGGTTATGCAGAGCTTTACTTCAGGTCTTATTGGTTTAGGACAGCCATATAAAGGCATTATCGTTATATCCTCTTGAATTGCACTCAAGAATATAGTAGTACAAATCACGTGATACTTTGAAAAAGGCCTTGAATCGCGTCTCAGTATCGCTTAAGTAGCGTCCAATAAAAATGTTGTAAGTTCCCTCTTTGTCACGATTCTTGTATATGTCAGAATGTTTCTGGAAAGGTTCAGGAGCGTGAAGTAATAGAGCTAAATTTTCTTCTTCTTCGTCGTAAAGCAAAAGAATCGCAGCAATTTTACGACGAATAGCGTTCATCTTGATAAACTGCACTGCCTCAAACGATTTGCGCTGAACTGAAATGTCGCATAGTAAGAAAACAGTTGGTCGCAAACTCGCAATCTGCGTCGCGACAGTTCAACGCACGTCGTTATCGCATGTCGCAGTGTCGGAAAGTAAAACATCCTACCTTTAAGATAGACTTCCGAATCACGCGGCAGACGACGGACAGCAACGACAGACGACAACGGCACTTGTCGCTTCAACGACAAGTAACGTTGACTTCATTCCGAAGACAACAGCAGTTGTAGTGCGGTTATTGTAGTGTTCAGGTTTATGTTATCTATCAATCTTCACTACTTTTCGGCAATGAATGCAATTCAACAAGTTTAATTTGAAGAAGAGGGGGATGATGAGTTTTTGCTCCTGTACTATTTATATCTAAAACGAAGAAGGCCGGTATTACTAATGTATTAATACAGACTATACGAGGGCTCATTTCAAACATTGATCAAAAGGCATTTAAATGGGAATTAACATATATTTAGGAATTACTGTAGATTAAATAAGGAGCAATTTAATTTTGTATTATCTTTAATTCAAAATGATCTTATACCAAAAACTACAAGGAATTTAATAAAGCCGGAAGAAAAATTATTTGTAACACTAAGGTAAGGTTTTACTTAATAATATTAGCTTTACTTGCCTGGCCTGGCCTCTTCTCGGGGTGGTAAGCCATCGGTCTCCACTTCTATTTGAGAAGAAATAGGAGTATTTGCTTGCTGAATATTATTCATTTCAGCAATATTAGGTTCACTGAAAGTATTTGCTGTATATTCATCATCATCATCAATATTTGAAACCTCAATATTGCTAACTCCGGGTCTCTCTTGCGCCACGGTATCTAGGAAGGACATCAATCTGTACGTTTTCCATTTAGTACGCGAGTTTTTTGGAGTTTCGGACCCAGTGGAAAGTTTACTTTTGCGTTTAAAATGAACATAGCCATCTCTTATATTTTTCCAAAGTTTTTTACAGCTCTTACCTGAAATTGAAGTAACACTGCTGTACAAATTATATATTGACTACTGAGTGACATAGAAAATCGAACATCTTGATTTTTTTCAAAAGAGCCAATACAAAAATGTTTTGATTTAAATGAATACATCTCTTTTAATTTAGGTATCAAGACAATTAAAAAACGGATTATCAAAGAAAAGTTAAGCTATATTTGCAATATAATAATAATACCTTTCTGTGAATAGTACATCCTGCAGGATGTTTGAAAATTTAGCAGCACCTTGCGTAAAGTAATTCTTATGGACTTATTTGCTCTAAAACTTTTAATCACCCTGTAGGATGTACTATTAACAGTATAATTTTTATGATGAAGTTATAGCTTGAACTTTCGTTGATATTCTCTTTTTTTCATTGTCTTTATACCTCGATTATTAAAAAAGATATAGTCATTTAAATCAAAGCATTTTTGTATTGGCTTTTTTTTCAATGTCACTTAGTATACATGCTATTTTTAAAACAAAAAAGTGACTTTCCTTGAAAATAATTATGAAAAAATATAGCTACGTATTACTTTTATTTTCAGGTTTATGGCTACATGAGAAAGTTTCGCATCCTTAGCATTTGCGTATCGAATATCAGGCTCTTATATTTCAAGAATTGTAAAGTAGGTGTTAAAATTACTCCGAGAGAAACTTATGCCATTTTCCATGCAAGCGCCTATGAAACAGAACTTTAAAAACATTGAAAAGGATTTTTGGTAAAAATGGAACATACCAAACTGTGTCGGTAGTATCGACGGCAAACATGTGCGTATAAAATCACCACAACAGAGTGGATCACTTTTTTTCAATTATAAAGATTATTTTTCAATCGTACTGTTGGCGATAGTAGATGCTAATTGCAAATTTATCGCAATTGATGTAGGTTTTTATGGAAAAGAGAGAGACAGCAATATATTTAAAAAATCAGCAATGGGAAGGAAAATAATCCGAAATGAGTTTAATATTCCAAAACAGAAATATTTACCTAGAAGGTACGATATTTTACCTCACTTCCTTATCGGAGATGAAGCATTTGCACTAAGCACATATATAATGAAGCCTTATTCAAGAAGAGTTGCAATATTCGATCAGCAAAAAGAGATTTTTAATTACACGTTTCGTCGTGCCCGTCGAGTTGCAGAAAATGCATTCGGGTTATTATCCCAAGAGTTTAGGGTTTTTTACGCACCAATAGCAATTTTGCCGGAAACTTGTGATGATTTAATAATAACTGCATGCTGCTTACACAATATTTTACGCGAAGCCTATCTTGAAAATAATCGAGTGCCCTTTTATGACATTAATAAAGAAAGTGGAAAAAATGCGAACATGATTCTAATGGCAAGTTCAAGCGGTTTTGCAAACCGTGATGGTTTATGGGTTCGAGAGAAATTTAAAGATTATTTTTGTTCCCAACAAGGTGAAGTTTCGTGGCCAAGAAACATTGTTAATCATACATCTTAATTGAAACTAAATCATATTCTATATTTAATGTATTCATGTTTGAAATATTGAAATGAAATGTGTTATTAAATAATTAAATACTTACTGTTTTCACTTAGTTCTCTACCTATTTCTTTTCAAATATTTTCCTTCAGCACTTCATCTTTATAACTTTTGTGTTTACAATCAAATAATGGGGGATGTTGAGATACCAAATTAATTAGTTTTTCATTTTCTTTGTCTGGGAGAACGTCCATGATGCTCGGAAGCTCGGCAACACCTACTACTACTTTGCAAAGACAAGTTAACTATTTGTCGCCCGGCGGCATAAACACATCGGCACTTGTCGCGCGGCAATTGCTGCTCTGCGTGGAAGCTTACTAACTTAAAACAATAGTGAAAACTAGTGTCGTCTGCTGCCGCGACAATTGCCGTTGTATATACCGTCTGCCGTTTGCCGCGTGATTCGGAAGTCTACCTTAATAGTTTGCTTATTTTTGCTGTAAAGACATCGCTATGTTGCCAAATTTGAAACTAAATCTTTGAAATATATATAAAGCGTTTGTATTAATATGTATTTTCTAAAAAATCTATGGTGTAAGCGTTCTGATTAAAAATCTATAATATCTAATATATGTATGTAATAATGTATCATTAGTAATAATAATATATATAATTTTTTCTTTAATTCAGCTTAATAAGCTGCAAAAATTCTTTTAGGAAAAAACTTTCCATTTGCATAAAATCTTTATTTTTTTAATTTTTATATTTAGCAATATTTTTTATTTATTAACTTAAATTTGACAAAAGTTATCATTTGTCAAAGATATCAACCTTATCATTTGGTTTTAAATGAAAATATACATTGTTATTTTTTTGATTTTTGAATTTTTTACTATGAAGTTAAGATTATTTATGTTTCTATAATGCTAAAACGAACAGTATTGTACTTGTACAGCTTGTACTTATTTTAGGTAACTTTTTCTAACTAACTAGGTAACTTTTTAGGCACACCAAACCCTATCTCAAAGTGTATATGATGCTATCAAGTTTTTAAGAGTATATGCATATTTCAATGATAGTGAAGCTACATAGAATTTATTAGTAAAAAATGAATTCAGTAGTCTTTCACCGTACCAAAAAGTAACTCGTATTGATATGTTACAAACATTAACTTAGTGTCACCTCTAAAATTAATTTTGAATGTGAACACGTGTCATCAAAAACGTCTTGTTGATAACAAAATTCGTTAAGCATATAAGCATATACAAGGGTTCTATTCATTAGGACTACCATCCACTAGGCCAAGGGCTCAAATCCAATTATTCCTGTAAGTTTTTTTTTAATGACAGATGGATATTTAGAGAATTGACGTTAGTGTAATCTGTAAAAATGAGTAGAGTTAAAGTTATTGATGGGAAACTTCGATAAATCATAATTAACCTATTCAAAAATTATAAAGTGCACAAAACTACATAATTTGTCTATTTTTGGTGAATACAGCAATCATAAAGAATTTTTTCTATTAGGCTAACTGAAATGGGATGGGGCTCGTAGACTAACTGGAGATATCTTCTAGTTTGTCAAAACTTAGATACGACAGTTTCTCATTTAAAACTTTAAAAAAATAGGAACTGCTATTTATTAAATCCATAATAATTTTTATGATAATATACATATATGAGGGGTCTGGAATCAAAACCCGCTAACTCCAAATTGTCAAATTTTTTCAGAGATGAAACAAAGCATAACTTGAGTTACGATTGTTGTACATATTTAACTGTGTTTTAAATATTTCTGTTAGTCATCCAAAATCCTGTTTGTAAAAAATGAAACCTAAATTACCATTAATCTAGTTATTATTCTTATTTAAAAGTTGAAGATAGCGGATTTTCATAATAAACAATGGATTTAATGATTTTTGAAAATAACATAGGGGATATAGCGAGTTTTGCAATTATTAAACTTTTTGTATTTAAATATTTTTAAAATGGTTGCAAATAAAAACAAG
This sequence comes from Anthonomus grandis grandis, assembly GCF_022605725.1. Taxonomy (NCBI): domain Eukaryota; kingdom Metazoa; phylum Arthropoda; class Insecta; order Coleoptera; family Curculionidae; genus Anthonomus; species Anthonomus grandis. The sequence goes on from NC_065567.1 coordinate 6,831,190, forward strand.
AAAATTAATATTTTCTTGTCGTGTTTAAATTATGATTTAAGGTTCGTTTAAATACTTAAATAATTTAAAAATCGGCTGTACTTAGTGTATGTATTAATAAAAGCAATAAAAAATAATAGTAAATAATAATAGGTTTTAAGTTAAATTTCGAAAAATAATATTTTTAGTTTAAATGTTGCAGACCACAAAAGAACATAGCAAAAATACAGGTTTTTTCTTATCAATTAAAATAAAATAGGATAGTTGATTCGCCTCATTAAATTGGTAGTATAGTGACGTAAGGGGTCTCGATGATTGGTTCACAGGCATAATTTTTGTTTTGTTTCAAACAGCACTTTTCCATTCATAAACGACTACTTCTTCAGCCAATTTAAAAACAGAAATCAGAGTTTCTGTTAAGATTGATGTAATCTTCGGGAAATAGGATGATTTATCTTTTCAAAACCGTTTCAATGGTTCCAAATACTCAGTCAGGTGGAATGTATCTATATCCAACAATAGCAAATATCACCTGGATTGTTTCAACATGTGCATGCGAAGATAACAATTTCATATAAATTCCAATAAGAATAGGATTTTTATTTTGGCCATCACACCCATCTGCAAAAGGTATGACGTTTTTTTGACCGCAAAATTTGTACTTGTCAGACGATGAAATACAGCACTAGCTATTTCGTTGGAGCTTTTGGGCCTGACTGATTTATTCCACACGTAGACTACATTGTTAGTAGTTAAACTTGCTTTGGAGTTTCCAACCATCATAGTAAAGTTATAAAAATTAAATTGCTTAAAAAAATAGGCTTGTTGGCCAGGAAGCTTAGAAATGTTAAATGTTAGAAAGTTAAGTTTTTTTGACAGTCAAAAGAAATTATAAGAATTTCTGGATCCCTATCACGCGAAAAGTAAAGAAATGCTTTAGCCTTCAGTGTGCCGTTTCTTCAGCCATGACTCTTGATTTTTCAGACTCATTTGTTTTTTAATGACTTTTTTATTATATTCGATATCAAATTCTTCTCTAAAGATTAATTCTTTAACTTGCAACGAATTTTTATTTGATGAGGCCGAATACATTTTGTATAATTTTTTTATATTTAACTCGGGTGGCATTTAAATATGGCAAGAGTTTTAAGTTTTACAATAGTGAGATTCGGTACAACGAAGGCTATTCATAAATATTTGAATCGCACCTCGATGATTTTCATTCATTTTACTTTTTCTGTAACCACCCCGATTTTCTGTAGCTATCGTACCAAAAAACCTCTTAACTACTTTATCCACTTAATATGTTTTAATATTAAGAAATAACTCTCAAAACTGATGTCTTACAAATAAGATCTAATTCTTTATTTATTTTTCTTAAGAAATAGCTAACAAATCGCTGTTTTGGCGGTCAGAGTTCTCAACAGATTAGGTTCATCTACGCACCGTCTCCTACGTTCGTCTAGTGCCTTTGTGTGTTTTAATATAAAATTATCCTAGTCAATCTTGGATGATGTTTTATAAAATGTTGTATGGAAAGTGGATATGTCAAATTTATACAAAGTGAGCACAAACACTATACTCATCCATTTTGCAAAATAGTAAGGAAATACACAAAATGTAAATATAACGGCGAAATCGTGCTACGTGATCCCAATTTTAACAAAAAGTGAAGTTAGACCTACCAAAGTATAAGTTGATAAAATGTCTTTTATTACCACACATTTTTACTTACCATTCGGTTATACGTCAACCGATTTCGGTTTGGATAGATAGGAGATTTTATTGCCTTAAAAATGTTATACACTTAGGGTAACCATTGGAAAGCAAAACTTATAGGTCGATAAAGTATCCATTATTCCCAGACATTTTTGGTATTCTATTCGCTGGTACGTCCGCCGTTTAAAAATTTTTTAACACTGTTAAACAAATATTTTAAGACTGCTTACACTATGGGGGTTCCCAGTTGACACCTCAAAGTGAGGTAAGCTGGAGGTGATTGGCAGAACTTTGTCAAAATCTCATCAAATTTATCTAAATTGAGTTTTTTTTATACATTTTTCAGGGTGGTTCATTTTGAATTGAAGGCACTGTATAATGTCTGTTATACAAAATTATTCTATGTTATATAATTTTAAGTATTTAATTTTCAGGAAAAATAAATAAATAATAAAAGAAAAACATTATTTTATTTCCATTTGAAATTGGTGATAACTGCGATTATTAATGTACATTAGCCTCATTTAGATATGTAAAATAAAGCTGAAGAGTCCTAAATCAAAAAGTAACTTTTTTGATTAAGAGTTTGCTTTAGATATTGAGATTTATTATTAAATTAAATTTTTGCACCTTAATTTTGCCACGCTTTTCTACCATCCTGATTAGTCCAATTAGGCACGTCAAACTGTCATGTTAGTTAACAGTTTCGGTTGCCAAGCGAGAGAACGCTAGCAGATTTGTCAACCTTCTATCACTTTGTATGCAATCTACAGTTTTGTGGCTAAAATTACGGAGGCTTTTTGTGTAAAAATGGAAAATTGACGTTGCTGACTAGGGGAAGATGGTTTTCGGATTCTTTCAGACTTAAAAATGTAGGAATATAACGCTACCTAATCCTAGAACTGATAGAACTCATACTGAAACAATACTGGCTATTTAATAATATGCCTTTATTAATCCAAAAGATTTAAGATTAGATTAAAATTAGCATAAAACTTAGATTGCTTGCACAGTATTTTAGTAATAAAATTTTCTAAAATAAAACTTACACTAATTTTAAATACAATACAATTAAAAAAGCACACACACACACACACGACACAATAGCAATTGAGGAACTAAGTATAATATCAATGTGTATCAGCTCAGACTCGGGAAAGTTGTATCATTTAGGAATTCATCAACTGAATAATAGCATTTTTCAATTAGAGTTAATTTTAAAAATGTTTTAAATTTTTTGCTTTCAAGTGCTCTTATCTTAATAGGTAATAAAATACCTACCTGAAAATTTTTATAAGATTATATTGAACATTTTTCTGAATAAAACCAAAAATACATTTTACATTTTTTAAATTGTATTTATGACTTGTTTTATGGGGATGTTCCCTATTTGTTTCTAAGAAAAGGTCTGGATTATCTTTAACTAACAAAGTACATGGAAGTGTTAAGATTTTTTTACATTTTTCCCTGCAAGTCTCCATCACTTTTAGGCTATATGTTTCTGATACAGCGTTTCTGAAGAACAAAGATCCTACCTGCTTCCGAGCTGCCATCCTAGAATATGACTCCATATTATTACGACCGATTCAATAAAAAGCTGTGCTTTACTTTAACGTTCGATTTATTCTGCCCTTCCTACATTTCGTGGTCCAAAAATGCAGATAGAACCGAAAATATTATCTACTGAATGTTTTGAATTTATGTACATGTATAAAATCTATAAGATATTAATTAATTTTACAAATACAGCTAAATTAATAAATTTTATTAATATTAATCTAATAGATCTATTAACTACTTACTATAATTATATCCAGGTAGGTAGGTACCACAAATATCCATAACAATATTTAAGACGAGAGTTTACATAAGCGTGGTATGCTATTTTTGATGTTTCTGCACTTACATGCACGGAAATTATTTTTAATGCATAGCAGTAAGAGGCTATTTTGTCTGCAAGACAGTCAATGTGATGTGTCCAATCCAACCTATGGTCTAAGCTGATCCCCAGAAGAGTTACATAATCCAGAGCTTCAATTTGTTTGAGATCTGCTTTATAGGTAGATGAATAAGCATTTTTTTATAGTTGAATTTAATAAATTGGGATTTATCCACATTAAGCAGTAGGTTATTATTATTAAACCAATTTTAACCAATTTAAAACAAGTAGTGATAACGTGCTGAAGATTTTTTGGGACATATTTTCTTCATTCTCAGTGGACAAAGTACCATTCACATCATCTGCAAACTGAACAGCATCGCTCACAACCTCTGGTAATAACTCATTGGGTAAATAATATAAAGTAGAGGACCAAGCATGGATCCCTGTGGTACTCCCCGACGTACCCCCTCCACCCCTGACCCATAGCTTGAATCAGCAATATACTGACTACGCCCAGTCAAGTAAGAGCCAAGCAGTCGCAGAGCAACCCCACACACTCCACACCTCTCCAATTTTTCCTGCAGAAGGCTGTGATCGATACTGTCAAATGCCTTTGATAGGTCAAGCATCATAGCAACTGTTGGCAAGGTTAGCAAGGTATTGTTCAGTGAATTTAATACCTTATATAAAGCCTGATATATCGCCCTAATTGTTGATTTTTTTTCCGCGAATCCATTTTGAAAATCTGAGATCAAGTTTTCTGTTTCAAAGAAATTTAGTAATCTCTCATATATAACTTTTTCAAAAACTTTACTAAAATTGTTTAACAAAGCAATGAATGGGTCTATAGTTTTTATTTTTTTATTTCTTTTTCATCCCCTTTCTTGTAAATTGGTATTATTTTTGCAATTTTAAGATCAGTTGGAAAGTCCCAGTTTCTATGCTGAGATTCACTAAGAAGCTGAGTGGATGTGCAATTTCTGCGGCAGCTGATTTTATTAAATGGACAGGAATCTCGTCTCTCCCAACTGATTTTTTACTTTTTAGGTCATGTATTATTGAAATTATTTCATTTGGACATGTTGGGTGAAAAAATAAAGACTTTTGTGAATTTTTCACATGCTTTAAAGCCTCGTCCCGATTTATTTGAAGGTCTGGAAAACTTGATATGTAATGACTGTTGATTTCATCTAAAATCTCTAAATTACTTTTACTTTTACCTCTCTTAATATTTTCAATAACAAACATTTTGTTTTTTGCTACCTGCCCTGTGCATTTTTTTACAACATCCCAAATAGCTTTAGAGGGATTTTTTAAATGTGTTATATAGTTCTTAAAATATTTTTTTTTACTGTACCAAAACCTTTTTGTAAACACAAAAATATTTTTTATATTTTATTAAATCAAGTTCAGACCTATTTTTCTTCTTAAATAGCAATCTTTTTAATTTTTGAAGAGACCAATTCCATTTGAGGTCCAAGATCTACTTTTATTGTGTTGTTGTTATAAGTGTTTCAAAGGAAATATTATATTTAAAGCTCTTAAAAAAGTATCCTTAAAGACACCATACCAAGTGTTAACCTCTGTGGAATTGAACACATCACACCAATCTTCCTGCATTAAGAATTCTTTGAAACTTTCAGTTTTTGCATCTACAGTACACTACAGAGTACACTCTCTTTTTTACCCTCGCTTCTAAGGGGGCAGGCCACAGCTCGGAGAGTTGTAGAATCTGTCTTTCGTGATCAGATAGGGCTGTTGATTTTACTTTACCTAAAAATGAATTATTAAAATTTATGTAAATATGGTCCAAAAGTGTGGCACCGGTGTTTGTTATTCTAGTGGGCTGTGATATTTTTTGTGAGAAATTATAACTTTTCATTAGGCCATGAAGTTGCCTTTCCTTTGTTGAGCTGGTCAATAGATCAACATGGAAGCCCCCACAGATAATAATTTTATAATGGCAATATTTGTTTATATAATTTAAAATATCGTTGAGAATATTCATAAAAGCATGAAATTTTTCTGAATTTGTGCATGGAGGCCTTTACAAACAAATTACAACTATTTTTGCTTTAGGTAAAACTGCTGCTGAATACTCAACTGTCCCCTCGACACTTCTGCGGACTATTTCAGTCTCCTCCGCTGCTTCAATCTGCTTGCTGGTCAACACACATGAGAGCTCTCATGTTCCATGTCTTTCCTCCCAAAGATGGGCATCGTAGGAAAAAAGAAACCTAACCTTTGCTGAGATTTAGGTGTTTTGTATGAGGAACCGTCTCCCGTGTGTGCGGCAGTAACAGTTTCCCCTCTTTCATAAAAAATTGAGAGACGAGAGCACGATTAGGCCATGTCTTCTTCTTCCATGCGTTGCGGAAGTTTTTTTTCTTGATTGTCACTTTCATTGAGGTGTAGAAGTCCGGGTGCTTCGATGTATGTTGTTTACATGGCACTTCAGGAAAATGCCTTGCCAGCATTTTCCCTAGGTCCTCTGGTTTTGTGGTTGGGCTTAATCTCATTACGTGCAGGTAAGCTACCTTTGGGACAGCATGTATCTACATTGCTTCCCACCATGCACCTCCTTCGCCTTTTTTTGTGGACCGTTACCCACTGACCATCACTGCCATTATTTACTTCACTCAATTGCCGGTCATTTTTTACTATATTATATGACTTCGCCTCCAGTATAGCCGCCCCAACAGCTTATGAAGATATAAAATTTGGATTAAATTCCTAGCAGTAAATGATTCCAAGGCGATTTATTGCTTTGGCGACTTCGGCATCATGGGTGGCCTTGGCACACACTGCATAGTTTACCAAGTTTTTACTTCCACTAAACACCACAGAACACAAATATATAACAGCAACCTATAACCGATTCCAAGCGATCTATCGGTTTTAACCGCGGTTAAGTCCTTGGTTGACCTTGAACAGTCCCTTTATAACATAACCAATCGTGTCCGCTTGGACGTGTTTGGTTGAAGTAACTTCGTAATTTGTCAGCTTTCGCTCTCATCATTTTGTTTGTCTGTAAATAATACCCCAGACGCCAGGAATGTTATATGTAATTAGTTCTTAAATATAAATATCAAAAAAGAAAACTTATTAGCCATAATAAATTTTGTGTCATTTTTAAAAAGGAAATAATTTGTTGTTTGTTTTTATTTTTTCCCGCACTTATTTCAATATCTGACATTTGACGTTTAGAAAACAGCTCCGAACGTGGGTGTTCTGTTCCAAAAGGGCTAATTGGTGACGTCACGTATCTCAACACGGTTATAACTATAACCACAGAACACAAATATACTATAACCGCTTGGACGTGTTTGGTTAATACCATTTAGGAACGGTAATTACCGATAGACCGCTTGGAATCGGTTTATAACAAATATACAGCTAAACACCACTAAGCCGGTAATCCTCAACGCGCACGATTGATGATAAACTCCCTTAAGCGGGGTTTCCACGTGCAGGGATTACTGGTGCCAGTTTTATTGCATGTGGAAACCTGTAATATCGACTGGCGCCACTAAAGTTCAACGCTCGTGTACTTTTTGGCGCCAGTATTTGTGTAAACATAAGCTGGAGTATTTTTCGTTCCCAAAAAAATGTCGAATTTTGCAAAAAAATGATCTACTAGGTTAATAATAAAAGTGGTGACTATAAGGACCGAAATCAAAGGGATGCAGCCTTAAGAAGAATTGTTGGTATCATGCCGGATTATCTTAACGAGTTTGATGTGAATTCGGCAAAGGCAAAAATTGGTAGTATTAGGAATGCTTACATACTAGAGCATAACAAGGTGTTAAAATCTCATAAAACAGGATCATCTACAAATGATTTATATACCCCAACTTTAGGATGGTATTCAGTTGCTGATCGTTTTTTAAACGCTATTGTTAAATCAAGGGAGACAAAAAACACTTTAGTAAGTAAAACATTTATTAAGCATTTTTAAAAGTAATACGGAACGTGTAAAATATTAGATCCTTTCGTTTTGCTATGCAACTTTTCCTGGACCTACGTATCGAGCATATTTATTTCTTACTGCCTCAGCTTCCTTGGGATAGTTATGATTTCCCATATTCGTGATGCTGCTTAATCCATCTCTTCTAATTTCTCGCCACGTACCTGATACCATTTCCCCTGTCTCTAAATTTTCCGAATCTGTTAGTCTTGCAGTTAAATAATAAGAAATCTTGCGTTACCAGTTGTGTAGTGCACAACATGACAAAACCAATTTGTCCACCTTTTCAGGAGATAGTGAAATGGGTTTCTCAAAGACTCTAAATTTGGAAACTAATGTTCCGAAAGCATTCTCTACTATGCGTCTTGCTCTACTAAGACGGTAATTAATTTTTTTTTCATAACGAAGTTGAGTAGCTCAGGAGTATGGCTTCAAAAGATAAGTCTTTAAAGGGAACGCATCATCTGCCACTATGACACAATTCGATGGCATATTGAGAGTTTTGCCTTCAATTTCCCCTTTTAAAGCAGATCGTGAAAATATCCCTCCATCTGATTCTTTTCCTACTGCGCCTACTTCTAAATATATAAAACAGTAATTGCTGTCTACCAATGCTAACATTATCGTACTAAAATAGCCTTTATAATTATAAAAAGCTGAGGCACTGTTGCTTGGACATTTTATATTTACATGCTTGCCGTCTATGGCTCCCACACATCCAGGAAAATTCCATCGAGTTGCAAAACCATGTTCTATTTCTTTCCACTCCAGTTGTGTAGCAGATATCTGGAAAAATATAATATAAAAGTGATGATGTGACGAATATGATATGGTTAATTTTTCTTGGAAAACATATTTTAATTCGAAAGTTTTTAGATACTCAAATGTTCATAGTCACTAAGTAAAAGTAGATATTTATGTTATTACTGTGAAAAAAGAAACCATTAAGGTATAAAAATTTATAGCAAACATATGTTTTCTTTATTCCAAGAATCACAGAACACCCAGAAGATGAGAAAATAGATGGTGATGATACTGATGATTCGGACCACAGCGAAATTGTGGAAGAAACAACTGAAAGCTCGTTTCAGGTACCTTCAGCGTCTTTTGCAAAGATAGCAAAAGCGAGCACTCTCTGCACCTTCGCTATCTTCTAAAAAAGCAAAAAGCGATTCTATCACAGCGGCCGTTACTACCCTCCAAAACATTGCAAACAAAGCTGAACATTTACACGAAAATGCAGATGAGTTTGAAGCATTTGGAAAAACTGTTGCTGCACATTTGAGTCTTTCACTATATGATGCCTTACAAAGTCAAGAAGATATAATAATGAAATATGTGGTACAAAAAAGGTTAGAACGGTATGCTTCTTTTTCCACAAACACGTTTACGTATCAGCAGAATCAATCACCCGTAATACCACCATACCCTTCACCAACAGGTTCCAGTTTGGATTCAGCAATTGTTAAATTTTGATATTGTGCATTTTGGTATCCTGTACATACAGGGTGTTCATTTGAAAACTTTCCACCACGGATTTATCGAAAACCACTGTTAAAAAAAAACGCCGAAATACGTCAAAAGGTTTGTCAAGGGGGACAACTTTCTAACCTAAAATAACTTCACCTCCCTTCACCCATGCCCCCCAGGGTCATCCCTTTAAAAACTTTAAATGGCAAGGGGTATCGAGTAATAGCTTCTTTAAAAGGTCTTTCGAAGTCTTTTATTTTGACGTTTGATTTTTTTTAAATAGGTCGATTCGTTTTCGAGAAAATCAGAAAAATCTTGATATCGTGGCAGCTGTCGATGATGCGTTGACGAAGTTCATCCAAACTTTCAGGTTGGGGAGTAAACTCAATAGATTTCAAATCACCCCATAGAAAAAAGTCTAACGGCGTTATATCAGGAGATCTAGCAGGCCATTCTATAGGCTCTCTTCGTCCTATTTATTTATCTGGAAACTCGTCGTCTAGCCATTGCCGAACGGGAAGAACATAGTGAGGAGGAGCGCCGTCTTGCTGGAAATATATTTCAGACGACGAGTTTCCAGATAAATGGGTAGGGCGAAGGGGGCCTATAGAATGGCCTGCTTGATCTCCTGATATAACGCCGTTAGACTTTTTTCTATGGGGTCATTTGAAATCTATTGACATAAATGACATGCCAGTTTAGAATTTTAAACAAACCTGTGAAAACGCTCAATGGTGCCAGTTAATTGTGGCGCCAGTAATCCCTGCATGTGGAAACCCCGCTTTATGCAAGAACATACAAATACATTTTATTATAACTTTTTCCAGATTTGACTTGCAATATTTGCATTTTTTCGTGTCAGCGTCCGCCGAGTTATCATGGATGGGCGCAATCTTCATAACAATATATGTTATATTTTCATATACCCATATATTGTTATGAAAATTTAAATAAATTAATTATTCTCATAGTTTATTTATTTAGGGTTCTGTTTACGTTTAGTTAGTGTCTAGTTTTTATTGGTTGATCTTGTTTGAGAACCCCAATTTATGTTAATTATGTTATTTTATTGTAGATGCTGGTAGTTTGAATGTTCTAGACTTTATGTGCTTGCTTCCTTTGACTGTCAGTGTTCTGTTGAAATCATTAATCTCCATAGTAGTAAACAATTTAGAAGCTTCTAAGTATTTCCAATTCTAGACAATTTAATCAATTTTTTTTTGTCTTGAAAGCAATACAACGCGACTCAGATGAAACACTGTGTTCCTGACATAAATGTAACTTCCTGGCGTAAGTGTGTTCCAGACAAGAGTGTGTTTCTGAGTTTTGTTACAATATCGAATCTTCAAAAGAGGCAGCCTGATCACACACATAGCTTTTAGGAAAAAGTCACATGCAAATATCTTGAGGTCTGGTAAGAAATATTCGTTTTAACAACTCTGTTAAATTGAATTTAAAAAAAATTATGACTTAAAAAAATGGCTTAGTTGACTATACAATTTTTTTCAAGCTGCAATATATCGATAGGATGTTAAAAACACTTCTAAAAATATCTATATAATGATATTATTTTCACTATTTTTACCACAATTATTAATACTGACTTAGAAAATCTTTATGTGGAGCGGTATCAAACGTTTTTGGGTGGCAAATATTCGTATCCCTGTTTGCGCAAATGCAAAGAGAAAAAATATATACAAAAATACTACCAAATTTTATTTATAAGGTACGGATGTAGTGAATATTCAATGTAAATGTATAAAGGTAAAATATCAATATATACTCCCAACAAAACAATCCAATTATATACACACACTTTTAACAATTAGAAATACGATTAAACCAATATTTAAATTATAGTTTTAATGGATTTAGTTGTACTACTCCTTCGGCTCCAAATACGTTTTTACTTATTAAACTCATTTTAGTAAAATTCGCCAAGTTTTTGCCACTTGTTATCATTTTCAAATTAACAGAGACTCTTTGAGTTGCCTAAAATAAATGAAATATTAAAACTACTACTTTAATGTAGGAAAAACAAGTTTCTTACCTCAAGAGTCCAACCCTCGGCCATTAACTTTTCATGTTGAGCGGTATTTCCCCCTTCCTTCAAAGCTGCAGAAGCTCTGCTTAAAACAACCGCACTAGCATATATATCGAAAACAGCATCGGCGATTCTATTTAAGATAAACTGTTCATTTACTATGCTCTTCCCATATTTGATAAGTACCATTTCAATCGATTGACCGAAAGAATCAACGCTAATAGCGAGCTCTGAAGCAGCCTGTGCAAGATCTTTGTGAATATGGGGCTCCATTGAAGGTGGTGAACTCCAACCCACCTTTCTGCCAACTCTCTTTGATGCCTCTTCAAAAATTAGACCAAGGTTAGCTGTTGGGTTTTGAAAAGCTGATTGAAGCTCCTTTAAATGAGCTCCCGCATATTGAATCCCTACGGAGTTATTTTAGAAGTCTGACTTTTTACTAAGAAATAATAATTCTTACCTGTAAGTGCAACAAAAAGACGAAGAATGTCGTTAGTTCCTTCAAAAATTCTAAAAATTCTTAAATCTCTCATGATTTTTTCTAAACCCGTTTCTTTCATATATCCCATTCCGCCCATGATTTGAATGGCTTCATCACATACATTCCAAGCAGCTTCTGATGCAAAACACTATAAAAGCCGCAGTGAATGAATTATGTACGCCGATGATGTTATTTAAATAATAATTCGACCTACTTTTGAAATAGCTGCTTCTAAGTGGTAATGTTGTGACCCAGTATCCATGTTTCCTGAGATCATATAGGCCATAGACTCGGTAACATAATGTAACATTGCCATTCTAGCAAATTTCTCTTGAATACCTCCAAAATTTGTAATTATTTGGCCAAATTGTTTTCTCTGATTTGCAAAATCAACAGCTTTCTTAATACAGGTTTTCATAGTTCCTGATAGCGCTGCAGCCATGCCAAACCTTCCGTTATTTAGAATGTTCATAGCAACTTTAAAGCCATTACCAACACCGCCAAGGACATTCTCTACTGGAATTTTGACATTGTCAAAATATACCTAAAAATGTTTCTAACTGAAATATTTGGAATGTCAAAGTATTTTGTTAATGGTGGCAAAACATGGTGCTTTTTTTCAGAACATCCAGATCGTGGATTTGTTTTCCACGATCTGGATTATTATTCATTGCTGGAATATGGTATCTTACATGCTCATATTTTATTATTACTAAATACTAGATTTATTCGACAATATTAAGCTATATGTAAATACAAAGTGTGTCTCAAGCAAAGCATTATTCTTAATCATACTATTACTAACCTCTGCAGTATTAGAACATTTTATACCCATTTTTTTCTCTGGCGGGCCACTGGTCACTCCTCCAAAAGATCTCTGAACAATAAATGCAGTAACTTTATCTGTGGTCTTTCCAGTTTTCGAATCGATGACCGGCGTTTGAGCAAAAACTGTCATTACCTCAGCCAATCCTCCATTACTGATCCAGATTTTTGATCCATTCATAATAAAATGTTTTCCATCTGGAGACAACTCCGCTCTAGTTCTAAAATTTTTGTTTTTGAATCTTAACTTTTAAAATGCGGTTACTAAGTACATATCATGTAAACAACATATTTTGCGTTTTAAATAACTATTTAATCACCTGAACAAAATGAATTTAATTAGTGTTTTCTTTAAATAAACCGATAGATAGATAAATACTTACTTAATAGAACCAGCGTCTGATCCAGAAGATGGTTCTGTTAAACAAAATGCAGCCCAAGTACCATTAGAAACTTTAGGTAGGTATTTTTCTTTTTGCTCGGGAGTACCGTAGAGTAGGATTCCCTTGAAACCAATGGACTGATGAGCTCCTAGAGTAATTCCTACACCTAAGTCATTTGCTCCCACAATTTCTACTAATCTAGCATACTGGGTATTGGTCAAACCTAAACCTCCAAACTCTTGAGGTACTTGTAGAGAAAAAGCTCCAAGTTCCCAAAGTCCAGCAATAGTGTTATCCTCAACCTTTTGTGTAAAAAAAAATACATAAATAAAAATATACTATTAAATTTTCTTTAATTAGATTCAAAGCTATGCAGTTTCAAAATAAAGTGATCACACACACAGTCAAAAACTTTCGTTTTTACAAAAAAAAACCTAGAAGACCATACCGACGCTAAAATTAACATCAGAAGGGTAGACCTTAGACGCAAATGCCCCAGAACATGAAACAATTAAAGCACCAGAGAAATTTCGACTTTGAGACCATGAGAACTGAATTAACTCTGGTAGCATACTTAAACTAATGCAAAAAGTAAGTAAAAGCTGGCAGTAAGTTTTTTCGTTAATATTATTTTAGAAAAAAAACGTAAACCTGGTAGAACAAATATATTTTTTTAATTTTACCAAGCCTTGCCTGTGAATTTATTTAAGAAAACAAATCTAAGTAAAATACTATTACGGATTTCCCGTGGATTCAATAAATAAGCACACTTGAACACCAAACACTAAATTTTTATTCACTATTTCACTTACATTCAGTTATTATTTCTAACCATTTATTGATTATTTAACGTGCTCAAATCATAACTATAAACTTAAACTTAACATCGAATTCTTTATAACCCAATAACATTCTTCTATTTTCTCGAATTTTAACAGAATATCCTTTAAGTACAAATATAAATTGATCGGAATAATCCAGCCAAGACAAAGCCAAGTGGACGTATTCTACACAGATTTATAATTATATTATTATAGGGTACCAGGTCCCATCTTTGAAAATAAAGTGCCTCAAATTAGCATATCCTGATAACCTTAAACTGTTTATCGGAATAGTATCGATCTTGAACTGCCGGTCTCTTCAAAAAAAATGTCGACTCGCTAAATAGTTGGTCTGTCCAGAACCGTCTTGATTTAAATATTGGTGTGCAAGTGCAAAATTATCTCTTACACCAAACAAAAAAAATCCAATTATGTTTCAATACAAAATAAGAACGTTTTAACGAAGAGTTTTAACGTTTTAAGAACCTTTGGAACGAGTTTGTTCGATTAACGACCTGGGCGTACTATTTAACGATAAGTTTAGTTTAATTTCTCACATCAAAGAACTCTGCGGCCTGCGATTTCTGCGGCCAGACTCTTGGGCTTAGTACTAGAAATAGCAAAGACTTTTCTTGTATGGAGATAATTACAACGTTGTATAACTCACAAGTCTTATCAAAGCTAGACTACACTGCTAATGTTTGGTATCCTATATATAACTATCACAGTGACGTTCTGGAGTTCATTCAAAAACGTTTCCTAAAGTTAGAGGATACGCGTTTGGAGGATGGAGTGAATCGGATTGTTGTGGTTATCTTAATATGGGACTGGAACATAAAACTGGATTTATGTTCTGTCAACCTATAAAAAAGGACAACTATACTGGTAAATCCTTCGACAACCTTTATCACGAGATCGCAGTCAGTCCTCTATGCTTTTAATTTTTCCGAGTTCAGTTTGGATTCCTTCTGACGATACCACATGGCCAAAAAAATTACTTTCTGTTGAAAGACCGAGCACTTCTTTGGGTTCAATTTAAGCTGGGCATTCTGAATTTTGTTAAAAACTGCTTTTAGGTTTTCGAGGTGTTCATCAAAAGTTTTTCCCATTACGAGACCATCGTCAAGGCAAACATGGCATGTCTTCTATGTAAGTTCTCGTTATACAAACCTCTAGAATCTCTAGCGGGATCATTATACAGACCAAATGGCATAACATTAAAATGATAGAGGCCATTTCCAGTAACAACGCAGTTTTCTCCTTGTCTTGGTCCTGAATGCCCACTTGCCAATATCCACTTTTTAGATCCAATGTCAAAAACCAGCTTGAACCAGCAAGAGTCGAAAGCGTATCGTCAATTCTAGGAAGTGGGTAACTATCTTTCTTGATGACGTCATGTTCAAGTTTTCTATAGTCGACACAGAATCTAGTTGATCTATCCTTTTGCGTCACTAAGATTACTGCAGATGACCATGGGCTGTTTGACTCCTCGATAATTCCCTCCTTAAGCAGGTTGTTTATGAGGGACCCTGCCTCCTGGTGTTTGGTAACTCCTGGTACTAGTCTCCTAGGTGGCTGACGGCTTGGTTGAGCATTTTCAGTATTTATTTTAGGACTCAAACTTAACCACTCTCTAACTACTCCAGTTCTTTCAGTTTTACCATTAGGCTCTTCAAAGACCAAATTGAGATTGCTCAACTCTCTTGCGAACTGTGGCCTTGCTCAATTCGTGGGAAAAAGATGTTTCCAAGCATTTGCGAAGCTGTCCAGATTCGTGTCACGTCTATTGGTCAAAGAAATCGCGCAACTTTCTTCATATCTAAACAGAGATTTTACTGGTTGGTATAAAGCCACCAAGTTACCACTGTTTATCTTAAGACTATTGGTGAGGATTTTTGCAATCCTTATGGGAATGTCACCTTCTGATGTTACCAGTGACTTTGCCACAGGCATTCTCTTGTATTAGGCTCAATCCAATGCCTCTCTCAGAATTTTTCTCCAATCTTCCAAAAATGATCTTCTCACTATTACCACCCACTCAAACAGAATCTTCTGCCACAACCCTTATAGCAGCTGCGCCTTTACTTGCACTGGACCAAAAAAATTCTTAAAATATTCTTAGATTCGGAACCAAATCTAAGAATATTTGGCCTGTTGTCAAATGAGAATCCGTGCTGTCTATAAGATCCATTCCTAAAATAAACTCATCTTCTATATCAGCCACGAATACCTTGTGATTTAAAGTGAGACTGCCCACCGGATGTTGTCATCTCCACAGTAACATTCGCCAGTCACTGTGCGCAGCATTAATGTCCGAGATAAGGCTCAATCTTTAGTTCATGTACTATGCTTGATCTTATTAGAGACACCGCTACTCCCGGGTCAACCGTAATGGAAACTGGTCTTTCATTAACTTCGCTTTCGATGGTCAGGCTTTCGGCAGATTTTCCCGGGCTTCTGAGGGAGATAATTCCAGGGTCTTTTATCTTCACAAGCCAACACCCACCCGTGCTGGCTGTATTTAGTTTTCGTAACTAGTTCAGAGGATCCGCGATCTCTGGATGGCGAAGGAGAGCGCATCTGGACTCTATAATCACGTTTCATGAGTACTTGCGTATGTATAATGTATATTGCGTCCACATCAATAGTACTGAATACCTTCGAGGCCAGGAGGCTGCTGAATTCCTTCTTTTCCTACCTTATTACCTTGATGATCTCTGTAAACAGATTTTGTAGACATTCACTATCGGCATCACCCTTATTCTCTTTGATGAAAACATCTCTAATCTTTGGCCTGGAAATGTTATGCGCAGATTCAATTTTAAGGACTTTATTCAGCGCTTCACTGCTGTTTTCAAATCAGATTCCCGAAGAGCTACCACCAAAGCAGTTGCTTTATCTTCATTATCCCAACCACTGGCTGTAGCTGCTTCAAATTGTCGCTTGTGCATTGCCCAAGAAGTCTGGCCGTCAAACGTTGGAGGCTTTATATTCTGTGAGATGCTATGAAAGCTCAATAGCACTGATGGTTACCTTTTTTCCTGTTGCCGCCTCTCTTTCCTCTTGTTTTTCCTGTCGTTGTCGCTCTTTCATTTTATTCATAAATTCGGACATGAATTTATTAATTTGGTCCATCTAGGCACTTTGCTTTCTCGTATTTACCATACTTTTATGCTCTCCTAATTCTGTGTTGCAAAATGCCCTTTTTTATCCCACTTTTGACACAAATTGTTACATATTTCGCGTGGGTTCAATGAATAAGCACCCTTGAACGCTAAACTTTTATTCACTACTTCACTTACGACCACTTAATATTTCTAATCATTTATTGATTATTTAGCGTACTCAAATCACAACTATAAACTTAAACTTAACATCGAATCAGGTATACATACCCAATAAGATTCTTTAACTAATTTCTAGAATTTTAACATGTTCTTTAAGTACAAATATAAATCGATTAAAATAATCCGGCCAAGATAGGGCCGTAGTAAGGCAACTTTGTAACAATATATAAAATTTTGCCAAAATGTTTGTTGAACGTTGAATCCAGGTATTGAGGCAGGATTGACAAGAATATTCCTATTAAAAGCAGAGTATTAAATGCAAATTAGTACAGATTCTTTTACTAAATAATAATATGGCATTTTTTCCTATGTGACTGTCAAGAATTTGCAAAGTAATAGAAATTTTCATTATTGATCAGCAAAGAAAACTAACCACACGTTTATGTTAGATTAAGAGGAAAACTATAGTTTCTTGACAACTTCATACTATACCTTTTCTAATTCCTCATTTTTGGCAGGGTTGTTTATTTCTTTAAAAAATTTTTCAGTTGGATCGACTAACATCTGAAGGGTTTCTGTTTGTTCTTCATTTAGGACCCTAGGGTAGGGGAAGATCTGACGATGTTCAACTTGCCCTCGGAAGAGATTCATGACAAAAGAAAGGTTCTCTTCCTGGTGCGGTTTCGGCGTTTCTGCCACAGCAGCCTGAGCTGGCCGAATGATTGAAGTCCGTAGATATCTGGAAATTATGTGCTTGAGAAAATTTACAAAGAACGCCTTTCATTATTTTATTGATAGCGTACATTATATTCGAGAACAAAACCTTTTGGTCGATGTTTTAACAACACAATAATTAAGTATTTTACGAAATAACGCAACTTTTTATTATGCTAATAATTTTATTTTTAACTAATTTTTAACTTGATTGATGATTATATAGTTAAGTTTTCACAAATGAAATATCTTTTTTTTGAAAATCTAAACAAAATTAGTCGAGCCAATAGCGCTCAGAAGAGTGCACGATTTACAGTCTGACGCATTTCAAGTGTGACCAATGGAAGGCGGCAACGGGACTTCACACTTAATAGATGGCTCTTGAAAGGTGCAAAATTGAAAGGTCATCTGGTTTTGGTTAAATATTTTGTTGGCCGGACCAAGAGCAAAGATTTACACTACTGTTTTACCTTTTTAATAATTTTATTGTTTTGAGAGATCTGAAGGAATCATTTTGTTTTTTTTTATATTAAAAATAATGACATATATAGTTGATTATCTCTGTAAGAAACAAAAGACCTTGTCTGTTAATGGCAAAGAAAAATCTTTCTTGGGTTGTCGCAATTCGTTGACGTAATAAGAAATTTAGTAAAACCGTTTTAAATTTTTTCTGGCGTATTTCGAATGAGGATTTAGGGTCACCCCTATAATATTATATAACTATTATAATAAATAACTTTTTTAATTTTAGTTAAAAAATTCTAGTTAAAAAAAAGAAATTTGGTTGGAGATTGGCTGACGTATTCAGTTGTTTTCTTCCGGTTTAACGGGAAATGATCCTAACTTTCTTATTTTAGATGGGACCCCCCCAACTTCATTTCAATCTAGAGTGCAATGAATAATTTTAAATCGTTAATTTTACAAGTAGTCCTAGAAAATATAATTGACTGTCTTTTGTTTTTCACAGCTATCCTAAATGCTTGTAAAGTTTGCAAAATCGTATTTTCGAACTCCATTTTTTTCAAATCGAACTAGGGTGGCTCATTACCATAGTTAAAAAGTGTATTTTTTTTACAAATCATTTGGTATAAGACAATTGATAGTGGGTACTTTCAAAAGTATCTCTTGATATTGGATTGATCGCAGCGCCGCCGTCGCGTCACTGTAAAATCGACTATAGTGATGCGTGACTTACCCAATGAAAAAACAAGTAAATTATTTGACAGTTGACATATCAAATAATTTATTAAGACACAAAATGCTCAAAATGTCCACCCATTTGTTGCTGGCAAAATTGTATTCGTCGAATAGTTGCTTGAACGACGTTGTCCAATTGTTCAGCAGTTATTCGATTTATTGCCGCCCGCTCTTTATTTTCCAGTTAATTTCGCTTATACGATATCGTATACTGCATTTTTAATGGTTCCCCATAAAAAAAAATCCAGTGGGGTGAGGTCAGGTGCTCTAATTCAAAAGTAATAAATGAAATATCTAAGTTAACTTAAAAAAAGGGCTTTTTAGCTGGGTGGCCATTGATTTGGTCCTAAATTTCCAATCTAGTATTCTCCGTAGTTATTCTTTAGGTATTCTGTAACTTCTCGAGCATTATGTGGAGGAGAGCCATCTTGTTGGAAATACATCTCAACTCTATTATTAAGTGGGAAGGAGATCGTCGATAAAGTGCTCGATTTCTTGCATTAAAAAAACCAAAATCTCTCTCCCGTTAATTGTCCATCAAAAAAATATAGGTCCCAAGATTTTATATCCAATTATACCTATCCAAAAATTAAATCCAAAACGTACTTAAAAATTTCGATTTTCAGCAGTATAGGTTTTCCTCAGACCAATATCTTTTAATGTTTCGGCTAAATAGTCCCAAATTGGTGAAGCGACTTTCATCAGTGTAAATTATTTTAAACGGGAATCTATTATTTTCTTGATATTGGTTTAAAAACCAATAACAATATTGCAGTCTTCTTAATAACTTCTTATATAACTTCAATATTTGTATTTATGCAAAATTCTATATGCAGTGTCTTTTGATATTTGACATTCCACAGCAATCTCTCTTAGAGAAACATTATTATTTACTTCTACAAGTGCCAAAACGTCTATTTCTTTTTCTTCATTATTAACAAATCTGACATTTTCATTTTCAACTTCAGGCTCGCGGCGCATTTTTTCGACAAGTCTCGGGAAATATTGTCTCGTGGGATGACGTCGCGTCGATCGGGAAATCTTTCAGCATACATTTGACCAGCATTAGTCGAATTCTGTCGGCACTCTCCAAATATTAACAACATATCAATTTTCTCCGACCTGGTATAGCTTTGCATGATTATTAGTACAATAACGAATAAAACTAAACTATAAAAACTACTAAACTAGATAAGAACAATAACCGAACAATAAAATAAACGCGATTAGGATAATAATAATTATAATTTATAATACAACATTGATCATTTATAATTACAGTGAAAGATGTCTGAATAACTCGAATTATCAGAAACTGACAGGTTGCCGTGACAATTCGTAACAATGATATGTCAAATTCAATGCCCACTTACTATTATAAATTTTATTTTTATTATAGGTTTGTTCTCACTGCAAATTTCTTACAAGTTTGAAACTGTTTCCAAACCATTCTTGATGCGCATGTGTAAAATATTACAACTTCTGATCGATTCGAAACCGTCTGTGCGAACATCAAATACGGGTTGAGTGGAGAAGAAAAATAACCTCACTTTTTTATCCCAGTGGGAAATGGGAAAATAAATAAAACATAAACAAAACAAAAATTATACTACAACCTTGAAATAGCTGTATATTATTAATAGAGTTTAAGATTGTGTGATTATTTGCTACTTCAAGACTTACTCTAAAATGCTCGGGAAATTATATTCTATTAAATTAGGAGACAGTTTCATGAAAATAGTTTTGACTTTTGGGCTTTATCCGTTCATCAATTAATAAGTCGGAATCAACATAATTCTGATCAGATTCTTCCGACGATTCAAAAGCACTTGTTTCCTTAATGTTTATGTTTACACTAATCCAAAAATATAAAATACAATTTTCAAAACGAATATCAAGGACTATACAAAACGACAAAATAGAAACAACAATTTAGAGGTTATGTTCATATTCCGAAGATCAGGAGGGCATAATTGTAGGAATCCGTACCTCGGTTCGGTATGTGAGTTCGGCTAGTTCCGTGGTGTTTTTGTTTTTCGCCCGTTCGTTCACCAAAAAGTGTGGTTAGTGGTTAGATTATAATAATCTTATCATGTTTATTCTTTTTACGTATTTAACCTTTTACATTTATATTGACAATTATGTATATTTAATAATATTGTGTTGATATACCTACTATTATAATGAAAGCAATAAAATTACCTATACATAATTATACACAGTGTCTCTATATAGTTATTGGGTTCTAATATACAGTCTGTCCAAAATTGGTGATGCATGTTTAGTTATCTAGCTATCTTCTAATTATAAATTTCCATCTTCTAATTTAATATCTTCTCCTCATTATAATTTTAAACGCATATAAATGAAAATAAATAAATAATCTCGTTAATAAATTTAAGTAGATATAATAATGTACCTACCTATTAATATAAAATTAAGTAAAATAAAATGCTGCAAATGCATTAAATTTATAAGTTACTTGCTATTTAAGTTTTCTTCGTAAAAGTGTAATTTAATTAAAAAGTGTACATTTCTGTTATAATCCATTATCTTACTGCCGCTTCTAGCGGTTACTATGACAACCGTCATGCCCAACTCATCAACAATCCTTGAGCCGTGTTACTATACGGCTTTTAATATTAGGCCAAATTTAAACTGCCAATATTTCGGAAACTATCAATTTTTGGACTAGATAACCTTATACAAAGTTAACCTTGTTTTTAATTATCTTTATAAAAAAATTATAAAAATAGTGGGTTTCCATTTAAAAAAATTGACTTTTAATGATTTTTTAATTTTAATTTTTAATGCTAGTTTTTAACCCCCCTGTATCTTTTTTTTAGCCAAATATTAAAATAGTCTTTTAAAGTGGTCCTTCCTCTAAAATAAAACCAAAACTAACCAATAAATAAAGGCTACTAAAAGGGAGTAATCGGTAATTATGTTAGGGCTTATAAACATAGTTTTTCACATGAAATTTAAAATATGTCAAAAACGGTTACACTTAGGTATAGGACATTATACACAAAATATACTTAGAATTTCACGTAAAAACCAAAAATGTAAAAATATACAGGGTGTTCCATTTAAAATAACGAAGTTGACACCTACTTCCGGTATAACCGGAAACGTCACAACTGTCAAAATATTTTAGTTGTGTAGCCCCCATCGACTGTGCCATGCTGCCAAGTTTTCAAAATTTTTGAAAAATTAGTTTCCGAGATATCGATCGCGTCTATTCGTCGTGAGACACCCTGTATATATATAATATGTAGACATCTTTTAAAACATCACAAACGTATATACCTAACGCACATTTAGTTACATTTTAATTCTTCCCCACGGAAAAGTCCCTAATAAGTCCGTATTAAAGTATTAATAAAAAATTTAAATATGCTATTTATCAATTTTTATCCTTCATTATGTATTCTAAATCGATTTGCGCAGGCGCTTGTTCCGTACCGAACCGAACCGACGAAAAACCCGAGTGTGTGCCGAATCGCGGTACAGATTCCTACATTTAAGCCCTCCTCGAAGATCGGCGTTGACTGGCTACACGAATTCTCTGACACTTTGCTTGAAATAAATCCGAAAACAAGTCTGACTATCAGATGACGATCAGAAATTTGTGTAAGAACATCAAACTTTTGATTTGAAACCGATCAGAAGTTCCTGTGCGAACGCATTTTACTATATTGCGCATGTGTATTTGTCGAAAACTTGTTTCTTACTGCTGTGAGAACAAACCTTATAAATACCGACAAAAAACACTTCAAAAGCCCTTCAATTTATCGTTAATAATTATTAAATTTATTTAAAACGAAAACAAATATTTTATTAATTCACAGCAATCTTGAGTTAATGCTTTTGATGAGTTATAGCCGTATTTTCGGATTTTGCAAACTTTAGACGCATCTAGGAAAGCTGTGAAAAACAAAAGACAGTCAATTATTTTTTTCTAGGACTACTTGATGTAAAATTTACGATTTAAGATCATTCATGGCACTCTAGATTTAAATATAAAAAATTAATAATATAATTTAAAGGTTAGGTGTCAAAAGTTGACATATCATTTTTCTTAGAATGTTATTTTCTATCAAAATGTCAAAAAAATTGGGGAATCTTATTTAAAATCAATCCCAATTTAAGTGCTACACTCACGTACCAAACTTTTTTTAACTTAAAAATTAAAAAAGTTATACGGGCGAACCACTTTCCTAAAACACCCGGCCTTTTGGCCTACAGTGCCGGCCAAAAGTGGAGAAACTTTTAATATTTTTATTTTTTTCTTATTAAAACTAATTCGAAGTAATAGTAAATAATGTTTATGGTTATATCTAGTAGTGACGAAAATAATTAGAAAAAAAAATTGAAAACAAATAATTTATTACAAAATATGCAAACAAAATTTATTTTCTCTAAGGACAAAAATGGAGAAACTTTTTATTTTCATGACATAATTATGTTATAATACAAAATGTGGATAAAAGCACACTAATACTTTGTGGCATAACCGTTATTCTTCACAACTTCACTACACCGTCTTGGCATAGATTCAAGAAGATTGTGTATAATATCTCCGGAAATTTCACTCCATGCTTCTTTTAGGACTTGGAATAATTCGTCTTTATTTCGGAACTTTTTCGGATTTTTTTGTCAAGAATAAAATTATGTAAAGCACATATTGCTAGGATTATTATATCAATCCTTTTCGTTTTCATACAGATGGGCGTTTGCAATATTCCAAATTTAGTACTTAACATACCAAAGCAGCATTCCACTGATTTGCGTCCCCGAGAAATTCTGTAATTATACATTCTTCTTTCATTGGTAAGTTGATTGCGGGCAAATGGTTTCATAAGATCGCTTCTGAGCGGAAATGCTTCGTCACCTACAAAGTAGTAGGGAAAACCAATATTTACATCTTCACCAGGTAGAGGAGTTGGATCTGGTATATTAAGTTCTCCTCGAACCAGACACTTTCCAAATTTACTTTCTTTTAACGCACGCCCATCGCTGTTGCGGCCATATTCACCCACATCTACAGAAATAATTAAGCCATCTGCGTCGACAACAGCTAACAGCACTATAGAAAAAAAACCTTTATAGTTGTGGAATGCAGATCCTGAATTTGGGGGTGCTTTTATCCTAATGTGCTTGCCGTCAATGCTCCCAATACAATTAGGTAAATTCCATAGACTATAAAAGCGTTCAGCGATATCCAACCATTTTTCACTAGTCGGTTTTGGTAAAAACTGTGGCTGTAGAGTTTTCCATAACATCTTAGCTGTGTGATAAACAATTTTTCGTATTGTTGTATGTCCCCTTAAAAAATAAAATTGTAAGGACTTAAAAGATGAGCCCGTGGCAAAGTATCTGAAACGACACAAAGGAAAAACTGTTAAAAAAAAGTTTCCAGAATATGTTTTTGACTTTTTTTTTACATAAACCAGCAGCATATAAAACTTTTTTTTTGTTTTAGTAAATGATTGCAAGGATAGATGGAAAAATATCCGGGGAAGTTTTACAAAATATTTAAATAAAAAAGTTCCGTCGGGATCCTCAGCAAAACCAATCAAACCCTACTATTTAGCTGAAAATTTACATTTTTTACAACCATTCACAAAATCAAGAAAATCATTGGGGAATACTAAAATGATTCAAGAAGAAAGTATCGCAAATGAAATTGATTCAAGCAAGTCTGACAGTGAATTAGAGGCGCCTTTAAGTGACACCAATGAATATGGGGAAAAAAGTAGTTCAGAAGCTGTGCACGTACCAAAAAAGAAGAAAGAAACAAAAAAATACCCTACTTTGCAAGAAGTCAATTCAAGTGCTTTTGAATATTTTCAAAAGAAACAAACTAAATTACAAGAATGTCCTGAAAAAACTGAGGATCCGGATAGGGCATTCCTGATAAGTATGCTACCGGACATGAAAAAAATGACTGATTTTCAAAAAAGAAAATTTAAAATTGGCATTTTGAACTTGGCTGGAGAAATTTTAGAAGAAAATCAGACATCAAATTCTAATGTTCAGCAAATGATTTCACCGCTTAGCGAATCTTCCTCAAACCCTTCCAATATACAAGTTTATTCTCCGGTTAATATCACAACGTCAAATCAACCAGCAAACGAAAATAGAAGTCAACCATACCATACACTACAAACATTACATGGAACCGATTTTGAATATAATACTAGTTTTTCGAATCAGCAGCCTCAAGGGTATTCATATGACTAGTTTTTATGTTTGTCTTTATGTGTTCATATTCATAAATTTCATAATAAAATTTATTCATGAATTTTATGTTTTTTTAGTGTATTCTACAGTTATTATTTAATTACTTACCTAAGAGTTATTAATAATCGCTCTTCTGCACTAACACAATTTCTCCAGTTTGTATTCTTTTTAGTTATTTTTGGTTTTATTATGTTTAGTAGCCGAGTAAAACAGTCTTTAGACATTCGATAAAAAGACTGAAACCGTTCTGGATACTGATTTAGCTCTTTAAATACATTAAAGCTGCCATATTTTTTGTTTTTCTTTTTCCATAAAGGATGTACCCAATATCGTCTTCTTTTAATATTATTTAAATGCACTAAAGCAAGAACATCTTCGTCCTCTGAAGACGACATTGTAGTAATGACTAAATTTGCATTTTGTGTGCTGCTTCTGTGCCACTTTCGTAGGCGTCAAAACGCCAGGCCGCTGCCACGTCGGTGCCACACCACTGCCACGCCATAAGCCAATACCACTTCTGTGGGTGCTGGGCCTTAGAGTATTCACCAGGCACTAAATCATTTCGCGGAATAACCATTTGTTTTGCAGATCACTCTCCTTTAAAAAACTAAACGCATGAACTTTAGGCCCGTTTTTAGAGTAATTTCATTTCGTCATCCTGGTGCACAACACTTATACGGAATAGTCAGATCAGTTTATTATAGATTTTAATGTGTAAAAATGACAAAAACGCGAATGGAACCGGCAATAAAAGCGGGAAGATAAACAACCAACCTGTCGCCGACTGTCACGCGTTAGTTGGCTACTATATGATCCTATTTGTTAGGCTACATATGATGACCTCACTCAAAAATTATTTTCAGTGCTCTGGCCTAAATTATAAAAAGTACTTCAAAAGTTATTAAATAACAAACGATTTCTAGCGGCGTCTTTAAGGGGCCGTATCTTCGTAGGGAGGGCCTATAGGAAATTTTTTATGGGAAATAATAAGTTTATTCAACAAAATACAGTAAAATAAAGTTTAAAATTAAAATTTCTGAATAAACAAATGACCCACAAAAGGTTAACCTTGAGGGGTTATGAATACACAAACTACTTTTAACAAAGTAGTTTTTTAAATAAAAAAAAAAAAAAAACAATAAAAAAAATCTTAATTTGGTACTATCAAACCTATTACACTAATAACGATAAAAAGTATTTATTCTTTTCGAGTTTTTACTCCTAAGTAGTGCTAAAATACATTAAAATAACAATTTTTAAATTGATAATATTATACAATAAACAATTAATGTCAAAGTCTTGGAAGTATAACAGCCAAGTTGGTAGTAATATGTAGTGTCAAAATAGGGTTTTTTGAGGTAAATAGTAATAAATTGGGGTTTATTTATACTACCGCTGACAATTTTGTAAAAACATGTATACATCTACTTTTTGTAGTCTATGAAATATTCAATATACTCTCTAGATTGGCTTAGAATCCACTCCTTTCATTTTACTTATGAATTTTTGGACTCGGACTTTGGAAAAAGTAGGGATAATTAATGATAGTACTATCTTTATTCTTAAATTGTCTTATAGCTACAGATTGGAAAAATAGCTTCCCTAGGTCCAAGATACTGGTTTCTTTATATAGAGCGTCCAAAGAAAAAAGAACGTTTTTGCCTAAGATTTTCCTCAATAACCATTTTTGCAAAATCTCTAGTGCCCTGATATGTGTTTTTAAAGCGCCACTCCATACCAAAATACCATATGTTAAATGTGGATCAAGTACATCTCCTCAATATTTAATGTTTTTAGGGTTATTGTTAACGTTAAGTTAATGTTAATCGATTTGTCAGGAAGAATAACGGTAAGTGCTTAATAATCATGCAACGAATCAGTGTAGCATCTAAATGGCATAAAAAAGGTATGGCATAAAAAATTAATGGTAAGTTTTTGGTTATCAAGCTACTTGCAAACGTTGACCAGGTCATATTCTGCTTTTTTATCACAATTTCCCAAGTGGTTCTCCTATAAATAACGCCAGTGTCATCCGCGAAACATGTTATCTTACCAGATGATTGGAGATTGAAAATAGAATTGTATAGGTTAAACAATATGGGCCCAAGGACTTCCGAACTTGTAACACCACCAATCTCCACACACTGAAACCTATTTGATAAGTACCTTCCTAAAAGTTTTAAAGGAATTCCTCTAATTATATTTGTTTCTAAAATGTTGATTAACATTGTGTGATCGACTGTATCACAGGCCTTGGCCAAGTCGAGAAAAACACGGAGAATCTTTTCGCCCCTGTCCACCAAAGATTTAAAGATTCCTGGTAATTTGCCAAAGCATCTTCCCTAGTTACGCCCTCTCTGAATCCATATTGTTTTTTAGATAAAGTTTTAAATTTTGTTAAGAATTTCTCCAAACGTATTTTTATAATTTCTTCAAATATTTTACTTACAGTAAGAACCTGTGGAAAGTTGCCTTCAGAAGAGGATTTGTTTATTAAATATATATGGGGTTTAGCAAAAATTTTTTGAGAGTATCAGCTTTTAAATCATCCAGACCAGGCGCTTTTCCACTCTTCAAGGAGCTCATAATTTCAATAACATCTCCCTCAGTTCATCTACCTCAAGTTGGCTCAAGGAATAGAAAATTTGGATTTTTTAGTTCTTTGTTTTGCCATCTCTTTTTCAATATTTGTAAAGTGATTAACAAATACCTCCACTATCTCTTTTTTATCAACAATTATTTTATCTGCAAAAACAATTTTATTAATGGTCCAAGGTTTGCTCTTTTTATTTAAAATTTGCTTAAAATTTTTCCAAAGAATGTTTGGACCTATTCATATTTTTGTTAATTTTTAATTTATAATAATTGATGTAAGACGACTGATCGAGGAGTCTAATATATTAATTTTGGCTAATGTTATTTTAAGATTTATAATTTTAAAAACATCAAGGTTTAGTATTCCAAATTCGTATTTTAAATTATTTCTTATATAAATAAATGTACCGTCATGATAATTTACATTTCCCACATTATATAATAAGTCATATCTTGGTACCTGCAGGAAATTTGTCTAAATCTAAATCCAAAGTCTTGTATGATGAATGATTCGGTAAAGACAATAATATAATAATATACAATAAATAATATTGTAATTATTTCAGAAAATAATTACAATAATCATTTACTGTGTAATATTGTTAGTGTAGTATATTATAAGTTGCTAAGTTGCACATCCCGCCTAGGTGAGAACATCTGTATGTGTCATAAATGAAAATCAATTATTCTTTCTTTGCAATTCATACAATATTGAGTTTCTACTGCTAAAACACAATTATCACAAACCCATACCTATATAGCTAAACCACAATAACAAAATGAAAAGAAGAAAAAGCCAAAGAAAAAAAAAATCAATATCACATGGTGCTTCATACAATCAACCCCATACAACAATACCATATCAGATAATAGATTCAACAAAAACTTTGTAAATTATCACACAAGTTTTCCTATGAAGAATGTAAAATTTATGGACTAATTTTGTTGGATAAATAGTCTATGTGAAAGTTCGATTTCAAGTCTGTCCAACAAGTATTTAGTATGTACTACTTCTTTCATGTTGCAGTCAGTTAAAGTTCAGAAGTCAAAGTTAGGTCTGTTTGCATTAGCTAAAGAAAATGCTATGTAAGTTGTTTTGATTTTAACTTGGGTGAAAGCATGTTAAGTTGTTTTGGTCAAATTTAGGGACAGTTTAAATGTATTTAATCAATTTTTAATTATTTTAAGGTCTGCCATAGCATTCTCTTGCCATATTCGAGTTTTCACCAGAAAATATAAGCATAGGAAATTATTTTACCATTGATATATTGTTCAGAGCATTTAGGTATATTATAGATAAAATTGGCCCAAACACAGTTCCTTAAAGGATGCTAATTTCAATAACTCTCTTTTCACTTAGGGTATTATTAATTCTTACCATCTGCATTCTACCCCTTAAGTAATTTTCTAATAATGTTATATATTGATAAATATTGTCTTTATTAAATTTTGTTTGTATACAGTATTATATATACATTATGTTTTAATGATGATATTTAAGCAATAGTTACTCTTTATCTAACTATTCCGACAGCCAGCATCTTTACATTTTAATTTAGAAATTTGGTAAAAAATTACACCCACAATTATTCCCAATTTAAAAAATAAAAAACATAATAATATATATTGTAATTAATTAGTAAAATTTTTGAGCAAATGTAATTTTTTTAACAAAAATCTGTTTTGAATTAAATGTTCTTTTCAACTTGTTCTGCCAATGATGATTTTATTATTTTATGGAACTAAATTTTTAAAAACTAATTTTTTATATTGTATATTTCATGACCCTTCACTTTGATGATGGTTTCACCTGTTTTTTTATGACTGGCTATTTTTAGCTTGATTTTTTGTTGTATATACTAACTGGAACTATTTTTGTAACACCTTTATTTTATTTTAGTTATAACTTACTTTATGTGTTTCTCAAGCTTTGCTAGCAACAATGCATATTTTGTTTTGACATTAAAGTATATTTTGAATTTGAACTATTTCATATAATGCATATTATTTGTCTCACTTACCACTCCCTATCATAAAAATACCCCTCCCCCTTACTAACTAATGAAATGTTACCTGAACATGTACAGGGATTTGACTTTTTTCCAATTTTTACCTGCTTTTGTTGGGCCATTTAGGTAAACTATTAGGGTAAGTGGCAGTAATAATGATGTTTATTTGATAGACCCCCATTCAATTGATTTTTTGTGGATAAAATTGGATGTACCACAGGTGGGTAAAGTATCGTAAATTGAACCCCTAACACACTGTACACCTTAGGTAGTTTATATAAACAGTATATAAAAAGTTAACAGCATAAAAATGTACATTAAAATTAAAATGATTTTCCTTGACTCAAAACATCAATTATATCATCTGATTTAAAAATTAAATGATTATTAAATCCTAACCTTACAACTCTAGAGTACGCTACAGGTTAATTGAAATGGAATGAAGAGTTTATATAAAATTAAAAATTTCATGCTTAGAAGGTTAAAATCGTTTTGTTAATTTTGATTTTACATAAAGCTATAGTACCATTAAGCAGGTAATATCATTATTGCTATGTAAAATATTAAAACACGAATAAGCTCAATATAAAGGTACATTTCAAGTTAGTAGGTCCATTTTCTAAAGAGAAGCAAAGATGTTTTCTAGTACTTTTAATGTTATAAAAATATACAAAGTATATAAGTTTCAGTTTTTAAAAGACACTTACAAGTTGAGGTCAATCCATACACCTGCATAGTTTCAGTAAAAAAAAATCTGGCTGCTTAGAATAGCACAGTACCTTATAAATAAAAAATTAAATCTTTATATTAGTTAATGATGGCTAGATGGATAGGACTATATGCCATCAATTTTAAAAAATAGATATTTAAAAACTTGTGCCTCAGATTATAGTTGGGAAACCACACCATTGTTAAACAAAGTAATTTAGACTAATGTCAAAACAAAATATGCATTGTTGTAAACAAAGCTTGAGAAATACATTTAAATCAAGCTAAAAATAGCCAGTCATAAAAAAAAGGTGAAACCATCATCAGAGTGAAGGGTCATAAAATATACAATATAAAAAATTTCAGTTCCATAAACAATAAAATTATAGTTTGCAGAACAAGTTGAAAAGAAAATTTAATTCAAAACAGACTTTTATAAAAAAAAGTAAAATTTGCAAAAGTTGCTCAAAAATTTTACCAATTAATTAAAATAATTATTATTATGTTTTTTACTTTTTAAATTGTGAATAATTGTGGGTGTAATTTTTTACTTAATTTCTAAATTAAAATGTAAAGATGCTGGCTGTCGGAATAGTTAGGTAAAGAGTAACTAATGCTTAAATATCATCATTAATACATAGTGTATATATAATAATACTATATACAAACAAAATTTAACTATATTTGTTTTAAAAACATGCCTTTGTCTACTTTTGGCAAATACAGCCCTATAGGAGATTTTTTTTTATTTATAAATGCAGAAACAAGTAGATAAAGTTTTATTGGAAAAAATAAGTAAAGGTCTAGTTTAGTAACTTTTTTGAAAATCACACCTAAAATTAAGAGTGAAGGCTTAAAATGTGTTATTTTACTAAATAACTTTTTTGGGGAGGGACACAGGTGGCTTACATTGTATGGCAATAATATTTTTTGTTGTAATAAAAAACATACAGAAAATTAAAAACACACTGATTTGAAAGTACCTAAGTTGCAATATTCAATATTTACCTTACTGTCATTGTTTGTGTATTAACCTGCTGCTGAATTAAGATTTTGGCCCCACGGATCATTTTTCTTCTTTATAGGCTTCACCTTCTCTAGAATGTAATCCACAAATGTGAATGAAAAATAACCCTAATAGTTCGACCTAATTGTTCGACCGTAGAAATAGTGTACTTTGAACTAGATATTGGACCAATATTGAACTTTGTACCACAAAACACAAAAATATAGAGAAGTGGTGGTTGCATATCAACTGATAGAAATTCTGACAAATCAGCTGGTGTCCTCTCGCTTGGCAACGGAAACTGTTGTAACTAACTTGACATTTGGCGTGCCTAACTGGACCACTCAAAATGGTAGAAAGGTGTGGCGAAATTAAGGCGGAAAATCAAATTTCATTTAATCTGACAATCTTATCATTTAATCGTAATATCTAAAGCAAACGCCTAATCAAACAGGTTACTCATAGAGAAAAGACGTCATGGAAGTTCAAGGCTAATAAACTCAACTTGTTGTTTGTTTATTAGCCTTGAAGCTAGCGTCCGATCGATATCCAGCAACCAAAATCGAGAACGCAGCATATGCCATGTTGTTGAGTTTATTAGCCTTGAAGCTAGCGTCCGATCGATATCCAGCAACCAAAATCGAGAACGCAGCATATGCCGGTTGCCAGCGACCAATTTATAGTCCGCGCTCCCTGTTATTTAATCAATATAATGCCCGTATCTCCTGAAATTCCCAAGGGATTTTAATAATTTTTTGTCCAGATATTAATAATGAATACCTAAATCGACTGACGGTGGTCTCAAGCCTCTACAAACTAAGGTTTTGTTGTGAAAATGAATTAAAAAGTCAAATGGTAAAAAAATGAAAAAGGCTCTAACTCCCAAAATTCCCAAAGGATTTGGATAAAACCTTTTTTTATAAAAGATAATAAATATCTAAATTGATTTTAGATGGTTGCAAACCTCTACAAACGAAAGTTTTTTGGTAAAAAATTATTGAATTTTTAGATGTACAAAAAAAATTTAAAAGCTTTAACTTCCAAAACTCCCAAAGGATTCGAATGAAACTTTTTTTAGGTAATTACTCATAAATATCTAAATCGATTTTAGTTGGTTGCAAATCTCTACAAACGAAAGTTTTTTGGTAAAAAATTATTGAAATGTTAGATGTAGAAAAATATAAACGACTATAACTTCCAAAACTCTCAAAGGATTCGAATGAAACTTTTTTATACAATTAATAATAAATATCTAAATCGATTTGACATGGTTGCAAACCTCTACAAACAAAGGTTTTTTGGTAAAAAATTATTGAAGTGTTAGATGTAGAAAAATATAAACGACTATAACTTCCAAAACACCCAAAGGATTCAAATGAAACTTTTTTATACAACTAAAAATAAATATCTAAATCGATTTAACATGGTTGCAAACCTCTACAAACGAAAGTTTTTTGTTAAAAAATTATTGAAATGTTAGATGTAGAATAACTTCCAAAACTCCCAAAGGATTTAAATGAAACTTTTTTATGCAACTAATAATAAATATCTTAATCGATTTGACATGGTTGCAAACCTCTACAAATAAAAGTTTTAGAAGTTTTGGAAGTTATAGTCGTTTATATGTTTCTACATCTAACATTTCAATAATTTTTTATTAAAAAACTTTCGTTTGTAGAGATTTGCAACCATGTTAAATGGATTTAGTTATTTATTATTAGTTGTATAAAAAAGTTTTATTCGAATCCTTTGGGAGTTTTGGAAGTTATAGCTTTTAAATTTTTTTTGTACATATAAAAATTCAATAATTTTTTAACAAAAAACTTTCGTTTGTAGAATCAATTAATGTAGAATCTAAAATCAATTTAGATATTAATTATCTTTTATAAAAAAAAATTTTTTCCAAATCCTTTGGGAATTTTGGGAGTTAGAGCCTTTTTCATTTTTTTACCATTTGACTTTTTAATTCATTTTCACAACAAAACCTTAGTTTGTAGAGGCTTGAGACCATCGTCAGTCAATTTAGGTATTCATTGTTAATATCTGGACAAAAAATTATTAAAATCCCTTGGGAATTTTAGGAGATACGGGCATTATATTGATTAAATAACAGGGAGCGCGGACTATAAATTGGTCGCTGGCAACCGGCATATGCTGCGTTCTCGATTATGGTTGCTGGATATCGATCGGACGCTAGCTTCACACACATCAACCATGGCACAAATTTCTGATTGCCATAGCGACAAGAGTATCAACAAACATCAAAACACGGCGGATACCTATTGGGTTTGATAGTCGGAGAAAGACCGGAAAAAATGTTTTTATATCTAAGTAAAAAGGTAATTTCTACTGATTTTTAGTTTTGGTAAACAGTATTCATGCTCGATTTATACGTTTTAGATCGCAATCCCAAATAACACAAAGATACACTCCCTGGATTGGAATAAACAGGATGGCTACATAGCTGTTGGTGGTGACAATGGACTTTTGAAAATATTGAAACTTGATTCAGGTGATTCCTTTATGAAAGTGTCTCGTGTGATTTATATCCTTATTGTATGCCATATTGAGTGCTTATCCTAAAACATAAAGATATTTCTATTTAAGGAACTGATGCCAGTTTGAAAACTAGAAAATTTGCTTCAACTAGCAACTTGTCCATGAATCAAACACTTGAAGGTCATTCTGATGCCGTCAAGGTACTGACATGGAATGACCCCCATAAAAAATTAACCACAAGTGATTCTAATGGAGTAATCATTGTATGGATGCTGTATAAAGTAAGTTTTACCATCTCTATTTTTTTTTTGAGCTAAGGAGATACAATAAGCAATAATTCAGTACTGGTAATGAATCATCCCATATCTGCTGGGAGAGGCCACATTTTCATATAAGATCATGTTTAAAAAATTAGTCCTTGATTGCTCCATTTAACTTTTAAAAAAGCAGTATTATAAAATATTTTCAAAATACAGACAGAAAAAGACCAACAAGAGTCTCCAAAGGCTTCCCAACATTCAAACTTGGAATGTGATTTGAAAAATATCTGATAAATATTATATGATAGACATATGATAAATACTAGGTTTTCATTCAACAATCACATTAATATTATCTGTTAAAAACCATAACCTAGATTGAAACTACTTTATGAATTTAAAAATGTATTACCACCAAACACTAAAAAAGTTATAACAAAACCCTTAGCATGAGTATTGCTAGATATTTGAATATTGTATGTGGTCCCTTCCTTACAGAATACAATAAATATAAAATTCAAAAAATGTTGGATTCCCATGTGCATTTTATCAGAAATTTGTCAATGAGGGTTCATGTCAGCCCATATGTCAAAGATTTATATTATTTAAATATAGTTATGGGCATAAGTTGTAATTATTAAATGCTTGTGAACCAGCATGTCTTGGAATTCCTTATTCAAAGGGGGATATGCATAATATAAACATTCATCATAAAAACTGCATATGTATATGTTTGTATGTTGTACAGTGTTTGAAGCTCTGAATGGTCTTTTTGGGAAGTGAAAATAGAAAAAGAATAATGTGGCTATGAAGGGTCTTATGCATATTTTTATTGGTTTTATATTTCTTATAGTTTTATATATATATATTAATATTAGTTTTAAAAAATTTTTATGGTGGTACTTTACATCTTTTAATATTTTTCTAATATTTTATTCTTACACCAAATGAACCTTTAAGAGAATCAGTTTAAATAGTTTTATTAATTAAAAAAAAACATACAGTAGGATCTTATCTAAGTTAAAAAAGAAAAATATACAATCCCAACCACATCAAAAAGTCTAATTTCAATAAAATAATTAAAATTACATTGTGTTACTGAATCATTTAATATGTCTTTAACATTTTCTTAAAGAGTGGTTAAGTTTGCTTGTAACTAATTTTATTCATTGGAAAATACTATGCACTTTTATTTCATAATGATGATCTCCAATGACATTTTTTTCTAAATATTTTCAATTTTATTAATATGAACATCATAAAATGTGACCAGACTTGGAATACATATTTCATGATAAACCAGACATACAAAAAATAGAAATCCTTAAAAATATTGCATGAAAGTCTAGCCTTGCATTCCTTTGGATGCCTTTCCTCTTTGACCTGTCAAACTCAAACATGATAAAGCCTGGTCTACTAGAGGCCAGAAAAAAATTGAAATTCTCAGACACTATCTTCTTCCATGATTATGTGAGACTTAACCGAAAAAAGGATCACAAAAGTATAATGACTGCCAAGAATATTTATTATAATAAGAGGCTGGTCAAAGCAAATCATGTTGGCAGGGAAACATGGTCTATTGTAAATGAATTATGAAATAATCTGATATTTTTTACTTAATAGATAGTAACTCTTCACTAGGTTTTAAGAGAAAATATAAATCCCTATTAGTTACTGGTGGCGCGTAGGTTAAGAATCATGAATATAGTATTAAGACCTAGTTAAAATATATTTTAGTGTTTGAGTTTGTATAGTGGTATAGTATGTGATAGTATGGGAGAATGCTCTGCGAATGCTAACCCTTTATGTAACCTATAAATCATTGCATAATAAACATTTTTTTTTTTTTTTAATAAGCTTTTTTCATCTGGCTCAATCCTTACTTCACCCGAGTTCCTTAATAGTTATTCTGATAATGTTACAAAAAAACTTAATGAATACTATTTCTTCTTATGATCCACTTTTATATCTCCCTAATAGAAATTTATACAGTTTCTTTTTTATGCCCATAGTAATAGTGGAGCTTCTCAGCACAATAAATTGCATTAGAAACAAACATCTGGGACAGATGGGCTTACCCTAAGAATGTTTTTAAATCTGCCAGAATGCACCTTTAACCATCTTATGAATTTAATAAATAAGTCACTTCAAAATGGAGATTTTTGAAGTTGCCTAAGGACAATTATTCTTCCGCTATATAAAGGATCCCAGATCATTGAATGATTGGTAAAATACGTCGGAACCTTTTGTACTTTATTACACCAGTTTAGACGTCGTTGATTCTGTTAAGTTTTTGGGGCTTATCGTAGGCAAGTTCTTAAAATCGAACTTGCACATCGACACCTTAGATCGGTTTCCAGGGAGTTAAACTTGGCAACATCTAGATCAGTATGTTACGCCCTTTTTCAGTCGCAGTTCTGATGCGCTCTTCCGTTTTGGGGTACGTGTTTTGCGACTCAGTTTGAGCCCATTTATAAAGTACAGATAACAGCTGATCGTTATTCACTGAGACTAAGTAGTAGAACTGCCTGTCAAGAATTCTGTAAAAAATATAAAATATTGACACTTCCATTTTTATTCATATTTGAATTCATTTGTTTAATTCGCAAGCATTTATCAATTAACAATTCCCGAAAGGCTACCTCGTAATTAGCCACTTAGGAATGGGGAGTTTATCTTCCAATCCCGCAGCCAGAGTTAGTTAAACGCTCTATACTGTATAATGCAAGAAACATGCACAGTCATCTGCTACTTGATATCAAATCTATCTTTTCCCACATCTCGCAAGGCTTTTAAATCACGCTTGGTGAAGAGAGCATTGTAAGCAGTGAACCACTTTTGTATTAAATAATATTAAAACGTTGTACTTTATACTATACTTATATATTGTGACCACATATAATTTTTGTTTTATTTTACAAAGATTTACAGTATGTATTTCATCTTCATAATGTAGAGTATCTGAAACATGGCCGAGTCCACAGATAAATTCTCAAGTGGTTAAAATTCTGGGTTATAAGTAGTTTGTCGAAGGGTGGAGGTGAGTTGTTGGCGGCTGAGCGCGAGCTTAAGGTATTTCCACAGATGTAAATAGCTTCGCAGATGATAGATAGATGTAAATAGCTGCGGAGATATTTACATCTGTGGTATTTCCTGTGAATTTGGCTGATTTAGATTGTACAGTTTATTGAAATTTCAGGTGGCCACATACCCTTTGAAAAATGGGTTTATCATACAGTGTTATGCATATAACGCAGTCAATGCCGTCTATGGCGACTAACTAGACAGTCACGTACCCAAGTGCTCCGTTAATTTATTCAATAATTGTGGTATTTTCTGCATTAAAGTTAGTGAAATTTTGTAGGGTCGGTCATCTTGACTCTATAAATTTATCCAGAGAAAAATTATTTCTGTAAAGTGTGCTATAGTGTGTTAATTGGCTTTCTTTTTAAACGATAATTGGAGCGCCATAGCCGCGCACACACTAAACCAGTGACCATCAAAATGCCTATAACACGTTCAATATCGGATTCCGATGATTTGGAAAAATTAATTACAAAAGTGTGTACCAAACTCATTAGCCAAATGGAGGAAAGAATTGTTTCTAAACTTAGCAGTTTGGAAAAAATGTTATCTTCATTTTGTGAGCGTGTCGAGAATTGTGAAGCCGCCATAAAAAAAAATACGGAGTCAATGGCGGCCCTGGAAGATCTGCTTGAAAACATTGAACAAACATCAATAAAGAACAATTGTATCAGAATTTGTGGCATGGAGATTCAGGAGAAGAACAACATTCCGGTTGTCGTTTCTTCATTTATAGAAAATAGGCTAAAGATACCGTGTTCATTACAAGACTTGGACTTTGCCTTTCCTATGAACAATACAAAAACCGATCGACCTACAATTCTAGTTCGGTTTGTATCTAACATAAAGAAGAAAAATGTTATGGCCGCCAAGAAACTTCTTAAAGACTCAGGAGTTGCAATTTTTGAAGATCTGACAAGAAGGAAGTACTCGATGCTTGTGGCTGCAAAACGAAAATATGGTAAGAATACTTGGACATGGGATGGAAAAATTTTTTATTGGGACTCTGTAAGGCAGACAAAGGTTCAGGTTATTGATGATAACCATCGTCAATAATTACGTACACGTATACTGTTTAACTTAATAATATCTTACTTGGAACTCGTATAGTTTGTTTGGAAACCACTGAACCTATGTTAAAGCGGTAACTTATAATATGTACTTGGGTATTTCGATTGCAGGAATGTGCGGTTTTTTCCTAAACATTGCGATACACATTTCTAATTTTTGCAGCCCGTGAATATTCATATTTTATTTACTTGGGAATATAATAAATATTTTTGTATGGTACATGCAAAAGATTATTGCGTTATAGGTAGTAGGCATTTTAATTAATTATACGATATTGTATTATATTGCAGCATTCTGTTTTTTCTTCTTGAGTTAGGTAAAATTCATATATTTTCATTATATTTACATATATATGTATGGTTATCTTTTATGATTTATCAAACATTGAGTTTTTTTTTCATTATTTTTTACTCAATCAATGTTTTTTTCTACTACCACGTTTTAAGTAACGTACATTATATTATGATGGGGGTATCTTGGGTAAAGTGGGGTAAAATCTTAAGCGGCAGGAACACTTATATCTTCGAAGTCTATATAGGTTTTTGAGATATGAGTAGTGTTTAGTTTTTTTTTTTTTTTTCATGAGCGATTTATTGTTTAAAGTTGCGAATTTTAATGTAAGGTCTTTATTTACGGGTTTTCTAGAGTTTAAAAATTTAATACTTAAATATGACTTTGATATGGTATTTCTTACAGAGACATGGCTGTCTGATGGTGATGATGTTGAGGTTTTTTCTATTCCTGGTTACCGGTTTGTTCATAAGGATAGGGTAGGTAGAGGTGGAGGTGTTGCAGTCTATTTTAAGAACACTTATTCGCCAGAAATTGTTTCATTGCAGTTTACTGTTACACATTTTTTAGAATATTTGATTCTTAAATTAAAAATCAGAAATAAATATTACTGTTTTTGCGTCTTCTATCGACCTCCTAATTCTAATTTTAATTTATTAGTTAATGACTTTGAGAATATTTTTTCATCTATTTATCCTTTTTTTGAGCAGGTAATATGTCTGGGAGATTTTAATATTAATCTACTGAATGAAACAAACCCTTTAATATCCTTGTTTGACAATTTTAATTTAATCCAAATTATAAATCAACCTACTAGAATTAGTCGGAATAGTGTATCACTTCTAGATCCAATATTTGTAACGGATGAGTCTTTGGTCAGTGATTCGGGGGTTGTGTCGTTAGAGGGGGTATCTGATCACGCCTTGGTTTATTGTTATTTAAAAATAGAAAAGGTGTCTTTTAAGCCAAAACTTATAACTTACAGAAATTTTAATAATTTTAATGCTCGTGAATTTTATAATGAACTTCAAGCAATTAACTGGCATAATATAATTTACGAGCAAAATATTGACAACAAAATTTCCTTATTAAATGAATACCTTCTTTATATCTTCGATAGGCATGCCCCCTTTAAAACAGCAAGGATTACTAAACCATGGGCGCCCTGGCTCTCACCAAATATTAAGGTTTTTATGCGACAAAGAGACGCAGCGCTTCGAGAATTATAGAGGTCCCGAAATGTACACGACTGGGAAAACTATAAAAGGTTGCGAAATCTTACGTTGTCTATGGTACGAAGGGAAAAAAAACTATATTTATCTAATATATGCGCTGAAAAAAGTATTAAAAAAACCTGGAGGACTCTTAAATCTTTTAATGTTTGTTCAAATAATGATTTGAATATTCCGGATTATTTACTTAATCCTGAAGATATAAACTCATTTTTCAGTGAATTTTTGCAGAATACGTCAAACTGTTCTTCTAAAATTAATTTTTACAATCAAAATATTTTCAACGACAATATTCAGTTTAATTTTAATTTAGCTAGTGTTTCTCAAATTAATAAAATACTAAATGGTATAAAAACAAATGCTTCGGGGGTAGATGGAATTAGTGCCAAATTACTTAAATATTGCAGTCCCTTCTTAGATGTTTACATTACACACATAATCAATTGTTGTATAGAACAAAGTTATTTTCCTGATCAGTGGAAATTATCAATAGGTAAGCCACTTCCGAAAGTAAAGAATCCAACTAACTATGGTGATCTGAGAATAATTAGTATATTACCGGCTTTGTCAAAGGTTTTCGAAAGGGTTCTGTATAATCAGTTGATTGAGTACTGCGGTGTGAATAAAATTATCCCGGAGACTCAGTGTGGCTTTAGAAAGGATTTGAGTACTGATGTTGCCCTAATTGGAGTTACTGACGACATAATAACGTCAATAGATAAAAAGTTGTCTACTGCTTTGATTCTGTTGGACTTTTCGAAAGCGTTTGACACGATCAATCACGAACTTTTATTGGCGAAACTGAAATTTTATGGACTTCTCGATGGTTCGGTGATGTTGATTAAATCATATCTTCATAACAGATTTCAAAAAATATTTTCAAATAATTCATTTTCCGAAGAAGCTAGAATTTTATCAGGCGTACCTCAAGGGTCAATCCTAGGACCATTATTATTCATAATCTACACCTCAGATATACTTACATCATTAAAGTACTGTAAACTGAGAGCTTTTGCCGATGATACCCAGGTTTATCTTCACTTCAATCATCAGGATTATTTGCATGCATCTTCTTTAATAAACCATGACCTGAATTTACTTAACCAGCTTTCTTCTTGCCATAATCTAAAACTTAACCCTCTTAAATCAAATGTTATGATTTTTGGACCTAATAAAGATTTTCTTAAAAATAATTTAAATATCTTATTAAATGATGTTCCTCTTCCCAAGATGGATCGTGCAAAAAATTTAGGCATTGTCCTGGATACTGAGTTGAGGTTTCGTGAATATGTTAAATTGTTAATTCAGAAGTCATTTTTATCATTGAAGATTTTATATAATAGTCGTCAGGTTCTTAGTTTTCATTTGAGAAAAATGCTTTGTGAGTCTCTGGTCCTGTCCAACTTCAGCTACTGTGATTTTATTTATGGTCCTTGCTTAGACATTGCAGATAAAAATCGTATTCAGAAAGTTCAAAATGCTTGCTCACGGCTAATATTTGGATTACGAAAATACGATCACATTTCACACACATTTAAAGAGCTTAACTGGTTGAGGATGGACAGGCGCAGAGAGTTACACTTAGGTAATTTTTTGTTTAAAGTTTTATTAAACCCCTCCCTTCCCTCCACTTTACGGAATAAATTTGTTCCTCGTTTAAACGTTCACACAAGAGTGATCCGATTTCCGGAGAGGATGACACTTCCTCGTCATTCGACTGCAATGTTTCAACGTTCTTTTACGTACAATGCCATTAAACTCTACAATAACCTACCAACTGAATTGTCAACTTTAGATCAGAAGTCATTTAAATCAAAGTTTAAGAAATATCTTTTACATTTAACCTTCAACCCGTAATTTAGGCCTTTAATTATTTATTTTATTTTTGTCAATCTTTTATATTTAGCTATTTATTATTTATTTAAATTATATATATATTGTTCTTTATTTGGGTATTTAATGAATTTAATAGAGTTAATCTTTATATTGTAGCTTAAGTTTATGACCGTTGAGTAGGGTTCAGTAGAGTAGCTGTCTTAGCTAGACTGCGCCCTGCTTCTCGGGTACTTAATTATAGAATATTATTATTGTACTACATCTGTAAATTTTGAATAAAAGACATTTATTATTATTATTATTATTATTATTATTATTATTATTATTATTATTATTATTATTAATGTGTACCTACTGTAAAAGCATATTGATTTCATGAATGAAAATTTAATTATAAAAAGTTAGTTCAGAACCTTTATAGTATAGACCCAAAAAACAACTGAACTGAAAACTTTATTCTTCATGGTTATAAGGTATTTACAGTAACGTATAAATCATGTGTATAGTCGCGGCGTTTGAACTTGGGTGAATTATAGATACTACACGAAGGATATTTACATGATATTTTTTATATTTTATCACGTGTCTATCATGGAAAATAGACTTTTTTTTAAATATTAGTAGGTTTCATTTAATATATATCGTAATAAAATCATGCTTAAATTAAAAATGTAGAGTAATTTCTGGTAGATAATATATTAATTAAACTTTTAATACCATTATAGTTTCGCTGGTGATTGTCCATCGGAAATAAGAACTAGACCAGAAATGGTTGCATCTTGCCCTGTGATTTTTTCTTGTATATCTTTTAAGTGCCTAATGTCCTTTGTTTCGTACTTCTTTATGTCCCATTATGGTTTTCACTCTTTTTTTGGTATCCCTGTATGTACTATTAGATATAGTACATTTCCCCTAGGTCTAAGTTGTTATCAAAGTCTAAAAGCTACCTTATTTTACCTTGTTGACTTTTTGGTTTGTTGGTTCTCTTATTTTGCTCTTTGAACACTTAATGTCTGGAAAAGGAGAAATCATTTGAAAGAATCGTCTTAAGGATTTTGGATGGTTGTTTATCTTAGTCCTTAAGAAATAGCTAAAAATATGTTATTTTTATAAGGAAATATGCCACATATAGAGCTTCTGGCGGGCTGAGGGCTTTTGGTTCCCATTTAATTAAAGTGAGTTCCTTCTTGTTTTTCCCATGGAAATCGTGGGTTTGCACAAAGGGATTTCCTGTGAAGCCATTTTTGTTGTTTACTTTTGAATTGACGGTCGAAGTGACAGTCAACCGCTGGCTCCTTGTTGCTAATTGTAACAATGCCGATACGCTGTTTGTACTTTTCTTCTATAAATGTCCCATTGGGAAAATTTTCTTCTCGAATATGCTTTATTTGTTCACTTAAGCATTCTATGTAAGTTTTGCGTTTATTCTAGTTTTTCTAGTTCTTTTTTTGGAGGACGATTTTAGATCGTTCTCCGTTGGCTGGAGGTTGTAGTTGTGATCGCACGTTGTTTTTGATTTTTTTTGGAAATTTTATTCTTTATAGGCAATAAAAGTGATCCAATTACATTAAAAATTTCTGTATATCTGTGTTGTACTCTTGTTTGGAAACCGTAATTTCGCCCAAAAGAGGATTTTAAAACAACCTCTAGAGGTTTATTTAAGATCAAACCCAATGCGTCGTCTTCCTTAGTAGTACCTTCCTAGTACCCTCATTGGTTTTGACTTACGATTTCTACACTTGATCCTATTTTAATAGGGGATATTTGCTTTAGAGTTTTTAGTTGTTTTCTTCTTTTTTTGTCTTGTTTGATTTTGGATTTATCCTGTACTCCGATTTATCCTTTGGGTAAACCTTTTGACTTTTGGAATTCTGCAATACCTGCTGTACCTGGCTTGACTGGTGGTTAAGTTGAACCCTTGGGATCTTTTGGATTCTCACCACTGTTTCAGCGGTTTTCCTTGGTTATAACGTCCTGATTTGGCTCATCTTACCCTTGTAATGGCTGGAACCCCCTTTAATAGGAGTGGCGACTGATTAGTTTCTACACCCGATCGCAGTCTAACACCAGCTAAGTACCCTAGCTT
Organism: Anthonomus grandis grandis; assembly: GCF_022605725.1. Classification (NCBI taxonomy): domain Eukaryota; kingdom Metazoa; phylum Arthropoda; class Insecta; order Coleoptera; family Curculionidae; genus Anthonomus; species Anthonomus grandis. Next base: position 6,874,882 of record NC_065567.1, read on the forward strand.
TATGTTGTTTTAGTGATTTCTTTCTTTTGTCTACCAATAATCTATTTTCTTTTAAGTTTAAGATTGTTGACTACATTTAAATCTCTCCTTAGTTGATTACTCACCTTGTAGAGTTTTGGTTTATTAAGTGTTCTTAAATTGAGTAAGTCGTTGAGGATGTATGATCATAGTTTACTATTAAGGGGATAAAACAAATAAAATTTAATTAATTCATAATTACGCTGTTTGCTTCTTTTCTTATTAATAAAAGGTACTCGTAGTGGGTGAGCTACTATGATGTAACCCAAATATTTTAAGTAATTTGATTGTGATTCCTATTCTACACATCTATTTATACAGGGTGTTCATTTGAAAACTTTCCACCACGGATTTATCGAAAACCACTGTTAAAAAAAAACGCCGAAATACGTCAAAGGGTTTGTCAAGGGGGACAACTTTCTAACCTAAAATTACTTCACCCCCTTTCACCCATTGCCCCCCAGGGTCATCCCCTTAAAAAATTTAAAAGGCAAGGGGTATCGAGTTATAGCTGGTTTAAAAGGTCTTTCGAAGTCTTATTTTGACGTTTGATTTTTTTAAATCGGTCGATTCGTTTTCGAGAAAATTAGAAAAATCTTTGTTTATCTTAATTTGTTCAGATAGAAAACACAAACATGAAAATATCAGTTTTCATTTCAGTAAGTGTTCAAAATGTTGCCCGTTTTTGGCCCACCAATGATATAGGCGATGTTCAAAATCCTGACGGACATTTTCAAAAACATGTTGTGGGATATCATGGCAGCTGTCGATGATCCGTTGACGAAGTTCATCCAAACTTTCAGGTTGGGGAGTAAACACAATAGATTTTAAATGACCCCATAGAAAAAAGTCTAACGGCGTTATATCAGGAGATCTAGCAGACCATTCTATAGGCCCCCTTCGCCCGATCCATTTATCTGGAAACTCGTCGTCTAGTCATTGCCGAACGGGAAGTTCGGCATATAGTGAGGAGGAGCGCCGTTTTGCTGGAAATATATTTCAGCCTCATCAAGTATAGGGTTTCCATCATCATCGATTTGGTTTTCAATGGATTCAGTAATACGCGGATTGATGGTATTTTCCAACATATCCAAATAAATGTCTCCATTTAAATTTCCGTTAATAAATAATGGCCCAATCACTTTATTTCCTAAAATGCCTGTCCATACATAAATTTTTTAGGGTACTGGGTATGTTCTTCTACAAATGCATGAGGATTTTCATTGCTCCAATATCTAGAGTTATGCTTATTAACAAATCCATTTAGATAAAATGTGCATTCATCGCTGAAGCAGATATTCTTTACATGAATAGTATTATCATTAATCGCTTCAGTCATTTTTTCACAAAACTCAATTCGCCTATCGAAATCGTCTTCGGTTAACTCTTGCAATATTTTCATTTTAAATGGATAAAATTTATGAAGTTTGGTAACTGTGTGAGCCTAATGAAATACCAGTGGCAGCAACAATTTTGCGTAATGAAGTATTAGGATTTATTCCAAAATGTCCCAAAACTTCAACTTGAGCGGCTTCATCCAAAATTCGCCGATGATCACGTTTTTTATTTGCAACAGATCCAGTTTCAGTAAACTTGGTAACAAGGTCCAAAACATACCTATGCGAAGTTATCTTCTCCGGATGTCTGGCGTTAAACGTGACGGCAGTTTGCCGAGCACATTGATTTTGGGCACCATAAATTAGAATAATTTCCACTCTTTCGGCTAGTGTGTAAACCATTTTGGACGTAAAATCTTCAATTCAACAAATAAATTTTCACTATTCCAAGACTGTCACAAATGTAACTGACGGGAAAATAAATTCTTTATTTTCCTTAGCAACTATAAATAACTAAGCAGGTATAACAATAAATACAGTTCGCCCCGGATATCTGTGTTGATGAAAAGAATGCGGAAAAAAAATCAGGTTGTTATATAGTTTTTTCCACGTCTAATCTTCGGAATTGCTGTTTATGTTGGTAGTTTTCGTTTTAAATTATAAACGAATTGTAGATTTGGCAAACCCTAATGGGCAACATTTTGAACACTTATTTAAATAAAAACCGATATTTTTATTACTCGATACCCCTTGCTATTTAAAATTTTTATTAGGAATTCGTACAACTTTATAAATAGTTTATTACATAAAAATACAAAAATCGGCTCAAGCCTTATTAACGCAACGAACGACAGAATAATAATAATCTTATACTACGCATAAAAGCGAGTTCACACTGTTGTGGGCAAAATAAAACACTGATTATTGAATTAACTGTTTTAATTAAAACTCAAAAATAGTTTGCACAATCTTAATACAATTACTTTCCAAGTCTCAACTTAAAACTAAACTCTCTTCAGTCCCAAAACAACTATTATTCAGTGCCGGGGCACTACATCTGTCAACTAACTAGGGCACTTAAGTATTTATTTATAACTTTTCTGGACACACAGATATTTAGTTACATACTTATAAATAAGAAACTGCTTATTCACATATTCTAGATTAAACAAACTTAAATGCTATAAATGTCTTTTGGATATTATTTTTAAATCCATGTTTATGAGGTGCCACAACACCAATTCTAACTACGAGCTTTTTGCACATTCCGCATATTTTTGTTTTTATGTTTTCGAATGATGCCTTGAGAGCAGCCGATGACATCACCCAGATCGGATGTTGATTTTCTTTCTTTCAACAATCGGCCATACTGACTTAATTTCCGCCCTCGGAAACATCAACCTGAAACCATTCCTTGAGGTATCGAAACTAATAGTCAGGATTCCTTAGACAATTATAAGACATAGAATCGTACAACGCATTGCGTTTTTTTTAAATTTTATTACAGCTTTAATTATTATTACCACAATTATATTAGTAGAAACATTACAATACATAAGCTCTTCTCCCAGAATAACAAACATGTTCGCGTACGCCGACCGTTTCGTATTTTGGCCAGAATATGCACCATCGACGCAAACAAACATGCATGCTATTAATTATCATAATCAGGTACTAATTTTTTTTTAACGCATGCCTTCATGCTACAATGTACCTTTTAACCTTCAGCAGAAAGCTGCTCATAATTTGTAAGGCCTTTATTAATTTTTTTTAACCAGCAGTAACCTGCTCATTTTTCCATGTCTGATAAACCCTAAGTCATCACATTGTGCAAATTAAACACACTATTTAAAGCAAGAAAATATCACTTATACATATACGAGTATACAGCAATAAATAACACAAATATTTTTATTTATTATTTACACTTTCATCATCGTCAGAGCTAGATTCGCTACTAGATGCACCTGGAGTACTGTGATATTGTAGTAAGCTATCAGCTGCTACAACTGTTTCAAACTTTTTATAACCCTTTAGCCCTTTGATACTTCGAATTTTATATCTATCATTACCCAACACTTTTACAATGACGTACGGACCAGAATATCGTGAATCAAGTTTTTTATTTACACCAGTTTGACTACAAGAATTCGCATTTTTCCATAATACTAAGTTATTTTTTACATATTTTCGAGGCATTTTATGTTTCTTATCGTAAGATTCCTTCATTTGCTGAGAAATCTTCTCCATTGCCGCAGCAGCAGCCTGCCGTCTAGTTGGAACGTCAGTATTTTCTGACAAGTCACTTTCTAAATTTTGACACAATTTTCCCTTGTGATTAAACAGTAACTCAAACGCTGTGCAATTTGTACTAGCATTTATGGTATTATTTATACCCCAAACAACATCTACAATTTTCTCATCCCAACATTTATCATTATCGATAGAAGGTTTTACAGAATTTAGAAATGTTCTATGATATCGCTCAATTTGCCCATTTGCACGAGGTGTACTAACTGCATTCAAAATATGCTTAATCTGTTTACTATTCACAAACTCAGCAAAATGGCGACTAGTAAATGCGGTACCTCTGTCTGAAATTATACGTTTTGGAAATTAAAGAAAAACCCCAAAAACCTGATTTAAATGTCTAACAGTTTCCCTAGATCCCAATGTTTTACATGGCATGACTATAAAGTATTTAGTGAATGCATCTATAATCGTAAGTATATACATAAAACCAGACGAACTTCTCGGAAACGGGCCTACATGGTCTACGTGAATTGTTTCCATAGGAGCATTTGATTTATTTATCGGATATAATTCCCCTTCAGGTCTTGCAAAATTGCCCTTATTATATGCAGACTTTATGCAAGCGCGAACATATTTCTTAATAAATCTAGTCATTCCTGCAAACCAAAATTTATTTTTAATTAAAGTCTCGCATTTCTTAAGTCCAGGGTGACCCATTTCGTCATGATATTTTATCATAATTTGCCATCGACCTGATTTAGGCATATTCCTTTTGTAAGTCATTTTTTCCCCACTATTTAACTGATTAATAATAATTTGCAACGCAGCGTCCTGAAGTTGTAAGGTTAAAAACCAATCATCAATATTATTAATATGCGCGATATTATTACTTGCGTCTGCATCTAGCGCGTTTCGGCTAAGCGCGTCCACATGACTCCTTTTTCCCGGCTGATAGCATATTTCAAAGTCAAAATCTTGAATGTGCAACCACCATCGGGCTATACGAGGCACAAGGTCGCGCTTATTAAAAGTATACCGAACGGCGCTACAATCTGTTATAATTTTAAAATGCAAACCCAGCAAATAAACACGAAAGCGTTTTAATGACTCAATAACAGCTAAAGTTTCTAGTTCGTAACTATGATAAACTGTTTCGGCTTGACTCGTGACCCTACTAAAATCAGCAACAGGTTGTTTATTTCCATTTATTTGTTTTTGTATTAATATACCACCCAAACCTTTACTACTAGCGTCTGTATGGACTTCCGTTTCTAATTTATGGTTAAACGGCACTAATACAGGTTTGAGAGTTTATTTTTTAATAAATCAAATGCATTTTTGCTGCGCTGAACCCCATTCCCACTTTACATTTTTCTTTGTTAACTGTGTTAATCGATCAGCAATTACGGCAACATTTTGGAAAACTTTCTGAAATACCCTGCTAAACCTAAAAACTGCCCAATTTCGTGAACATTTTTAGGTTCTTTAAAATTTTTAACTGCATCAGTTTTTTCGAGTTCTCGGGGCTATTTCCGCAGAATTTATTGTATGACCCAAATATTCTACCTGTGATTTTAAAAATGAACATTTTTGTAAATTAAGTTTAAGTCCATGCTCATCTAAACGCTTAAATACTAATTCTAATACTAATAAATCTAAACCCTCGGAAATGGTAGAGGAAGTTATCAAAATATCTTCTATATAAACAAGAATGTTATCGATTTCGAGACTGTTTATAATTTTATTTATTGCACGTTGAAAGACAGAAGTCGAGTTTGTTAGACCAAGAGGAGTACGTAAATATTCGAAATGGTAGTTATGAACGCTGTTTTGGGTACCGATTCAGGCGCAATAGGAATTTGATGAAAACCTTGACTGCAATCTAAACTGGTAAAATAATTTTTACCCGATAAGCAATTTAACTGTTCTTCGATATTTGGAATAGGATAAACATCTTTGAATGTTTGTTTATTTAATGCACGGTAATCAGCACATAGACGATAATCGCCATTCTTTTTGCGAACTAAAACTACAGGGCTTGCAAATTCAGAACTTGATTCACGAATTATTCCGGCATGTAATAAATCTTTTATTTTTTTTCGTACAATAGCTCTTTCTTTAAAAGGTAATCGATACGGTTTATAACAGACGGGCTTAGGGTCTTTGAAATTTGTAGACATCTCAACACCTTTTACTGTTCCCCAATTCTTTACTATTACTAGCAAAACAGTGTTGCCACCTCAACAAAATTTTATTTAACCTATTTACTGTTTCTGGCTCTAACGATTTATGAATATCAATTTCGTTTAAATTTAAAGACAAAATATTTCTAGAATGACTCACCGAAAAAGAATTTTTCTCGTGATAGTGCCCATCTAAGCATTCCTCAGCACGTGCCAACAACTGACCTTTTCTAAAAGCCACCATCTGACGACCAATGTTGGAGATAATCATCTGCGATGTTGGTGTAGTGTGAACCCCTGCAGGACTCTGTATAATGGCCTCGCCTAAGGGCCCCAAAGGATAACATTTTGCATCTTGGTAAACACATTTACCTTCTGGAACGCCCAGAATCACAGTGGACACCACTTTGGTACAACCTGCACCTATTGTCATGTCTTCTGACAACAACACCTGTGGCCTTTGCTCGGTTTCTTGTAAAGTAATACTTTGTAAGTAATTACATAAATCATCCACAAACTCAGGAATACCATTTTTTATCACTAATGATAATCCATCTTTATTAAGCACAGGTTGCCCGATAAGTAGGTCAGTGTCATTGAGAAAATAAAGATGGGAAATTTTTGCACATTTCAAAACAGTTTTTACATTTTTGGCGGGCTCCTTTGGTGTATTCTTGTCTTGATGAAACCGGCACTCCGAACTTATATGTCCTTTGCGATTACTCGCAAAGCAGCGTGAAATTTGTCGTCGACAATCACGGAAAATATGGCCACTTTTCCCACAATTATAACAACGAATAGCGTTGTATGGACCATGATGAGCCTTAACTTTTTGGTTCGGCATCTCAACAGACAATCGGGGCAACTTCACATGGCTAGATGCAGGTGTTTGATAGTTATCCATTGGTGCAATAAAACCAGCATATAACTCTTCAGGTATTATGTCGTAAGATATTTTTTTAGAGTCTTGTTCGAACTTGAAATTGTTGTACACTCTCAACTTAAAGAGCCCCAGTTTTTATCCATTCTATTGGGGTTGCATGTTAAATTCCGGTAGCTATCTTGCACCGATTCGCAGTGCCATGATGGTATATTTACTGTAAATGAAATACTGACATTTGTTTAACTTGAACTGAAAACACAATTCTCCATGCTTTTGAGATATCTACATAAAATATAGATATGAACTTGTTGTTTTCCACGATTTGGACGCTAATATAATTTATAGACGTTAAAATATTTACTTAATCTGAATTTTAAATAAAATGCGAATAACGACCCGCCAAAATGGCGAAAGAATCATTGCATGGAAAAGAATAGAAAAAGAGAAAACTTACTCAATCTTTATAAATAAATTTTTTTAAAATACCCCAATATCCGCGCTGTAGCCGCGACGGTTTTCACGTCATTCATTATAGCTGGAGAATGATGATGTAGGTGTGGTAGCTGTATGTAAGAAAACTCGATAATTAAATTAAAAATTATATTAAAAATAATAAAACTGCGACGTTACGAACAACAAAAATACATGCTTTCCTAAAGAAAGGGCAAAGAGCGAGTCCCTTCTAAATCAGTTCCGTCCCAAAAAGTAAACATCATGATCATACTAAAAAGTGTAAAAACACTAACGTAACCATAACTTAAATTCTAAAGAAAAATAACTCTTAGGTCACTAGTAATAAACTATGGCTATTAATTAACAAATAACTTATTAATAAGTTATTGCCCCGCCGACATAAGTATCCCAAAGCATAAATATTGGGGCGACGATCTATGATGATGACCTAGCGTCGCGTCGTCATCACGTTGGTACTTTTTACATGTATATAAATACTTAACAGTCATTCATGTAGTACATAGCGGAGGCACTGATTGCATGTAAAAGGCGAATATTTGTTTTTAAGGTCGAATTACCTGAGTTCTTAAGATTTTTTTAAAGTTGATTGGCCACTGATTTATTTGAGTGGTTGGTTTAGGCACTTATCAACTATGTACTTAAACACAATAGAATTAAAGCAAGTAACAAATAAAATAGTATATAACATACGAATGAATCGTAATAAAGTGTGCGGTCTTTGCGATTGTAAAAGGAATAATGACAATTCTCGTACTTAGGTTAAGATCGCATATTAAAATATGGAGTGCTGTGGTACCTAATAATAGTGTGGACGCGACGGAGAATGAAGAAACATTTCGGGTCAAAACTTTCGCATTTGGTTTAAAGTAATTTGTGGTGAAACTGTTAAAATTTTAAATGATTAGTGTAATTTGATATACTGCCAGAAATTGTATCTTGTTATACTTACAAATATGTATGTCGGCTATACGTATTTTTCTAAGAATATTAAGATAAGGATTTGTTTTGATTAGTAATAGGCTTGGTATTAAGTTACTGTCAACGATCGGCGGTACGGCCGTCCATTCATTATTTTTATGAGTCTGGGTTCATGTTGATTTTTAGTGAAGTTTATTTAGAAATAAAATAAAGGACATGACTCAATATCTTTTAAGAGATATCGAGAAGTGGAACGAAGCCGGGAATGAATGCTTGAAGAAGCATAAAGGAACAGAAAAGGCAGTCTTTTGAGTGAACTGATGATAGATAGACCGGCTTCGGATCACTAGTTCTTTTATTTTATTCGCGACGGTACTTTCTACTGACGGTACGTTAGCTTACTCGTTTATTTAGTATTATTGTGTGTAATTTGTGTTTATTTGTCAATATAGTAATTAAGTGTGTGTTTTCACGAATTACGAGTTTTACTTATAACGAACATGTCCGCCGAAAATAATAATACTGACTCTCCGACATGTATATCATGTTTTATTTTAGGGCGCATGGTATGAAGAGATGATTAACAATAGAAAAAAGTCTACAGTGGTTGGAATGGCTTGGAGCGCTGATGGTGAAAAGATTTGCATTATTTATGAAGATGGAGCGGTAATAGTAGGTTGTGTTGGAGGCAATAGAATATGGGGTAAAGAATTTAAACATGCTCCTCTTTGTGGGGTTCAGTGGTCACCTAATGGCAAGCTTCTACTATTCGCCTTGAAAAATGGACAACTTCACCTGTATGATAATCAAGGCAGTTTTGTCATGAAACTTACTGTTCTCTGCTATGATGTACAGTATGATCCTGTACCAATTATCAGCATTGCATGGTATAACGGAATTGGTAGTTTTACGCAAGATGTGAACCCAGTTCTAGCTATATGCTTGGAAAATGGGAAAATGCAACTTATGAAAAATGAGAGTGATCCAAGTAATGTTTGCGGTAAAGTAAGTGCTAAAAACATAAATATTTTTTCATTATAATTTTAGATCCAATTTTGGCTGATGCAAAAATGTTTGCGGTACATTGCAGTTGGAATCATAACGGCTCTTTACTTGCAATATCCGGAAAACAATTTGTTGAAGATAAGGAGGTGAACCTAGTTCAGTTTTTTAACCCATTTGGAGAGGTAATTATTTACCATAGGCCAGGTTACTTACTCTTAAATGTTATTTTTAGCATCTAAGATCTTTGAGAGTTCCCGGTTCAACAATCTCTTGCTGTGTTTGGGAAGGCGGATCTTTACGAGTAGCCCTAGCCGTAGATTCTTTTGTCTATTTTGCTAACATCCGTCCAGATTACAAATGGTGTTATTTAAAAAAAACTATTGTTTTCACTTGTTGCCGTCCAGGAAAATCTGGAATATGTATTAGTTTTTGGGATATCACCAACAACTTGGTAAATTAAAAAAGTATACAGAGTGTTATTTAATACCATGCAAATATTTTAGAAGTACTCATCAAAATAATGAAAAAAATAATCCAATATATGCATAGTCTGAAGGGCGTCGTTTTCGTTATACAAGGTGACAAAGTTTTAGCTTAAGAGACGTTAATATGGTTTTAAATAGGCGAAAAAAACACAAATTCTCGGTCTCAGTCGACAGTTGTTAAGGTTTACTTTAATTAAACTCCTCAAATCTATATTTTATTATGCTAACGGTACGTGGCAACGCAATTACGCCTGTCGATACCGAAACGAATACGGTACATTTGAGACGGCGTCAGAAGCTCATGGCGAATAGTGAACGACGCACGTTGTTGTCTCCTGCTAACGCCGTCAAACTAGCCCTCCACCTTCTTTACATATTAAGTGCATTTCTTAAATAAAGAAGTGGTTCACGATGGACTTGTTTGTTTATTTCAACAATGGCAGCGATCCAGCAACAACAGTGATATAATAAAAGTAAATTTTTAAAATGGTTACATGTTTCGCTCAGAAATGAGCATCATCAGACTTAAAACCATAAAGTAAACCTAATTGCAAGACAGAACTTAAATGTAAATTCATTTTTTTTTAATTATTTAAAGGCAAAGCCTGAATGGCGGAAGACCAATAACCCACAACTGTTACTAACCAGCTATATGATAACACTGGAAGTAAAATCGCCTACCAAAAACAACATACTACTTACAAAAAACATAAACAATGAAATGAAATAAAAATACAAACCAGTCATGAGATTTGAACTAATGCCTTTAAGCTATGAGCTTTTTATTATGGGTAAGTGCATTATACCGCTGCACCATCGAGACCTGGCATCTAATTTATTGGTTTTATAATCGAGAGGATAGTCCAATTTGTCAATATAATTGTTTTCTTTGTAATTTTGTGTATAAAATCTCTATATCTATAAAACTGTAAATTTTGACAAATAAACAATTTTGAATTTGAATTTGATATGACTGTCGAGACCGAGACTTTGTGTTTTTTCGCCTATTTTGTTTTTATATTTTACATTTGCAATGGTTTTTACAAGTAAATCGCAAACGGTGACGGATATGAAATTCATGCAAGAGTACAGAAAGCTAAATAAAGAATCGGAACAAATTTCAAGCTGAAATGCATTCATCAAAAAAGTTGTAATGGATAAAATTGTCCCCGATTAAATAAATCTAACACCCTGTGGACTGTGATAGTATTTTAAAGGTTTATTGAAGATATTCTATAAAATATGTATAAAATTTTAAAATAATTATGACAGAACATAAAAGAGATAAAAATACGCATATACAAACCTAAATACCTAAATACTGTAAAACACAAGCATACGCAGAGGACACACAAATCTATGTCTCTTTTGATTATAATAAATCGCAAGAAATGGCCGATAAAATAAACGCTGATCTTCAGGTAATTAAAGAATTATCTGCTGAACATAACCTAAACTTAAATTTTGACAAAACTAAACTATTATGTATTGGCAGCAAAATCAAAAGAAACTCTATTAAAAACAACTTAAAATTAAAAATAAATGATACTATATTAAAATTTGTATCCAGCGCAAAAAATCTTGGCTTAACTATCGACGAAGATCTCAAATTTAGTGCGCACGTTCAGAATATAACAAGAATAAGCTTCTGTGTGCTGAAATTATTATATAATAATCGGCACATTCTTAACTACTCGTTGAAAAAAAGTTTATGCGATACATTTATTAGTACTCTCACATTTCAACTATGGTGACTTTATATATGGTCCAAGTCTTACAGCTCTCGATAAACAAAAAATACAAAGGGTACAGAACGCATACTGTCGATTGATATACGGAATCAGGAAGCATGACCATATTACTCATAAAATCGTAGAATCTAACTGGCTAAATATGGAAAGCCGTAGAAAACTACATCTTTCAAATTTTGTGCATAAGCTTCTCAATACCACTAACACCTTGAATACTCTTAAAAATAAATTTCTGCCAAGGACAAGCATGCATGGACAAAATATTAGAAACAAAAACAAATTCTCCATCTCGTTACATAAAACATCTATGTATAAAAGATCCTTTTCATATAATGCAATCACCTTATATAATTCCATACCTGATAATTTTAAAATATTTAAAATTAATAAATTTAAATACAAAATGCGTTTGTTTTTATTTAATCAACAAACTCACCATGAATAAGAAAGGATTTTTTTCTTTCTTTCTTACTAAAGACAAAAAGACACCTAAAATGAGTAGGTTGAGGCAATACTTAATAAAAAAAATTAAAAAAATGGGAGAATAACCAGGAAAAGTGTATCTAACTTGTGTAATAAACCAACCTTATAATATATTTGAAGAATTTATAAACAGGTATTGGCATTGTATGCTGAACTGGACTAGGCTTTGAAATTATTTCAAAATATAACTATCTACTTTTTAAAGAAAATCTCTACCTGCTACTGGATAAAGCTATATTACGGTCTTTTGTATCGCACAGTTTGTCGTTGTCTATAATAATTCTTTAAGTAACTTTTTTTTTTACAATGTGTGCATACATTTAAAGAGCTATTCGCTAATAAGTTGCATGATATTATTTTATTTTCACTTTAGAGGGATTAGGTAGGTTAAGTAAGAGTAGCCACATGGCTAGGCTTCGGCTCTCTTATATCCCTATATAAATGTATGTATGATAATCACAACTGTAAATTATTTGTTTGTTAAATAAAAGACGTTTATTATTATACGAAAAAAAAATTGAAACTGCACTCTGTATAACATACATTGATGCCCTTTATACCATTCGTATATTTGCTTTTTTCTTATTTTTACGAGTACACCCTGTATGAATCAGTAGAACTGTACATCATGTATAGGGTGAGCAAATAAGGGAGGTAAGCGGCTTTAGCTCAGGACCTGTATAACTGGCAACAATGGTTTTTTTTAATAATAAAAGTGCCCCTGAGGAAATTTTAAAACCAAAAATTAAATAAGAAAAACGTATTTTTTTCCTAAAACTTATATATTAACCATTATATAAACGTTATATAAACTTATATAACGGGGCTGTTTCATATAAAATACAGAGGGTTCTTGCCTCTGTTAATGTTGATATTGCTTTCACAACTAAAAATACCTTAGGTGGGCTTTTGGTGAATAATAAGCATCAGACAGATAATTTAAGGCAATGAAGTTTATATTTATAAACTTTTGTGAGTGTGGTTGTTTTTATGTGGGTCAATAAGCAAATAACCACTATTTTGTTTATTGACGTATCCATGCAAATGAAAATGTGCCTCATCCGAGAAAAAAATTCTGTCAAAGTGTACTACCCTGTTTATAGCAAATGTTGTAAAAATAGTTTTATTATAAGTTTAATTATGATGGCAATGAACTTAACTTATTGGTATATTATAAATTTCGACATAACGGAATTTGGTGCAATATGCAAAATGTAGACTAAGCAATACTTGATGTCATTGTCCTATGCTAGATTCGTTGTAATGTGTTTATTGTGGGGTTTTTGGTTTTTTAGTTCATATAGATGCGTTAAGTAAAATAGACGTGTGATTTTTAATTAATATCCTGGAATAACAGTATGAATAATAAAAGTTATGAAACTCTTCTAAATATCTTTTGTTCCATTTTTTTGTAAAATGCTTTTTACAAATGATGAAGCTGTTGAGCTTTGATAAGTGATTTCAAAATGTAGCAATTTTGAAATCATAGAAAGACGAGATGCCATTCGGGATACAGATCGCCGTCATACAGATCTGTATGATTCGGTATACAGATCGCTGTACCAAGCGACTACGCGATACTTAAACCAAAATTATAGATTTTCTAGGCTTTCTAATAGTATAATCAAAAGTATAGGTTAATATATAAGTTTGTGAAAAAAAAAACGTTTTTCTTATTTAATTTTTAGTTCCAAAATTTTGTCAGGGCAACTTTTATAATAAAAAAATCCTTGTACAGGTCCTGAGATACAGCCGCTTACCGCGCTTATTTGCCCATCCACAATTAAATTAAAACAAACACTTCTTTTAGTGTCACACTCGATGGGTTAATACCTTGTATGCAATGGCAAGTTGTGGAGATTATTGTATTGTCGCAACACAATCAGGTATAGATAGTATTGGAAAATATGGACTTATCCTTTATAATACTGTAGGAACTCCCGTGGATGGAAAGTATATTAATATAGAACCTTTGGGTGTTGCTATAAATTCTTATCAGGTATTTTGCGCATCCAGAAATAATTTTATTGTGTGGCATTACAAAACCCCTCAGTCTATAACTGGTAAGTAAAAAAATATGATTGTCCTAAGATGTGTGGCTTATAAAATCAACATCATATTATTATGTCACCTTTTTTTTATAGTCATAATCTGTATGTGAATCATATTTGAAAATAAATATAAAACTTTCAATATACTTGCTTTTTTAGGATCTTTTAAATCTAAATTAAATTTTTTGTTAGACTTATATCCTTAACTTAGTTAGATTTGTAAGAGTTTACATATTAGCGCTAGACATTATAGTTTCGAATGAAGTAGCGTCCGAGCAAGTAAGGTATGGATATTTTTATACCAATACACCAAAATCCTGAAAAATGTACAATTGTGGTGGTAATAGCATATTACCGCCACAATTGTACATTTTTCAGAATAGTCACTTGCCTACAGCGTATTCAATTATTTTATACATATAAACATAAACCCCAATATTTCGTTCGTCAATTCACTTTTTTAGTCCCTTTTATCTTACTATTGTCTTATAACGATATTTTCAGTGGGAGCAGCAAGATCAAAAACATTTCATATAGACGACAATCCATCAGGCGCTGTTGATATTATCCAGGACCTAAACGGTTCATGTTCCGTTACAGTTAGTACTCACCAGACTGTTGATTCAATTTGTTGCATTGCTGCTAGCGAAACATGTCTTATTATTGGAAGAGAATCGGGACTCATACACTACTATGTTTTGCCTCATATCGTATTAACAAACAGATATAAGATTGGTGCCAGACCTCACAAATTATCCATAAATTGTAATTCGACGTAAGTTACTTGGTTAAAGCCTGGTTTATAAATTCCGTACGTTAAGCAGTAACTCGTATGACGCAAGGAAAATAAACTACTAATATTCAAATGGAGCTAGCTATTCATATTTTGCCGTATGACGCAATCTGTAAGAAGTAAGAATTCAATTTCATTTCTTGCGTCATACTTCATACGGAATCGTAAGTAATCAGCAATGCTCGCCAATATAACCAATCAAAAGGGTAGGCTAGTAGGGATTTCAGAGAGGGAAATATTCAGAAAGAGAGGCAGGATGAATTTTGCTACGTTTTTTACTTCTGACGTTTTTAATTTATGAACTCTCACGATCTTTACTGCATGGAACTTACTTCTTACGTCTTACTGCATACCGTGTGGAATTTATGAACCCACCTTAAGTTGTAAAAGTTAACTAAATAGCTTAATACCAATAATGTAGTATTGTTCAGGGGAGCTCAATTCAGCGCATATAATTTCGTGTTCATTACATTTCATTAACACCACATCTAATTATGATGTCTATTGGAAGATTCTATATCCTATATTTAATTTTTTTCAGTGTTTTACATACGGCTATACAGATTATTCGTTTCCGAATTACTTATAGCGAACCCATAATACACGTGGCAACCATACCATCAAGCGATATTGAGCAGCCGCTACTCCTGTTCCTCGATCTCTTTTTTTAAATTTTATTTAGTAGACCTCTGGAATTTGCGAAGTGCGCATGGGTTGCCACAAAATTTTGATTAAATATTGCGCAAAAGCAGAGATATGTTTAAAATATTTTCCATGCAGGTTTTACAATGATCGTAAAATCCCAAGGGCGAGTTTTCTTAAAATGTTTTATGTTGTGTAATGCAATATGAAAATTAAACCGTTATTCTAATACTTAAAATAATGTATAAATATTTAGAAATAGAAAGATTTTTCTAATAAAAAAACCTTTAAACGATATCAAATAATAAACATGACGTAATAAAAATATGTACTTATAATATTTTTTTTGTAAGTAAAAGGCTCAAATAAATTCAATTTTTAGCTAAACGGTATGTTAGCCTATTGTAAAAATTGCTTCGAATCCCTGAAAGGGTGTACACTAATAGAATTGATGGTTTTCTTATAATTCATTAGATTTAAGTGGCACCTAATATCACTGGTCCTACTAAGGCGGTTAGAAAAATAACTTATTAAAAATTATCTTACTATACCTCATTATGAGCAAGATAAGATGGCTATCTTGCTAAACGTGTAGCAATTCCAAATCTACCTTGAGGAGAATTTGAACGGCAGAAAGAGTTTCGTTTCGTAGTATATCTAGATATTTTCGGACATGTAAAGAATCATCTCCTAGAATACCTGCCCAAACAGTTGGCTTTTGAGGAAACTGGGTACGATATCAAAGCTCTGGGCACAGGAGCTTTTTCTGTTATTAATAATGATCAATAAAGGGGTTGTTGTTGCCATATAATGGGAAAGATGATTAATCTGTAAAGGAAATATTATTTAAAAATAGTTCATCGGTATTAGCTTTTTCCATAACGATTTCACAGAATTTCATTTGTCACCATTGATCAAATATCTCCCGAGGTTTGGAGTATTTAAAAATTTATAATTTACGAGACAGTCTTACCACTAACCAAAACACTTTATATTTATTCTCGACACGTGTTTCGCTAACGATGTTAGCAACTTTAGGAGAAGATTAATACTAGTTTTAATCTTCTTAAATTATTAAAACTTCTTTAAATTGATAAAAACTTTCTCTTCTTTAAATTGATTAAAACTAGTTTTAGTTTAGTTTTTTTCTCGAAACACGTGTCGAGATTAAAAATAGAGATAAAGAGTTTTGGTTAGTGGTAAAACTGTCTCGTAATTTGAGCATCACACCAAAGGTTCCAAGCATAGGACTATTTGTAACCATGTTTTTCTCAAATTTTAGAAGCGGTTGAATTTGAAATCCCCAATTTCTGTCCAACACTTCTGGTGGATCGTTTTTGGTCTAATTCTAAGCCACTAAAAAACATTTCATCCCGCCGTTCTTTTTTCTAAATCCTTTCGACATACCGTTCTTGTTACTATGGCCTTTAATACAATCATTGAAGCAGAAACATTCAACACTTGCAATAACATTTAAAATAGTTTTTGCAAACGAAATGGATATTTCGTCAAAGGTGACTGCAAATAAATAGCTACACTCTGTGGCTGATTTGTCGCCGTAATACTATTTTATTATTTCAAGCCTTTCAGGAGGGGTATAAGCATTCACGGCAAATTAAAATAACGCTTTTAGTTACAACAGTAATGCAGGCATATTTTCGGCTATTTCAGGCCGGCGTGCGGCGCGGGGTCAGCATTTCCATCGCTCTATAAGTAACTACCTATATATATATAAGGCGGCGCACCGACAACTTTCCACCCCAGATTTCTCCGAGATTTCGTTAAAAATAAGAAATATTGTTGTTTATTCATTCACTAAAAGAAAATGAAATACACAATTTTTCTTCCTATTCTGTATGTCATTATTTAGTAATCAAAGTGATAATATGAAATCACTATTATATAACAGGTCAGTTTTCTATGCTGTTTGCAGTAGACTGAGCCTTTTACAAATTTTGACAAGTGGTGATTTTACAGAATCTGAAAACAGCAAGTTAAAACTTTGCCATTATAAATTACATAAAAAGACCTTTAAAATAAGGTTCCCATTTGAAGTAAAGTCTAGCTGTCACCCCCACGTAGGAGTTGAAGGTAAAGATGTATAATGCGAGATTATTTTGTCTCTCTAAAATCAAAAATCGACGAGTGTGTGGGAATTTCGGTGTGTTCGGAAGTTCGGTGTGAAAAGTTTTCGGTGCGCCACCCTGTATATGAAACCCCATCGCATATTTTGTTTTTCGTAAAGGCAACTTTTAATTTAATTTTTCGAGTTCGAGTAGATATTTTATTACTGCTTATAAATCCTATAGAACGATCACATAAGGTATTTTATTTGAAAGACAGCTTTTTATCCAATCACAACATGGACAAAATCCATCGCTTTTTACTAAAGATATCTAAAAGTCCCGAAGGATCCCTGCAATGCTTGTACCACTTTCTTTACTGCAGTACTTAAATCTTATTTAAACCTATATTTTTATTGCTTTAAATTAAATACAAAAAAATGTTTTGAATTTAAAGAGCGTCCTATAATTTGTTTTGTAAACGTGGCTTTTGATATAAAAAAAATATCCTGATGATGACTATATAAAATGTCGATATAAACACAAAACCGCAGACTTCTGTTCTTTATTTTCTGCTCACCTTCACTTAATCACGACATATATCTAATATGTTATTTTAGTGACAGTTTAATTGCTTTCAGCCTTAAGGTTTAATTAACTTGAATGTAAGGTCAAGTAAAATCCAAGCCGTTTAAATATTTTTCTCTTTATTGCCAACGTTTCGGCCCATATTAGGTCTTCTTCAGGGTAGACAGAAAAAAATCAAGGCTTTTCGTTTGTCACTGCAAAGTAGAATATTGGTATATCTAAAACATGGTATTAAACAAAGTAAATGTGAAATAAATTTGATAATAAAAATATGCACGTGCTTGTAATAACTATTCATCCCTCGCTTCACATTTAGGGTAGCTCTGAGGACACCAAACCTTCTCCGATACTTCCGTAGAATCAAATCTAAATTTTGACATGCAATTTTCTGCAGTCTCGTATCTTTTTTCTATAGAAATTGCTAGAAAACACGTGACACTCAAATACCGAAATAAATGTGATCAATGCGTTTACTTATGAGAAGACCTTTGCATAATTCGACGCATGTATTATTAAAAATAAATTATATTAAAATGTTATGAATTTGTATAAATGACACTTACGTGTTAAAGAAACTGTTTTTAAAAATTTTAATGCTTGCGGGAAAGGACTTCTGTTGCTTGCGATGTTTGCCATTTAAACACAGTGCATCCACGCGTTTCAAGAACTCTCCAATGTCATCAACAGAATAAAAAATAAACACACAACAGTAAAAACCATTGAAATAAAAAATGAATGGGTCGGAAATGAATATGTAACAAAGTTGAAACAAAGAGACAAGCTATATGTGAGATGGAGAAAAATACAGAATGATTACACTGAAATTGAATATAAGAAATCAATAAATGAACAAAATAAACTGAGAATAAAACTTTAAAAAACAATTTACAGACAAGAAGTACAAGGAATGATGGAAGGAAGACCTGGAAAATACTTGATGAACTGTGCAGCAGACACTCCAAGAAAAATACGCAAATAAGGAAAGAAAATGGAAATGACTGTATTGATGACTCCGAGATAACCGAAGAAATGAACGCATATTTTTCAAGTATAGGTTAAAGATTGGCTTCAAAAATAAACCAAAAACCGTAGTCCTGGTTTCATCCACAGAGGAGAAGGAAGAAGAAACTATTGCACTTTTAAAAATAAATATTGAAGAAATATCGAAGATAATAAGTGGTATAAGGATAAAAAAACTTTAAATTTGAAAACCCCAATATGGATTTCCAAAAACATAGTAGTACATTAGGAACAACTGTTGACTTTTAGAATAAATAACAAGTGAACGTGAAAATTTCTTTTCTTCATACTCACTGGGCAGATAGTAGTGTACTATGGTGAACGGTGAATATAAAGTAAAGCTAATGCAAGTGTTGGTGTAGCCCAAGGTTCGGTCTTGGCCCTTTGGAATACCTGCAGTACGTACAGGGTGTCCCAAATTCGAGGGTGACCATTGGGATCTCGAAAACCGTAAGAGTTACGGGGTCGGTTAAATGGAGGCAAAATTGCCCAATTCGGAGCTTAATAAAATGACGTTTACAAAATTTTAAAATTCCGGATACTTCTGGAGATATCCAAAATAAAACGAAATTTGTCAAAATCGTTTTTACCTTCTACCGACTTTATTTAAAGAAACATCGGAAAACTAAAAAAAGTTTTTCATTGCCACTTTTTATGCTCTACAACATGACGCAAAAAAAAATAATCTCACGTTTCGTATTTTTTTCGATCATCATCAACTTTATTTTTTCTTATGGGCGCCATATTAGATTTTCTCATTTTTGAAAAGTATTTTTAATTGCCTTTAAAATAAGATATCGCACTTGCATGTCCGATTACTCTTTCTAGTACTTCCCCTAAGAACTCCATGAGTGCAAG
Organism: Anthonomus grandis grandis; assembly: GCF_022605725.1. Lineage (NCBI taxonomy): Eukaryota > Metazoa > Arthropoda > Insecta > Coleoptera > Curculionidae > Anthonomus > Anthonomus grandis. The sequence goes on from NC_065567.1 coordinate 6,894,687, forward strand.
AGAGATAGATATATCAATGGGATTTCGAAATAAATTGATTTTATATAAACTGAAGCTATAAAATACTCCAATATAAACCAATTCAATGAAAATTTACCATAAAATGGGGCCCTGAAAAGGACCGATTTAAAAGAAAAAGATTTTAAATGCCTGCGTAGATGTTCAAAATGTTGACCATTATGCTTTATATATTCTTGAAGCCTCTCATGGGTAGACAGAACTGCAGCTTGAATTTCGGCTCTGGGTATATTCCTAATTGCATTGCGAATCTGGTTTTTCATATCTTCTCTGCTCGTGGGTTGACTCTAAAACACGATGTTCTTTAGTCGACCGCATAAATAAAAATCAAGACAAGTTAAATCTGGTGACCGTGGAGGTCATGGAAAGAGACTTTTCTTTCTATCCACCGCTGTTGAAAAACTGCATTAATGTGCTCTCGCACAGCAGTAGCAAAATGTGCAATGCAACCATCTAACTGCAAAAATATGTTTTGCCGCAATTCCAATGGTACATCTTCCAGCAACTTGGTCAAAAAGTTAAGATAGACTAGTTGCTATTTACGGATTGTTCGAAAAAGTATGCCCAATAATTCTGCATCCCAGTATACCACACCACACATTTAAGCTCCAACGACCTTGGTGCTGAACTTCACGCAGCCAATGCGGATTTTCTGCAGACCAGTAATGCATATTGTGTAGATTGACTCTACTGTCGCTAATAAAGGTGGCTTCATCTTTAGAGCATCTTTCAGCGTCTAAAGAATTTTGAATAACAATTCTGCATTTTTTTAAATCATACCCAACATCCAAGGACTCCATCGTCCAACCTCCGATCGAAGTCCTGATGGAAAACAACATGATATGGGTGCATTCTAAAATTAATTAAAATTAGTAGTAAAAATTAAAATAAATATTAGACAAATTCAGAGAATATTAGAATAAGTCAGTATATTGTGACGGTTATTTAAACATACCTATGGTCTTTCAAAATATTTTGAACCGTTGTTCGCGATATGCCAAACTCAAGGGATAATGCTTTTGTGCTAAGATGAGAATTTCCTTCAATGTATCCCAGTACGTAGTTAATATTTACTTGGGTTCTTCCAATTCGTTGCCGTTGAAATGTAGGCCGAAAACTACCATTGGCTCGTAAATTAGCCACCAATCGGGGAAAAACTCTCACATCGCAAGAACGCCGTAAACTCTTACTGCGTTTGTTACTGCGGCATTCTGAAGACATTCAAAATAAACCGCAACCAATCCACAGCTTCATCGTTCGTAAAACGCATTATTATGACAAAAATAACATATAAAAGTAAGCGAAACTATTGCCAACTATTGACAATTTGATGTATATTTGTGTTTTAATTAAATATTTGTTTTTTTTTGTTTTCACGGCCTGCTAATAATTGTTAAAAAAATTAAGTATAGGATTTTCGTATAAAATTTCCTTTGGCCTAAATTTTAGGATATGAATAAAATATCGAGATGCGGTTTTCGCGAGCCTGTTTGGACATCATTTAGCTACTTTTTCATGAAAAAAAAATCAAACTAATGCATTTAATTTTTTTGAGAAAATTTACCATTTCTGTCGGAATGTTCAAAAAAGCCCTCTGGCGGCGACATGTGAAACTAACCAAACTTAAAGTAGTAGTAGTAAACAGTTAAAGCCCAAGAATGGCTTTTTTTAAAACACAATTGTGTTAAAATCGACTAAGCCATTTCTAAGATATAGGGTGTTTTTTACGGAAACCTTTGAATACCTCTCCCCCCACCACTTTATTTTCAGAGATACAGCAAAAACTCTTAAACAAAAAAGTGTCAGATTGTACTCTACTTTAAGAAAGAAAGAAAATGTGCTATATTACGTAAGAATAATCTTGTGTACAAGCATCCTACAAGCTAAAAAAACAAAACAAAAATACAATTTCAAAAATTGACAAAACAATGAACAAAATTAAACACAAAAAGACAAAACTTTTTGAGCATACTTGAATTAAAGATAACTAACTTGACAAAACTAGAGAAGAAAAAAGGAAAAAAAGAAAACTTTCCAACATGTCCAAGGTTAAAACCTATTATTAAAATAGTCATCCAGGTTATAATATACCTTAGCCAATAAAAGCGACTTTAATTCTCTTTTAAATTTCTTAACATCCGATATATGTCTAACACACAGAGGAACATGATTGTAATTTTTTTTACTTATGTAAATTATTGAGTTTTTGGTAAGGGAAGACGTAGGAATAGGTAGGGGAACATCATTTACACGACGAGTCAAATGGCCAGTGTCAGAGGGTAGTTTAGGAATTTTGTGAATAAGAGCAGCTGTTTCTAAGATAAAGAGTGAAAAAAGAGTTAGTATTTTTTCAGAAATGAAGAGGGGTTTGCAAGAATCTCTTAACTTAGCAGAACACAGGTATCTAACTGCTTTTTTTTTGAATAACAAAGACTATGTTAAGTAGCCCCTTATTGGTTAAACCCCAAAAAGGCAAGCAATACCGAATATGAGATTCAATAAGTGAAAAGTACACTGAACGTGCAACCACCCCTCCCAGCTCTTGTTTTGCCATTCTTACTGCAAAACATCCAGAAGATAATTTCCCAGCTAAATGTAAAATATGATCTTCAAACCGAAGGCGACCATCAATGGTAATTTCTAGGAACTTGCAGCACTATTTATTCTGCAAGAGGGAATTTTCGTCAAACATGAACCTGAACATCGCACTTAAAGATCAAGTATTTTTTTCGTTAGGTTAATACATCGAAATTCCCAAAAACTTTACCTTTTTAGGTTCAAGATCGCAATTACGCGGTCATTTTAGAAACTTAAAACTATTTTCCAGGTTTTTCCCTTGGCTGTTTTAGTAATAATATTTTTTACCGCAAGCCTCTGCGAAGAGTGCGTTCTGAGATAGAGTACCTCGCATTCTTAGTTGGCCACCCTGTACAGAGCTTGCCTTACTACAAGGTATGTGAAGTTTTGTGACGATATAGTACTTATTTTCTCTGGAACAAGTGAAGAACAACTTGAACAATTAATTAACAGTAAACTACCACAAAATTTTGACTGGCTATGTCACAATAAATTAAGTTTAAATGTGGAAAGAACTGTGTACATGGGAATAAATCAAACTAACAAAAAAAAATACAGAACCAGTGATAAAGATCAATAATAAAATCCTGAATAAAGTCACTAAATACAAATATTTGGGTCTAGTGATTAATAAAGGATTAACATGGACTGCACATATTCAAAATATTTTGGACAAAGTTTCACCTACGTTGGGTGTAATAAAGAGGTGTTGTCATAGATTGAATAACAACACAAAATACTTACTCTATAACAGTTTTATTGAACCCCATATACGGTATTTATTGCCATAATATAAAAGTACCAGTGCGGTATATGCAGTTTAATATTTAGGATAAAACTAAAAAGACAGACTTTGCACTTAAAGAAAAAAAAAATAGTATTTCTAATGTAAGTGACAGAAGAACCTATCGACGGTTATACGTCGAAAATTTTAATAAATAAAAATTATTGATAAAGACCCAGGAATCTAGATTTTTTTTTAAAAGTACTCTTTAAGTATGAAATTTTACGATGATGTTATAGACAAATTTGCTTGTGTTGCTAGAATAATAGATATCACGTATAAATAAGTATCTGTTATAAATAACCTGTTGAAAGTCAGGCAGAATAGATAATGCCTCGGAATCTCGGAATATAAATTCAATTTTAATGCAATTTTACATTCTTCTTTTTAAGTTTAAAGAAACTCGTTTTAAATAGGCTAAATATGATACATGCGAACTAATAGACATGCCGGTTGTGAATAAACTGGTATTTATTAATATAAAAGTTCACAGTACACAGGTAAAATAAAAGTTATAAAAAACATAATTATCATGTCATGTTCTTTAAAATTCTTTTCTTTTCTAGAATTCAGTGTCACCAACATAATAACTTAAAAAAAATTACATTCATATTGTGAGAGTTATGGTACCTACATTGCAGAATTGAATAGTCTTCCAAAACAGATAATATCTACACTAAATTGTATTCACGTAGTTCTGTAGTTTTTTTTTTTAACTAATTAATAATAAATAATATGCGGTAATGAAGTAATAAATATATATTTTGATCTCGATACTTACCTCGTAAGTAAGAAAATATTTTTTTATATGCTCATTGATTCGATTCTCCTTCCGAAAATGTCACCACACGCCACTGAGTACAATATTATAATCCCAGCGTCAAGAATTTTGTATGATGCGATTGGTATCAATGTTACGTTAGACATATATGGAGAACGCATCATGCGAAGTTTAGAATGTTTATGAAATTTTGGTTACTATATACCAATCTAAAATATTTCAGTGACGTTGCCGCTTTTATCCAACCCCGCAATACAAAATGGAACGAAATGTACATTATAATTTTTTTTCTAAGTCGCTGTCGAATGATAATAATAAGAATATTTTTAACTCCTACCTTTAGGCTGTCTGAAACTGGAGGTAAACTGATTTTGAACAAACATTTAATGAAAGATCTCCCTTAGTTTTTGTTGAAAAATTATTTTGCATCAATTTAAAAATAACCTGTATATGCATAATATGAACAAAATTTATATATCGCCATTAAGAGTTAAAGATAGATGCATTTTAATTGAAATATGTTATTTTACAGAAAACTAGCCGTTATCGATGTATCAGGAGTAATGACGGTCCTAGATATTTCAGAGAGTTCAGACCGACCTTCCACAAACGTCGAGGGACATAAACTTGAGAGAAAGGATGTGTGGTCCATGTGTTGGGCGTCTGATAATCCCCAACTTTTAGCACTTATGGAAAAAACACGAATGTATATTTTTAAAGGCATGTACCCTGAAGAGCCGGTGGCCTGTTCTGGTTATATTTGTAGCTTTAATGTAGGTGAAATATCTACAAACATTATGAAGAAATTTTAATGTATCACGTACGGCTGAATCTCGGAAACCGATATCACAATCTGACTGCATCGGATTATTTTAAATAGAATTAAAGTAAAAAACGTTTGGACAAGAGTGGTCAAAGATTACGTGTGTTCAAGAAATCAAATACTTATAATAATAGTAATTGAATTGATATTTTAAAATTACAAAAGCCAATTTGAATAATTTCGAAATTTGTGACTCGGATTGATAAATTAATAAGCTTTACAAAGGGGTATTCTTCTTATGTAATAAAAGTAGGGAAAAAATAAATGTTCTAGGGGTGCTTGGTATTTTTTTCAAAATGCTAATTAAGTAACTAAAACAAAAATTGGCCGATAATAACTTTAGTATCTTTGAGAAATATGAATGAGTTTTTCGTCTGTTAAATGAGTAAAAATAAATTTAGGGATTTTGCCGTCAAAAATATTGATTTCAGAGCCGCTTCATTTAAAATCCTCAACCTGCCTTAAAAGGCAATAATTCAAGATTCGCTTATTAAAATTTTTAGAAACTTTGCACAAGGGTTTGCCAGATTGGTCTCTTCAAAAAGTTATCTTACATTTTTTCTATAAAATGTACAGGGAAGCCAATAATTGACCCCCTTAAAATTTACATGGGTTTTCCTATGTTCCGCTCGGCGACGCACCACCCGGTAGATTTCTTAATAAGTTTTTATTATTCGTTTATGATGAGTATCATGATGTTATGACAGTATTGCTACTTACTTTTGAAAAGATCGACTTGAATCACCTTTTTTCTATGGTGGCGCAAACGGTACAAGTTTTTACCATCGTAACAGTTCACCAAAACGCAATTCGCAAGGTCACATCAGTTTTTGCTTGCGGTGTTGCCATTCCAAATTTTTTAGAAGGGGTTTTAGAAATAAGAATGTTAATTTTTTTTTTGCTTTGAAGATGTTATTTTTGCGCTTAGAATAACATATAATCTATTTCTACTTTTTATTTTTAATCCAAAAACTAACACCAATAAGTTAAATTAACATTATTATATGCGGAAATTTCCTCTCTTGAAAATGTGTGCAAACTTGACAACAGAGAATCGATGAATATGTTTGTAAACAAAACAACCCCTTTGTCCCTGTGTACATGTTGAACTCAAACAAAGTTGTTGATTACTAATTCTAGTCTTTCAATGTTCTAAGCAACCTGCATAATACAAGTAGGCAAAAAAGCCGGAATTATTCTGACAAAAAGTTTAATTTTTCTGCTAGTTCTGGATGGAGAATTCTCGCAACTATATCATGTCACTTTTTATATTCTTTGGGCGCAAATGTCTGGTAACCACTTTTAATATGTTGCATAAACTCAAATCTTATTGTGTGGCTCCCATATTGTGAAATCTGTATTGTTGAGACGAATCCATAATGAGTTACTTATTTTCTTGGGTACTACGTCACTTTTATATTAAAAATCAATTTAGAAAATACTATCTCTACGCTCAAATATTGAAAAGGAGAAGGAAATTAGAAGACTTATTCACGTATTTAAAAGAAATATAAACTGAAATCTTTAACGATACCTTTCGTTATATTTATTTAATTTAATGTAAGTTCCGTAAGTCTTAAATACAATAATTTACTGAAGGTATAATATATTTTTTTATATACCCAGGAGCTCAGGTTTTATTTATCGATCTCTGAGCTGGTTTTTTCTTTTCAAAATCCTACTTAACTTTATTATGAATATTGAACTTGAAAACAATAAGAAAACCTACTTAGTTAATAAAAAGACCTAATTTGAACCGGTTTCGATAGGTTAATCTACTACCGTTATCAAAGTAAATAAAATAAAATAAAAAATATGAAAAAATATACTTTTCCAATCTTTCAGCTGTGCTTTTATTAATCTGGTTCTTAATTCGAAAATAGTTAATACTTTTTTATAATTTGACGATTGATTTACTTTGATAAACCGTTTTGAAAATTAACACATAATTCAAAGGTTGCTTCTTTTAAAAAATAAAGCGTTGTGATCCTAATGTAATTTAATGATAGAAGATATATAAACATTAAATGTAACAATTAATAATAACAAAATTAATTAATCATTTGAGATATATAAAATATATTTCAAATTATCATTTAATTTTGAGAATGTCCTGTTCTACATCTCTCTTTAGCAAAGGAATCCATGTATTATTAAAATCAACCGAACAAGTAACTATGCATTTATCTTCATTTAACATTATAAATGCACTTTACATAAATTACATAAATAAAAGTATTTATGTAATTTGAAAATTGGTTACTTTGCTAAAATTAAGGAATCAGTCCAGTATTTTCTATGGTTTTTGTCGAATGCATGTTGTGTACGGTAAGAAACCATGAAGATCATTTATCAACGCTCTTGCGTACGTTGAAGTGGTACCATATTTAAGTACGAGAGCAATTTAAGGGAATTAGTCATCCTTCAGTGCTTTTGAAAGAATTTAATCTTTAACCATATCCTTGCTCGAAGCTCTATCAGAAAATTATTTTGACAGACGACCCGACCATTGTTATTGGCTTAAAAAACGTTCTTCAAAGAAACAAAAATTTTTTTTTTCAAATCTTAAGAACTGATGAGGCTAGTTTTTCTAGTTGTTAATATAACTGGTGAAATGATGATGATCAAATATGCATAACATGCATTATTAGTCCCGGGAAAACGCTCACTGGATACGGAAAGTAGATGACCAAAACAGATAGAGTTTAAATAGCTAGTGCGGAGTCTTGGAAAAAAAAATTATTGGGACATTTAAATGGTGAATTATATCTTAACTTTTTACTCAAAATACCTTGGCATTGGATACTGTTAGAAGATGTTCCCATTGACCTAGGGATATGTAAATATGTGGTATCAACATAATGGTTGCCCAACACATTATTCTCAAAGAAATCGTGATTATCTAAGTATCAGTTTCCCAGATCGCTGGATGGAAAGTGGTAGTTGGTTGCCATGACCAGCTAGATTTTCCGATCTAACTGTGTTACGATTATTACGTATGGGTATGAATTAGGGATATTTTGTACAAAATACAGCCCACAACAAAAGAAGATACCATAGAGCGATTGCTGGACACTTTGAACATGTTTATTTCAAATGACGCATTCTACCAATTTTAAGTACTAAAGACTTTCGGGTACTATTGGATTCAATATTTAAAAGCACTTACATCTCCCCTACATTATGAAGGTCGGTACGCCCATTAGTCTTCCAACCAACTGGCCAAAATGATGAAAATATTCCAAGGTTTCTAATTATGTTAAAAAAAAAGTACCTTAAGGCATTTTCCGGAGAAAATTAGAATTGAATAATTGACATTTTATTTACGTCCCGTAGTGACCAAATTTCGAACTTATAAATAATTTTCAGCATTTCCTCTTGGCCACTTATAATATAAAAAAATCCAATAATACCAGATTGACAGTTCCCGAGATATACGCCGATCCACGTTTAGTGAAACATTCTGTATATATTTAAAGAAATACAAACTTATTATCCGGTAGCGCCAGACAGACTTAGAACCATAAATAAAATACAGTAATTGCTATGAAATAAAGGGTACGCATAATATTAGTGATGATTACATATATGAATGATTTTTACAGAACAATCTTAACAAACTTTTTAATATTTTTATTAACAACGGTTAACCCAAACATATTTTAAATATATATAATATATTAATCTATAACTCAAATATATTTCACGGACTAACTGAACCTCCAAATATTTAATTAAAATATAAAAAACTACCTTACATTAAAGATTACCGCAAAATTTTACAGCTTTATTTAATAAAAGACATCTCAGTGCTTAAAATAGAGAGTAAACATAAGTATGTGTTTAGTAACAGCGACTGCAAACTGGGAAAAACTATTGCGTGGTTATACACAGAACATCACAAGTTAAAATTTTAAGACAAGAAAATAGCTTTAAAAGACGCTTTTTTTTAGAAATATATTATATAAATAAAACATAACCCTGTTTAAATTATTAATCTAGCACAAACCAACATCTATCGTAACATCTATCGTAATATTTTAAATCTTATCTAAACATTTAAATACATACAGTGTGAGTCTGTAACTTGGAATAAATTCAGTAGTTCATATACTCTTTTTCTCAAAAAAATCCTTGGACCCGTCGATTATAGTAAGTTTATGTGATTAACAAGTTTATGTGATATTCAAGGTAATTAAAATATTTGTTTTATTCGATATAAATTTTAAAATCTTCTCAGTTCTCCAGATATACTCAATGTCTTTTTAAGAAGAGTTATAATTTTTCTTATTTGACGTACGGTCATTAAAACTTAAAATCATTAAATTACATGTAGAGTTGTTAGCACTAATAGGTTTTGAATTATTTAATATTCATATTATTTAATTGGAATTTTAAAACTCATTTAATATTGTAGGCCCTAAGTGTTGAACTCTAAGCAAACTGGGGTAGACAGCCTTAAGACTTCCCTGCATGACAGCTTTTGGATAATTGGTACGATAGTAAGACACCGTAAAAAAGCCTTAAAGTGCAATTTCCGAATATCTAACAATAATAAACAAACATAATAAAAATGACTACAATATCTACTAGACGGTTATGTTTCCAAACCCAGCAAGTTACATCAAATAACATAATCAAATTTAGCAATATCCAATATCATCCTGAATGCTATAGCCTAACAAACTTGAGATGTGACATTGGTAATTAGCAGACCATACAACTTTAAACATGCTCCAACATAAGAAAAATATGTTTGAAGACAGAGGGAAAAGTCCCTACTGTACAAAGAAATTACACCGAGTTACTTGTATGCCTTACAAACAAATAATGCGTACTAAATAATAAATGAGAATAAAAACTGACACCTAGATTCTTAACACACTCTTGATATCATTCATCGTTAATACCATATGCAAATCTCAACAAATTATTAGTTTGATGCATTTATGTTAACATTTGGATAATTGGTTGAAATTCCGCGGATATTCTTGAAAATCATTAATAGATGTAATTGTTCTAAAAAGTTTAAGATGTTCAGAATCAGTAATACAGCTGAGTCATTGGTAAATAGTAAAAACAATGAAAGGCCACAGTAGGGACGTTGTGAGGTCCTAGAGGTTATCTCAATGATAAAAATTAGATTAAAAAAAACTGTGTCTACATGGCAGTGAATTACCAAAACACATTACGTTTTAACTAGGAGTTTTTGGTTGTCTTGGTCAAAGGCTTTTGAATAGAGAGTGTATATGCTGCTGAAGGTTAGTAGACGTTGACTTACCTAAGCTAATACCATGTTTGGTATCATTTAGAACTGCTGCTCTTCTATATTATCTATTGCCTCAGATTTAGAAATTGGTTAAATATAACTCCTCTTCCAATATAATAAGATAATAGTATAAGACATTGCCCTTGTTGAAGGGACCACTTAAACATTTTAAGCAAAGCAAGACTATAATCATAGTTTCCAAGCATAAGGAGAAACATACCATCTGCTACAAAAAAGACTGAATTGTTCATGTCAGTCACAAACATTTCACGCAAAATCGATGATATGTTATTATGTGACATATGATATCATGAATATGATAACCATAAATTTCTGGATAGATATTTCTAATAGGTTATCCATATTAGAAAATACAATTCTGAGAAAGAGCAAATAAATTGAGAGTTTCTTGCCCAACTTTCACAAGCGACATCCACATCATTTAAATTTAAAAGATATGGGAGAGTTACGTAACCAAAATACTCTTTGAACTGACCACATGGCATCCGACCTATTATAATCAATCACCAGCTTAAATAAGCTTATGTTCAGGGAAACGTTCAACCAGTTCTACAATGAGCCTTATACACAACTTATTCATACTTAGGAGAAATGAAAGATACACGAAGTAAGGATACAAGTTCACATCAAAATCTATATCCTCAATTTTACAAGTAATACCTCCCGCATTATAAAAATAGCAGTGTTTTTGGATGACCGGTGTTAATCTTATGTGACTTGGTAATACTCTAGATTTGTAACTGATTACCAAGTTAGTTTTATCAGCTCTCAGGTACTTTTGAATATTATTCAAATTCAAAATACTTTATTTGCCTATAAAAAGAAAAACAATTCTACTATTCAACTAAAAGCTAATTGCAGAAGAATTTGTGATTTAATTTTTTGAAATCGCGATTTAGAAAAACCCTTGACACCTGGCATTAAGTATGCCAGGAGTAATACAACCCTACTGCTACTAATACTTAACATTTAATAAACTTAGAAACTTAACAGAACGAAAGGCTGAAAAAGTATCTGGTAAAAAAAATTGTATTCATAATGAAAAAGAAACAAAATAAAAAGTCATGTGTGGTGCGCAAAAGGTCGAAACTGGCTCGGTGGTACCCCGACAGATAAGGGAGGAGTGATCCGCGACATCCGAGAGGGCCTTCAGGACCTCAGAATCCTTCAAATACTATGACCTTAAGACAAGACAAAGAGGCCTAAACTATTTACAAGAGCGTTTGCCAATGGTCCATGAAGAAGCGGGGAATAATATTTATCCATAAAGTAACTGAACGAAATAACAGTGTGACTTAAAGGCAGATTTTATTTAAGTATTATACCGGATTTGTTTCTCGTGCAGAGGAAGAGCAATGCCTAATAACGAAGATGAAGATTGTACATTGATTGATACATTGAAGATCTTGTTTTAGGGCCCCATTTTAGGAGTTATTTTATTTGAATCTCAAGTCTGTTACAATATTTAAAAGAACATACGGATTTTTCATTATATTTGAAGGTTTATCGAGAGATAAAGAGAGTTATTGTATTAAGAAACTGGTTTTTTGTACCCGAAACGTACAAAGTACTGGACCTAAAGTCTTGCGCGTAAATATGAAATGTAATGATTGTATTTTTAACGTACCGACAACTTTATATTTTTAATATACCCATGAAAACGAGCTTTAACAAGAAAACAAGATATTTTTATATTTTAAAACCAAAAGGAATGATGTAGTGTACGATAAAATTCCGAAATAATTAAGATACTGATTAGTTTATTTAAATTTTAATTTACTTATTTCACAGGTCAAATTGACAAAAAATTATAATGGTTTTAGGATTTAGAAGTTGAGGCAGTTCTTTTAGACGATGTTATAGATAACCCAGAAAAACCTACTAATGACTATCTTATAAAATTAGAAATTAAGAGCCTAAGAGATACAAGACAGCTTTTAGAAAAGGTTGGGATAAATGAAGCTGCTCAATTCGTTGAAGATAATCGTCATCCGAGATTATGGTCTGTTGGTTCATTCTATAAAAGTAAATATTTTATAGATTTTCTTTTTTAGGAGATTGGTGGCAGAAGCAGCCCTAAAAGAAATGAATCTTACGATGGCTGATGCTTGCTTTGTTAGAGCTAAAGATTATGCCAAAGTCCAATTTGTGAAAGAAATGAGAGACATTAATAACGAAGCCGTTAAAAGAGGGAGAATTGCTACATATTTTAGGAACTTTGATGAAGCTGAGAAGATTTATATGGAGGCTGATAGGAGGTATGTGTAAAAGGTTTCCAATAAGATCATAGATATTTAGACTTGGATAACTAATATAAGATACTTGGTATCCTATTAAAAAATAAAACATTGATAAATCGGGTTTGAAACTGTTTAAGTTGGGTCTCTAAAATAATTAACACCTTATATAATAATACGAATCGTAGTAGATATCATTAAAAAGTTACTTTATTTTAAAGCTGAAATGAAAATTTTCATTTCATTTCATAAAAATGGGTAATAGTACAAAAATTATACGGCAATATTTTTAAATAGTTGAAAGAAATATTGAAAAATAAATAAATATCTTTGACTTAAATTGAAATAAAATTAAAAACAAAAAAGTGAAAGGGTTTTGAGTAAGGGTATTAAAAGCACTCGATAAAATATGGAAAATAGGCCATATAATTAACTTGCGATACAGGCAAATTCCTAATTACCAATTACATTAAAACTAGAAAAAGTCAGTAAGAAAAAAAAACAAAAAATTTGTTTAAAGCCCCCTCGTTACCACGGCTATACAGGATGTCCAAAATAAGAATGAGCAGTATAGCGATCTCAGAAACGATAGAAAATACGAGGTGGCATAATTAAATAAAAGTTGCGCAATGTATAATATGTATAATGGTATTATAGTACTATTTGTAGATTGTAGATTTAACGTTACCTAAAAACTTCCAAAGACTTGAAAATGCTTTCCAATGATACTGTAGAAAGCTACACTTTAGAAAAATTCTTCTCTGATTATCAAGGAAAACAATAAATGAAAACACATTTTTTAATATTATTTAATTAAAGGTTTAAAATCATGGCTACCGATTTACTGGCACGATACATTTCATAAGGAAAATCTCTGATACAATTAATCTTATTTTAACTTATTTTTATTAAATAAGTAGGTTTTTCTCATCGGTTTCAAGTTCAGTAGTCCTATTACAGTATGATATGATGAAAAGAAGAAACGACCTTAGAAATCAATAAATTAAACCTCAGCTCCTGAGTATAAAAAAATCTAATATATCTCAAGTAAATTATTGTATTTAAGACTTATTGAACTTAATTTAAATTAAAATAACAGTTCATATATCTTTTAAATATATCTTTAAAAAAAGTTCATATATCTTTGAAATACATGAATAAGTATACTCTTTTTCTTTTCAATATTTGAGCGTATGAGATGAGCGTTTTTCTAAATTGATTTCTACTATAAGTGACGTAATACCCAACAAAATAAGTAACTCATTTATCAGTGTGCCGTGAACATAAGTTTATCTTATTTACTTTTATTTTATATAATAATATTTTATAAATTGATAAATGTATTAATAATTAATAAATGTAATAATAATGTGTAATTAATAAATGTACGTAATAAATTATTACGTACATTTAGGGTATGATAAAGTTTATTAAATGCTTTTATTGTTTTGAGATAAATTTAAAAAATGGTTGATGGCGTTATTAGAGAAATTATTTGCTTTAGTAACTTTTATGCATTTAAAGTATTTCTTTCGTATCGCTTGGTTCTGATTTATCCTTTTTCAAAATATTTACAATAATTGTTGTCACACTTTGGTTTCTCCATTAAGATTGCGACATATCTAGAAACATTACATTAGAACTCTTTTTTCACAATACACAAACTTACGGTTTTATTTAAATTATTCGATATTTTTAGATCGGAATAAGTGGAACTACTTATATTGCCTGTAGATCCAATTTCGGAATAACAATTACTATATTACATAAATAATATACAATAATTACATCAACACTAATACATTTTTATTGCGTTCAATATTTGAACATGAAACTTCACTGGTCTGACATCCATCCATTCGAAAGATTTTGGACATCTTTTTTACAAATTCCACTGTCCAATGATTTTTAAGATCTAATATTATTTTTATATTGCAAAGCAATTCGAAATTGCTGAACACTTGACTTTGCTTTGTATCTACACCTATTTTTAATTACAGAAAATAAATTCTCTAGGGGATCTTAATTAAGGTGCCCAGTTAAAATATATTCAGAATCAATGGAGTTTTTTAAATATTGAAGTAAAACAAGGACTGAATTAAGAATCTTTTAGAATCTTTAAGAATTTTTATTTTTTTTTGTTAAATTTGAATTACTTTAAATAATCCATGATCAATAAATCCTAAAATACATTAATTGACTTGAAGCACACTTTGAATTTCTTTTATATTTGCACACAACTTAAAATATTTAAACATTCCGATGATTTGTTTATGTTTATTCAGTACAAAGAATAAAAAACACCAATTCTTATCGAATAGTGTTGGTATTTGCCTTTAGTACTAAGGTATCACTCATCTGTGAAGTGATAAGTGAATAGCACACTTTTGTTTGTAATAATTTATTGCTGTTCCATCTTGTTAAAAGTAAGTATTTTTGTTATTTATATGTATTTTGTTATATTTTGCTGTTTTTCTGTATCCTTTTTAGTGGGTAGAAAAGAGCACTGCGGACCCGAAAGAAGAGCACTTATTGTGCAGCTCAAAAATTATGGACTCACAGTTTCCAAAATTTCCCAACATCTAAAATGTCCTTGAAAGCTCGTATATAATGCTCTCAAACCATTGGCGTCAAAAAGAAATGTTCAGAAAAGTTTAAAATTTGCGCGTGACCACCAATACCAACATATACATTTTTGGAAAAACAAACATTGGACCGACGAAACCAAAATTAATTTATTTGGGACCGATGGAAAATGTTATGTAAGAGGTTCTCCTAACGGCGCTCTTGATCCACATTACATTATAAAAATTGTTAAACATGGCGTGGGTCTTTGATGGTTTGGGGAGCAATGTCATGGCGGGGAGTTGGCCCTATTTATAAAATAGACGGAATAATGGATCAGTTTTTATACAAGAGGATCCTAAATAAAATATAATGGAGCCATATGCTGACGAATTTTTTCCAGTTAACTATAAGTTTATGTATGATAACGACCCAAACCATTCATCCAGGCTGGTCAAAAATTGGCTTAAAGATAATGTGGTCCGGGATTCGACCTTAAAGATCCCGTTTTATTAGATAGAAGAATTGTGGGTCAAAGTTAAAGAAGTTTGGTTCTGTATACCAGATAGCTATTGCCAAGCCTGAGTGGAATCTATGCCATCCAGATTGCAAGCAGTGAATAATACTAAAGGTTATCCCACAAAGTATTAAGAATTTTGGTTGTTATGTTTATAAGTTTTCTATATTTTGAGCTTTTTTTTTTAGTCGTGTGCTATTTATATGCCCTGCTGTTTAAAAATATTTTTTTATTAGTTTGTTACACTTATTTAAGAATCATTAATTTTTGTTAAAATAAACTATTATTAGAAACTGTATAGTAAAAAATATAGTTCTCAAAAATTTCTTCTTTTGTTTAAAAGAAAAAAAATAATGAAAATGTACTATTTATATGACCGAGACTGTAGGTAGGGTTTGTCTATCTAAGGAAAGGTACACCATCTGTTTCAAAGCTGCGCCAAGTTTTGTCCCTTAATAACGCGCGATTAGCGACAGTAGCGCGCCTTTTTTTAAGAAAAGACGTAAACACTAAAATGCACAGAACACAAATATAAGAATTAACGCAACGGCACCGTTTATATGCAAATCGGGACGATTGATACCGTTGCTTTGGCAGCGGCGTAAACAAATTTACTGCGCAACCGAGCCGAACAACACGTGCTGTACCTTTCCTTAGCTAGACAAAGTCTATGAAATACATTATGAAGAAATTTCCTTCAACATTCCTTTTTTTCGAAATATATCTATTTATGACGTCGACTGTAGTGAAAAGTAAAAAGAAAATGTTCAGGCGCATTAACTACGGTTTTTCCTTAGCTTTAATAAATTTTGGTCCTAATATGGAAAGGACCTTTTCTCAGATACACCTTAATAAAATGCATACTTGAAATCGTTTATAAGCAATATATTAGGAGGGTTGCTCCTAACCCAAATTTTGGTGACAAATACAAGTGTTATAACTTCTCACTTACTCCATAGCTAATAAAAAGACATACAAACAATTTATGAAGAAACCAAATATCATAAACAAAATATCTATACCAAATACCTATATTCTGCACGCCTATTATACACACCTAATTTTTTGTACTTGATCTTGTTTAAGGGTCTTGATTTAAATTACTTTATTTTAAATCCTGGTAGTTGAATGGGTCTTGATCGACAAAAACCAAACACCAATCCAATCAGCACTAAAAAAACTAAACTGTTAATTAGATTATTGTTTATCTTGGAAACAGTTCAGATAGAAGTCAGCGCGAGCCAGGTATACATTTTGTAATCTGACGTTGACAATGAACGAGATATTGAGCATATTCTTTTTTTTCTAAGTTAAAATATTCCTAATACTAATGTGTTCCTGAGTTCCCTTACATTTGGTGCCAGAAGTAAACGATATCTGAAAGCCTATTCAGTGGATGCTTTTAACTGTAAGTCATGCCAAGATGTGAATAAATTAATGGAGCTGCTTATTGAAGAAGTTTCAGGAGCAGGAGAAGAAACATAAAGAATGAGATAGAAGCACAGAGAAGAACGAGAGGAATCAGACATGTCTCAGAAAACTTGATTTTAAGACCGTTAAAGTCAACCTGAGAAAAGAAAATTCAGTCAAGACTACTTGAAAAAATAAAATAATGAAAGAGACAGAAATCAAAAATACGTAATGAAGACCATGAAAAACTTGAATGAATTTAAAAGCTAATCTTCAAAAGCAGCTCCACATACTAAACAGGTCGTGAGGATAGCATGTGGATTACAGAGTGAGGCAACTTTTCAAGCAACTAAAAGCCCCAGGCAAGTTAAAACTTCGGAGAGAGACCTCAAGAACCTGCAAGTTAAGTTTTTAGCTAGACTCTTACAGAATTCCGCTGCTTACGGAATTGCAACAAAGAAGGGCACTCTAAGCGCCAATGACCTAATGTTAGATACTGGATCAAGTGAGACTATCGTGAAGTTGAGCATCGTAGCACCCATCAAATGTAATCCTGGGTTCAGCAAACGGGATTCAGGATTCTGATCATTGAACAACATGAAGCTAAAATTACCACTGGTTAACAGTTAACATTCCAGAAGCAAGTACTGGTGACATATATTACTGACAACATCATATCAGGCTTAAACGATATGAAGGTTTAACAATTTAAACAAAAATTGAAACAACAGCCAGAGATATTTGCTTATCATCGTATTGGTATGAACAGTGCCAAACAGTGGGAAGTAGCTAGGATAATGTAGGTTAACCATAGTTACCCAGTGTTATGATGAATCAGTGGTGGCCTTATTTATGAACTGATGTCTCGGGGAATTCCAAATCCAAAATGGAAAGATACAGACAAATCTCCAGAAGTAAAAGCTTACTGGGCTCAGTGGTATAAAAGATTGATTATAAAAGACGAATTGAATTATTAAAAAGAGTGTGGGAAATGAAAGGCTTATGTGGCAGCTCGTCCTCAAAAGCGAATTCCAGAAGTTCTTGAAGTCATGGCAGTCATGAGAGGATATTTCAGAGTAAGTAAAACCTTGACAAAACTGAGAGAAATATTTTACTGGGTGAACAGTCATGAAGATGTTGAACGCTGGTGCCTCAGCTAACGACCCGAGAACTCGGACCAGAGGGAAAATGATGCAGTATCTTGTTGGTGCACCCTTTGAACGAATTTCCATCAACTTAGCGTAGCATTTCCTACCAGCAGCTCCGGACATTGATATGCTCTTGCTGCTATTCAGTAAATAGCTTGAGACAATGGAAATCTTTACCTGGGTTCTTGTTAACACCAAATGCAGGTAATTCTGAATTAGTAAATGAAGAAAAAAAAAACGAAGTGATTTATAAAAGTGATGCAGTTAGTATCGAAATATAGATTAAAGAAGGAACCTCTTTTGTTTTGCACTATTAAGGTCAAAAAGCACTTTGCTCAGAATATCCACACCTCTCAAAAGGTGATTTTGTTCTTATGTTAATGAACTCAACTCAATGTGAAATTCTGAAAACCTACGGCAATGGCAAGTGGTGTCTTGACAGCACATTTCGCTTAAATCAATATGATTTACAGCTAGTTTTAGTATCCCGAGGTACCAAGCAAAATTTTGAGAAGTTTACGGCGCGGAAAAGGCAACTTTCCTTTATCTTAAAAAGCCCTAGGGTTTTTCTGAAAAAGCGCCATTTCAGTTAATATATAACAAGTTCCGATGACATGAACATCCTGGTATCATGGCCGATATTGGTGCTATTGTCGGCATAAACATAATGGACAGGAAAGGCTATGAATAAAGTGTAAAATAAGGTATCCTCAGATGGTGTGCAATGTACATGGTGAAAAGATAGTCCTACACCACGAGTGGAGAGATCACATTCGAATAAGGGGAAGTAATCAGGTTTGAGCGTGTAGTGAATTTCTGTTCCATGTCGGAAAAGGTGCAGTTACGTAAAACAGAATAGGATAATAATTGGACTCTACTTCTTTGATAAAAATATGAATTAGCATAGTTATTTGGAAATGCTATTTTATGTGCATTTTTTATGATAATTTACGTAATATGTCATTTGTTAATGGACGAATTTCATATGTCATGACTTTCACTTGTGGGGCTACCTTACCCAGAAAGTATATGCAATTCATTTGGAAACTAACCTTGATAATTTAAAAAACAGCATTAGGGAAGCGACTCAAGTTATCCCATTGCAAAAGATATCCGAAACGCTTATAAAAAATTTATTAAATGGGTTCACCGATGGGAGAAGGTTGGTAGAGACACCTTGGAATAGTTTTTTTGTTGTTGATGATGACCTGAATTTTCGACTATATTAAATTTGTAACATACTTTTTTATTCCTTATTTATTTTCTAAAAAAATATTTTAATTATGAGTCTTACATAGGTTTTATTTTATAGACTAATGATATTCCCACAGGTAATATATTTTTCTAAATTCTAAACAATCTCTATATAAATCTGAAAAAATAAGATGCTTTTGGGTTATTTGAGGACAAGCAGAAGTTTTAAGAAGAATCAATATTTTTCCTAAACCCATAAATAATAATGGTTTTTCCCTCTTTGGGAGTTAGTGTCTGGGTACACTATATTGACAAACATGATATAAGTATATAATAATATATGTGTCGGAGGACTCTCTGAGGGTTTGTCAGCCATAATCGAAAGACACTGTCTTTACACAAAACTTTATTAACTATTAAGTCACAAACTAACTGTCCACGAATAATAATTATTTCGAATAAACAAAATACAGTTGTAAAAATACAGAGATAAAAAAGATTGGCTTATCGCTAAACGTATCGCTAAACGCGGTGATCTCGACGGTAATGCCAAATCGTGACTGCCTCAGTCCCATGTGTGCAAGCAGCATTTCCATCACTTCGGTACTTCCCCGAGAATACATTCGGCATTCTCCGCGATTCCACCCAAGCTTGATAAGGCTTGACGTTTAGCAGCCACTACGACACGGCCATACTGACAGGTCACACGTCCTCGTGTGTCTCAGCTAACAAGTAAATTTTGATACCAAAAAAAAAAAGTCGTTCGGTCATTCTGACTTTCTTAAAAAAATAACTCAAATTTAACATAATTAAACATTATTTTAAATCATTATCACCCCCATGTAATGATAATCATTTTCACTTATATCCAGTTAAAGATAACATCACCTCCATCCAGTGATACTTAATCATTTTCACTTAAATCCAGTAAAAGATAACATTATCACCTCCATCCAGTGATACTTAATCATTTTCACTTAAATCCAGTGAAAGATATCATTATTTTTTTTTAGTGATAACACAACCATGATTTAAATCTAATAATTCATTCAATTTTAACTACCACTTACATCTAGTAAATTGTTGCTACCTACATAAGACTAATAATAAACGAACAAAATAATTTTACCAAAAATCAAAATACAATAATAATTTTTAAATTATTAGGTTTTAATCTGTGTCTGAATTAGTTAAATCGTCTTCATGATAAACATAGTTTTCTGGCATTTTATGTAACCGATCATGAGCATACTTATAGGTTCGATTAGCTTTTAGATTTTTTAAAACATATCTATCGCCATCTAGTAATTCAATTATTTTAAAGGGACCTCGGATACTTCGGATCCTTGGTTTGATTTCGTTCTTCATTATGTACTAACACAAAATCCCGACAGAAAATTTAGTAACTTTTGCTTTAGTGCTATCAAACCTATGCTTATCATATTGACTATTTTTTGCAATATTATCTTCAGCTTGTTTCCTAATTTCAGCAGCAGACTTTTCCAATCATTAATTCTAAAGGACTACATTTCGTTACTCTGCTAACAGAGCTATTTAAAGCTAACTGGACGTCAGGAAGTGCATCTTGCCAAGAACGATCGTTATTAGTTTCTATTGCTGTTAGCATATTTTTCAAAGTACTCATCATCCGTTCTATCTGACCATTTGCCCGAGAACTGCCGGTCGCGATTAAATGTAATGCGATATTACTATTTTGACAAAACTCACGGAATTCTTTACTATCGAAACAACGACCTTGATCAGCGATAATTCTATTAGGCGCCCCCAAACAATGAAACACTTTCTTTTACCGCTCTAATACTATTTATGGTGTCTATATTTAACGTATGAATCAGCAAAACAAATTTAATAAGGGCATCAGTTAAAACGAAAACTCTTTTTTATTGCTTTTATCGCTTAATTTTCCGGTAGCATCAATGTGAACGGTGTGCCATGGAATTGCGACTTTTGGTATGGGATGCAATTCAGACTGAACTCTGCTGGGACGTGATTTGGATACTGCGCATGTTATACAATTTTCAACGAATTTTCGAACATATTTTGACATATGTTCAAACCAGTATAGATCGTATAACTTCTCCAGGGTCTTTTCCCATCCAAGGTACGAATCAGCGGACGAATAACGTACCAGCGAAATGCGCGAGGAATAATTGGTGAACAACGCTTTTTGCCGTTCCTTTGAATTTTACGATGTAAAATGCCTGATCTTAGCTCGTAGGTTTTTGCTTTATCGTCATTTAATTTGTTTTCGTTAATCTCGGTTATTAGGTTTAGAGTTTCACTATCGCGTTGTTGTTCTGCGAGAAGCCAATTATCAGATAAGTCGGCTATATTAATAATCTTTTGTTCCACCTTTTCAAAACAATGTGTTTTGGGTATTGGTAATGGATTTCTTGAAAAGAAGTCAACATGACACATTCGTTTACCATCCCGGTGAATAATATCAAAATCGAATGATTGTAAAAATGCCTACCACCTATGTATTCGCGGGGTAAGATCAAGCTTTTTACAAGAAGATTGTAAAAAGCTTGATCTGACTGTAACTCCTTGCAGGAGTTACAGTCAGTTATTACCGTAAATATCCGCCCAAAAAGATATTGTCTGAAATGCCGTACCAAGTTGACAACTGCGAGTGTTTCTAACTCATACGAATGGTATTTTGATTCTGCAGCAGTAGTCCGTTTACTGAAATAAGCAACTACACAAAGTTTATCATTATTTTTCTGCATCAATATCGCACCATAACCAATCGAACTAGCATCAGGCAATTCGACAGGACAATTAGGAAATATCATTAGGACAGGTTCGTTAGTAAGCGTATTTATGATTTTTTGTCTTATTTTTTTGTGGCTTTCTTTCCATTCAATTATGTTTTTGCTAGAAGTCAGTGCGTACAAAGGTGCCATAATTTGACAGAATTTTGAAATAAATTGACGAAAATATGACGCGAGTCCAATAAATTGACGCAATTGGGTTACTGTTTGGGGAGAGGGAAGTGCTGTAAGAGATTCAACCTTCTTTGGATTTGGTTTGATTTCACCACCATACAGATATACGACATACATATATTTCATATAAATATATTGATACTATATCAATAATATATTTTTAGCAATAAAATCGCTTATCTGATGTTTTTAAGCGTCCAGATTAAAAACGCAGAAATCGTGTGTTATAGTTTATACTCTATTTCAGAAGTGTGTAGAGCAATAAAACCTCATTAGGTATGCAAAAGTGGTACCTGGTGATCCACCAATATTTTATGCCACTACCTTAGTTGGGTATTAGTTTCAATGTAAAATTCTTTCTTTTCGTTGATTGCAGGTAGTGCCACCCGGTTTTGGGTCAATTTATGAGTTTTGCCCATTGTTACCCACTGATAAACATTGAAAACGGTTCTCCAAAGGCGTGCAACTGGGACTTGTTTTTTACCTTATAATTAATGTACTTGCTAAAAAAATGCTATTTTATTTTAGAAAGTTACTTTTGTTTAAATGGAATAATATATTTTTTTCACAAATTTATTGAACATAATATGTAGAGTAAAACAGTTGAAAATGTCACTTTTGGATCTGGCACTTTTTGAACAGTGTATAACAATTTTAAATTATAATAGATTATAGTCTTCTTCGTCATCTGACGAACTGTCATCACTTCTTGACATTATAATTAAAGGATCGACTGTCTGATCGTTGAGGTTGTCAAGATCCCACATTTTGTCCTCTTGCTTAATTACATGCTGGACTGCTTTTCGCCAATTCTCTGGTGTCGCTTCCGTAATGGCTTGATCAAACAGTAGCTTAACATCTTTCATTTTAAAAGTCGTGTTTTGTCTTGCTACAAATCCTATTACCTGCGCCCATATCAGTTCTATAGGATTTAGTTCGCAATGATATGGCGGTAAGCGCAGTACAGTTATGTTATATTTTTCGGCTATATCTTCCACGGCGTATTTCATGAAACGAGTTTTGTGTAAGTTTGCTATTGCTAGCAGTTCTTTTTTTATCAAATTTGCTTCAAACGCAATACCTTTTGCAGTCAGCCAATCGATAATTTCTTGCTTTCTCCAACTTGAAGTTGGCGTCTTCTCTATTCATCGTGAATGATAGCTTGCGTTATCCATAACCACCACCGAATTAGTCGGAAGAAATTTTATCATTTCACCAAAATAGTCCTAGAAAACGTCTGAGTTCATGTCTTCATGATAATCTCCTGTGCGAGTCGACTCAAAGGTTAGCAGACCTTCTTTTAAAAATCCCTCTTCGCTTCCAATATGTGTGATTATAAGTCTTTTTCCTTTTCCCGAAGGTACTTTAATACCCGTAGACAGGCCTTCTATAAAAGCTTGGCGAGCACTGGTTATATTTTTGTCTTGCCACATTTTTTGGACTATATAACCTTCGTTAATCCACGTCTCATCAAGATAAAAAACTTTCTTTTGCTCCCTGCGGTACTGCTTGATACTTCTCAAGTATTGTCGTCTCCAACAAGCGACAACAATTTCGTCGCTCTCCAGTAAAAGTGCTTTGCGGTTATGCTATTCCCAGGCAAAATCCATATTTTTTAAAGTTTTCCATAAAAGTTTTCTACTTTTCAACGGAATACTGTCATCTCGGCCAAGCTCCATTAAAATTTTGTCTAGGGTGGGTATTTCCTTTTTAAAATAAAAAGAGTGAACTTTTCTTCGAATTATACATTTAGCATTTTCATCAAGGACTTTTGTAGGTCGTCCTGGCTTTTGCTTGGGAGATTCCACTTGACCTGCTACTTTTCTTTCCCGCAACAATTTGAAAATGGTGGACTTTCCAATTCCACTCATTCGAGAATATTTTTCAACAATTTCTTGCACAGTAAAACTAGGGTAATCGTGTTTTATGCAATCATGTACATTTAAAATGATAACTTTTTCACTCAGCGATAGTGGAGAATGTTTAGTACATCTTTTCGTTGGACTGAATACCTTCATTTTTTAAATATTGGGATAATAATATTGTGATTACACTACAGCGTAGCAGTGACTACTAACGTTTAAAATATGATTTAAAAGTATTTATAGTCTGTATATATTACCTGACCCCATTTTTGCATGTTACAAAGCGTTAAAAGATAGGTACCTATACAAAAGGATTAAAAGTATTTATTTAGTATTTAATCTCTTTTAAAATAAAGGCATTTAATCCGTGAAAATTAAATTCATAAATATTATAAGTACCTGCGCCTATGAACTACCACGAAATGTAGCCAAACAGAACGGAATTCCCCAGTTTATTGCTCTATACACTTCTGAAATAGAGTATAGGTGAAGTTACTTGGACAAGCATAAAAACTAAAAACGTTTAGCACGCGGCGTTTCCTTTATGAGGCATTGGTTTGCATATAACTTTTGTTTCTCTGGTTTAATATATATAGTAAATATGTTATTTTACAACCAACAAAAACATTTATCAAGTCACGCAAAAGTCATGGTTAGATTTAATGACACATATTTTTCACACAGTTTTTTTTTTAATTATTACAAAAATTGTCAAAAAAATAAAATACCTAATAAAATACTCATTAATTTTAATGTCAATGCTATTTAACCTTGAATTTTTATCTTAAAAAACAGTACTGTAATTTTTATTTATTAAGCAGATATATTAGTCTATTAACAACGTATATTGTATTTAAAAATTGTAATTCAGGTTTAAAATATATTCAGGTCGAAAATGACACATGTTAAGAAATCGATACTCTCTTAAAATTTGATCGGTAATCACTAGTATCAAAAGGCCGCCAAAATTACATTGTTCAAAAGTTCAGACGAAAGTAAATATAACAAAAGATCAACGGTATATAGCAAATAGAATAACAACAAGAACTATAGTATAATATAAACGCGAAATCGATTTTAGGGTGAGCCAAGTATGAGCCAACACACTGACAAAATTAAAAAATGTTATAATAGTTACCTATATATTATGGCACGCATCTTAAGAAATGGTTGATTCTTCGAAACTTTATTTCTACGTACAAAAGGGGTGGTCCAATAGCGCCCAAACAAGAAATATAAATACTTTCTATACAAATTTTGAAATGGCACATTTTTAGGCTCAAAAATGCGCAACTTTGCCCTAAATTTAACCATTTTCTTATCTCTTATATTTACCGAGATCCCAATAGTGAACTGGGAATTTGTAACACGCCGTATAATTGATCATAAAATCATTAGTTTTTGCTTTAGGGAACATTTATTGGTAGACCAACTTACACAAAGACATAGCATTTGATAATACTCGGATGCATTTTCAGTTGTGGAAAAGAATATCAGGCATATCGTGACCGTTCCATCGACACAGTTTTGAAGGCGTTCGCGGAAATAAGCCTCGACTTTTTGCAGCAAATCTCTATTGATTTCACTAATTTCCTGGCAGATTACATCTTTCAATTCATCTAATTTACGATGATTATTTTCATAAACTTGAGGTACCGAAGAGGCCATAAAACGTCACCGAATCTTGAAATTAAATGGTTGGCAATCAAAGGACGAAAAACAGCCATGGATGCCCTGGCGGTGTGTGCTGTGGCTCCATCTTGCTGAAACCACAAACGGTCTCGGTCAATACGTCTTCTTTCTAACTCGGGGATAAAGAAGGTGTTTACCATATTAACGTAACGTTCAGCCGTTACTGAAACGGTAACCCCATTTTCTTCAAAAAAATAGGAACCTATCAAGCCGAATTTAAGTTCAATTGAAATGCTTTGAGTCAAGGCACCGAATGTAATCTGACGCGAACCCCTCCTTTCTCTAATGGACAATCGCTGTCCTAAAAACGTTCGCTCTTTGTGCCGCACCCTGTATAATTTCTAGTAAAAAATGACGTTTATAAATAATAGAACGCAATACAAGTTAATATTTTACTTACATATGTTCGTTTATTTGAAGGAAACTGTAAAATAACAATAATGAAACGTATAAAATAATTGCATTTCCTATTTTTGAGCGCGCGACTCTGTTTGATATTCCCGGCCCATCTTCAATTCAATCCCAGCAGCATCGAGAGAATCTCGTATCTTCGTCTGTTTCACGTTATCAGCGCCGAACTTGCCTATCTTTATCTGACAAATCTTGATTGTTGAACGGGCCGGTGGCCGTGGAAAGACTCGAATCGACCGAAAATAGATACGGGGATCGATCACTAAATATCGTAATATATTTTGCAGTTTATTTTAATGCGTATATGTAGTATGTTGATTGTATTTTGTACATACTCAATTTTGGAGCTTGACCAATTAACTTCACCTAAACTACACTTAAGTATCTATCACTCTGGTTAATGTAAGTCTCAAATAGCAGACAATACGTACACAATGATTTATTTATATTTACTGAAACGTGGTTGCGAAATAATTTTACATGTAAGCATTCAATTTATTGTCATTTAAAAAGGGCTAACTCATATTTTCATGAAATGTAAAAATTATGAATTCCTAGAGTGGCCGCCAAAATTATCTGATTTAAATATTATAGAATGCGTCTAGTTTCATTTGAAATAATTGATACGAAAAGAAAATTTAAAAAAAAATAGAAAATAGGTTCGGCGATATAATTGTTGCTTTTTGCATTATTAGAATAAATGACAATTTGTATATTTTCTCTACAAAGTTTGTATTTTTAGTGATTTGGCTTTGAATTTGCGACGAACATTAGGAGATTGGTTCAGAGTAATCCAGATTCTTAAAAATGGTATTACAGCACCGGATTACCTTTTAAAGACTGCCTACGACTCTACAGCTGATTATTTTTTTCACTTTAATAACTGGTGAGAAGATGTTTTGTTAAGCACGGTCACACAATTAGCAATTATACGGAGACGAATTAGTGGAGTTCAAAAATTAAAGTATTTGGAAGGTTTTAACAAACCTTTAAAACGTATAAAATATGTTATTGTACGAATAATAGAATAATATTTTGGTAATCATAGGTTTAGGATCAGTAAGAATATTTGCATGAATACTTGAATGTTTTTCAAAATTTAATTTTGAAAACTCTTATTTTCTGTGGTGAAATGGAAATGTACATATAATGAGTGGTGAAAATCGAGCGGATGTATCTGACTTAATAATTTGTTATTAGAAAATTAAATTAACCAAAATTAATACTTTATACCTTGTGTGTTAGATGTTTTTCATTCTAGAATAAATTTCCATTTCAATACTGAAAGTCGATTTTCATATTTCTTCCATTTTAATAATTAAAAATTGTTATTTTAGTAGTTATGCATATTAATAGCAAAAGTTTTGCAGGGCATCTGCCACCGAATATTATGAATTAGCTAAAAATACAGCAAAAGTTATAGATTGCAATTATCAATTAGAAGATTGGAAAAGCCTGGAGTCTATAATCGATCGACTCCCTGAAGGAGATGCCCATTTAGAGAAAATTGGTGAAATGTTCGCTGCAAATGCCGTCCACGCAGAAGCTATTAATGCCTTTACAAAAGTATGCATAATTCAATATCTAACTTAATCATCGTAAATTGTCACTTTACTACGCTGTATTTATAAAATATATTGTAAAAAAGTACAGATTTCTCATACAAATTAAGTTAGTTTTTATTGGTTTTGATTTTATTTCAAATCTTTTTATTGGGATGAATTGATAAAATTTTTAAAATCAAGTATTATTCTATTAAGTAACTTGTTCCGAGATACAGACAGAAATTATGTGAAAAAAGATCTTTGTGGTCTTCCCATTAACTATTACATATTTTCTTTTACAGGCAGGACAGATCAAATCTGCGATAGATACTTGCATTCTTCATACCAAGTGGGATGTTGCTATTGACTTGGCAAAGAAATACAATATTACGAATATTTCGGATCTTCTGGTGAAATATACCAACCATTTAATTGCGCAAAATCAATTTATGACGGCCATCGAAATTAACGTACAGGCAAAGTGCTACTTGCAAGCTGCTGAAATTGCTTATAAGGTAGTTCAAATTGTTATTTTATTTCAACATGAATATACAGTGCGTCCACGATGAAAGGAAAAAAATTCATTGAAAATTAGGGTGTTTTTTTTTAATTTTTTGTCGTTAAACGTCGATTAGAATTGTCACTTTTTTGACACGTTTTTGAAATAAAAATTTTCTATTCGGGGTACCTCAAGTAGAAACTATGTCAACATATTTTTTTTTTAATAGAACACCCTGTATATCATGACATTTTACAATTCTACGATATATTCTGAATACTTTTTATATAGCATACCATATGTCTAAAGTCAGCGGTTTGTCAAATTTGACGTAATAGACTAATGAAACATACAACATTAAAAAATGAAAATGTATGCAATATTTATTGCAACTGATGTTCATTTACTTCAATGCTTGTTGAAGTCGGTAAATAACTTCCAATTGCAATTCAATCACTTATGGATCGATTAGTGTAATTTCTTGTCGAATTCTTTGCTTTAAATCATCAACATTATTTGGTCATTATTGGCATTATAAGTGAATAACTTAAACTTTGGACCTCAAATAGCCCCATAAGAAAAAAATCTAATCGGGTTATATCCCGGTGACCTTCGTGGCCACTCAATCAGCCCTCTTCGTTACACATATCTCGTAAAGTAAAGTAGGGATACGTTCAAACTGTAGAAAGTCTAAGTAGAGCTCTCCGTTTAATGTTTCTTCTAAAAAAGGGTCCAAGGATTTTATTTTTCACAATATATGCTCACACGTTAATTTTTTGAGGGCGCTGTGTGTGGTGTTCTTGGATCCAATGGAATCCAAGGATTTTCGGTTGCCTAATATCTGCAGTTGTGCTTGCAAACGTGTCCATTTAACGTCAAGGTAGCCCCATCAAAAAAATAATATTTCGAATAAAATTTTCATTTTCATTGTTAGTCTTAAGAATCTTCTTATAAAACTGCACTCGGCGGTCAAAATCGTTTTCTTAACAATTAATGTATCAGTTGTACTTTGTAGGAGGATGATATTTATTTAAACATATTTTTGCCACTGACAAATTCCAATTCAAAACATTCAGCGTAGCAGCTTTAGATACCTTTGGCGGTTTTCCTATAGATAAATTTCTTACATGGCCGTCCTCCCTACATTTTCATTCAATTTTGCTGACGGTGTGTCTGGTAATTGCAGGATGATCAGCATAAATTACATTAAATAGATTTCAAAAACAGACTTCTTGTTCCAGACTCCAAAATCAATCATCATGAGTAGGTACTTTATTAAAGTGATGCATAAAATGACAACTAATATGACAATTATACTCACAAATGTATGATAAACCGTTATCAAGTAGGTTCTTAAATTGGAAACTGTTCGAAAATTGTATTCTAAGAAATTACTTTCCAAGAAATCATATAAAAATTTAATTTTGGCGTCATAGTTTCTACTTAAGAGAGTGTCTTACCAAAATTTTCATTGCAAAGGACGTATTGAATCAAATTGACAACAAATGAAACATTAGTTGCAATAAATTTATAATAGATTTTTATGTTTTAATTTCATGTGTTTTGTTAGACTGTTAAGTCATGTTTGACAAATCATTGTGTTTAGGTTATTAAAAAATTAATGTTAATACCATAGTTTCTACTTGAGGCAATACTAATCCATGTGTCTAAAAAAATAAAAGAAGAAAAAAATCCTTACATTTTAAACGAATTTGTTGAAGTTGTAAATGCGTTATTCACTATGAAAGGAACCTATAAAAGGAATATGATCATTATTTTTGCGTTATGTTGTTAACCTATTGCCAGCGAGTAACTGTTATCGTAAAGGCAATAACAGTGAGTGCAAAACCTTAGTTTCAAACCAACTTTTATCTTATTAAATTAGATTATATATATTGTAATGGGATTAGTATTGTTAAATGGAATACCCCATACTTCATAGCAATTTTGCATTTCATTCTTCAATATTAAAAAAATTCAGAAAAACCACTTTTAGTTTATTCAATAGCATTATTATTAGTTATTAGAAATATTTCACTGTAGCATCACACAATGTCAAATAAAAGACCGGTTTCAACTAAAAATACTCATTATCTTAAAGAAATATACATTTATAAATACATCTACAAAAAAAATCTTTAATTGAAGAGGAAAATGTAAAACTGATATAATATATGGCCTCCCATTTGAAAATGAAATTAATACAAAAATTTATTGAAATAAAACTTCGTTTGAAGCTAAAAAGCTTTTTAAACGCGCTGTAGACTATGAGAAAAGCTTTAGGCCTCTAATCAAATGCTTACAATGTACAATATTTGAGTAAAAAGTCGCAAGTTCTACAGGTCTATTGCTGGACTTTACTTGAAATTAAAATGTGTAAAGCTATGCAGCACACCCGGTATTTTAAACATCAATGATTGTTTCCAATATCAGCTAATATTATATGCCTTCAACTTGTGTGGTTATCGCATTTATGGAATTAACGTCATTCTTTAATCACGAAAACTAACATCTGATGAAATATAAAATGAAGAGTGTTGGGTAAATCAGTCACGAAGAATCGCTGGGAAATATTTTTTACTTCTAAAAATGGCCACCACAGAGGGGTGTAACTGCCATCTTAAATTTTAAAATCTTCTTTAAATTTCTCATTATAAACTAATATTTTTTCACATTTTTAAAGAGAATCAGTTATTCAAACCGTTGAGAAGCAGGTAATTTCAAAAACAATTGAACGCTCCCCACCAGGTTTGTTTTTGAAATAACTGTTTTTTTTTGCGAAAATGGCAGATTAACTGGTTCTTTTTAAAAATGTAAAAAAAATAGTTTATTATGCGAAATTAAAAAAAAGATTTAAAAATTTAAGATGGTAGCTACTCCCTCCTCTGGTCATTTTTAGAACTAGAAAATATTTTGCAGCGATTCTTCATAACCTATTTACCCATTAATTTTTTTACCTTCAAGTCATACGACGAACAGTTCCCGAGATATGACCGAAGGACACTCTTATTTCAATATTCTTCTTACTGCAATTTCTTCTCTAGTTATACTTCCAGATAAAATACAGTCAAATCATTTTGAATAAACCGGGGAACTCGATGCAGAAAATAAAAGAAAGTATCAAGAAGAGAATATGAACCTGAACTTATTAAATAGTTTTTCTGATGTAGGCCCTAGCCTAAAAAATATGTCAATATGATTTATCTAAAAAAAAAGATAGGCCAACAAAATCTTTATAACTTAATTCTAGTCCTAGAATTGAATAATTTCTAAAATTTTAAATAATTAACTAGTCTATTAAATATTAATATATTTTATGTTTATAGCTGGCAGAATATGAAGCCCATAAACCAAAAAAGAACTTAATAAAAATAAAAAAACACCATGTCTATGCTGCTCGATTGATCGAACTACACAAGGGAACTTCGCAGACAGGTATTATCTATTTGATTCGCGTGATGGTATGTAAATATACACTTAATTTAAATTAAGCGTATATTTTAAATCTTTTAAAATCAATTATTAAATGTCAATAATTTATTTTCCACCCAGTTATGTTGGTAAAATTTAGATATAAATACGTATTATTATATTATAGGTATTATAATATGCCATCTTGTTAATATTCATATTGTCAGCGAAAAAACGCACTACAGTTTAGCGACTGTATCGTGAAATCTTTGTTAGTTGAAACTCTTCCTGCCGGCGAATCAGCTAGAACGATTTCTTCCAATTAAGTCCCACGAATAATATTCTCAGTACATATATCCAGTACTAAAAAAAATGGTTTCTCCATTAATAATTAAAAAATTGAAGTAATCTTAATTTTTTTATCACTAGCGTATTATTTTATATCTGTAGTTATGTTTTTTGACCAGTGTTAGTTATTAGAGTTTCTTTCACATAAACTGCCCTGTTCTCCCATTCTCTGGGAAATGTTAATATGCTTTAATTTTTTATGCTAGTGTTACCAGGTAAGTAGACCTCAAAAACCACGCCCACTAATGATGATGTATCGGACGTGTTAAAAGATCTTAGTAGAAAAAGGATACTCTTAGCTCAGGTCATAGGTTTGTTCACAACCAAAATAAAAAATCAACATCAATTGCTGCATCCATGAATAACAAATCACTAAAGATTAATGTAATGTAGGAATTCAAAAAATCGAGGATTTAAATGAAACAAGATCGGACTGATTCTATTTTTACTAAAGGCAAATGTAGGCTCATGAAAAGTATGTAAAAGGACTCGTATAAGGACTCTAGAAAGAACAACCACAATATATCCTCGGGTCAAGATTACAAATTCTTCATTAAGAATGAAGATAGAGTTCGATAAGTATATGAAGCGAAAGTACTTTAAAATTCTTGAAAAAAAATTATTCATGCTTGCTTTTTGAATTATTTTATAGCAGACCTAATTTTTAATTGATTTTTTTTTTATTTTACATATCAAAATACTCTCGGTTTGGAATCCTCACGACTTATATTAGCAAGTTGCTGGATTGAGCGATCCAACTCATGATACCATTATTGATTATTTTAATATTCCAACTTTGAGAATAAAAGAATATATTAATCAAGAAAATGCGAACACGATGTTACCAGATTCCTTAACGAACACAGTAGGCACTAGTTTTAACCTCTGGTGTCTCTCCCAGAGACACAACACATGGTGTGTTCAAGCTACAGCTCCGCGTAATTAGTAGGAGCTCTGTTTTTTGGAGTTGATTCTTAGGTCTTGCAAGAAGCACCATTTCTCCACCAAATGAAGAAGGGCCCTTCGTTGAGCTTTCCCGGGTTCTTCCTTTTCCCGGTAAGTCTGCGTATATAAGCCAGACCTGTATAAGTAATTGACTATGCTGGCAACCACTAGGCACCACAGGATTGGGGTCAATTCTTCTCCCTGTGGGCTGCCCTAGCCGCCAATGTTTTGATAACCTTGCTGTTGAGCTGGGCAGATCCATAGCACTCCGAAAGCAAGACTTCTTCCATCCCACCAGGTAGTAGGTAGAGTTCTGAGCCATTACATTCGAGTGCTCGGCAGATTATTACGAAAGGAGTGTTGTCAAGCGCTCCTACAATGTCTAGGAACGCACCCAGATAGTCTTTTTCAATGTCCAGAGCACCATCCACCTTTCTCAAGAGGTGGTCCAGAGCAAGATCCCTGGATTTTGTCTGAGAGACCTATTGTTGCCCATGCAGTGGGTCTGAACCAAGGTATTTTCTTTACGGTATCAATCAATGTGTCTCTCGATTTTCCTCAGCAGAAGTGTGGCTGATGGGTCGGTACGATTTGGGGTCTGTATAGTCGTTTTTTCTTGGTTTCGGGATATCTTGGACCATATGAGACGCTGGTACATTAACCCACTTTGTAGAAGGCGTGGATATAACCGATCTCTGCCCGGAAATTTGAAGGGGGTAGGTAATGATTTGATTGACCATTTCACCCTCTCGTAAGTGATTATCTTTTTAGCAGTCTCATACTCGATACGAACCGGAGCCCGAGAGCTGCACGGGGGATCGTAGTTGTAGCATAACCTCTAAGGCCTCCCGCTTATTAATTGTAAAGTTGCCATCTGGGTGTGACAGCGACCCGATTTTATGATTGGAGAAATTTAGTAACATTTTGGAGAGTACTTTGCGGGGTGAATCAGATTCGATGGGGAAGTAGGCAGAAGAGACAACCAGGTCCTTTCCCATATTTCCATTGATATTAAGCTCATTGAGCCTTTTGCACAGAACATCAGCTCTTCCGTGCTGTAGATTGGCCTGTAAAAAATTGTAGAGGCATATTGTACTATATACCGAATGTTAAAAAAGTCCCGGACCCCCTTATTAATTCGTGTAAAGAAATAAAAGTTATAGATCTCTTTCAGATCTACATTAAGAAAATAACATTTTATATACAGCAGGCGTCGAAACAGTCGTAGAGACCAAGATTACATTTTTTTTAACGATATATATTTTTTATTCATTTTCCGATTCTACGCAGAATTTTAACACAACTTCATGTAACATCTGCTATACCTAACTTCAACAGTTAAAAGATACAATGGTTTAAAAATCATTTTGTAAAATTTATTATAAATAAAACATGCAAATACTAACCCATAAAAAAGTAACAATACAAAAAAAAGTATTTAGACAATAAACCTATTGAATTAAATGTTAAAAATGGCACGGTTTTGACAACGTACCAAATTGTCAAACATCAAATTTTCAATTTCACCTCTTCTGCCAATCTAACGATTCTAAGAATCGTATCTAGAATCTTCTTACATTAATTCCAAGTAAGGAATAATTTAGGGACGCCATCTTGTTGAAACCATATTTGATGGACATTACATGTCTTCTTTTTTCTGGTACTATCTAATTTTTTCAGATATCGGGTGGCATTTAAATTATCGTCAATAAAGAATGAACCTATTACCAAATTGGTATATGTTTCGTGCATCCTGCAGTTGTGTTCCAGCAATATCTATTATCCATTCCGCATAAATGTCGATTCATCATGCAGATGTCTTAAATAAGCAAAAAAGCAATGAAATTACCTCAACAAGTAAAAACGTGTAAAAAGTTACTAATAAAATTGTTATTGATAAAATACTTTTTTAAGCTAGTGGTGTAAGGTGTAGCGTGTGTTGCATGGAGTTGTGTTAAAATTAAATCGGAAAAAGTATAAAAAAATATACCATTCTATTAAGCAAAGGTAACTTTGATCTCTACTAATGTTGTGATGCCTTCTGTATATACAAAGTTATCTTCCTAATGTAGATCTGAAAGGGATCTATAATTTTTATTTGGGACACTCTTTGACAGGAAACATAGGCTGTTGTGTATTTGTATGCACAACCTATTTTAAAATGATTTATTTGGAACTTACAACATACTTGTACAGAATTTATTAGGTATTATTGGAAGCCTATCGCCAATTAGTTCACGTTGCGAAACTGTGACTGATTGTAAATCTCCCCTTCACCCCACAATCAACCAACCCAAGTGATCTTTTACCTTAACTCTATTTTACTTTTTAATTATTTAGCAGTTTAATCCTGGAATATCAGATCCCGATTTAAATATTGTCTATCTAGATGGCATTTTGTACCAAAATTACACGCTGAAGAAATTCTGGTTAGAGTTCATATTCCACATTCAGAAAATAAAATAGTTTTAAAGAAAAGTATTTTTAATTAAGTATATTAATTAAATATTTTGCTGTGCATTAACAGTGTTTGTTTTTTAGGTAGCACCAAAAAGATAAATCATTTGTTGCTAGGAAATGCTTGGAGAGGAGCAGAAGCCTACCATTATTTGATATTAGCTCATCAGCAATTATACAGTGGTAAAATTTATGATGCTTTATGCATTTTCTACAAGTTGCAAGACTATACCGACTTTATTGCCGAAATTGAAATTTTTTCACTTTTGGCTTTAACTGCCTGTTTGGATAGATCATTTTTTATATGTTCAAAAGCTTTTATGAAACTTAAAACTTTAAAACATGTAAGTATTTTCAAAATAGTAGCTTAGTTTTAAACCACTATTTTGTACTCTGTGCTTTAAAAAAATACTTAGCTTTTAAAAAATATATTATTTGGCAATTTATTGTTAACATTTACACTGATATTTGAGATAAACTTCTTTGTTGTTGCCTTAAATTATTTTCACAATGCGCGTTAAACGCAAAACATTGAAAAGTATATAAATCAAATACATTTAATACTCAAAACACAAAAATATAATTTATTTATTTAGAATTCTTTAACTCACTCGTTTTTTCCATTTTTACATAATGTTTTTGACGATAGCGCTTTTCCTTGATAAACTAATCAGTTTAATTTAAATGGCAAAGTATCAACTTATAAAATACTCTTTCTTAGGTATATTTAAATAATTCAAGATTCCAAAATAGAGTATGACTATAGTTGGCGTCAATGATAATCTATTTTATGTGATCCAAAGCGGCAATAATGTATTTTGCACACTTATAATAATAATATTTTTTATCAAACACGATTAAACGTATATGTAAAATCAACTTTGGAAAAGAAGGATTTTCTTCATTAAAAAATATAACTTTTAAAGAAATGTCAATAAATAACCGACACGTAGAAATCAATATATAATTAAAAAAACCATAGATAAGTAATCAACGTGTGACTGTACCATCCACCCACCAAAAAAGAGTTGTTTATTTTTATAGTTACAAGGAAAGGTACACTATCGGACAAAAGTAGAGAAACTTTTTAAATTTGCGTTTTATTTGAATACTTCAAAACTAATGCAGTTCTACACATAATGAAAATCAACAATAATTGTTAAGACTTAATTTGTATAAAGTAAAATAAATTGTAGAAGAAAATTCTAAGATTTAATTTAATTAAACAAAATATTTATGAGACAAAAGTAGAGAAACTAAATTTTATTCCAAAAGTACAAGTTATTTCTTATTTCTATCTTAGAAAAATTAATAGTAAGTAGAGTATCCCTTATTGGCAATCACCTCGCGGCATCGATTTGGCATGGATTCCAACAGTTTCATAATGGTTTCCTCTCCAATATAATTCCAGGAATCTTGTAAAACTTTTATAAGATCATTTTTATTACTGATCTGATGTTGCCTTACACGCCGGTCTAGTTCCTCCCAGAGGTTTTCAATCGGGTTAAGATCGGGACTTTGCGCAGGAAAGTCCATAACCCTAATATTTTCCGATAAAAACCAATCTTTGACAACCTTTGATTTATGTTTGGGGTCGTTATCTTGTAGGAATATCCAAGTCAAAGGTAAATTATCCTCAGCAAAGGGTAGCATTACATTTTGTAGGATGTCTAAATACACAAATCGATCCATGATACCCTCAATGATGTGTAATGGTCCTGTACCGAACCCAGAGAAGCAACCCCATACCATGCAGGAGCCACCACCATGCTTTACCGTAGGCTGTGTATATCTTGGATCGAATCTTTTGCCTTGTGGTCGATGTACCCATGAGATTCCATCGGACCCAAACAAATTGAACTTACTTTCATCAGTAAAAAGAACTTTTTTCCAGTCGTTGGTTGTCCAATGCAAATATTTTTGTGCAAAGTTGAGTCGGGCCTTCTGATTCTTCTTGCTAATAAACGGCTTTTTAGCGGCTCTTCTACTAAATAATCCTCCTTCCCTCAGTCGTCTTTGTATGGTCTTAGAACTAACATTAACACCAGGTAATTCACTTAAAATTTTATTTGCTGATTTGTGAGGATCAGACTGGGCAATTCTTTTTATCATCATTTCCATGTGTTTGGTTGTTTTTCTTGGGCGGCCACTTTTTTTAATGCTTTTTGTTGAATTTCGTGTTTTAAAATTAGAAATTGTCTTGCTAACAACGGACTTATGCAAATTAAGCGTTTTACTAATGTCCACTTGTCGTATACCACTCTTGTGTGCATCAACTATTTTTCTACGGAGGTCTTCAGACAAATATCTTCCGCGAGGCATGTTGATTAAAAAAACTATGCAAAACTATCAACAGAACTCACGTAAAGCGAACTAAATACTAAATTTGGACGATTGATATTTAGGTTTCTCTACTTATGTCCATCCGAAAATATTTGAATTCTTTTATTGTAAATAAACAACTGATAAGAGGCATGTAAAATGCGGTAAAAAAACGCAGTTGTTGAGAACTACAATATTTGTAGTAAATATTTAATTTAAATACATGGTTTCCGTAAATCAAAGAATTTTTAGAAGTTTCTCTACTTTTGTCCGATAGTGTAAAGGTTAACTCAAATTTCAGTACTTTTTTATTGTAGATTTTTTTTTTAAACTGGGAATTTATTAAAGAAAAGCATATTTTCAGAATGTAGTCCAATTTACAAAAAAAAATTAATTGACTATTCATGAAGATTCTAATTCTAAATTTTAAATCAATTTGAATATATATTTTACAAATATAAATAAAGAAAAATTACAAAAAATTTAGGCAATTAACTTTCTCATTATTATTTTCTTGTTATAGTTTAAGAAATTTTTCAGTTGATATTATTAACAGTAATAATAAAACGCCAAAAATATATACCCGAAGAAAGAAAAAATTACATTTTTGTACATTTTTTTTTTGAAGTATAACCTTATAGTAATTGTAAATTTGTAACAAAATTCTAAACATAAATTAAAACTCTTGAATTCCAATTACACATGCTTAAAATAAATCGACATTAAACATTTTAAATCAGGACCTGTATAGCTTAACACCTGCCAATTTGTTCTAAACACCCGTAGGTTCTGGTAAGCGTTTTAAAAAGGCTTATTGAATTATTGTAAAAAGCTCTATTTTTTTAAAAGAAAGATCATTTTTGGTTTTTAAAATTGGTTATATAGATATATTAGCTTGTATTGCATAAAAAATGCTGCACAATTTAAATGTGTAGCAGATAAAAATTGTGGTATGTGTATGTGAGAGTAAATAAATTATGGTTGACGACAGCTAAACCAATCCGGCGTTACCGATTTTTATAATTAACATGTTTTTCTTCTGAAATTAGGTGAATGCTTTCGATCAAAACCAATACAGCAAGCTCGCCTGGGATATTTTCAGACAAAACGAACCTATAAATTTAAAAGAAAAGC
Source organism: Anthonomus grandis grandis (assembly GCF_022605725.1). NCBI lineage: Eukaryota > Metazoa > Arthropoda > Insecta > Coleoptera > Curculionidae > Anthonomus > Anthonomus grandis. The sequence continues at coordinate 6,933,628 of NC_065567.1, forward strand.
TAGTAAAATGCGATAACTGTGAAGTAGTCATTCCGTTATGGTAAGCGTCTGCCTGTTGTCAAAAAGATATATAAATTATAAAGTAGTTTTATAAGTAACATATGGATACGATCTTAAAGTTGCTCAAATGTAAGATTGGTTAATTATGCTGTTTTTATTATCTCGTTTTCTATTTATTTTTATTGACATTTAAAATATTCTCAATTTCCTTTTTGTTTATTATTGTTTCTCAAAACGGTTATTTTTAAAATAATGCCAGTTTAGTAAGTTTTTTTTATTATTGTTACCTGATCCGCCTTGTCGAAGTAATGCAAATATTGCGAAATATTTTAGGAAAAGTAGTTTTACCTAGCAGCCTTAATCAACGGCGAATGCAACTAAACCAATCTTACATTTACGTAGAATTATACCTCTAACTTTTTTAAATACGATATTATTTTTCGATCAATGTTACGAACAATATTTTTAGGAATACATCATGTCCAAACTGCAAAGTTCATTTTCCAACTTGTGTGGCCACAGGTATGTCAATAGTAGGATCTCCTACTTGGTCGTGCAAAGTTTGTAGGCATCCAGCTCTCCAAAGAAAAATGGATATTTTAAATTATTGCCCCTTATGCCATGCCAAGCATGAAAGGCAGTAATACTCGAGTAAATTGAACTATTTGTTTTAATAGTTAATTTTTATGACCATCGCCTTTTCCAATATCCTTTTCAAGGGCACAATAATGAAGAAACAACGGGTTTATTAAAATTTTTTTATATAATTATTTAAAAAAATATATTAGGCTCTCTATTGAGAAAAAAATCAAAGCAGTCAAATTTCAAAACTCTACAAAAAAGGAAAAACCTCTTTTTAAGCCTTAAAAAAAAAGTTTAAGGCTGTTAACTCTCGCTATTAGACTATAAGTCTCAACCCGTTATTTTAACCAAAAATTATATAGATATAGAACTCACAAAAAAAAAACTGGTCTGATATAACTTTGTTAAAGATGTAATCTCAAATGCGCTTCTTGGCAGGCCAGTGCATGCCGTTTTAATTACAAAGTATGGTTTTTCTACTATTGCAGCTTCGAAAAAAACTTTAAAATTAAGTATACGCATTCAATAAAAATTAACGTAGTATAATCGTTTTGACTTGCATAGTAAAATAAAAAAAAATATATTTTATTTCGGCTTTTTATTTAACAATAATCATAGAAAAATACAAGTTGCCAAAAATAATTTTATACAGGTAATTTAATAGAAGTTAACCCCCGCAGCGATAAACCCAAAAACTGAACTTGACTAAGCCAAAGCTATAGAAAATAACAGCAAAACAAATGCCTTAATGAGGAATAATAGGATGAGGAATAAAAGTGCGTTTTTGTGATTATAATCTAGAAGAAATCCTAGATTTTTCTTTTCTGGTGAAAATGTCATCTATATCTTTAAAAACGTCTTTGGCTGCTTGAGATGCATCCACTTTGTAATGAATTCCTCTAATTTGATAGTAATCAACTAAAGGTTTAGTTTGGTTGTGATATGTAACCAATCTTTTCCTCAAAGCTTCAACATTGTCATCAGAGCGTTTAATAAGTGGTTCACCTGTTATATCGTCAGTCATTGCCTTTTTCGGAGGAGCAAACTCTTCGTGATACGACCTACCGCTGGATGGATGAATAAGCCGGCCAGTTATGCGACGGAAGAGAAGATTATCATCTATAGAAAATTCAACCACGGCATCCAATAAAGAATTGCGCTTTTCCAACAAGTCATCCAACTGTAAAACAATTAGTTGATATTTTATGACAATGTTCTATATATTTATACTACCACTTATACCTTACCTTTTCGGCCTGCACAACTGTTCTGGGAAATCCATCGAGCAAAAAGCCATTTTTGCATTCAGGTTTATCCAAATTCTTATCAATCATATTGACAACTAAGTCATCGCTTACGAGTTTGCCCTCATCCATAGTTTTTTTCAATGAGGTGCCCAACTTAGATCCAGAAGAAATTTCGGCACGTAACATATCCCCAGTGGAAAGATGGCATACACAAAATTTGTCTTTTAACCAAGCTGCCTATAAAACGTAGAAGGAATACTTTAGTAATATTTAGATAGAACATAGTAGCAAAAGGTATGAATATCCTAACTTAATGGACACACAAAAAAATTAACAATTTTACTCCCGTATATAAGCTGGAAAACTTATTTTTGTTAATATTTTACGTCGTTTTATTAATGTTGGTTTATACACTTAAAATTTGGTTTATAATCTTTTTCATTTTCATTGTTGACAAGTTTTGAGAAATTATGATAAATGCCCAATATAAAACAAAAATTTTAAATAAATAGGATTAAAACTGGTCTATTATTATATTTTATAGTATCTTAATTTATACTCTGTATAAAGAGAAAAAGAAGTTATAAACAAAATAAATAGTATTTGCAAATTTTACGATGACAAATGTGGAGAATCAACATATTTGTTTTAAATCAAATTATATTAACTGCTCATATACATTTAACAAAAATTGTGAAGGTGAAGAACTTCGATGCTCGAATAAGCAAGATTGATCTTCCTTACAGGTAAGTCGATCAATCTATTAATTATATTATATACAGTGTGGTGACTTTAACTGGAATAAATTCAGGTAAAACTAATCAAAATTTATCTTGCAAAATTCCTGAGACCCGTCGATTTTTGTTTATTTTTATTCACATTTCAAGATAGTTTTTGTATTTTTTCACCTACAGGAGGGGGGGGGGGTCCAAATAAACCCAAACTTTTTTTTTTTCAAATGGAAAGCCACTTTTTTTAAACTCTCATTGAAAAGAGCCCTTCTTTTTGATTAAATTGCCCTATTTACTTTTGTGATTATCTGAAGGAGAAATACGAAAAAAAAACCATTAAATTATTAAAAGTTGGGTTTAATGTATAAGATGCTCAAAATGAGCACCATTTACTGGTTGGCAAAGCCCAAGACGATAATAAAATTCGTTTCTGACATTTTCTAACACTTCTGGAGATATTTGTCGGATTTCTTGCCTAATAAGTTCTTTGAGTTCGTCTAGGTTTCTTGGTTTGCTCATATAAATTTGACTTTTCAAATGCCCCCCACAGAAAAAAATCAAGTGGGGTGAGATCGGGAGAACGTGCCGGCCACTCGATTGCACCCCTTCTACCAATCCGTTTGGAAAATTGTCATCTAAATACTGGCGTACATTACGGGCATAATGTGGGGGAGCACCATCTTGTTGCATCCAGATTCTTTCGTCATACAAATCTGGATCGAACTGACTCGGATATAAGGCACGTAAGTGCGCGATAATCACAACGATAATATAGACACAAATTATATTTTTTAAATAGAATGGTATTTTTGAACTTTTGAATTTTAAATTCGAATATAACATATGCTATACCTAAATCCATTAGTTCAAAAGAGATAAGGGTTTAAAAAACTATACATTATATACGGAAGATTTATGAATATTTAAAGTATAAAAATAGAATTGACATTATCAAGAACTTCTAAATGGTTAACCTATGCTGGAAGTGGCAATTGTTGGATAATGTGCTTATTTATAATAAACAGTTTCTAAGATATTCGGAGTAATGTTTTGACATTCTCTTCTTACTCTCCCTTTTTTTTCATCGATGTTTTTCGGCCTTCTCATATAAACCTTACATTTAAATATCACTAGGGACATTTAAAAAATACTACTTTCCTACAAAAGTGGTGAGGTAGGAAATCGGGGGTTCTTGCTGTCCATTCAATTTGGCCCCTTCCAATTCATTGGTTTTGAAGTTTTGGAGTTATGGCTAAAAATATTATAATATTCTTTAAAAAAAAATTGTCTTCATTTCGACATAACAAATCATTCTAACATTTACCCGGAATGAAAATTTACCTTTAACCCAGATTATTTCTAATAATAGTCTTTATTTATAATAATATGTGATTCTGCAGCAAGACTTAATTAAAATTTTCCTCAATATTAGTGATACCGGCTGAAACAAACTTTTTTCCGGATATTGTGTTTGTGCTTTACGCATTTAGTGATTTTCAGCTGCCTAATATAGTATACCTTTAATGACATTTGCTCATGAAGAACAAACATCCGATTCGTTATCAAGTTTACGCAATAACTTTATGCTATCTTTAACCTCGCCGGATGTTGATCAAATTTAAAAGATAATCAAGATATTTAAATCTGTTATGTCAGGCTAATGCGAACAATTAATATTTATATGTAGATCTTTTCTAAATTTTTTGGTGTAATCTTATTGAGAATCTCTTAAAAATCTCTATATATAAAAAGACTTGTCCTATAGTTATGTAGGCTAACACTAAGAAGGGATTTTTTGAAATTCTATCGGGAAGGGTTGAAACGACCATGTATCATAGCTTCAAAACTATGTACTTTTTTAAAAAACGGTGAAACACGTCATTTTTATTTTATTTTTTTACCTATTTTCCAATTTTTGTTTTTTTTTTTAGAAAAAAAAGATTTAGAAAGTAATGACCGAGAGGTCATTACTTCGCAGAATTCTATACGTCGATCAGGATCATCCTCTGTCAATTGATGAACCATTTGAATTTTATACGGATAAAATTTATGTTTTTAAGTACCCTTTTCACAGTAGCAGAAGATACATCTCACCAACTGTGGAAGTAGATTGTTGCGGATCTCTTACCATATCCACCTGTTTTTCTTCTGGATAGCTGGGACGCCCTGGATTCTTTCTACTGGCAATACTAATCGTCTCGGTAAATTTCTGAATTAACTCGCGAATATGCTTTCGACATACTGACGGCCAGGAAACCGAACATTTAAAATTCTTTCCGTCTCCCGCACATAACGATTTCCACCGTAAATGAAAATAATTTCAATTTTTTCAGCAAGGGGACGTGGATTCTCGATTAAATCAAGGTTCGAATAAAATTGCACTGAACGAAATAGCAAAAATATTCTGCTGTGATAGTCGTGTGCTTTCAAAGCATTAACTTTGGGTGAACTTGTATGGATCTATTTTATGATTGCCTAATATTTTTTTAAACTGAATAATAAAACAAACCTAAATCATCCTTAGCACATCTAATTGAAGCTTGTGGATATGCAGTAAAATATGCCAATAAATTCTTAATATTATCTTCTTCATTGGTAACGGCTTTGGTTTTTTTTTTAATTCAGGTTTTAATTTAGAGCCATAATTAACAAAATTATTTTGTAACCTTAACTTTCGTCCATAAATCAATCAATGGATCGGTGATGGCAGATCTGGATACATTTCGTTAAATGTTCTTGCTATTATGTGATCATATTATCCATGGAAAATAAATAGCCTCATCAAAACCTCGTTTGAGTAGTTAATATCTTCCGTGAGTTAGTTATTTTGTTGGGTATTACGTCACTTATAGTAAAAATCAATTTAGAAAATACTATCTCATATGCTCAAATATTGAAAAGAAGAAGAAAATAGACTTATTCCCGTATTTAAAAGAAATATGAACAAATCTTTAACGATACCTTTCGTTATGTTTAATTTAATGTAATACTTGATAATATAATTTAATTTTTGAGCGGATGAGATAGTATTTTCTCTATATGAAATTGTCACAACAATACACATCTTACTTAATATCTTCCCTTCTAGACTTTTTAATTAAGTTGACAAAGCACAATGTTAATATTTTTACTTAATATGTCACTTTTTCGCCAGTTTAGTAAATGAAAGATATTAATTTAATTTTCGACGACCCTGTATAATGCTGAGTAAACCAGGCTATGTAGTTATCTAGCTAGGAAGTTAGTCAAGATGACCTCTTGAAGTGATGTTTAAAATTTGAGCTTTTTAGAAACCCAAATAGCTGAAAAATAAACAATTAGTAATTCCTTGATTTTTAACCAAACGCACGCAAAATTACTTTTTTTTGTCGAAAACCACTAAGGATGGGTATAGGGAAGTATGATTAAAAAAGACTCAAAACTCTTGAGTTTATGTCAATAAAAATTCATCACACTATTTATTTAATGTAATACTTCTAATATTCATACTTTTAGATTTTCGAGATTCTACAAGTTCAAGTAAATAGCACTTCATAAATTTAAAAATTGACTTTTACTTGGTAAAACCATTCGTGGTTTTGCTTAATTTCTTCGTTTTCTACACTTCCTTAAGAAGGAGGTTTCTGGCACTAAATAGCCATTTTATTTCCACTGTGCCCTTTTCTCCAATAAGACATCTTCTGGCAAATATGGAAAGCTCTAATAGACTACAAGGCAATATATTTCGATCGATATATATCGATACAAATTGTTTTAAAATTAGATGCAGTAAGGCGCTTCTAAGTACCACAAAATCCGAGTTATGTTATTCCCTGCATTTTTTTTGTTATTTTAATTTCTTATATATTTTTTTAAGGTCCTCTAAAATGTTTTCACTTTTCCTTCTAAGCCCACCCGGTGACGAATCGGTCGGACGGAACGGGTTGTGACACCAATCACCACAGCTCGAGTCAAGTGCTATAATTTCTTCGACGCTATAAAGTTTTAAGTATTTTGCACTATATACAGAGTTTGATGATCGATGAAACGTGAGCACATTTATTTCACTTAAGTTTTCATTAAACAAAAATCACAAATTATTTTTGCTCGAAAACGATACAAGGCCATTATGAAAAAACCTTATAGAAAATGTTATATACAGGGCATTCCATTTCAAAAATCAAAGTTGCTAACGTTTTGATAGACGCAAAAACGTCGCAATTCTGGAAACATTTTAGATAATAAAGTGTTCTTGATTAAACCACGATAAAAACCGAATTTTCAGAAAAATTCAATACCCTTCCATTTATATCTAAGGTAATATCGGTCATTAATCACCATTAATAATCATTAATATTTTAGATAATAAAATTGCTAACGTTTTGATCGACGCAGAAGCGTCGCAATTCTGGAAATATTTTAGATAATAAAGTCTAGTTTATTAAACCACGAAAAAACTCGAATTTTCAGAAAAAATCAATAAAATTTCATTTATATCTAACGTAATATCGGTCATTAATCACCCTGTATATAAACGCGTGTAAGTGCGTCACTAAAAAATTAAGCTACCAGGGAACTGTGTACCAATCCCTTATCAATAGGCATTGTTCAAATAAGAAAAAATATTGTATACTATAGCGTGTAATTTTTATATAAGTATATTCTCTTTTTTTGCACCTGGACGTTTTCTTTTTGCATTCAACCTAAGTACGGGTATACACGATTTCAACAGTCAAGCAGAAACGCTCCAATGCCGCATTCGTACGACAGCACATAGGTTTAAATAGAAGACGATACTCGAATGTGTTAGCACCGCATCGACGGAAGAGAAACGCAGCTTGCTGCGGTAGCAACGGCCTGGCCAAGACACGTACTTAAATGTATGACGTTACACATTCCGGTTGTAACGTGCGTTTTCACGAATTTTCACATAAATGATTACATTAAATATCTTGTTTTAACGCAGTTAACAATTCGCCAAATAATTTTTTAAACATTCGGGAATAATTAACTAACCTATCATTATACTGCCGAATATTTGTATAAAATTTGCCGATTTTTTTTCCAGACTCTCTTCTGCTTCAAGACCACAAATAATTTCTAGCAATGAAGACATTATCTCTCCATGAAAGTCTCGATGCAAATAAATTTTTTAAAATTTTCTTGATGCATATCCGTTTATAACGCAGTGTGTATCGCGTATACTCCGTGCATTTCTGGGGGACCATTGAAACCAGATCGTGTATACCTCCACTTAGACGTGTTTTTGTTCTTTTTCTATAATAATCATCCATATTTAACGTCTCTTCAAAACATTTTAGATCAATAACTAAGATTGTGTTGGAGAGCGAAAAACACGGAATTTTATAATAAATCCCCTAGAATATAACATTTGCCGTTTTAAGAACGCCTCTGCTATAACTCGTTTGGCGTATTTTATCAATGCAGTGATACATTGGCTTACAAAGAACAATTTACCACATGATGCAATAGTAAGCAAATGTTTTTTTTTGTCATAAAAACGCTTTCTGAAGCCACTGTAAATACTTCAAACGTGGCTCTTATGAGGCGGGTGGGAGAAAAATGTTTTACTTCATTATCAATAAATTATAGTCAATAAATAATTCAAACTAATGATGTGCTTCTACAAAAAGCTTTATAAGCCTTTATGCTTTGAATTTATTATTTTAGACTAAACCGTTTAATTATCGGATTTTAAGTAAAATAGTTTATTGTGTCATTGTTTAAAAATTGCAATCGATCATCTATTGTACAGAATAATCGAACTGTTTTATTATATTACATGAAATTAATTAAAATTAAATGTTAACTACGGATCATATAAGAAAAAACATTAAAAAGTGGTCTGACTAATACAAACCACTATTTGTAAAAGTTGTCAAATATTGATTAAAAAAATAAATAAAGGTTACGCAAAAACTTCCTCAAAGTCAGGTCTCATAAAGGGATAGTCAGAATAAGATGCTAATTCTTAACGCTTTTTAAGACGTTTACATAAACGTGAATTGTAAACTTTTTAACTTATGAGCTATAGTGATGGAGTTTTAATAAGAAGTATTTTTTATTATAACTTTAATAAATAGGCATTTTTATGAAATTTCGTACATGCTTTTTAAAGTACCAATAACAAGTTTCAACCTATTGGAAATAAAAGGTGTCTGTACGGAGTGTAAATCTTATATTTTCCAACAATAATTTAAAGTTTTATTTTATTAAAATGGAATAACGGATGGTAAAACGGAAAGAAACTAAAATAAATGGGACTCAAAATTTTTTTTTCAAATACCAGTAATTTTGTGGATAGTTATAGAAGTTAGAGCCATGCGGTTTAAAATGTGCTACTTTTTTTATGAAATGAAATATGCCATTTTCAAATTTTGGAATCCCCCTTGTATATCCGTTATTATTTAACATATAAAAAAAGTAAAAAATTGTTTTAATAGATGTTTTTGCATAGAACACTATTATGTTATCTATTTTATTCTAATAAATAAAAAAACTTATGTTTTTTTTTTAAATTAAACACTGTATATTTATTAATAGAAAAATCCGTTTTGTGTTTATTTTCAAAAAAATAAGAGACAATTTTCGTAAAATAATTACGTATTATTTTAATTTTAATAGCACGCCATGCCCATGCATCTCTATGGAAGCAATGCCATTATTCTTAAGAAGGCACACAAATCAGACAGATTCTTATAGAACTGTCAATTTTGAAAAAACCCATATTGATTTTTATATTTTTGATTTATTAAAAAAAAATTGTATCCGAATATTTCATAAAAATTTCTCGGCCGTTGATGTTCAAGAGTAATTTGAGGATTTTCTTGGTCAATATCTGCTATTATGTCTATTAAAGATTCCATCTGATGAAAAATAGGCTTTATGGCTCCATTTTAAAAATCGGCCAAAGTTATTGTTCAATTGTGTCTGGGCAATATACCAATTACAAATAACGAAGCGACGCGACGTTCAGCGGACTCAGGTTGAAACTGTTGAACACTTTCTTCCTTGTAAGGATGAAATTTGTGCGATTGTAGAATTAAATGGGCCTTGCTTTTCTTAACCCGGACTTCACACTCAATGACTCTACAAGATGTAGATGGATTTTATTCAGTCGATTCTCTTTTTGATAATTTTTTTGTCTTGTTTTCGAAAATTGTCTTTAGTTTTAAAAAGTTTTCGGGAAAAGATTGTCTTCTCTCGGGTTACCTATAAAAAATAATGCAATCAATAAAAAAATCAATGTGTCAAATAATAACGAAGATACAAGGGAGGTCCCAAAATCTAACATTTTGAAAATCACTTTGTAGATTAAAAAGTATGACAGCTATCTTGACAACGACATATTTCGTTTCAAAAAAAAAGTAGCACAGTAATGGGAAAATCTCCTATAGCAACCGAGATAACCTATAAAAGTGCCCAAATTTGGACACCCTTCACACGTTGTAAAGACGCCCTTGGTGAATTGTAAGGCAGTGAGCAGCCAAAGGGGCTGTTATGCACATAGGTAGAGTTACCAGAGGCCACTAGCTTTGGAAAACCTCTGTCGCTGGGTAAAGTGTAGGTGTTACCCAGATATTTTGACTTGCGCGCGTGAGTGGTCATCGCTCCCCGTTAACGCGGTCTATAGTTTCATTCTCTTCCCAACACATTCCGGGCTTCCCCAATACCTATGGTGACGCCACTGATTAAAACCTGAAAAAATCTTCACAACATCACAAAGATGCTTTACAGGGCATGTACCAAATTTCATAAAAATATCTAAGAAGTTAGGTTAATTAGGTTTATTTGAACGTTTATTCTTAAAATCACCTCTATGTTAATCCTTAAGAATCCTCTTCTTAAGGATTAACATCTTATTCTGTGTGGTACTTGTTTACTATTGTGGTACTCAAAACATCATGAAGGTTTTTTTTATACATTTTTTGATCTTATGAAATTTAGTTCAATTATTGCAGAAAATTACAGTCTAAATAGGAAACTCTACAACTGTTGATCATTTATAACATATACAAGATATAAACTTCCGCGGAGCTGGCCCTACACCACCTCGTGAGAAAAGTGGTGTAAGGTGCTCTAGGAAATGAAAAGACCTGTCTGGTTGAGTTCCTAGATATTGAAGAGACGTTTGACAACTCTCCTTCCGACGTGATCTGTCAAGCGAGTGCTCGACAGAGTGAAAATCGTGGCTCGGAACTATTTCTGGTGAGTTAGATAGAGGCCACGCTTTCGCAGCACCTGAGGTCTCCTTCACTGGATTTATTCATCTATTATCTCCCTCTTCTCACATACGGACCTATCCTTTGCTGGCCATGCGCGGATAAAGCAAGAATTCCAACTCAACTGGATAGAGTCGAACCCCTTGCATGCCTAACGGGATCCATGCGAACGGCCCCAACTCGAGCGCTTAAGACTATTAAGCTCTCAAAGACCTTAGGAATACTCAAGATGCTGATGGGTGTGTAGTTGTTGACTTAAGACCTCACTGGCTTTTAATATGGGCGTAATAAAGCTTGATTTCCTATAAGCTGGAAAAGTTCCAGTTTTTAAGGACAAGTTAAAAATAATGTAGAGAGGTCTAGAAAATAGGCAGCTACAATTTTTAATAAGAACTGGAGGAAGGCCGTCAGGACCAGGTCCCTTGTTCACATCCAGAGCAGATAACCTTTCATAGATTAATGAGACAGATATATTAAGCTATGAAAGGCTGATGTCTCCAAAAGGCAGAGTCCCACAACATATAGTCTTTGTTGCTGTATATTTTTGAAAAATAATCTGCAAACAAGTTAACAATATCCTCTCCTGAAGCAGACCTTATGTCACCATAGTGCATCACTGATAGTATACGCTGTTTTTCTTTTTTGTTATTTACAAACTTCCAAAAATTATTCACGTTCTGCCTAAAAGACGATTCTGTCAAAGCTATATAATTTTGATAACATTCTTTTTTCAGTAATTTGCACTATGATCTCAAAACAGAAAACCTATTATAGTCCGAATAAAGATCTGAGCCAATATATTCTTTGTGTATTTTCTTTTTCTCTATGATTTTTTCTCCTTAAGCTCTTGGGAAAACCAAAAAGGAAACTTTTTAGCTGAAAATTTTTTCAAATGAACAAAAACATCAACTGTTACATAAACAATATAAAATATACTGATCATATCACTAAGAAATTTGTTTTTAAACAATAGGTCCCACTCAAACTGGGACAAAAAATCCGTCATAGCCTGCATGTCCGCTGATTTGAAGTCTCTGTAGAAACTATCGCTCTTCAGTCCAGAGTTATTAATATGTGTTGACTCACATAGAATGGAGAAGAAAAGTGGTGGATGGTAGGCGTCTAATGGTAATAGTGTATTTTCTGCCTGTGGTATCGAGATTTCTTTATCCTGAGAGAACACTAGGTACAAATAGTTGTTGTTAATATTGCTGATAGAGTTTATCTAGTATAGTTTATAATAGGAGCACAGGTGAGATAAAGACTGAGTGGATTCAATTCCATTTTGTGAACTACCAATCAAAGGAGTTGCTGTCGACGCCAAATCATCTTTAATCCATAGACTGTAAGGAAGATTAAAGTCTCCCAAGACCCAAAGCTTATGGTTCTTGTATATCTGAGTAAGCTTTTCCAAGTTCTCTCCAAATTTTACATCGTTTTTCGAACTGCTTTTAGGACTCCGCCTCCTCTAGTGAGTGTCCTGGTGCTAGAGATAGATTGATAATTGTTAGAGGTTAAACGAGGAGGCAACATAGTTGGACCAAATAATCGTTCTCCAACAATGCCGGCCCACATATTGACCGAGAACCTATGTTCTTATTCGCTTAAATGAATACCATGTGGGTTTTTGTCAGCCCACAAATGGTTATTTTTAGAATTAAAAATGCCTTCCTTCGTAAATATAGCTTTCTTAGTAAAAAGGTCATATTTTGCAATTTGAGGTACTTCTGTACACCGGTCAAGAAAATTTTATTTTATAGGCAAAAATTTATGCGGGGCATAAAATCATTTTGTCCCAATGATTGTACTTTTCGCAGGTGGTAGGGCCGAAGAAGCTGTTCATGAACAACGTTTCATACTCTAACATAATTTACACTATCGGACAAAAGTAGAGAAACTTTTTAAATTTGCGTTTTATTTGAATACTTCAAAACTAATGCAGTTCTACACATAATGAAAATCAACAATAAGTGTTAAGACTTAATTTGTATAAAGTAAAATAAATTGTAAAAGAAAATCCTAAGATTTAATTTAATTAAACAAAATATTTATGAGACAAAAGTAGAGAAACTAAATTTTATTCCAAAAGTACAAGTTATTTCTTATTTCTATCTTAGAAAAATTAATAGTAAGTAGAGTATCCCTTATTGGCAATCACCTCGCGGCATCGATTTGGCATGGATTCCAACAGTTTCATAATGGTTTCCTCTCCAATATAATTCCAGGAATCTTGTAAAACTTTTATAAGATCATTTTTATTACTGATCTGATGTTGCCTTACACGCCGGTCTAGTTCCTCCCAGAGGTTTTCAATCGGGTTAAGATCGGGACTTTGCGCAGGAAAGTCCATAACCCTAATATTTTCCGATAAAAACCAATCTTTGACAACCTTTGATTTATGTTTGGGGTCGTTATCTTGTAGGAATATCCAAGTCAAAGGTAAATTATCCTCAGCAAAGGGTAGCATTACATTTTGTAGGATGTCTAAATACACAAATCGATCCATGATACCCTCAATGATGTGTAATGGTCCTGTACCGAACCCAGAGAAGCAACCCCATACCATGCAGGAGCCACCACCATGCTTTACCGTAGGCTGTGTATATCTTGGATCGAATCTTTTGCCTTGTGGTCGATGTACCCATGAGATTCCATCGGACCCAAACAAATTGAACTTACTTTCATCAGTAAAAAGAACTTTTTTCCAGTCGTTGGTTGTCCAATGCAAATATTTTTGTGCAAAGTTGAGTCGGGCCTTCTGATTCTTCTTGCTAATAAACGGCTTTTTAGCGGCTCTTCTACTAAATAATCCTCCTTCCCTCAGTCGTCTTTGTATGGTCTTAGTACTAACATTAACACCAGGTAATTCACTTAAAATTTTATTTGCTGATTTGTGAGGATCAGACTGGGCAATTCTTTTTATCATCATTTCCATGTGTTTGGTTGTTTTTCTTGGGCGGCCACTTTTTTTAATGCTTTTTGTTGAATTTCGTGTTTTAAAATTAGAAATTGTCTTGCTAACAACGGACTTATGCAAATTAAGCGTTTTACTAATGTCCACTTGTCGTATACCACTCTTGTGTGCATCAACTATTTTTCTACGAAAGTCTTCAGACAAATATCTTCCGCGAGGCATGTTGATTAAAAAAACTATGCAAAACTATCAACAGAACTCACGTAAAGCGAACTAAATACTAAATTTGGACGATTGATATTTAGGTTTCTCTACTTATGTCCATCCGAAAATATTTGAATTCTTTTATTGTAAATAAACAACTGATAGGCTGAGGCATGTAAAATGCGGTAAAAAAACGCAGTTGTTGAGAACTACAATATTTGTAGTAAATATTTAATTTAAATACATGGTTTCCGTAAATCAAAGAATTTTTAGAAGTTTCTCTACTTTTGTCCGATAGTGTACATCCATGGCATCAGCTAATGTTTGAGTACTTACATGGGTTATCTTCAAATCGTTAAAAAACTTTTTCCTTGAAACCCGGGGTCCGGATATTCGTTTGCGCACCATTATCTGGCCGTTTTATTTTGACGGAGCCAGTCTCCCTCAGCCGTTGATTGACCCTTTCAAAAAGTGTGTGAGGTAGATCTCACCTTTGGGGAAACCACTCTTCATATAATTGAGAAGCAACTCTACCATTGCATTGAACTTCCCCATATATTAATAGCATATCAGCATATTCATCAAAAGTATAACCTTCCATTGCTTAACCATGATAAAAAGGGAAGTAATACTGTGTAGAATCGGTTACTGACAATGACAAATTATAACAATGAATGTTAAGCCATTTGCCAAAAAGAGATAGTAATAGGATGCATCCTAAAATATAAATCTTTTTATGGGTTGTGGGTGGTTTCTACTCTAGGACTGTATTAATAAAATTTAATTAAATCTATTTATGGGTGATTCTATTAAATTTTAAACATGAAATTTTAAAAATTACTTGGTTTGTGAATCATGATCAACTCTCAGAACATCCTATATATGTTCATTAGAGTAAGCTAGTTTTAGATATGGATTTAGCATTTGTATTAAGGTTTACTATTTATATGAATGAATGAACTTTATTTTGCAAAAAATACAACAATTGTACAATATAGCTGAGACAAAATCATACAATTCAGTTTAAACATTGTCAATGATAAGAAAAAATAACCTAATAACTAATAACCTAAAATAACAAAAATAAAAAGTAACATTATTAGATTTAAAAACAAAAAATACACACACATAATACACATCTTAAACACATTCAACTTATAAAATCTAAATTATAAAACTCACTATAAAAGCCTATATTCCACAATTAAGAAGTAAACAACCTTTTAAAAAGAAGAAATCCACTTTTTACACAAGTAATAGTTGCAGGTAGTGTACCCCATTTAAACTCTCAGCACTCATGCGTCCCATAGGGACTTATTTGATGCAACAGCACTTTAATTGTAAATTTAAACTTGTTAGATGTTAGGGCCTGTATCTTTTCTGCAAGACAATTAAACAACTTGATCAATAAGACTTAAAAGTTTTTTTGGGTTAAAGATAGTCTATGTTGTGGTAATAAGTGAATTGATTAATGCATCAAGGCCATTAATCTCTCTCTAGCATGCATAACAGCCTGTTGAATGTATATTGGGATACAGGGAGGGGTATTATTTTTAGTTTCATTCATTTTTTAAATTGGAGTTTATATTTTTGAAATAAGTACTTATGTAAATAAAAATAAACCAAGTTTAATGCATGCAAGCAAATAGATCTGTCCAAGTATATAATACTCATAGCCAAGACCTTTTATTGCCAGATGTTCACCAAATAGAATTTTATCAGAAAAATATGATTTACAATGCTTGTAAGATTAATGCTGCAATAACAAATGCTCCAAATATATTTATTTTTAAGAAAAGGCTCAAAAATTTCCTGGTCTAGAAAAGCTTCTCTACTCTCTTGATGAGTTTTTTAACTAAAATTTTCAGCAGCAAATGTTTGTATTGGTGGGTAATTTTCTGGAACTAGATAATTAGTTGTGGTTATGACTTTTCATTAGTTAGAGAACTTTATGTAGGTATATGTGTTTTGTCCTGAGGAAATAAATGATATTATTATTATTATAATTATAAGATTCCATACATTATAAGGTTTTCAAACATTCCCATATATTCAATTCTTCCCTTGATTCTTCCAATACCTGCATTAGTAACCTGCATTATTCTTTTGAGCATATAGCTTATGGCCAGGTTGTGACATAAGCTGTTAATGTGACGATTAAAAGAAAGTACTTTGTCCAGTATTACATCCAAGAATTAAGTTTCCAAAAGATATGTTACAGGCCTTAGAATGGTTACCAGTCAGAGAGCATCTTCTACTCAATACACAGACATTTGTCCATAAGATTAAAATTGGTCATGCTCCACAGTATCTGTCGAGTAAAGTCACATTTTCTGCAGAAATACATGATCATAACATGCGATTGAGAAGTAATTATTATATACTTAGAGTTTCTCAAGAATGTGCTCAAAATTCATTATTTTTTAATGGTCTAAATGAATACAATATGTTGCCAATAAAAATCAACACAATCGAAAGTATAAAGTTTTTTAAAAGGGCTTGTAAACATCATTTAATCATAAATTTAGTATAATAAACCACTTATTTCTAAAAAAATTTCATGTTTTGTCTGGTTTGTGTCTTGTTTTTTGTTTGTATAATATACATATGTTTGTGGTAATTGTATAGTGTTTGTTAGTTATTCAATTATTTTTAAAAAATGTAATATGGTAATTATTAAGTAACCTTGTTGTATAACCTGTATTAGTTTTTGACTAAAATAAATGATATATATTTGCCTAATATCTCTAGATTGTTTTTTTAAGCTGAATTCAATATTTACAGTCTTATTTAAATTTAGAGTAAGAGAATATCAGACAAAACCAGTTTCCTGCTAAAATGCTTCGCTGAAAGTTATAATAAGTTGCGTCATTGGCAAAATGGGTCCATTTTCCATTATTTATTCTGAGACAAAAATCATTTGAGTATAGGATAAATAAAGGACATCCAAGTATTGACCCTTGGGGTACACCTGATGAAATAGTATGTAATGAGAATTTTTTGCCATTAACTTCAGTAAGTTGTCACCTCAAAGATAAATTGGAATTTAAAAATGCCCTTGGAACCCTTCTAACTCCATAGTGCTCAATTTTTGTAGCAATGTCTTATTATATTTCAAAGTAAAAAAAATTTAATTATCTTGAAATGGAGCACAGAATGGACATCTCATTTGCGAGTGAAAATAGTAAAACAGCATTTACTTTTAGCCACAAAGGAGTATACCCTTTTTGGCTAAAAGTAATTCCATCTCCAAAAAGTTTTCAAATATTTTTTTATTAGAAAGTGGTTTAAAAATACACTGTTCACATATAATTTCTGTTAACTCACTTACCATAGTGCCTTTTCCTGATCCAGGTGGCCCCAAAAGTACAGCTCTAACCCCATTCTTCTCATTTGATGTACCCTTTTCTATAACTTCTTTTTGTGAGGCTAAGGCTGGCATGTTTGATGGATAGTTCTGGTTAAAATACTACTAGACTATAGGTATGTTTTCTGTAAATTCTGTGCCACTTCAAAATAAAAGGATTTCTATGAAGCTGTCAACGCTGTTACTTTAGATTTTATACCACACTACACAGTACACGGCAATATGTAGTAAATAGGTGTTATGTAAAAAACCTATCTTATGAAATTGATTGACAATTCATAGAAAACATACTTATAAAGGCGGGTTTCCTTGTTAACGAGGACATTTTTGTGGCCTGAAGCGCCCACTATTAAAAGAAGTATAAACTCGAACTAATTTTGACATTTACAAGACGAAATTAAATTGGCGACGCATTTGACCAATCAGGTTTGAGAGAAAGCCTGGTCAAATCCGATGCCAAATTTGAATTTAATTAATCGCTGGAAATTTGAATTCTAAGATGGCGTAAATTTAAGCAGTACTAAACCGCACAGCCTGTGTGGGTTCCACTCTATTAAAACGGATAAGATATTATTGTTGTTTTTTCAAACACACTTTGTAACCTGTCAATTTCATTCTTTTGGAAAGCAAAAGAATTGAAAAATATTTGAACCAATTTTATACTTTTTATACAACGAAAATATTTTTTAATCTCGCATGGATGTCATATGCAAACAAATATTTATATCATTCATTTATACTGAAGTTATAAAAATAAACATCTATTTGAACTATTTGATTTTATGTAAACAGAAATATAATAAATGATCCTGAAAATAAAAATACGAGATATAGTAGTAGTAGTAGTAGTAAGGGTGGGGGAGCTAGAGCTCGACAAGTAAGCCTGAACAGACCCTTTTCGCCAACCCCAGAATTACCCCTACGCCTCCACTCCCAATGCGCGGTCTTCACTGAGTCGGTCCGTCCTTTTTATAAAGACTTGCACGTTATCCCAGTCCAGATTTTCCTGTTGGAGTGTCGTTGCTGCGAAAGTTTTCCTTCTCAGGCGACTCCACCTATCACAGATACCTAGTATGTGGTATGAAGTTTCCTCCCCTGTACCGCAATTCGGACAGAGTGGGATTTCTCTTATACCAAGAAGGTGTAGATGCCTGTTTAGACTGTTGTGCCCGGTCAGGATTCCCACCAAGTCTTTGATACTTTGCCGGGTCTTTGTTAGCAGTCGACTTGCTTTAGAGCCGTCATAGTCTGAAATCATTTCCTTGGCCTGTCTACATCCTTCAGTCCTTCTCTAATTCTTCCTTGTTTTTTCCTAGGCCCAATTATAAAGTGCCTGGGAGATTTGTTTTTTGCTAAGACCGAGACAAGGTTCGGGGCCTATGAAGGGGTTAACGGAACCTTGTCTTGCTAGTTTAATATAATACGAGATATAAGAAATTAATCATCAAATAGACTCTCTAAGGTAATTTTAACTCAAGAACCTTCAGCGTGAAGAAGTATTTTTTTGAGCGTCGAAATGGTAAAATGTTTCGATATATGAACGTCACTGGAGTTTGATAATATCTTTGCAGAATTGCTGACCCACAGAAGATATATCGATCTCATTCAAACTTTTATAAAAAAAAAAATTAAGGGAAAAAATCTAAAAAAAAATAAGAAAATTGCATTCTTTCAGATTTACCCGTTTAACATTAATAGTGTGAAAAAAATAAAAAAGTTATTTAGATTATATAAAACTCTATTTTTTATGAATATAAGGACGTATCAAACTTAACAATATTATTTATATAGGTTAACTAATAATCATTCGGAAATACCTATTTTTTCTATTCTTGCATATTTTTTGCCTTAATAGTTTTTTAGCGCTGCTTGCGGTCAAAAGGCTTATGCACTGTTTATGGCCTGTGTCATTCATTTACTCATTCTTTTACAATTATTACTTAACGAGTATACTAAACAGATTTTATTCAAAAAAAGTTCCCGTCCCGATATTTTGCATCCAGAATATCAGTGCCTCTGGATATAAGAGATCAAATCATATAGCAAAATAATGGATGCCCTGCCTATTCTCGCATAACTGTAAGAGATTTTTTTAACAATCATTTTCGTAATAGATGGATAGGCCGATATGGATCGATATTGTGGCCAGCTAGATCTCCCGATTTGAGCCCATGGACTACCATGTTTAGGGAAGAATGAAAGAACTGGTGTACAATGAATAAATCCTAAATCCAGAACACCTTACACAAAAAATTAACACAGCAGCAGAAATAATGAAGGCGAAACTGAGACTAGGCGTATCCACTACAGAGTTGCGACAAAGATGTCGACGTTGTATTAGAAACGGTGGTTCTCATTTCGAGCATAAGAGTAATTAATTCTTGTAAATAAATGGAAATGATTTTTGTTTGTGCGTTGTTAATTCGTCATATGTATTTTTCGTTAAGAGAATATTCGCGTTTTTTAATTAACCTACTTTCATATTTAATATTTATATTTCACATTTCGTATTTTCTTGCTTATTTTTTTGTTTGTTTAGAACTACTCGATGCTAAGTAATCTTTGGCTAGATCTTTAAACACTAATTTCTTACTACAATACATAAAAATGCTTTTTCCTTTATTTTTTTCACAAACAAATAATAATATTATGTTTATTAAAATCATGATTAAAAATGTAGTACTTAATAGTTTGTTTCATTTACTTATAGGTAAGAATCATAAGTTTGTACGTTACAGGGCAACGCAAAGCTACTAAGAAGCAACAACAATAACATAAAAATGAAGTTTTAAAAACTGAACCACATTTCTAAACTGCTACGAATAAAAAAGAAACAGTATTTTCTTTGAAATCTGATATAACAATAAAAAGAATAAAGATAAAGGACATTTTTAAAAATATTTGAACGAATATTTTATTTACACACTTCAAGTTATCCAAGTTAGATATTTCGGAAACTCATTTTCTAGATTCTATTGTTCCACAATTTTTTTTTAATCAACTATAGATTCCAGTACGTGTTTTAAATTTATGAAATACACATTCAGGTTTATAGTAAAAAAAATTCATTAGATAAAATAATTAACAAAAGTTTTATTATAACTTTTATGGATTTATCACCAAATTCGGTACAATTCGGAAAAACGATAATATCTCGAAAAGCGAAACACTTGTTATAACACTATATAGTATGTTCAAAATGATCTCACTTATCACCCCCTTTCTTATATATATCTGTGAAAACACCATATACAGTGCCGTTTTTAATTGTCCCTCCTCCTCATCTTGAAAAATATTGTCAAAATATGCATATAGGTGTCCTGATGGAGCCGTCATGCCCCACCGGGGGTTACCAGAGCCCAATAGCTTTAGAAAAACCGGTAAGCCTCTCTGGTCTGAAGGACTTTAAGGACGCTCGGTGAACTGAAGGTGTTACCCAAGTATTTGAACATGGCGCGCGTGAGTGCTGGGCACTCACCCCGACCACGTGGTCTACGGTTTTATCCTCCTCCCAGCACCACCGGCATTCCGGGTTGTCCGCAATACCGATGGTATGGATATGGCTTTTTAAGTGCCAGTGTCTGGTTAATAGACCTGTCACTAGCCGAATTTCGTATCTTTTTAGGCGTAGTAAATTTTTCGTGAGACAGGCAGAGGGCCCACCTATGTGCGCTTTGGCCCGTCTCATACCACGGGACTCAGTCCATCTTCGGTGGGTCCACTTGTCCAGCAGACCCTTCATTGACGCGACCGCTACGCATTTCGCGATACCAATTATAGGCTCCGGCCCTATCGGCACATTCGCGGATCCCAGTCTGGAAAGAGAGTGTGCTTCCTCGTTACATGCATGGCCTGCGTGGCCAGGTACCCAGACGAGCTGAACCTTGCAGCCAAACTGCATCAGTTTTTCCAGGACTTTTATGCATTCTAGTACAAGCTCGGAGCTTACCTTTACGGCCGTGATAGCCTTAATGGCAGCTCTGCTGTCCGAGCATATTGATACGACTGTATTGCGGTGTCCGTAGCTTAGGATTTTCTGTCCGCATTTTAATACAGCGAATACTTTGGCCTGGAAGACAGTGGCGTGCTTCCCCAGCGAGTATGCCCTACTGGTATGTGGGATCCCACCATAAAGCCCCGATCTCTGTTATTCATTTTGGAGCCATCTGTGTACCAGATGGTTCACCTGTTTAGCAATGCAGGCCTGTTGGAATGCTTCCACTTTTCTCTTCCTACAATGTGCGTCATAAATCCCTTGCAGTCCATTGTCACTGGAGCCATGTAGTCATTGCCTATCAGAAGTATAGGACATTCCTATACAGGAATGATATGATACAGATTTTATTACAGAATATAGATTTTAGTGTTTTGTGCTTTGCATCATCCGCCCTAAAAACTCGGGCGCTTTGTCCTTTAAGCAGTGTTGTCAGGTCTCATACTTTTGCATGAGATCTCATGCTTCCAATGCCAATCTCATGTTCTCATGTTTTAAGTAGCCCACACATTGTGAGATCTACTTCGTGATATGCGCCGCAAGGCCAAAGTCTCTAATATCAAATCTCGTGGTGTGTGTTGCAGTATCAACCAGTTTTTGTATCGTGTGATACCGTCTCAATCAGACCGACGTGGGAGAGCCGCGAGGAAAAATCTGACTAGTTTCAACTTGTATGCCCAAGTCTCATCAATCTCGCGAGATTTCGTTGTGTTGAGAAATTTTTATAACTATTATAAGAGTAATCAAGAAGATGAGTAAGGAAAGAGAACTTTGGGAAGAATTTATTGAAATGTACAGGTGCAACCCATGATTATGGGATGTGAAAGGTATAACGTATATGGATCGAAATTTAAAAAATTTAGCGTAAACTGACTGGTGGAACAAAGAAAAATACATAACATGCGTTGTGTTTTTAGAAGAGAACTGAAAAAAGTACAGAAGTCGAAGCCTACAGGTACAAAAGCTGATGATGTATATGTACCCAGCCTTTGGTATATTAACCTGTTACGTTTTATTTCGGACACTGAAATCCCTAGAAAAGGAATTAAAACTATTAATAGCGAAGATGAAAGTCAGACAGTGAAATAACAGTAAGTAGTTTATTATTTTATTTAAGACATTTTAGTATAAAAAACTTAATACTTTTTAAGCGACAATCCTGTCCTGCCTGTCCTGAAAATCGGTTACTCCTCTATTATTGAAATAATTCTTAAAATTCTTAAAATCTCGCAGATACATTTGAAGCACGCGCTATTCGTTGCAGAGGTATAAGTTCTCCTATTTCTCTCCACTGAGCAGGTATTATTTCGCCTTACCGGTCCCTTATATATGTGGCTGAAAAGCTACTTATCTAACCGTAGGCAGATTATTAAACTATGCAATTTTGAATCAAATGAAGAACAGACTCTATCTGGTCTTCCCCAAGGATCTCACTTCGGGCTGTTGCTTTTTAACATCTTCATCAATGATATTGGAAGTTGTTTCATGAATAGCTACTATTTGAAATTTGCGGATGACCTAAAGGTTTACCGTAGAGTCTCAAATTTGGATGATTGCCTCAAACTTCAGCTTGACTTAAATAGGCTTGCTGGTTGGTGCACTGCAAATAATATTGTCTTGAATACCAGTAAATGTCATTGCATACTTTTCTCTCGAGGTACAGGCCAGCTTAATCATATTTATACTATTAATGGCACTCCTCTGGGAGTGTTATCTAGTGTGAAAGATCTTGGTATAACTTTGGACTCCAAGTTAAATTTTTCTCTTCATGTCACAACAACTGTATTAAAGGCTATGCAAATGCTGTGTTTTATTAAGAGGTGCACCAGAGGTTTCCAGGACATTGCTTCCATTAAGCTTCTTTACTGTGCACTAGTTAGTCCTGACCTATATAGAATTTTTAAGACTGTTGAAAGCCCATGTTCTGTGAATTTATTCTGTGATGTGAAAATATTTAAGTCAAATTGTACCCTATCTATTTTTAAGCTTTTTATCAGGTATTATTGATTTTTGTACAATGTGTAGTGTAGGTTAGGTTTTTATTCTCTTGTAAAATGTTTTATATTATTGTAAATTGGGCAATTACTACATCATATACGCAACTGTTGACAGCATTTCGCAGATCAGCTATTTTAGTTCGCAAACCACCCGCATTATGAAAGTATACATTTAATTTTTTGGAGTTTGCTTAATAACATTATTCCTCTTTTGTTGGACCACCTTAGGAATGCCATTAAAATATTGTATGTATAAGTTCTGCTCATAAGCATTTTTATTTGCTTACGTTGAATAGGTGTTAGGTCAGCTTTTATTTTAATTTGACAATTATCAAGTGATTTACCATTTTTTAAAACAGACGATGCCAGCTTACTAGGGAAAACTACTCCTAAAGGTCTCAATTTGTTTTTGTTCAATTTGCCAAGACGATTGGCTATAAAACTTGGACAGGTAATATTTAGTCTTAGAAAGCATTCAGTTACATACTTCTTGTCATGGTATATACGAGCTTTGGATTCTTCGGCATTACTTTCAGAGACATCATAAAAAAAAATATCCCTGGATCTGGAAGCTCTATCGTGCATTTTCTCTTAAATCTCTGCAGGGGTCTGCTCAGCAGTCATATTAGCCTTACTTAACCTCTGAGATTTTAATTGATGCAACTCATACTTGAGGTCTTGAAAGGCCTGTGTGAATAGCCTTGATTTCATCCAACAGAGATGTCAACTTAGTGTTCTGATCATTAATAGCATTAAAAATATTTAATATGATCAAAACAACATCCGACATCTTAATAGAATATTGAGATGTTGTTGTTGTTGATGTCTTTTGTTTGTTTACTAGACGATCTTGAATTTTCTCTCCCAACCTCGAAGAGTCGTCAGCTGTTTTAGCAAATTGATCCTGAGCACTGTTCGAAGCAAACGGCTGCGAAACACGTTTACGGGCTGTAACGAAATCGCTGTTAATCATCGGAGGCGACGGCAACAAGTCGGGCTGATGACCAGACAGTACTCGACCCGACAAAGATGCCTGTTGATCTTGAACCTGATCCGCGCTTGTGTGATCACTCTTTCTAGCTTGCGTGACAACTTTATTAAAACTGGCAGCGGAAACGCCGCTGCAGCCCCTTTGGAACCAAGAATTACACAATCTACACTCAACTGAACTAGAGTTTGATGAAAACCCACGACGACATTTACAGCAACTACTCACGTCAACCATCTTTCGAGATTGGCGAATATACAGGATAAAGAACTGGAAATAAATAATTGTAATATGTAATATTTATATATGTTTCATTATAAATTTTTGGAGTAGGATATAAATATAGTTTTTTAAGAATTATTTTTAGTATTTTATTCGGCATTATCTGAAGACGACTCAAAGAAATGTGATACATACTGCCCCAGAGTAATATTCCATATCTGAGTATTGATTCCACTAAACTTTAATATATGGTTATAAGCATACTTCTGTTTAAAATATTTCTAGTGGCGTAAAATTTGTAAACTAAAATATTATTATTTTTTTGTGAAATGTGCAATATGTAAATCCCATTTTAAGTTACTTTCGATGATGATTCCCAAATACTTTACATTTCATGCTTCATAAATTTTATCTTGTAAAGTTTGAATATCTAAGTATGAAAACAATGGTCGATTTATTCTAGTCTTTGAAAATGTCATGTAGTTAGTTTTTTGGACATTTAAAGTTAATTTGTATACATCAAGCCATTTTTTTACAAGCATAATTCCTCTTTGAGCATATTTTTTTGCCTCCTTCCATGTATTCATCAAAAGCAATCACGGTGTCATCAGCATATGAAATGATTACACCATTTATGTTTAAATTTGTAATTGAGTTGATATATAAAATAAATAACAGGGGACCCAGAACAGTTCCTTGTGGAATTCAAATTTTTATTCTACATGGGTCACTTAAAGTATTATCTATTTTAATATACTGCTGCCAATCTGCAAGATAGTTAATAGAACAGAATACTATCTATAATACTCTGTATGATAGTACTTATATCGTTAGTTTTAAATATTATCAGAAAACATTACTTTATTTAGTTATTTGTCTGCAAGACCAGAATCTGCACTGCTGAAAACTGAATTTGTTAGGCTGTTATTTGCATATATAATTTTGTATTTCACTTATAAATACTTTATGTATTGTATTTTTGCATTTTAATAAAAAAACTTTTATTAATAATATGTTATTATCCTCTATTTAATCTATGTTTGTGTTAGTAAAATAGAGATATTATTAACCTAATGGTAATGTCTTTAGATGGATGATTAGAAAAAGCACAAAAATCTCTAATCAGGCATAGTTCAGTGCTAACAAAATACTTTTAAACATTTTTACATAATTCTAATTGATATATGTTACAATATATCAGATTGACTCGAGTTATCTAATATCTCAAATACCGTTTCATATACCTTAGCGAAATTTTCGAAATTCTTATTTGTTTCCACTCTGTTTGTATAGAACCAATGTAGCAAGGAGTTTTTCTATGTTTGAGAAGAGAATCCGAGATCGTTGTTCTAATTAACAAGAACACAAAAACTTATTATTTATTGTATTTCTGCTCTTGTATTAATTTTTTAATTTTGTATTATTTAAGTACACCTGAAACACTTTGTAATTTGTGGATATTCCTTTGGGTTTCGGACTGTTAATATCCTATTTTTTTTTGATAAATAAAATAAAATAAAAATAAAATTAAATTATTGAATAATTTGTATATAATTTTAAGTAATTATTTTTCAGGAAAATTAAATAATAAATGTATTAAATTGTTTTATTTCCACTTTGAAACTGATGATATGTAGTACACTATTTTTAACTAATTATTGCAATATATTAAATTATTTAGATATTTAGATATGTAAAATAAAGCTGAAGAGTTAATTTTTTACTGATCAATATCTGATGCTAACAGCTAATCAAAATGATCTTATTTTGTATTTAATTATTGATTTATTTATTTAATAATAAAATTTGAATTTTCCCATCTTAATTTACCTACGCCTTTCTACCATTTTGATTGGTCCCATTAGGTACGTCACTGTCAAGTTAGTTCTAACAGTTTCCGTTGCCAAGCGAGAGGGCGCCAGCAGATTTGTCAGAAGAATATCTATCATTTCGTATGCAACCATCCTTTCTCTATATTTCTGTATTTTGTGAGAAGTATTTTTAACCTTAATTTGTTTTTTCCACTCAAAATATCTCTTAATCTCTTATTCTCTAATTTTCAATAACATTCCAAAGATCAGTAGTCAAGGAAGTGGAATTTGCTCAGTAATAAACTCCCTCATATGAGAAATCCAATACAAAATTGTTAGTAATGATGGCATCAAAATTTTTCAAATCTGTAATATTAGGACCTCCTGGATCAGGAAAGGGTACTATATCAGCAAGAATAGTAAATACATTTAATTTAGAACATGTTTCTAGTGGAGATCGGCTTCGTCAGAACATTAAAGAAAGGACCTGTATGGAAATTTCACTGTTTCTACAAACTATCTAATCATAGTAATTTTAGCAATTGGTTTAGAAGCTGAAAAATACATTAAAGGTGGAAAACTTGTACCCGATGATGTTATGATAAAGTTTATATGTGAAGATTTGAAACAAACAAAATCTGGGTGGCTCCTTGATGGTAAGTTATAAAATTGAGCATTTTTTACTAGAAAGTAGTGTTTAAAAAGAAAAGAGATTTAATTTTGATGCCCTATCACTTAATAAAGTACATTAAAACACAGCATTTTATGACTTTTACTTTGTCTTATGATATGACTTTAGACTTACCTATTGCATCAATTTATGACCTTTAGTTAGTGTTAAGTTTTGGTGTTCAATATTAATGAAATTCAGTAATTAATTAGTGTTTTAAAAATATAGACAGTGTTTTTGCATTCTAACCTATATGTATTATATGGGTTTGAAATCCTATGTTAAGTGCAAAAAGCCATATTTATCTGTGGATGCCTAGGTAAAGCTATATCGCCATCCTAAGATGCACATTGCCTAACTCACAAAATAACAGTTTTTCAGGAGAGCCTAAAAACTTTGTCAATTGTTATTTTAATAAGAACATAAAATTTGATTATGTTTTAACATTGCATGTTTTTAATAAGGTTATTGTTTACGGTATATATATATATATTTTTTTTTTTGCTACATTTTTAAATGGACATAGGCAATTTGCCTTCTCTTTTTAAATTATAATTTTGGACTTGGGCCATTTTCGTTTATTAGAAAAGTAAAGTAAAGTAAAGATTCTAAACAAAAAAAAACTAAATTTGGGATTAGTATATAATAGTAATAGAATAATTAACATTTTATAAGTGGGACAAATTATCGTAAAAAGCATAATAGTCTTTATTTAAAGACAGTTTTAAATCCATTAAATGTTGAAATTTTTGCTTTTGAATTGGTATAGGTGCATTGAAAAGTTGGTGAAGGGTATCATACGATGAAACAGTTTTATTTTTATTCAAGCAACATGGCAAAGGTTTCCATTCTTCTGAGTGGTGAATTTTAAACCAGATGGAACCATCTGGGCTATAGAAAGAAAGAGAATGAAAGAAAATGTGCTATATTACGTAAGAATAATCTTGTGTACAAGCATCCTACAAGCTAAAAAAACAAAACAAAAAAACAATTTCAAAAATTGACAAAACAATGAACAAAATTAAACACAAGAAGACAAAACTTTTTGAACATACTTGAATTAAAGATAACTAAATAAATAAAACAATCAATTACTACTAAACCTATCATTAAAAAAGTCATCCAGGTTATAATATGCCTTAGCCAATAAAAGCGTCTTTAATTCTTTTTTAAATTTCTTAATATCCAATATATGTCTAATACATAGAGGAACATGATTGTACATTTTTTTACTCATGTAAATTAATTTGTTTTAATGAGTTTTTGGTAAGGGAAGACATAGGAATAGGTAGGGGAACATCATTTACACGACGAGTCAAATGGCCAGTGTCAGAGGGTAGTTTGGGAATTTTGTGAATAAGAGCAGCTGTTTCTAAGATAAAGAGTGAAAAAAGAGTTAGGATTTTTTCAGAAATGAAGAGGGGTTTGCAAGAATCTCCTAACTTAGCAGAACACAGGTATCTAACTGTTTTTTTTTGAATAACAAAGACAATGTTATGTAGCCCCTTATTGGTTAAACCCCAAAAAGGCAAGCCATACCGAATATGAGATTCAATAAGTGAAAAGTACACTGAACGTGCAACCACCCCTCCCAGCTCTTGTTTTGCCATTCTTACTGCAAAACATCCAGAAGATAATTTCCCAGCTAAATATAAAATATGATCTCCAAACCGAAGGCGACCATCAATGATAATTCCTAGGAACTTGCAGCACTCTTTATTCTGCAAGAGGGAATTTTTGTCAAACATCAGACCCTGAACATCGCACTTAAACCCCATAATAGACGTCTTTGTTACATTAAACACGAGCCTGTTGGAAGCACACCACCCTGATAAAATCTGAAGGTCTTCAAGGATACAAGTCTTAATATAATCTGAATTTTTATGGCTCCATAGTATGGTGGTATCATCAGCAAACTGAACCACCTTGCCCTGCAGTTTCAATGAACTCAAGTCATCCACATACAGTAAAAATAACAGTGGTCCCAACACTGAACCCTGGGGAACGCCGCATTTTAGGGATCTAGAAGCAGACAAACGCCCAGACACTGTAACCTTCTGAGTACGATTTGATAGATAGGACTCAAACAACGCTACGCCCCTAAAACCATATATATCTCAGACAGCTCTTATGTCAGTGACAGCTGCATCACCTGTAGTCCTTCCTGGTCTTATAGAATTAAGAACTTGCATTTCCTCAGAATTTAAAAAAAATGTATAGTCTAGGTACTCGACAATATAGGGTTTTGGATTAAGACGTGCTGATTGACATACTTCTACATAATCAGCAGGGATATTTATAATTTTCCTTTTCAGCTTCCTTTCAATACTTGAGTGCATGGGATCGCATTCCATTTGCGTGTGCCGCTTTTCAAGGTACTTCTGCTCAATTGTTGTTTTACATTCTTGTGATAAGTTTAAAAGGGCGCTTGAGAGCAATGCATTCCTGTTCTGACAGGTGCAACCATCACTTTAAAAAATAATTTTGGTTAAAGCTTCATTTTCTGGCATTACGTGGTTTCTGACAAAGCTATACAAGATTGATGTAAAAATGTTGTCTAAAAATGGCTGTCAGTCCTCCTTGTCCCTCGTGCCAAATGTAGCAATAACCATCCTTGGTTTTAAGATTAAATATTGTAAAATTGTGGACAACCAGTTTTGTCTTGTAATATAGACATACATTGGACTTTAGGATAATAATACAGATTGCAGACCCATTGTGTATTAACTACAACTTTCTGCTTCTTTAACTTTTTGTTTTTCGTTTCGTGCTTCTTCTTTTTTGACTTGATGTTCTTCAAATATATCTTGGCTGATATTTCCCGTCTTAAAGGCTACACATTTGTCGCATTCATCTTTTTTTGGTGAAAATAATGCAATGTTTTGATCTTCAATCATGTTTGTAAAAGATGCAACAGATAATGGTAACAAGTTGTTCTTGGTACACCATTCATTTTTATACAGCCTATAATGTTCTAATTTGGAGGTGCAAACCGGCTCTAAATAAAGCTTCATAGTAAACTTTGTACAATAATGCGACTCCATCTTCGGTAAGCTATTTAAAAAATAAATTAAGTCCTCTTTTTGTTTGTTTATTTTCACCTGCCTAGGATTATTTTCTTTTTATTCTCCAATATCCTTGGCACTATCAATATTTTTTTCAAGAAGCCAATAGCCAACTGTTCTTTTTGGTATGCCTAGTGTACAAAACGATGTTTTGCAGACCTTTAACCTGATACTTTGCTTATTAAGAAAGTGTGAGTATGAATACACTCGTCTTGACTGCTCCTCTTGTTTTTGGTTTCTAGCTCTTTTAGCTGGACATTTGTTAACCAGTGTAGTAACAAAGATTTGCTTCTCAGACCACGACAGCTTCCAAAAGTGATCAAAAACTTGAGCTCTATCTTCTTCTGTTAAATCTTTGCAATTTAGGCCACTTTTGTTTTCACATTTACACCTCTCTCCCATACTCTTATTTTTTTTAACTATCTGGTAGTCCCACTGTCCTTCATTTTTTCGCTTTCCTAAATATTCTTTCCCTGATTGCCTTTTAAGTTTTTCTTCCAGTCATTTTGAATTACCTGACTCTTTCTTCTGCTTCTACTTTTAACTATTTCTTCATTTCCTCGGACTCCAGCCTCATCATCTCTAGACACAACGCCGTCACTTTCTTCACTATCGCCTTCAGTGTCGGAAGAATCAGGTTCTTCTTCTTGTAGAATATCATAGCTTGGGTCAGTTGAGTCATCATCATTGGTTGTTTGCCCCTCAACATTTTCTAAACGAGCCTCACAAGATTCATCACCACTGTTAGGAAGTTGCTCAGAAAAATCCATTGTTGGAACTTGCATATTTTCGGAACTTTCATGTAGGTTTTTAACAGCGTCATCAGCCATTTTAAGCAATTCATCATCATTTAGTGCAGCTCCGAACTCTGTGAGAACGCCGCCGCCGTCCTCATTAATTTCCATCACAAAGTTAGTAGAAGGTTCTAGCTCTAAAGTTTCTGTTGTTAAGCTTACGCCAGCAAGGGATAACATTTTGGATGCTCTGGACCGCGGATCCATTCTGCAAAAAATCGAAATTTATAGTCCTAAAGTCAATACCGACATACAAAGAAGTATTTTTCGAAAATTAAGACAAAGATATGAATAAATTATTTAAAAACGTAGCCTTCTGAAAAAATAAGATTTTTAAAAGTTGTAATTTATTTTCTAGACTACAATACTCAACGTCCAATTAAAAGTTTAATTTAAGTGGTAAAAAAATTGACAATAAAGAACGCTCAAACTTTTACCTAAATACAATGACAAAACAGAACGCCTAAATTTGGACCCGAAGTCCAATGCACAGCATAAAGAAACCAGCAGTCTCACTTCAGTAAAAATACATTGGCTTGAATAAGCGAGTTCGGTGCATGTGTACTAACGCAGGCGCGGCATATTTGCTTATAGTAGGGATGCCGCTGACACTCGCTACGGTCCACGCGGCTTTTGCCTTGGCTAGAGCCGGACTTAAACATTTTTTTAGATATTATTATCTTGTAAAATAAAAATACCTACATAGTACAAATATTTATTTTTTAATATTAATAAAGTTCATACATTAACAAAATATTTAAACAAAAATAAACATCGCATTTCTACATCTAACAACGACGATATAGGAGAATACGTGCAGAAAGTTAATTAGGTATGTACCATAAATTTAAGAAACCATTTTTTGAGTAATTTTAAAACAAAAAGTTCATATAAACATATGTCCAGAAATTCTTCGTTCTCAATATACAGGGTGTTAAAATTTAACAACAACTAAAATATACGCCACTGACTTTTGTGCAATTTTTATTATGTTCTGTGGATTATACAAATAAAACTTTTTTGTCTCTTGAATTGAGTTTGGTGGGATTGCGCAGTAACGAGGTAAGATCTACTAACAGAAGCCACATTAGATGAATGTGGGAAGGTTTTAACTAAATCTGAATAAAATGAATAAAGTTAGTTACAAATACCGGATGTAAATATTTTTCAAAATGTTTACCTTGGCATAATTCTTTGGTTGAATGGGAAGATGTGCTTTCTAGTGCAGGAAACAAAGTACCTACAGAAGCTACATCGGATGATTGTGGTAAAGTTTCATCTAAAATTGAATAACATGTATAAAGTTAATTATAAATATCGCATGTAAATATTTCCAACATTTTTACCTTGACATAATTTTTTCGTTGAATGCGAAGATGTGTCTTCTAGCGTTGGAGAAAAAGTTATAACAGAGTTCACATCGGATGAGTGCGAAAAAGCTTCATTTAAATCTGAAGAAAATGTTTAACATTAGTTTAAAATACTCAATGTAAATATTTTTCAAAATTTTTACCTTGGCATATTTTTCTGGTTGAATCTGAAGATGAGCCTTCTAGCGCTGCGAATAAAGTGGGCACTGCATTTTTTGTAGTCTGTTTTGTAAATCGTTTAGAAACATCTTGTTTTCAAAATGCCTCCCACAAATTTTATAAGAAAGAGTATGGAGGTTCTCCTTTGTTATCAAAACTTCTCTGCTAGAAGCAATTGCCCAAATTCTTGCCCCCATGCGGCATGGCTAAGGATGCTATTAGTTCGCTTACATTTTCGAGCGGAGTGCGACTGCTGGTTTCTTTATGCTGTGGTCCAATGTTTTCTTTCTATATTATACAAGACAAAACGGTTTGTCCACAATTTTTCAATCTTTAATGTTTAAAACAGCACAGGCTTAGTTAGCCCTTAGAAAATACAGAAAGCAATACCTATAACAAAAATTGAACATGACACCCCCAAATTGCGCCTGCGGCGTGCTTTTTTCCTATCTTTTTTCTGGCGGGGAGGGGGTGTAAATATAGTACCTCCCTTAAAAAAAAACCTATAACTACGCTTTTGTAACCATGTAACAGATATTAGCAATTTGCCTAACTGCGTGCATTTACCATTTTTTATTATAATAATTAAGGAAGAAATTTGCCTAACTCCACGCCGATGTTAAAACTAGTTAAAACGGCAAAAATTCGTTAGATCTTTTATCTAATTATTATATTAAAACTATTACAGTTTAGCTTAAATTCTGATTTCACTATTTAAAAAAGTTTTTTACTTAACTTTTTAATTTAAAGAGGCACTGAAACTGAAACCACGTTTTGTTTACATTCAACGATTACGGTTTCAATACAAATATGGGACTTAGGCAAAATGCGTATTTGTTTTTGCATATATTAGTTTTATACCCAACCCAACCCATCCTGGGTCCAATATGGATTTTTATGAAGGGCATTGTCAGTTGATATTCTCAAGCAACAATTTTCAAACTCTTTATTATTATAGACAAATTCAAAGACTTTATTATTACCTAACTCAAGTGGATTAATACTTGGGGAATTCTATTCTTACCTTATTTTTAGCAATGCATAAAATTTATTAATAACTTCTAGTGTGTTTAAAATGCTATTGCGGCATGATAAGCTGGATTACGTAACACTATATTAGTCCTAATATTATTATGCCAGTAGCTATCATGTTGAGTTCTAGTATAGTGCTCCTGACTATTTTCGGAAAAGACCACTCTTATATTAGATTTTTGGACTTAGGATTTTGTTGCGCTGTATGTGGTACGTTTAATGGTAACTAATCTCTTTTGAACACAATAGTTTTTAAATTTATTGAAAAGATATTCTCGCCCATTATCAAAATATAGATTTGTTACTTTTAAATTAAAATGTGCTTCACTATTCAATACAAAATCTTGAAACATACAGCTGGCGTACTCGAAGTATGTTTCCATTCCTTAAAAGCTCATTCACTCTGTCGGCGACTTAAGCGCGTTCTTGGTAAGCCAAGCGACGAGAACTATAGACCACAGGAACATGATCGTAGTAATATGGTTGGGAGTTATGTCTAGAAGTATTTAGCAAGGTTTTTAAATGCAACTTTAAAGTATGGTCCAATCCAAGTTGCTGTATTTGTATCGTACTTAAACTACTAAAAGTTAAAACTATAGAAGGGTCTGGTCGCTGATAATATAGTTCAATTTCATCCACACCCTTTTTAACACATATATAGGGCTGAAAAATAACATCTAGGCCAATAATAATATCGATGCCACTATGAACAACTCTATCAGGAACAACAACAAAACAAATGTCAAATGCCATCATTGGTAAAATAACAATCAAATCACAAGCACCTATATAGCAAAAACAACGTGAATCCCAAATCCAACATACGTACCCACTTTGTCGCTCGATTTCATCACTCTATGTGATGTTAATCGGCTATTTTATTAAGCAAACATCGGCACCACTATCAATGCAGTATACATAATAAGGAGCGCTATTATTACATAATACTGTGGCTATTGGTGTTTCGACAACTTGGCGTCATTTTCTTAAGACAATGGCTTTTTGTTTCTCATTTTTGTACCAGCAATTTTCCTCAATGTGGCCCATTTTTTTTGCAATGGATGTATGTTGGAATTTTGATAGTTTTCTTAAACTCTTGTAAAATTTCGTCCTGCTTGGAAGTTATTTTGCAATTATATTGTTGATGCCCCATTTGGCCAGATTTAAAACATGTACCTGTAAATTCTGCAGATTGACGAGGTCTTATTTCGGCGGTAGGCTCTCTCACATAGCGCTCATTTCGACGAGAACCAAATAAACCCACTACAACTTTTTTTCACGGCGAACATCACCTCAAACTCCAAATAGCTTCAAAAGCTCACGTTCGCACCTTAGTTTTTGAATTCTAATTGCAGAACGTGTTTCGCTATCAGCACGTTTAGGCCATATTCAACCATACTGAGTACGGTATCCCATAGCAGTTGGTCAGAAAATCCACGAATGCTTCTTAACTTCTGGTTTTCATCATCACAGAGGGACTCACAGTCAATGCTACGTAGTGTAGCTGCCATAAAAGTGCAAACAACAACTGTCTCTTTATCAGGAAATTCAATAAAAAGATCCTCGCAAAAATGTTCTCAGGCTCTACTAAAAGGCCTTCAATCACAATAAACGCGATAGCCTCGATGACGTAATGCGTCGCCAGGTTTCGCTATCAGTAAAATATCGCTTACGTGGAATTCCTGCTTAAGCTTCGTGCAGTCATGTAAACACTTTTTTATTGGGTAAGCACTTTTATCGGGGTCAAAGCTAGAAATTCGAAATGAGGAATGTGGCACGGCGGATCTGACGACAGGAGTCCGCGCTCTTTCGTCATCGACATTTTCCGTCGACTTTGCAAACATCGCCATCTTGAACTGATATGCCAACATAGCTAGTTGTTTTTGTTGGGCGACAACCAAATTAATTAAAGTTTCTTGCCAATGCACATTTGCACGTTTTGGGCCTGATGCACATAGTTCATCTTCAAAACTATCACTATCATCCTTCCTAAACAAGGGTTTACAACTTTCACCAAAACCTTCTGCCATTTTAAAACTGCTTCGTTCGCACTTAGTTTTTGAATTCTTATTTTTAACTGTGTTTTTTTACACTTTAACTGAGCACCGTACGATCCCACTTCTGATATAAACTCCACGGGGGTAGATTGAGGTTTACGCCTTAAATAAAGGTCACTACTTTTCAATAATACAGTTTATTAGGCCGATAACTACAGATGACGTAATGGGAACTTAACGCGACTCTCATACTATGGAGTACCATCCTAGTTCCCCTTTTTGTCCCGCATTTGCTTAGCTCGGCCATCCTGGTGACTTAACGTTTTTGGTAGTATAGACTGGGTGCTTTTAAATATCTGCTTACATATCTTTTATATTAAGCTGACTCATTAAATTTTTTTTTAAATTGGTCATCATCAAAACGTGCAAACCCAGTATCTTGCTGACGGTTTTAAACCGTATGAGGATTTATTTATCTTCTTGATTTAATATGTCGTTTAGATAAGATGTTTTCACGTTCATTTGATGTAACAATAAATTATATTGATTTGCTAGAATTATAAGTAGTAAAAAAGTCAGTCAATCAAGAATCGACCCACCGGGCAAAAGTTTAATCATAATCTAATATATATTGTTGACTAAAACTTTGAGATACTAATCTTGCTTTATCTCCCTGTGGATTTCCATAGATATCGTTTTTCAATGTTGAATATCCACTTACAATTATCTTTTATATTTTTATTTATAGGTTTATCTACTAACGACCATGTATTGTTTATTAATAAAGAATTTATTTATTTATTAATAAACATCAATAAGTAAACAATAAATAAATTCTTTGGGTATGGCGTTTGTACACTGAATGTGTTTATTAAGTTCTAGTCACAATGTTTTAACTCCTTCAAGTAATGATATTAACGTTTCGAAGTTTGTTTCATGAAAAATAACGTCACGTGCAATAATTTTATTTTTTTTGGGTATCCAATATTTCATTGGTTGATAGCCAACTAAATGTTTGCCATCTTTGTGTATTAAAACCACCTCAAATAAATATAATATCATACGTTTCTTTTCTCCTTTTTGTATGGGATATACAGTGTATAGGTCTCTAAAATATATACCTCTAAAATATTAACGGTAAACATTGTGGTCGTAAAAATTATTTAATCAGTGACTGTTATTTTCACGAGAAAAATCAGGAAAAAGGATTTCGCGACCTTACTTTTTGAATAATTTGTACTGAACCAGATAGTGAAAAGGGTTTTGCTTTCATGATAAGGAGTCTGACTCTACTAGCAAATAAATCGGCCACAAATTTAAAATTTTTATTCGATTCCGGTGCGCATATACATATTTACCCTGTTCAAATATAAATAATTTTTTTAGCATTAAAATATATATATATATATATATCTCCTATATAGCTCCTATATCAGTATTTGTGCGCCAATCAATTTTAAAGAACACCTTCAGAATC
The DNA here is from genome assembly GCF_022605725.1 of Anthonomus grandis grandis. Lineage (NCBI taxonomy): Eukaryota > Metazoa > Arthropoda > Insecta > Coleoptera > Curculionidae > Anthonomus > Anthonomus grandis. Next base: position 6,970,471 of record NC_065567.1, read on the forward strand.
CTATTTTGCAATATCTGCATTCTATTGAACTATACCTAACCACATGAACCCCACAAAGGGAGAATATATCTGAAATGCGATGGGAAAAAGGAATTGTAAATATACACCTTGCTCTTAAATGTAAAAGTCTCGAACTGCGGCTAGCATTGGAAGAATTTTACTAGTTACATGCATTATGTGTTCCCTCCAATTCAAGTTTTCAGCTATAATAAGCCCCAATGTAAAATATCGACCAGTCAAACCAGCACCCCTAAGACTGAACACATAAAGTGAGTACAACAGTGGCCCAAGAACCGAACCCTGTGGAACTCCACACTCGCTCAACTCAATGCTACTGACCAACTGATCACAGCTTGTGGTCTGTTATATAAATAAGATTTTAGAATATTATAAACCGGCTCTCTAAATCCCATATTATGTAATTTTTCTAAAAGCACATTCCAGCTAACACGTCAAAAGCCTTTTTTAAATCAATAAATACAGCCACTACCAGTTTTTTATTTTCCAATTGGTTACTTATATCATTTACAAAATCCATCGTAACACTTAGCGTGTAACTATTTTTTAGGAACCCATACTGAAATTTATCTATGTGCACCTATTTAATTATAAATCCCAACATTCGCCCTTTAGGACCCGTTCTATTATTTTCGAAAAGATACTTATCAAACTAATTAGTCTATAATTACCCATAGAGTCTTGAGAACCCGGCTTAAAAATAGGCATAATTTTAGTGTATTTTAACTCATCAGGAAAAACTCCAGAAACAAAAACATTGTTAACTCGTTTTGTAAGAATTATAATCAAACTAGGACCCAAAATGCAAAGATTATTAACTGTAACCTGATCATCTCCAGGGGCAGAATTGCGTTTTAAACTATGTACTATATCTAAGATTTCCTTATCGGTAACTACTTCTAAATATAAACTATTTGCACAACCAATTTCATTAAAATTGAAAGTGTTACGAATATTGTGTGGAATGTTTTACGATTCCGTGTAAACCTCCTCAACAATTTGTTTACCTATACTAGCAAAATGGTGATGAAAACAGTTTCCAATTTCGTGAAAATCCGAAACTATATTATTGTTTATATTTAACTCCTTAATTCTATTTGACTTTGTTTTTTTTCTGTTTAATAAATTATTTATCACAGACCACTGTTTTTTTGTATCGGAGCCTGCGTTAGCCCATTTCTTTCGAAAATGCATATTTGTAAATAATTTAATTTAATTACTAATTCTATTTTTTAAGTTTCGAAATTGGTTTTTTATATTTATGTTATTACCATTTTTACCCATATCTATATACTCGATCTCGCTCTTTAATTAAATTCAATTATGACATCCGCTTTAAGTATTATAGTCTTATTGGCCTAAAATGGTTGAGGATATTGAATGATATGTTAACGCTTGAACAAATTCATACTGATCCATTTAAAATATATAATGAAATATTTTTAACAATAATTGATATATTTTCCAGATATAGAGAAGCATATACTCTTAAAAAGTTAACTGGCCCCAGCATTATAGAATGTTTTATGAACTTTATTTCTCACCATGGTCTGCTTCGAATAATTTGTGATCGTAAATTTCTGAAAGAAAACTTAAAAAAAAAACTGTTATAAAAGATCAAAGATCAACAAAAATTGAAAATCAGCAGCGGCTGCTGCCAGAGAGCATAGGGGCACGAACCACTCTATTTTTTTTATTAAAATAAAAATATTAAATTCACTTAAAATAAAAATAAACATGTTAAACTAATAAACCCCTTCGTAACCTCCATAATTAACCTCCCATCCAAGCCTAAACCGGCTGCCGGATCCGCCTGCAGCGAGATTTATCGGAAAATAATTTTGAGGATTTAGGCAAGAGTAAAATAATGAGTATTTTGGTGGTAGCTAAAGTTTACTTCCACAAGGTCTCGAATCGAATGCGCCCAATATGATGTCACGCGAGCACGTCGGCCAATAGTACGGGAAGTAGATATATTAATTTCCGCGCCCATGCGGGCTAGTCATGGCGCTTTGTCTGTGATTGGCTCAGATAATTAAGGCGCGTATTTCAATCTGATTATAAGAGGACTTATAGTATTTGAGAAAAATAAACATACGGAACACTTTACTTACGTAAAGAATATAATAATTAAAACCTGTGAGCATCATTTAAATAATTTTATAATTTTTAATACGTTAAATAAATTCAAAATAGTCCAAAATAATCAAAATAAATCATAAAAATAGAATAAACACCTTGTAAAACAACTGGGCGCTTGGGCGACTCCAAAGTAGAGATGGTGACGTGTAGACCTGAAATAATAAAAGTAACCTGAGCTCACTTATTCCCGTAAAATTAATTAATAATAAAAAGAAGTTAAGCAAAACTCATTAATATGAATAATATGAATTAATATGTTTTAAACTTGCTCAGTGATTTTACTTTTACGATAACCATTTAATTCATGTTCACCAACATTTAACCACTTAACTTAAATATCCCAAAATTCATTATTCACCAATTTATTATTTTTATCCGATTGTTAAATGTCCCAGTAACGACAACGTACTGATATTGAATGATATACAATCGTTCAATATGCCAAAACGTGAGCACTACATTACTCACAAACCGTAGCCAAAATGCTACCAAAAACATTATCATAAAACATGAGATTGAGACAGCAATCTCCGATCTAGACCACTTGACGATAACACACTTTGTACTGAGGGGTGCAATGGTCCCAGACCAGCTCAGTATCTTAACAAGAAACAATAAATAATCGTCACAACAACACAAGCAAGGCAAACAACAATCGGTCATTAAAATATGTCATTAATCAAATTTTTAATTAAAAAGGTAAAATATCGGTGTAATCAATAAGATAGAAATAAGCATGCTCTGTGATAACACTCACCCCTTTCTTGTAGTAAAACACTACACCAAACCAACACAGCTTATTTCACGTCGCAACACCCTTTATTGTTTTTATTAAATAACTTCACTCTTTAGTGACCAAAACTCAAATGAATTTTATAAACCAAATATTATAAACCCATAAAAATAATTCCCGAGGGGAAACGCTAAGTGTAAACCGTATTTGGTTACTTACGGTACCACTGAGCTAGCTTTAGTTTTGTAAATATCCTGGACCTCTTTTCGGTCAGACCGACAAATTTCATCTTAATGACTAAGAAAAATATTTCAATTCTTTAGAAAATAAACAGAGTCTTACAAGAAATTGTTTATTTTCAGCAAATGATCGAAAATACTTTTATTACATGATCTTATTAATTTTGCTTTTACTAAAATAAAATTTATCTCATTTCAGGCACTTGGATAGTTTTGAATTAATTCTCAGGCTGTACGACGGCTGTGTGCGATATGTTTAGACCTTCACACATTTTGCGTGCATCACATATAGCTAAAAGTTTTAACAGCTCTGCTTCACAATCTGGTGCTTGCACACAAATTCTGTTTCGAACTTCCATATTCCGAATATCAAATTCAACGAGACAACGAGAGCACAATATTCCAAGGAAAGTTGGGAAAAAATCGCTAAATCGACGCGAGTTTCGCGTTGCCGTATTCTACTAACGACAAAAAATCGGAACTCACAATAGAAAGGCAAACGCGTACCCTGGTAGCTGGTGTACCTTGTTCTGGGAGCGCAATTTCAAAATCATGGCGAAATGACGCCCAATCTCGCACAAGAGGTTTCCAGTGTTTATAGAAACGAGATACACGGCCCCGAAGAGCATCCCCAGCTTTTAGCACAATCAAAGTGTCTGATATCCCAAGTTCTGTTTTTATTCGGCTAACATCATCCATCCACTCATTAATGCTGAAAGGAGAGTCATCTGGGTCGAAACTCGATAAACGTATTTGTGCTGATGTAGCAGTATGATGAACCTCCGATATTACAACAGATGGTGCTTGTGCTTGAGTAGTTGGAACTTGCATAATATTTGCACATATGCTGCTAGTGGACGCCTGGGCGTTGGCTGCCATCGTAGACAAAACTTCCATCATTCGGTTTTGAATTTTTGTATTAGATTTTTGCTGCAACTCGAACAACATTTTCTCATTTACAGACAATTCACTTTGTTTTGTCACTAGTTCTTCCTCACTGCCACTACCGTTACCCGTATTGCCCGTATTCACATCGCGATTTTCACTTCCCGCCATTTTTGTTTTAGTCTGAAAATTACACCAAAACTAAGGTTCTTCCTTCGATTTTTAGCACAAAAAGAAGGTATCCCACTTCTGATGTAAGATTTAATTTATTTCCAGAAAAACACACTATTTTCAATAAACTGGTATATTAATTAACAAATTTAACAAAATATGTTGGCGTCAAACTGATCGCGGTCCGACTGCCTATACATTTTTATAAAACAACCGAATCTGCAGCGTCGCCATACCGGGTCGGCATAAAATTTCTAAAATCGCTTTGCTTTTTTCATCACTGTGTTCTATGTGGGTTTCAAAAAATCTTACTCAAATCACTCCTGAAAAAATGTCATATAAATCTCTTATTTTAATAATTATTAAGCAAATACATACCTACCATCTACTAAAATTTAAAATAGATTCTTTAATATGTATATTATGAATACTATGAAAGTGTCTTATTAAAGAATCGTAGGATGTAAACTTCTCTTTGTCCAGCCAAAGTTGTTTGCTCTCTTTTTCACTCTGTTTTTTATTATGTATATCCCTCATATGCCGATACAATGCTGAAGTAGAAGAAAACTACTTTCCACAATCTTCACATATTAATTTATGATCCCTAAAAAAATATGTACTGTAAATTAAAATTTCACAAAGGTACTTAATTTTAAAAGCACTTACGTGTTTATATCCATGTTCACCAAATAAAGGTGTAGTAAATTAATGTAAATATATTAATAATAATAATAATAATAATCTTTATTTAGCATAATAAAAACTACATATAAAATATAATACATTTTTACAAAGTTCAATGAAATTATAATATTTTTGTAAACCCAGTACATTATAACCTACTTTCATAAGCAGGAATAACAAATATCGAATTAATACATAAAGTGGTGTTTTGAATTTATAAGGCAACAAGATAATATAAGTAATATAATAATATCTCGGTCACACAAATTGTAAATAAACAACAAAACGGTTCAAAAACTCAAAGCTGAAAATTGAAAGTGAGGTTAGCAAACCACATCAACAGTCCCGCCGATTATTTCGACGATGCCCACCGACAAAATCCGAAGGCGATCCGAGATTTTATTGGCCCGCATGGGTGCGGAAATTAATGTATCTTAAGTAGATCTGTGGCTGCCATACCAATGTGCAGCGTCATGCATTTGCTGCGATCTCAAATGTTTGCAACCTTTCGGAGTTCTAAATAGTTTTTCATTGTGGAGCTCGTGTCGTCGTTTCGGCTGAACTTTTTTTTTAATATTAATAATATTAATAATGAATACTATTAAATATATTTTAGAAAATAGGCCACCATTCTTTGAAGAAAAAGTTGAAACTAAAAAGTTAGATCGTCCTACGGCCGATTTACAAATAAAATAAACGGTAGTATGCTGAATGTAATATAATAAGTATGGAATAAATTTTGAAAAACACGTACAGGAAATTCGAAATCATAACATTTATTTAGTATTTCAACAAACTAACAATGAAAATAATGATCAAATGATTAAACGAGAACAGAATTTCTTGCCTCTAATTGACTAATTTTAAAAGAATACTGCGACATTTAGATTTTTCAACATTAAAAAGAATTTTGTGTTAAGAACGACGATGGCTCGGGATAGATTTAATACTCTTGCTATGCTTTCAATAAAAAAAAACTTGTACAAAATATAGATTAAATGTTAGATTTTGTTTTTGAGTTTTTGTTTTTGTTCTCTAAATATTTTCACTTTCTACATTGCGGTTTCACCCGGCTTGATAATAGGATGTTTCAAACAGGTGAATTCTACTCGGCGAAGCCTTAAGTTTTAGGAGGATACGAATGTTGCAAAAATGTTTTTCTTAATGACTGTGGTTTTTTACCCTCCGGCGGATCGCCTACGCCGCCGCCGTCCCTTTTTTATCCTTCATTTCATATTACTATTTACTTACTTGTACCTCCAAATTAAAGCCACGAACCGCCACTGATTTGAATAATATGACTAATTAACATGACTTCTAATATCCCCAATATCTGCTTCTTTTATATGTAAATACAAAACCACCTGCGTGTGTTACTTCGCAAAAACACGATTCAGCACTTCTGGGAGTTGAAAACATCTAGTATTTCATCACTGGCCTGATTCTTCCATCGTGTATAAATTTAATAAACCAAATAATTTAGTTTTATGTTGCAAAATTAATCTATGTCCATTTAAGTTTTGATTTTTAATTAATAGTTATCATCATTTTTATAAATAAACGTTTTTTAAGTGAAATCCGAGTTTTTAATATATAACATATCTATCGTAAAGACGGAACAATTAACCTCACAGGGCATTACATTCAGCGGCTCTCTAAATAATATTAATTTTAAATTAAATTATTGTTATAAGCGGTAAAGGGATTTAAATTTATGATATTCATATAAAAAAAGTAAAATATATCTATTTTGTTAATAGAAATTTTTAAATTTTTTAAATTTGATGGCAGTCTGTTAATAAACAAATGTTAAAACCAGAACTAAAATTCACTTTTTATTTTTAGGCTTTCCAAGAACTGAAGCTCAAGCACAAGCCCTATGGGAAATACACAAATTAGATATAGCCCTCAATTTGGTTGTTCCATATTCGGTTATAATCGATAGGATAAAGGATAGATGGGTGCATTTGCCTAGTGGGAGAGTTTATAATCAAGGTTCAGCGAGTTTTAACCCACCCAAAATACGTGTAAGTAGTAACCTAACTGTTTAACCCCTTAAATATACAGAGACAGAAAATAAGTTCGAGATAAGCATCTTTATCGCAGGATCTAATATTCTGCTAATGGAAAAAAATTAAACCATGGAAAAATACGGAAAATTTCATATATTCTTATGTCTTATTGCTTCTAATGTAATGTCCTCAGAGTCCCCCAATTTCTAATGTTAAATCCTCAAAACGAGAGTGACTATCATCTTTTGTTATTGCTCTAGAAAAATACGAGAGATCCGTAACTATATGTAAATGGTAACTTGCTTCAAAGATTGCCGTAGTGTAGTTAGAGTTAACCATTAGGCTATTTTGTTATTATCCTAGACTATCTAAAAATCTCCATTTTATTGTAAGGCAATTTTTTATATAATATCTTCTCTTTACGTTCCTTAAAAGTGTCTATTTATACCCAATGCTTATTTCAATGTACTACGAGTCAGTTGTTAAAAATAGTGCTATGGTTGGAACCTTTGGTGTGACACTAAAATTACGACACAGTTTTACCACTAAACCAAAACTTTTTATTTTTCTCTCGACACGTGTTTCGCTATCGATGTTAGCATCTTCGGGAGAAGATTATATCTTTAAAAATTTAGAAGTTAGTGTAGAAAGTGTTATCAATCGCTCTATTGATGGCATTATGCCGACTCAAGGATTAAGCTGACTGAACGAAAAATGAAGAACCGTGGGACGGGAGAGAAACGCGGGCACTTGAGACTCGGCGGGCTCTGACGATACATTTATTACGGTCAACATTAGATGTTGTTATAATGTTTATTTTAATATTATTCATTTAGTTTAACTAGACCCAATATCTTCACGACATCAGTGATAATATTTTTTACATGTAGATCAAGTATTAGTAAATTTTAGTACTACAAGTTCTACATATTTTAATATTATTTATTTTATATCCAAAAGTAATAGGCATTTTTTTGTCTTATTGATATAATTTAACGCTTAATATCATTTTAACCAATTTATTCAAAGTGCACCATTTTTGTACTGCAACACTGTCTTATAAAAGTTGTATAAAATTTAAAATCAATCACAAAGAGTTAGTAATTGGGGGAACCCATGAGGAAAGAAAAAAATTGATGCAAGCGATTGAAGCAGCAAAGAAATTGCTCGATGTTAGTTTTGCCGGATGGCAGTATATCTCTCCCCTCATATGTTAATGATAATAAAGGCATTATTTTTTATAGGAGATACCAATATCGATTTAAATATATTAACCGAATATAAAGCCTTCCAACGAACATGATTAATCTGTAAACTAATTTGTGTAGATTCCACCACTAGCATACATCATAGACCACACATTTCTTCTTCCATACAAATTTTAAAATTTTGCATGCATAAAAACATAAATCAAGAAATGAAAATATGAGGTGAATTTTTTTGTCAAAGAAACTTTTTATACGGGGTATTTTATAAGTTATACACATTATTTACATACCGGGTGTGACAAAACGGTCCACCCTGAAAAATCTTGAAAAATAAATTGTTTAGCCAAAAACGACCAAACAAGTCAAATTTAATATTGAGGGGAACATTTATGGACATAAATTGCGTTTCTCTGACGTCATTCCCTCACCCACCAGAGCTTTCATTTAATTTCTTTAAAAGTGATGATCAAAATCATCTTTATTTAGCTCATGTACTAGTTTGCTTTTGTAAGCATGATATTCGTGTAATTTTAAAATTTTGTGAACGGTAGTTTTGCACACGCCAGATGCGGTAGCAATTTTTCGGGCAGATGTATTAGGTTCCTCCTCAACATGACCAACACTGCAATTTCTCACTGGATGTTGAAATTAATTTTTCTGTTTTGTACTGACTCTATTTGTTGAAATTTTCTTATTAAATCTATTACATGGATGATTACTTTTACAGGATGCTATTAAAAGCACGTGCTGCTGCTCTAGGAGACTTATTTTGTTGATAATAAAGACCCGCCTACTCAATTCTTTCTTGAAGCATATAAACCATTGTTATCAATACTATCAAAATCACGAGTATTAGATTAAACAAATAACTTCGTGCTACTGTTATTGCTTACTTCAACAAAACGATTATTGCCACTATTAACACATATTTTGTCGTCTAATTTTAACACCTAGATAATTACAAAAATTAAATTTATTCAAGCAACAAAATTGAAAGATTTAAACTTTTGAAGAATGTCAGCCACGTTTATTCAAACTTATATTCATACAGAACGAATTGATAAAATAAAAAAATAAAAATAGGGCTATGTAGAGAATAAAATTACCTTTCATTCAAGGTATCACTTGAGTCCTATTCCCATTAAAAAAATTGGCAAATGCAATTTCTGTCAATAAATGTCCCACTCAATATTAAATTTTACATGTACGGTCGTTTTTGGCCAAACAATTTATTTTTCAAGATTTTCAGGGTGTGGTCTCGGACACCCTATATTTTTGATAAATTTCGCTCTTAAAATGTAGATAATTCTAATAGCATTATTTCTCGGGATTACTCAGAAAATAGAGCATTTTTATTAGTATTTTTTACTACAAATCCCCACTTAATATTAAATTTTGTACAAATCTTTATCTGTGTAATCTCGCTGTGCAATAAATAGCCTTTAAAGTTTGTTCTAAATTTCTTCTTAAAATCTTTTTGGGAGATTTCAAGACAACAATTCCACAGTAGTGTAATTATCGAACATGTTAGTGCGAGCGTAACGTAAAGTGCTGTATTTCCCACAGAAGAATTGCAGGCCTGCTTAAGGCCTAAAGCAGTAACAAAGGTAAAGTTCTTTAAAGCGGCGGTTTTATCTTTTTTAGCATGTTTCCATAGGATCCAAATTTACAAAAATTCAGTCAAGTTTCAACCTCTTCTTACCTATCACGCTGATAAACTTCTTTTTCTTTGGCTTCCAGGACTACTTAGAAAACGGGCGGGTTTAATTTGCAAGCATGCTGAATTTTCTTCGCGGTTGCCGTTTTTTTATTGTCTTGGGATACATATAGTCTTTATATATTCCAAATACTCGTTATAGTAATCGTTTATAGTTAGTTCGGTATAGTCAGTTGGTTGAAGAAGATTAGTACCTTCTGTTTTTCTGATTCAGTTACATTTTTCTCTATTTGTTCTTACAAAGTCCTGCATATTTTGGATAGGATAGGTTTATCATAACCTGATATTAATCCATTTGTCACTAAAAACATTATGGGTAATACTGGTAGGTGACACCCATGTTACCGCATAAAGAAGCACCCAATTCGCTCAATTCTGTATTATAAATTAATAAATAATAAATATTAGACAGAAATTGTGTACATTCGTGATTTATTTGGTTTCTATATTTGTGTGTTTTGCTTTTTATGTATAGCTTTGTCTACAAAATTTTTTGATAATAAAGCATATTTGATTTGATTTGATATTTTTAGGGTAAAGATGACGTAACAGGTGAACCACTCGTACAAAGGGATGATGACAAGCCAGAAGTAATAAAAAAACGATTAGAACTCTATGATCAAATGACAAAACCTGTAATAGAATTTTATAGAAGAAAAGGCATTCTACACGAGTTTACTGGAAATACTTCTGACGAAATCTGGCCAAAGGTGCTTGATTGTCTTGTTGCATATATTCCCCTACAAATTACAAAAAGAGCTTAGTTCTTTTCAAATAGATTATAAATTATTTAAAATATGTATATAAAAGGGTTTTGTATTGTAGCGTTTCTACCATTTGTTAAGGTGTGAATTAAAATACTGGATGTACAAAAAGAGTTAACTGATTTATTTTATACGTACACACTAAAACGTTCCGGAATCCTCGCGTTCCTGCTGGCGTCGCCGCGAAGATTCCGGAATGGCGAAGACCGGTTGATGTTTTAAAAATAGAAATTTCGAAAAAAATGTGTTTCAATTTCCTCTTTCAAGGAAATACGAAAAAAACGAAAGTAGCAGTAAGGCAGGATTGAGTAGGAAAAAAAGAAATTCAGTAAGTTGAAAAAGTATCATATCAAATCAGTGTCACCAATATAAATATATTTTATGGTTATAAAATACCTTTAAACTTTCATAAATAAAATAAGACATGAAATTAAATGAATCAAAACCCCGTATTTACTAAAAGCTATCGGTATCCGGAAGTTCACAAGAATCAAGTGTAAAACAACAAGCATTCCATATCCTCGAACAACACATTATTCAAAATTCTTCTAGTCCTTCGGCCAGCACCATTTGGATTGTTCTAAAAAAAAAGACGCATCTGCAAAACACAAATGGCGCCTTGTTGTAGAATTCGTAAACTCGATTAGCATACAATAGATAATAAGTACCCTCTTCCACAAATTTCTGATATTCTCGACAAGCTAGACAAAAGCCAATATTTCACCACCCTTGGTTTAGCTAATGGTTTGGCGCCAAATCGAAATGGAACGCGAAGACTTACCCAAAACAGCTTTTTCAACTGAAAATGGTCATTATGAGTTCAGAAGATTGTTATTTAGGCTTAAAAACGCTTCAACTAGCTGCGTCAATCGAATTGTATAAATCCGAGTTTCTAAAACGGGAAGTTCAATATCTAGGACATGTTGTGACCACCGAAAGAGTAAAACTAAATCCCGATAAAATTTATGCGATCAAAAATTGCCGTTGCTAAAATCTCCAAAAGCCTTGATATCATTGTTCGGACTCTTGGGTTATTACCGCAGGTTTAAAAAATTATAAAGGATTTTGCAGAAATTACCAAGCCTATGACGACTTGGCTTAAAAAGGATAAAAAAAATAATTCCCCCCGAATTTCATTCAATCATTGTAAACAACTTTTAATAAACTCTCCAAAGCGCAAGCAATTTTGCAATAGGCGCAGTTCTTTCTTAAGATAATTTATATCATGACATTAAACGACACTGAAACTCGTTATTCTACCATCGAAAAAGAATTGCTGGCGATCGTTTGGACCTGCAAGTACTTTAAACCTGACCTATTCGGACGAAAATTTAGAATTTAAATCACTGATCACCGACCCTTAGTATGGTTATTTAACATAAAAGAAACTAATAGCAAGCTGTACGATCGCGTTAGTGTATACAACTATGAAATTATATATAAAAAAGGGCAATCAAAATACAAACACGGGCGCACTGGCAAGTAGACACAAGGCATCTCGCATATGCCTTAGGAAGTGAAAGCATTGCAAATTACCACGGTGGACTTGACTTGAAATGACATGGACTTGAAACACTTTTAGATAATTTTTTTATCCGAATAAACTCACTACAGATGAAATATCGTCAAGAAGGTTGAGAACCGCCGTGTAAAACCAAAAATAAAAATCCTTCAAAATATTCAATAAAGGTCATCATTTGTAGATAAAGTTCAACAAGAATTTAATAACTAACGTCAAAATAATAATTTAGATCAACCAGATAGACGTCCGGAAGTCAATGAAAACCAAAAATATTCAATAAATTCCGTTCATTCGACCAATGACCATTAAACGTTAAACGATAGAATGCCTATTTTAGACTATATAATAAATAATAAAGCATATCAGTTAATAATATCTAGAAATCTCCACAATAAACTTATAGTAAATGAAAATAAAGGAAGTGCAGTCATCGCGGGCGGTATTAATTAGAATGGAAATAATAACAGTAACGGAAAAATAAATACCATGGAAAAACTCTATTATTACTCAAAATAAACTATTATTGGTCTTCTATGAAAACTGGCGTTTCTATATATATAAACGATTGTGCGAACTACTAGGTTGTTTAAGAATTTTTTCTGCATTAGGTACATTAAGAGTATCTAATTTAGAAATAACAAGACTAATGGTCGATTACTTTGTAACCAAGGCGTCGCATTGGTTCTCCATTCGTTGCTAAGACGACAGTCCCTATCAGAGCGACACACCACAGAGAACAGGAAGAACGACCAGAGAAATGACTTCTTGCGTGCAAGTCCGAGCTAGAATTCTTTTTCATTTGTTAAATTTAATTAATAAAGTTTGTTTTATCCAAGAGTCAAGTAAGTTGTTGTTGAGTTGTTAAGTTTTTTAAGTTTTTAAGTTTTTTTTTTAAGTTGTTTGTTGTTAAGTTGTTGTTGAGTTGACTCTTGGACAAAACAGTCGTCTTGGCGAACAGATAGAGCAATAAAATGCGTGAATAACCTGTATTTCGATCCACCGGTCTTCGGCTGGGTTAGAGGAGGTTTGCTTGTATTTTGATCTGACTAAATTTTTATATTAGTATAGATATACTAATATAGTCGCCTGGAAATTTAAAATTTTATGGTTTTATACCAACAATAATGATTTACAAAATGTAATGGTTTATTAAGGAATAATAATCTTTTTTATGTCGGAAAGATTTTGGAAGAGTTCGAAAAGACGTTCCTAAAGGAAATTAAAGAATAATGACGGCAGGCCTAAGGATATCAGGTCAAAAGGTACCACTGTTTTTTTACTTTTGCATAAAGCGGGCGTGAGCACTTTATCTGTTCGGCGCGATGATTATAGAAAAAGTATACAGTCCACATGTTATGTCAAAAATAGTCCGGCAAAGTCTTGCCGATGGACTACAGAGGCTTACAGAGGCTATTTATTTCTAGGGAGTTGAGTTTGTTCGACAGTCTTGATTTTAAGGTTTTGAACAACAAGAACAACTCCCTAGATCTGATAGGTTACAGAAAAAAATTAAGTAAATGCCAAAATTACTGATTTGGATATTTTATAGTGCGTATAAAAGGTTTAAGTCATCAAATGCAATGAAAACTATTTTACCCTGATTAAAGATTAAAGCTTTCAACGCATTTATGGCACCCTATTTTAAAAATTGATTTTTTCTATAAGTATAAAACAAAAACGAGCAAATGCAGTATCATTGTTCTCAGAATATTATTTTCTATCAAACTATATATTTTGACATATATAGGTCTCATTTAAAATAAGGAAGTTAGTGTCACTTCCGGTTATGTTTAATAACCAAAAGTTGTTTTCCGTCATTTCCTCTTGGATGGAAAACAACTGAATATGTCAAAACATGCACTTATAACAATTCTATCAATATACCAAATTTAATTTCTTTATTTTGAAAAGTAAGAAAGTTATTAAATGTTCCCTTTTTTCTGTGTCACCCGGTATATGTATATAACCTAGTGGTACCTGAATTCGTCAGTAATCACCTCAGAAGCATTACATAACAAAGAGTAAAATTGAATTGTTTTAATTAATTGCTTTAATTATGAATATGTAAATTCTCAATGGAAACCAGAACACCAAATACGATATCACCAACGGTGAAAACTACTTACAAAGTTTCGAGAGGCATCTAACCACTATCAAGCATCCTGCTTTGAAAGATAGCTGATCGAAAGTGAAGAAATACTAGTGAATATTAGTTTCGGATGTTAGTTTCACTTAAAAGATGCTGGCGGAGAGGGTTGTTTCACGTAGTGACTTGGCCTCTCTCCGTCACAGCTGATAGCAGGGTTGAATTTCGACGGAAGCAGGAGCTGGAAAGACCCCCAGATATGTCGCGGGACTGCTGAAGTAGTAGTCCAAAAGACACTCGGGCGCAAGACCGGAGATTGAAGAACTTCTCTCGTTACTTCATGGGTTTAGCCGCCATGGGCCCAACCAAAACCCATACCTCACGATTAAAATAAAACAAAGAATTAAAGTGGTGATAACATTGATAGTGTTTTAATTAAAAATCTCGGCGAATTTTATTAAAAATCGAAGGCAAAATATTAATTATGGTGAGTGTCAAATCCAATAGTAATCAGAGCACGATATACATTTTGTAGGTAAAATATATTAAACTATAACCTATTAAAGGTACTAAATTAATTTTCAACATTCATTATATATTTGTAAAATCAATACCTTTATGAACAAAGTAAACATGTAAGTTTGTAGAAATAAAGGGTAAAAAATCTAACATTATTTATTATTTAAATAAATACATTTGACTTTACGGTTTAATCATATATGCAATAAATAACTAAAACTAATAACGAAAATTCAAATAAAATATTAAGAAAATAGTTCATTTCAATTAAGTACGTAAAATTAGACAAAATCTTTAGTAACTTTGTAAATAGAGTACAAATAATGAATACCGATAAAAATATAAATAAATAATGGCAATGAGTTCTGAAATGGTCTCCTGTATTTGCTGCCCCCTCTCATTAAATAATTTCAAAAGCTTCTGATTCCATATCATCCATATCACTGGCAGCGTCATGGATACAATCATAT
Organism: Anthonomus grandis grandis; assembly: GCF_022605725.1. Taxonomy (NCBI): domain Eukaryota; kingdom Metazoa; phylum Arthropoda; class Insecta; order Coleoptera; family Curculionidae; genus Anthonomus; species Anthonomus grandis. Next base: position 6,985,641 of record NC_065567.1, read on the forward strand.
TCAGTTGAGGTGTAGTCAGGTATTGTATATTCTGCGTCACAACTGTAACCATCACAAAAAGTAAACATTGGGTAAGCACGCTGGCCGTTCATTGGAGGAAGGACAATCTAAAGAGAAATTAATTCATCAGGAATAGCATAACACTCGAAAACATGATAGAATGGTTCACCAAATTTAACAAAGTTATCTGATTTAAGAGGAATTGATGCTTTTGCGGCTGATATTCTATAAAAGTTGTTTTATAATATTGTTTTATTATCAAAAAAATTGATAAATTTGAAGACAAAGCCGGTTAAAGCAAAAAATATTTAACAAATTTTTTTTATCATAAAAGCATAGCTAATTATAGAATTTTATTAATATATATTATTCATTAATTTAATGATGACACACATAACAATACAACAAAATATAAAAAAATAACCAGTATGCGAGATGTTCATAGTTACGTATAAATAAAAAGTCGATTTGGTGCAGATTGGAGCTCTACTGAATTCGAGGCCGTTGTATGCCTTAAGCAGTCATCCAATTGATGGATCATTATTAACCCCCGGGCATTCAATGATTTCTCTACCTTGTGGGGATTAAACCCAAAAAACATATTACTGTATTAAGGTGTTGTGAGTTCAAAAGTGACACATATATGTTTGGAAACGCGGGCACCAAGAGTTGACTAAGACAAAACGTTGTTCGGAAAAGGTCATTTTTATCCGATTAAAGCACTGCATCTGCCCCCGGACACCCTCTATATTTGTAAATAACTCATTTATCGTTATTCTTTAGCATGAAAGGTACGAGACTAGTACTTACTACATAAATGTGACTATACACATGTTGGAGGGTTAAGCCTGGATAATAAAATGCACTGAAAATTATAGTACCTGCTTGGGCTTACATCATCGATTTATGTAGTCATTATTAGTTTATCATCCATCAAAGAGAAATTAACATTTATATCAATTATGATTAAGATACTCTGCCATTAATATAACATTGGGTACAATGAGTATTAATAATTACTTACAGGTTGTAGAGTGTCTATAAGGTTTAGGAAGTCTTCCTTGGTACGGCAGTAAAATCCAATGCAGCAACTAGGGTCAATTTTACTAATAGGTATTTTTCTGGGCGATCTACAATGAAAGCTTGTCAGAGGAAAGTCTGCTGCCCACACATCCACAACTTCTTGGCAGTAGTGGGGATCCAAGTGGATAAGTTTATCATCTAAAAAATCGCAACGTTTTTAAGTACGTTTGGTTCACTCAGATTCGGATAATAGGTATTGATATGTAAGGACCGTTTATACGTATACGAATATTCCTAACTTATTATATTCTCGTACAACCGTAGAGATAAATAACTTATTTTCAATTTATTATCATTTTACGGAAAGCAAGCTCGCACGGAGAGTTAAATGCTAAAAGGTTTATTGTGATCTCTATAAGAAGGGTAACAGAAGAGGTAAAGATGGGGCTTCTCCAAGGCAGCACAACCCGAAAACCAAAGGAAAGAGAGCTACTGCTACAGTTTTACGGAGTATTCCAATAATCATCTTTTTATAATTTTCGAATAGGCACATTTAAGAGCTGACAATTTTTATTTGCAATGTAATTTTACGTTAAATGTAATGTAGTTTAATGACAATAGTAATTGAAACAAGATCAACAAGAATTTCATCATAGTCCTATAGTTAGAACCTTTGGTGTGAAACTGAAATTTAAACTTATTAAAAAGTTTAGCGAAAAACTTGCCGACAGTAAAATAAAGAATTTTCATGAATAGTAATTTTTTTTGTGATTTGAGGATTATTTTGATAAGCAACTCATTGATAGAAGCTAGATATTCCAACAAAAACAATTATATAGAGGTATTCCAGTTAGTTTATAACCAAAATTCTCAAAAATTTTCAGTTTAAGTCCGATAAATCTTAACCACTCCAGCGGCAGAGGGTGCACATGACTAACGCGGGTTTTGTCTATTTTCAGCAGCTGGCAATGTTAATATACTTATGAATCGCAATGTTTTGCCTCAGAATGTATTTTTCTGGGTACACTACATTCACATATCCATTTCTGTTAAATACCGCACGATGAACTGCGGCATCAATTTCTCGAAAAGTAGGCTATTGAAATTTTAAACAAATTGGCAAAATTGATTAAGGTTGAAGATATGTATTTTAAAATGTGTAGTGATCCGGTGTTGGCACGTCTATCAAAAAAATGGCAACGACGTGGTATTTTAAATGAAACCCTGTTTGTTTTATATTCCACATAATTCTCCAAAACCTTTTTGTAATGTCCTATATCTAACAATAACCATTTTTAGGTTATATCAGCATTAATCTAAAAAATTACGTTGCAGGCTGATACATAACCATGAATTTGTTTAAAATAAAAGCTTTTAATATCCATTTATGGAAGAGGGAAAAATGTCTATTTCAAATGCGATAAGATATTAAAAATGGAAGGTTTCCATAAATAAAAGGTTTAGGTTTTTATTAATGTAGTTTGAGTTTTTCCGTAAACTAGGCTTCAATATATACAAAAATATATTGTTTAGAGGAAATTAGATCTAGATAAACCAAAGAAATACAGAAAACTACTTTGACTGCCTATTACTACTACTACTACTGGAACTACTTTAAATGTTAAAAAAAAAGAACGAGACAAGAAACAGGAAAATCTATTAAAGAGCATAAAGTTGTCCTCTGAAGAAAGAAAATGAAGAGCGACATAGAAAACTGATAAGGACTATAAAAAACTTACTGAACTTAAAAGCAGATCTTAAAAATCGCGATAAGAGAATACCTTAGAGATGGCATACGGTAAAGCCCATCTACAACAAATGTACCAGGCCCAATTGAAATCTAGGAGACAACAACCTGATGAAGGTTCTCCAACAGTCTTAAAAAACGCCATTTGGCTTATCCTTTCGCCACAATGGTCACGAGAATAATTCTTTCTAAATTGTTTTATTGATGGAGGACGAGGTCTAGGCACTGACCGTGCCCTAAGGATGGTCCACCAGGCTATGAGGCAGCTTTTCAAGCACAGTTAGAAAACAATCTCGATGTGTTATGACAAGTTAGAACTCGTTTTTGGGCAGAAAACCTAAAAGACAATTCCGCTGTTTGAACTGTAATGAAGAAGTACACCTTAAACGGCAATGCCCCAAGCTTTTGACAGACTGTCTTTATGGGGCGCAAACTGGCTAAATGCTTGGTAGTACAGGATAAAGTCATACCATCGTGAAACTGGACATCGTAGCTCACTCAAGAATGCCACTAAAACAAAATTTAATCCTTATGTCAGTTAATGGAAAAAGGATCCTGATCACTGGACTACCTGAAGCTGACGTTACCATTGGTTTAACAATATTCCACAACCCAGTACTAAAAGCGGCAAAAATTATGGATGATGTTTTAAAATGAATGCATATCATCGGATATTATTGATGAATATCCGATGACTAAAGAAGTCCTAATGCACCATCTACATGAATACAATAAAATGGCTAAAGTTGTTAAGTTATATAGAGATATTACCATACCAGCTAAGTCAGAGGTGATACTTAATGCCACAACAGGTGGAAAATATGGAGAAACTGTTTTGACTGAGCCTATGAAAAGCTGTAAAGTAAAAGATAACAATGGTGTATACTCTAAAATAGTGGCAGCCAGGAGGCTGATGCCCTTTACCATTTACAAACACTTTTTTAAGAGCCTTCTGTCAATTTGAGTCTTATTGAAGAAAAACAAGATGTATTTGCTTTCACGACAATGACAAATCTTAGAAGTACTGATTTGGTGCAGCATCGAATTAAGACTAGAGACAACGCTTAGATAAAACAAGCACGTCGAAGAATTCCAATAGCTGACCAAGCTGAAATTTCCAATGCTCCAAGAAATGAGGACACAACGAGTAGTTGAACCATCCCAGAGTCCTTGGATATATCAGTTAAATTAGTGAAGAAAAAGATAGATCTACCATCTATCGGCGACTGAATGATATTATCAAGAAAGATAGGTACCACCTGCAAAGAGTTGACGACCTCCTGGACGCAATGAATCAGGTTCACAAATTAGGTTATTTAAGTTAATCTTAATTAACTAAAAGTGGCTGACTGAAATTATAAAGATCTTAACTAACCAGTATATCTGGGAACTGATGATGTGGAGAGGCACTTGTGACTATGGTAAGTTTGTCATAACTAATACAAAACATCTGATTTCGAAAGATCTTTTCGTCCGTTAGCAACAAGAAATAGTTAAAGACTTGTAAATACTTTATATTTTTATAAATGTACATATCTAAAAATTGTTTCATTTATTTGATTTTTTCTGGGTTCTTATTTCCTTGCCTTAAAACGCTTGAATACTTAGCTTGTAAAGCCAATCTACCAGAGAAAAAAGGTGATTTTTCTCGGATCATGTTCTCTTCACCCAGCGAATTTGCTGCTAATATTCCAAAACAGCTTTTTCATGTGTAAGTGTTCTTTAAATGTTTCTTAATATATCCTAATTTAAGATATATAAATATCGTCACCATCTTTGACGTATGTTCAGCATAGCTAGCATAGTTAAATATATATATAAAAAAAACAGTATAATAATAAACAAATCTAAAAGCAGATATTTCATCTTATAAAATGATTACAAAAAATAACAACTATTTGGCAACATTCGGGTTATCTGCGACATTAAATATTAAGTATTATTTAAAATTGGAAATCATCCATTATCGCAAAGATACTGCCTAACAATCAAAATTACAACAAAATAAACGTCTTAAATCCACTTTAAAAACATTTAATTAAAATTATGGTTACATGTTTCGCTCTACTCTTACGACAATAAAGTATAAACTTCGTATTATTAGATGGACTTTCAAAAACTCTGTACCTCTTTTTAGTCTTTGTACTGTTCCAGATCACCAGACTTTTTTCAATTGAATAATGATTTTTTTGACAAAAAGAAGGTTTCAAATTGAAAAAATAAACTAGTGTTCTACAAAATGACATTTGATGGAATTTTTCGAAAATTTCATTTGAATTTTTTTCGAACAGCCACCGATAATGCAATATAGTGTAATTTTATTTCACAAACATTATGCAAGTTCGCAGATATTTAATAAACTTTTTAATATTCGGCCCTCATGTGAAGTCTGAATGTAATGAAACAAATTGTCCTAAAAAATATGATCCCTTTAAAAAACCTTCATATTTTATATTTTAGATATATAAAACGTTCCAAGTTTATAGCTTACCTTGGTATCCAACAAAGTAAAGTGAATGCTTCGGCCTTCCTCCAATAATTCCTATGCATTCCTTAATACTAAATAAAGTGGTTAAACATAGGGCATATATGGAGTTAAATCTGTCAGTCCCTAACCTCACTGGAATCAGCAAAATAAGAGCTTTCCACTTGTCGGTTGTTTGGCTCAAACATTCAGCAAATACATCTCTGATATACACTATACAAGTTCAAACAGAGTTTATAAAACCTCGAACTATAAGTTAAATAAAATTATAATACCTGTGCAATTTTGTGCTACACAAACACTTATTTCATCAAACTCAAAGTTATCTTTCGAAGCATCTTTAAAAGCTTGTAAAAATAAATGGGCTACTAATCCTGGACCATACCAGTCCCCAGGTTTCTTTCCCAAGCCTTCTCCGATCCTTACCAATGAATGTAGAGACAAAGGACTGTTTCTCGAAGGCTTATCACCAAACCACTTTATAATTTTTCTATGATAAACTGTTGTTTCCCTTTGTTCCGCATTATATCGCCATTCTAAGAAAAACAATTTTTTAGATCGTAATAATATAAATTTGCAACATTTTAAAAGTAAGTTTGTAATTATTAGTTTGTATATAGAAAATACGCTAATAAGATAGTGATGCTGTTAGCCAAAAAATCTTCATTTATATTAAAATATGCATATTATTATATATAATGTGTCTATTAAATATACAGGGTGTAATTAATGCACAGATTAGATAAACTCTAACCAACGAGTCATTGGCCAATTTCAAGACGAAACGTTCATATTTACATTGGTCCGCAATGGCTTTGTTTCCTACCTAGAGGTATTGATAAAGAGATATTAATATAAAGCTGATGTATTGAGTTCAGAAAAAATCTTATAAACCAGTAAGGCATACTAATAAAACACAATGACGTTACCCATATCCGCGTCCACAGTGGGAGAAAAATAATTATTTTAAAACATTAAAAATTTATCATAGGGTATACCGAGCTTTAAATAATTACAGTTCATAGTTCTGGAAATATTTGGAACAATATTATAATTACTTTTTATTTTGATATCCTCTAGATCAGAAACAAAGCTTTGGCAGATCAATGTTGAACATATGAATTCAACACTGCTAAACATTAATTCATCAAAGACACAAAAATTCATCGTAGAAAATCGAGGAATTAATATTGTATGACAATTCAAACGATTAAAATATCAAAAATTTAAAATAAAAAAATTGCAAGAAAAGTTAATAGAACCGAATTTTTCGAATTTTTTGAACTCATTGGCTCTACACTGTTTTAACTTTGACGCTTAGTACTGGAATGCCACATAATTAAACAATTTTTGCCCTCAAAGGCACCCAAAATTTATATGGCTATAATTCACCAAAAGTCGTTTTTATTTAAATATTACCGTTTTCTAGCAGAACACCATTTTCTACGAAAAACTCCAAAAACTAATAATGCTAATAATAAAACAAAACTCGTTTTGTTTTAATATCAGCATTATTAGCCAAATAGAAACATGTGAATATTGCGTTTTTGAACCCAAAAGTTATGAAAGGTTTAGATATTCTATTTGGGTTGGGTGAAAATCAGGCAGATACAAATAACGGTTGTTATTCTTGAAAACCTTATTGAATTACGAATGTTTTATAAAAGATCTTGCTATTATCATAAAAATATTTGTGAAGGTTTTGTATTAGTTAAAGTTTGTTTAACGTTTTGGTGTTTTCGAATCACACAAGGAACTTTATTTATTTCTCCTTGATCACTTTTTCAATTAGTTTCAATTTTAAGCATCAGGTTATATCTGTGATTTGATGCTAACATTTTATCACATTAGGTATGCGTATTATGAAAATGTAAATACGTTAATTATTCTCCTAGTTTTTGTACTATTTTATTCGTATTTTGTAGTTGAATCGCGGGGCTTACTTATTATACTTGCTTGCTTGGTCTGTTAGTATTCTCTTGAAATTATTAGCCTCTTTCAGCAAAAATAATGAAGAAAATTCTAAATTGTTCCACGGGGCTTTAAAAAGGACGCGTTTCATGACATTTTATTCAGTTTTAATTGTTTAGTCTGAATGAATCTAAACCTCCTAAAAAATGTTGCTTATTTCAAAAAGAAGTTCTATACCTTGGCCATGTTATATCAGAAAAAGGTGACAAGATTGATCCAGATAAGAAACTATTGCAACGCAGCTAATTTAATTCTGGATCAGTGTGACGACCCACTATTTGGTCTTATTTACGAACTGAAATCTCAAGAAATTTCAAAATCAGAATGGAAAGATATTTCTGAGAAATCTCCAGAACTTAAAGCTTATTGGTCTCAATGGAATCCGTTGGTTATACTGTAAAGTAAAAGGTTTTCTAGCGCCTCCACCATTTATTGTAACTTATAACTTCATACATGTTTGCCTTTAGTTTTTAATGTAAACCTTGCTTAATGTAAATAGTTATTTTTATAGGAATATTTAGTTTTATTTGGTTGGCAATTGTGAGTTATAAAAGCGCATGAGGGGGCTCTCCCCCCTCCCTTTTTAATCTGTACATAGAACGGTAAAGAACGGCAAGACCAATATAAACACTGAAGACTGAAAAACAGGTGATTTTAATTTCCCTCGAAATTCCTAAAAAACATATAAAATATTAAGAAAAATAAACGTTACAATACTAAATGAATTAAAAATTAAAAGGGGTCTGACAGAGCGTAGATGGAAAAGAAACGACATATCTGACAGTCCTTCCTTAAAACGGATTCGAATTTGGAGTTAGTAAGACCTTGGCAAAAATGAGAGAAAGGTTTTACTGGCTGAAACGTCATGAAGATGTTGAACGCTAGTGCCGACAATGTGAGCAATGTTCATCAAGCAAGGGCCCAAGAAGCCGGACTCGAGGAAAAATGATGCAGTATCTGGTTGGTACACCCTTTAGACGAATTGCCATAGACGTAGCAGGAGCTTTTCCTCCTAGTAGCTCCGGAAATCGATATGCTCTTGTTGCTATGGATTACTTTAGTAAGTGGCCCGAGATTTATCCGATTCCAAACCAAGCAACGACAGTAGCTGAAGTTGCTGTTCCATAACTGGATTTGTCGATTTGGTGTCCTCAGAAAGATACATTCATACCCAGGAAGGAACTTTGAGCCACAAATATTCCAACAAGTATGCCAGTTGCTAGGTATCAATAAGACCCGCACAACCCCCCTACACCCTCAGTCTGATGGAATGGTTGAAAGATTTAACCGCACATTTGAAACCTATTTGAGTATTGTGGTAAACTCTAAGCAAACCGACTGGGATACCTGTATACAACCATTCCTATTGGCATATCGTTCTTCTATCCACAACTCTACTGGGAAAAGCCCGGCAAAAGTTGTCTTCGGTGATAACTTCGTTTACATTATTACTGGCAGACCCCACCAAGTCTCAAACCCTTGAGGAGTACGTCGACCATCTACAAGAGCGTTTGCAAATGGTTCACGAATAAGCACGGGATAAACTTCACCTAGAAAGTAACAAAATGAAATCGCGTTATGACATAAAGGCAAATTCTACCGGTTTTAATCCTGGAGACAGTGTCTGGTTATATAATTCCCGAAGGGAAAGTCACCAAAACTCCAGATTGGAAAGGTCTAGTCCCTGCGGTCACCAACATTGACGACGTGCTGTATCCAGCGACATCCGACAACGAAGCTGAAAATTGTAAACATCGTCCGGTTAGCGCCCCATCATGACTCAGGTGGTCCCATTTTTGAGCCTGGAGGTGTTAATTGATCGGGACGATCAAACTTGATAGGGGAGCATTATTATGAAAATGTAAATACGTTAATTATTCTTTTATTGTTTTATTATTCTTTATAATTTTTGTAGTTTAAGTTGAATGGTTAAGTTTATTTAGGGTTCTAACTTACGTTTGGTATAATATTTTCATCTGTAGTGTCTAGTTTTTAAATAGCTCATCTTGTTTTAATGCCCCATTTTGGCCCCAATTTAGGTTATTTAGGTTATATTATTGTAAATCCCTGTAGTTCTAATTTTCTAGAATTTGTATACTTGCTTGCTTTGACTGTCAGTATTCTCTTGAAATTATTGGTCTCTTTTGGCAAAAACAATGAAGAAAATTCTAAATATTTCGAAATTGTTCCATCGAGCTTTAACAAGGACGCGTTTCGTGACATTTTATTCCGTTTTAATTGTTTAGTCAGGTTTTACCTTGGAAACAATTAAACGACAGTCAACGCGAGTTAGGTTAGAGTTTTGATGTTGCCAATAAAAGTGTGTTCCTGAATTTCGTTACAGGACTTTAAAATTCCTAATCCTAAGATAATTTAGATTGGGATTTTCTCAGTCTTTAAAAAAATTTGCTATTCCAAGACACTGCACTGCTCTGTTTAAAACATCATTTTTCATACCAAACTCCAAGCTCATGGCTCATTCACTTAAGTTCACGGAATTTGAACGTTCACTTTTAAAAGTACATATTTATATTATTATACTAGGGCTCTAGATGTACAGGTATTCTCATCCGCCATATTGGTTCATGCGAGGTGAGGAGCGCGTAACAATAACACGATCTGCGGTGGGAAAAATCGTTCAGCGAATTTCGCAATTTTTTAAGGAAATTGTTTATTATCAATGTTTTCGAGGGTCTAATAGTGTACGAATCAGATTCGAAGCTAAGCAACCAGGCATTTTTTCATTAGTTGACAAAATGCAAAATAGAGATACAACTAACTCGGGTTAGGCACCTGCAATTCGAAACGCATGTCACATTGGTTACTTGTTGATACGCTATTAATAAACACTAACGGTTATTTGCAGTAAACATGAAATGAACAGCCTTTAGAACTTCCCACACTCAATGGACCAATATGGCTATTAAAAAATATAATAGGATGGGTACGAAATAAAACACGCAGATTGTTTTATCTTCTATTGAAAACGGTTCTAAAGGAACTAACTGACTTTAAGACAAAAAAACCAAATAAAAAAATATCCATCGTCTGTGTTTATATTAACACCATTCAAATTTAAGAGAGGCCGATGGTAATAAATTAGATAAGTAAAGTGCGGTCGCTACGGTGTCGAATTACAATTTTTGCTTCGACTTATTTGATATATTTAACACTCCAAAAAATGTAATAACATATCATACCGAGAGCACTATAATGAAACTACAATTCTTTACTATTCAAAAAAAAATTAAGATAAAACAAATACAAAAAAAAAAATATTTTAATCCCAGTTTGAATCTAATATCTACAAACTTAGTAGTAGACAATGGCTCTGTGAATGCATCTGCCAGTTGTTCACATGTGGAAATATATTTAAGGATTGTATTATTCTGAATAATCTGTTCTCTTGAAAAATGATATTTTATGTCAATGTGTTTTGATCTTTTATGACTTACAGGCTTTTTTTTGCAATAGCAATACATCCATTATTATCTTCATATATAGCAATTGTGCTTGAAATTATTAAGCCTATACTTTTTAGTAATGATTTTAGCCATATGGCTTCTTTGACTCCTTCATAAAGAGCCATATATTCAGCTTCCGTGGAGGATGTGGCAACTGAATTTTGTTTCTTTGAATTCCATGATACTGTACAATTACTGAAAGCCATAAATAAATAGCCACTTGTACTTTTTCTTTCATGATCATTGCCTCCCCAATCGGAATCAACAAAACCATATAACATATTGACATAATTACCACTTTCATACTAAGTTTTAAATCAAGAGAACCTTTTATGTATCTTAATATCATTTTAAATTTTTCACAATTCTGGGTTATTTTTATTTTGATACCTACTAAACAAGTTTATAAGTAAACATAAATCAGGACGCGTACATAACATTGCATGCATTAGGCAACCTATTAAATTTCTGCAAGGTGCATTGCAATTTTCATCACTGTTTAATGCTTCAAAATCTAATTTATTTGGGAATGGAGTATCTACAGCTTTACATTCAGCCATATTACATTTTGTTAATAAAGAATTTAAATAAATAGTTTGATCCAATGTTATTTTATTTTGATATCTTTTAATTCTTATACCTAAAAATAATCAAACTTCTTTTAAATCTGTCATTTTGAATTTAGCTTTTAAATATGACTTAAAATTATTCATTACATTTGTATCGTTTGTACAAATTAAAATATCGTCGACGTACAAGACAACGTAAATATTATTATGTATAGAACCCTTATCTAGATAATATAAACATGGATCAACTTTAGAATTTTTAAAATTACATTCTTTCATTATGTTTTCAAACATTTCAAACCAACATCTTGAAGATTGTTTTAGGCCATATAGTGATTTTTGCAATTTCCAAACTAAATTATTTCCGGCTCCTAAACCTTCCGGAATTTTCATGTAAATTTCTACCTTTAATATGCCATTTAAAAATGCAGTTTTAACGTCCATATGATGAACTAATAAATTAAACTGATTGCCAAAAGCTAATAAAATTCTAAAAGTATTTATGCGAGCTACTGATGCAAAAGTTTCATTATAGTCAAATAAATATTGTTGACTAAAACCTCTTGCTACCAATCTGGCTTTATACTTTATTGGTTGCCCATTTTCATTTACTTTAATTATAAATACCCATTTACAATCAACAATATTCCTATTTTTTTTTGGTTTATTCACTAAAACCCAAGTGTTATTTTCCAGTAGAGGGTTAATTTCTTCCTTTATTGCTCCCACTGATTTCGATCATCCCTATTTTTAATTTCGATATAATTTTTAGGAATTGTATTATTAGGAATTTTGGATGATATTAAAATTGTATTAATATCGTTGAGGTTGTAGGAAGTTTTTTTTTAATTCTCTCACTTCTTCTGTAAGATGAAAGTTTTTTTTTCTCCTTTAAAAAATATTAAACTAGACTAAACACTTCGTCCCATTTCTTTTAACGCCGCAATAACTATTAAGATTAAGAAAGAATTCATGGACAAGCCATACAAGAGTAATTCGATACTTGAGATTCGATCTCATAAACATCCAGTCTAAGAGCCCTGAGATCCAAACTTTGCTTAAAAGATCTTTTTAAAACGTATTCGACTTTTGAAGTGAAAGTAGCGTGCGTGAATATTATTTGTTAAATTTGTTTAAGTGCTTGTGCCTTATTTTGGATTATTTTTATACTGGTGAGTTTTCTCACGGAGCATATCCAATTTTCATTATTTTTTTATTTCCTATTTTTATTGTTGTTGCTATTTACATTTCAACATTTTATTTTAAATATATGTGTTTTACAAGATAATAATAATATTTGACATAAAACATTTAATACCTGTTTAATCTACATAAAATATTTACAGATAATTCATTTAATAAAAGCAGAGTGCTAGAGCTACATATCATCTTTTTCCTTTTACGTAAAATGGCCATATAACGTAGATTTATTTACCAACAAGTTGCTTATTGTGGAGTGATTGAGCCACAGAGCAATCTTTCTGTATTGTGAAGTGTTTGAGCCACTTACAGATTTGTATGTTGCAAACTACGTTTTCCTGTACTATTTATAGCATGAAACTATACCTTTCCAAATATCGTATTTTACTATCTGTTTAAGCAGTTAATAGCACATTTATATTGCGCTAGTGGGTGACAGACACAATGCGTAATAATATTCCAAATATAATAAATAGCTATTAAATAATAATTTAACTAGTTACAAATGTTTAAATCTCTTAATAATCAAAATATCTAAATACTAAATAAAATAACATAATTAGGAAATTGGTTGCTCAACACAATTATTTTTTCCAGGTACGTACGTTATGTCATCTTACACTTGACTACATGTATCAACATATTTATCAACATAATCAACAAGTAATTTTTAATATCATGGTTTTTAAATATATAATGTAAGTAATTATCACTAAGATTAGTATTTGATTTATTTGATTAATATTGTTTTATAATAAAAATTGGTAAACACATATATTAAAATTAAAATATTTATTTACCGCCACCGGATTTGAATTTAACATTTTTGGCCTGACATGCATCTATTTATTTTTTTATATTGTTGAAAGCGTTGTTGCTGGCAGCTATGCTGCCTGCATTTATTTATTTAATTTATATAAAATGTTGAGTGTATTGCTCATTTAACGAAATTAACAGTGCTGAAGTATTCGACATTCGAACTGATATGTAATATGATCTGATAATTAAATAATATGAAAAGAGTGAAACGTACCCGGGAATGAATAGATCGTTCATGAAAAAGGTTATTTGTTAAGGTTATTTATGAAGTGGTCGAGATCGGTAACCGGCTACGGCTCGCAGGTTCGTATCTTAACGGGTCGATAGTATGGCATTATTTTATTGGAATAATCACTTTAATATTTCTGTTATCAACAACAATGCTTGAACATCTTGACGAGACGAACCATTCCCAAGCCCTTATAATTTGTGACGCCATTGAGAACCCATAAATAAGTGGAATGTTTATTTTTGGGTATCGGTTACGGTAATGGGTCTACGCTAATAGAAGAACCACAAAGAAGAGGGTACACTTGGTCTTCAACCTGCAGCGCGGATGATTGTAGTTATCCTGTCAAATAATCAACATCTTATTTTTTTCAACCTTGTTTATATTAATTAGTAATATAATCCGTGTGTTGTTTTGAGCTCCGTGTTATAATTATTTCACGTTTTACATTTCCTTGTGTTAACGGGAGTTAAAATGTGGTCTGAAAACAAATAATAGTGATTCTCCGACATAAACATATATTTTAACTTATCATATATATGACGCTTTTTTTAATGTAGAAACCTAATTATTGAAAATTTCATAATCAGAATTGAACCAAAAATCACAAAAAGAAATTAAAGCCTTCCCAAATTTAAAATTGAAATATTTTTATTAATTATTAATCTTTTCTGGGTTTATTTTGAATCTAACACTACCCTTTTAGTCCCAAAAAAATTAAAATTGCTTTGAGAATTGAAAAGAAGTTAAGCAATAAAATTAAATAATAAGATATTAAATATATGTTTAGGTAAAAGAAATCTACATAACTAATATCATTTGTTTGGCTTAAAAAGTAATGTAGGTTATAATAAGTGTTCCCTTTATATTTTTTAATGTCCTAATAACTAATGTGGCACCCACTGTAGGATAATATGTGATTGTTGAATTATTTCAGAACAGATTTAAAGATGTTCAAATTTTTTTTAATTAAAAAAATATGATGAGTCACAAATATGGTTTTCAATTTCACTCGTCTATTTCATAAACATATTTTATACAGGTATATCAAATGTAGTATAGAAAAAATTGAGATAAAATTATTAAAAAGTTACATTTTGATAAATAACATGATTCGAATGTTAATTTCAAGCTAGTAGAATATATTTTCAGAGATTATATATTATTATTTTTATAGTATTTCAAGATTCAAATACTATAAAAATAAAAAGGCAAGATCAAAGTAAAAATAATTTTAAAATTTAAATAAGAGGGAAGAATAAATGGCATATATACAGGGTGTTCATTTGAAAACTTTCCACAACGGATTTATCGAAAACCACTGTTTAAAAAAAAACGCCGAAATACGTCAAAAGGTTTGTTAAGGGGAACAACTTTCTAACCTAAAATTACTTCACCCTCTGCCCCCCCAGGGTCATGCCCTTAAAAATTTTAAATGGCAAGGGGTATCGAGTAATGGCTTGTTTAAAAGGTCTTTCGAAGTCTTTTATTTTTACGTTTAATTTTTTTTAAATCGGTCGATTCGTTTTCGAAATTAGAAAAATCTTTGTTTATCTTAATTTGTTCAGATAGAAAACAAAAACATGAAAATATTAGTTTTTATTTCAATAAGTGTTCAAAATGTTGCCCGTTAGGGTTTGCCAAATCTACAGTTCGTTTATAATTTAAAACGGAAACTACCAACATAAGCAGCAATTCCGAAGATTAGACGTGGAAAAAACTAAATAACAATCTGAACTTTTTTCCGCATTCTTTTCATCAACACAGATATTCTGGGCGACCTGTATTTATTGTTATACCTGCTTAGTTATTTATAGTTGCTAAGGAAAATAAAGAATTTATTTTGCCGTCAGTTACATTTGTGACAGTCTTGGAATAGTGAAAATTTATTTGTTGAATTGAAAATTTTACTTCCAAAATGGTTTACACACTAGCCGAAAGAGTGGAAGTTATTCTAATTTATGGTGCCCAAAATCAATGTGCTCGGCAAACTGCCGTCACGTTTAACGCCAGACATCCGGAGAAGATAACTTCGCATAGGTATGTTTTGGACCTTGTTACTAAGTTTACTGAAACTGGATCTGTTGCAAATAAAAAACGTGATCATCGGCGAATTTCGGATGAAGCCGCTCAAGTTGAAGTTTTCGGTCATTTTGGAATAAATCCTAATACTTCATTACGCAAAATTGTTGCTGCCACTGGTATTTCATTAGGCTCTGTTCACACAGTTACTAAACTTCATAAATTTTATCCATTCAAAATGAAAATATTGCAAGAGTTAACCGAAGACAATTTCGATAGGCGAGTTGAGTTTTGTGAAAAAATGACTGAAGCGATTAATGTAAATACTATTCATGTAAAGAATATCTGCTTCAGCGATGAATGCACATTTTATCTAAATGGATTTGTTAATAAGCATAACTGTAGATATTGGAGCAATGAAAATCCTCATGCATTTGTAGAAGGGCATACCCAGAACCCTCAAAAAATTAATGTATGGGCAGGCATTTTAGGAAATAAAGTGATTGGGCCATTATTTATTAAAGGAAATTACAACATATCCAATAAATGGAGACATTTATTTGGATATGTTGGAAAATACCATCAATCCGCTTATCACTGAATCCATTGAAAACCAAATCGATGATGATGGAAATCCTATACTTGATGAGGCTGAAATATATTTCCAGCAAGACGGCGCTCCTCCTCACTATGTTCTTCCCGTTCCGAAATGGCTAGACGACGAGTTTCCAGATAAATGGATAGGGCGAAGGGGGCCTATAGAATGGCCTGCTAGACCTCCTGATATAACGCCGTTAGACTTTTTTCTATGGGGTCATTTGAAATCTATTGTGTTTACTCCCCAACCTGAAAGTTTGGATGAACTTCGTCAACGCATCATCGACAGCTGCCATGATACCCCATAACATGTTTTTGAAAATGTCCGTCAGGAATTTGAACATCGCCTATATCATTGTTTGGCCAAAAATGGGCAACATTTTGAAAACTTATTAAAATAAAAACTGATATTTTCATGTTTCTGTTTTCTATCTGAACAAATTAAGATAAACAAAGATTTTTCTAATTTTCTCGAAAACGAATCGACCGATTTAAAAAAATCATACGTCAAAATAAAAGACTTCGAAAGACCTTTTAAACAAGCTATTACTCGATACCCCTTGTCATTTAAAATTTTTAAGGGGATGACCCTGGGGGGCAATGGGTGAAAGGGGGTGAAGTAATTTTAGGTTAGAAAGTTGTCTAGATAAATATAGAGAATTACATATATATATATATATATATAAAAAATTTCTTATCTCAAAATCCTATATTATTACAATAAAACAAATTACATAATTGTGTTTTAAACCTGTGAAAAACCTGTGAAAAACCTCTATCAAAACCATTTATGACTTTTTTAATACGTTGAATAATTACGGAGATACAAAAGGGGTCCCAAAATCCAAAATTTTCAAAAACACTCTGTATATTAAAAACTATGATAACCGTCAAATTTTTGATAATGGTATATTTCGTATCATAAAAAGGTAATTAAGTAAGCACAGTAATGTGAAGACCACAAAGGTATATCTCCTATAGCAACCTGCAAAAGATGTCAAATTTGGACACCCTATATACAAGTCCATTAAAAAAAATTCCAGTCACGAAAATGTATAAGAAAAATCGAAACATAAACAAAAAAAGTACCATCTTGGTCTTCCATCTACCACTTTGGATTACCATCGCTGTGGTCGGCAAGCGCCGTATGCATGCTGTGTATTTGTGGCACCCAGTTTCTCTGGCTATAATTCAACAAAAACTCTTTTTACTTAAATCTTACGGTTTTTCAGCAAAATGCCATTTTTTACGAAAAGTCCAAATACTAGCCGATTATAATAAAATAGTCACACCCTGCAGACGTATGTAAAAGGATAAGGACGTGGTTTGGTCAGATATGTCTGCCTAAACATCCGTAAAAGTTTTTTGAAATCAGCCTATGGCCAGGTGGTTTTCAGCAAATGCCGGCAATTGTTCAATTGGGCCGGAACTGACTTTTCAATTTCGAAAATATAAGAATTAAATTGGGTAGAAATAGAATGGTATTGAGGACAGGCGAAAATTTGAGTTTTTCAAATATGTGCATATTTTACAAAAATTCGTCTTCATTCAGCGGTAAAAATACGCCGTTTTTTAATGGCGAAATCAAAGTCTATATACAGGGTGATTCATTAATATTGCACGAAAATGAAATGCCGGTTTTTTTGGGTTAAATTATGACGAAAAGTTCCTATAAACATATGTCCGAAAGTGCTTCGTTTCCGAGATACAGGGTGTTCAAATTTTCTTAAAAAATCGATTTTTTATTAATATCTAAGAAATGCCTTTGCTGTTTGCAATGTCATTCACACCATTTCTGGATATCTTAATGATGTATCTTTTTGACATATGACAGTTGATTTGTTATTCCAGGGACGTGCCCACGGGGTAAGCGGGTTAGGTTTTTTGTACAAAAAATAGCACCTAGTAGATTTTTTGAACCTCCTGTACATTTTTTGGATGACGCAACTAAAGATGGAATTGTTTCAACTCTTGGGTGTTTTTCGTATCTCCCTCCGTTTTCGATAAAAAAATTAAGAATTGCTTTTTTGCATCCCTCTGTAAAAATACAAGTAAATGCTTTTAAATCACGCGAAAGCAAAGAAATAATTTTCTTCCTAAAATGTAATACTTACCTATTCATAGTGTCGAATATCAAGTACAGCATTAACAACTGCTGATCTAAAAAATACTGCGGAATGTTGAAATTGTAAATACGTATTAAACAAAATTTAGTAAATACTATTATCGTTTTAGTTTTTGTCGCATTCTTTTCGTTGCTTTGAAAATGCAATAAATAAAATACCAGTTCATTTAACATTACTAGGTGTGGCTCAGTGATAAGGTGTTGTTTTTTTCCTGTCAAGTAGACAATTTCCTCATTTTTGTCTAAAATGGAGTACACTTATAGTGAAATGTGCGATATGCACTTTGTGTATGGTCTTGCTAATGGTAATTCACAAGCAGCGAGGCGTATTTACGCGGACAAATACCCTAACCGAGTACTTCCTCATAGTCAAATGTTTACTCGCCTCCATCAACGTCTCAGAGAAAGTGGAAGTTTTAAAAAACTTACAGTCGACAATGGACGACCCCGCACAGTTGCAACCGCAGAAGCTGAAGAAGCAGTGCTCCACGAAATCGAGGATAATCCTTCAACGAGTACAAGACAGATTGCTGCCACTTTAAACATTAGTCAGCCAACAGTGTTTAGAATACTGAAAAATTGTAGCTTTTGTACCCGTATCACATCCAGCGGGTACAAGCACTTTTGCCAGACGACTATCCTCATAAAGTGGCTTTCTGTCGATGGTTACAACAAAACATTGTAGAAAATCCTCCTTTTTTATCAAAAATACTTTTCACGGACGAAGCTAATTTCTCCAGGAATTCGATAATGAATTTCCATAATAATCACATTTGGGCAGATGAAAATCCACATGGAATAAGTGAAAGTCGCCATCAACACCAATTTTCACTGAATGTTTGGGTTGGAATCATTGAAGACCACTTAATTGGTCCTTTCTTTTTGCAACAAAGGTTAAGTGGAGAAGTGTATCGGCGTTTTCTTCAAGAGGAGTTGCCAACACTATTAGAAAACGTCCCGCTTGACTTAAGGTACCAAATGTTTTTCATGCATGATGGCGCTCCGGCGCATTTCAGCTTAATTGCTCGACAGTATTTAGATAGAGTATATCCCAATCGTTGGATAGGTCGTGGAGGTATACAACCCTGGCCTGCGCGATCTCCCGATCTAAATCCAATAGACTTTTTCCTCTGGGGCCACCTCAAGCAATTAGTTTATACCACCCCCATCGAAAATGTTGAAGAATTAAGAAATCGTATTATTGCAAATTGCGATATTATTCGAAACACGCCAGGGATCTTTGAACGTGTTCGCCAGTCAATGCGTCGCAGGACAGACGCATGCATTGCAGTTGGAGGAACTCATTTTGAACAACTCTTATAGCGTACGTTTCTTAGTCCATAGCTTTTCATTACTTCATCAATTTACTAATGTTTATTCTGAAGAATTTAATTAATATACCTAAGTTTAATTAAAACTATTTTTCAACAGGTAGTACAGTTAATGTCATGTCAAAATTCCAAATTACCGTATTTACTATTCTTCACCCTGTAAATCGATAAGTAGGCATTTTATTATGTTTATTCAAGTTTTTTCAAACGTTTGCATTAAACTAATTTTTTTATCGAAAACGGAGGAGATACGAAAAACACCCAAGAGTTGAAAACAATTCCATCTTTAGTTGCGGTCATCCAAAAAATGTACAGGAGGTTCAAAAAATCTACTAGGTGCTATTTTTTGTACACAAAAACCTAACCCGCTTACCCCGTGGGCACGTCCCTGGAATAACAAATCAACTGTCATATGTCAAAAAGATACATCATTAAGATATCCAGAAATGGTGTGAATGACATTGCAAACAGCAAAGGCATTTCTTAGATATTAATAAAAAATCGATTTTTTAAGAAAATTTGAACACCCTGTATCTCGGAAACGAAGCACTTTCGGACATATGTTTATAGGAACTTTTCGTCATAATTTAACCCAAAAAAAACCGGCATTTCATTTTCGTGCAATATTAATGAATCACCCTGTATTTCAACTTTATTTAATTCTATTCAATTCATATATATTTCAGTTGAAATATACAGTGTGAGTTGGATTAAATTCAGTAGTTTATATACTTTTCTTTCTTAAAAAAATCCTCGGACTCGTCGATTAGTATTTTTGGTTGCGCTCTTTTTTGTTTAAAACAAAGACAATGTGTCCCAAAAATAAGATGTGATTAACGATTGACCCTAATTTTTTATTGCGTATTTTTAAAGAGCGTATCAAATATATTTTACATAGCTGCAAAATTTAAAATTTATCTGATTAACCGTTTTCAAGAAAATTAAGATAATTTTTTTTTATTTAATATAAATAATAAAATCTGTTTTACTCACAAAGATTTTTAACAAACGTTTAACGTTTAATATGTAGCCAAAGGAGGGAGAAAGTAAACTCAAAGTCCAAGTCTCATAAATCAAGCGTCTATTAAAGGTTACGCGTTTCGCCGCATTAGGGCATCATCAGACCTATCGAAATACAAAAACCACACACTGGCTCACGCTAACATAAATAAAAAAAAATAAAATAAAATAAGTTTACACCATCGTGTATCGCTATTGACTCAATAACGATAGTCAATAACGATTTATTGACTTTAATTATTTTTCTTTTATTTTGTAGTTTAGGCAGTAGGTGATTCCTCTATAAGTTGGAGTACTTCTTGGTTGGTGCATAAGTTTTTGCTGAAAGCCATTTATGTAATCGCGTATAGTAATAGTTTTTGTTTGTAAATGTTTTATTAGAGTTCTTTTCAACATCAACTCATAGCCCTAATGATCGCCTATGAATGAATAGGAAATTATTATATTTATTGTGCTTTTATTTCTTTCGCTGAACAGTGCTTTATGTTGACTTTCCCGATAAAACCCTATAGTTTTCACATTTTAGTTTGTATGTAATTAATTGATTTAACTGTGGGAATTATATTAAATTTATTGCTTTCCATCAGAAGAAAGATGATGGAAAAGTATTTTGTGTATATTTGTGTTCTTTGCATAAATGTAAGTTTACTTGGTTAAAATCACATATTGCGAGTAAATTTAAATAAATAAAATAGGTTTTTATTAAGAGGGGAATTCTTTGTGTAACACCCCAGAAGAGCCTATCGTTCTATTTTTTATGCATTTTACAAAATTATTTTTTATAGCACTCTAATAGCCGGGGATTTCTACCGCCTTTACCGCAATCTAACAATGATTACATATAAAACTCACCTCTGCCTAGAAAATGTAAGACTAATGCTTGAGCAATCATCATTTGCCCACTTCTAATCATGCATCCCCATCCACAATCGCTACTATAAGCAGAGCCATTTAAAATTTGAAACTCTCGTCTGTAAGTAAGCCAAATTTTACTTATAAAGTCTTTTTTAAATGCTTCAATGCCTTCCTCTTCATTAGCAGAAATCTAGAATTAATTAATAGTACATAATAATAATAATAATAATAATAATAATAAGCCTTTATTTCCAACAGGCAACTTGCCCAATAACAGGAAATAGTTGCAAAACAATGAAAAATATAGTTAAAAAAACACACACAAACAAACCTAAAAGAATGAAAAGAAAAAAGTAAAGTAAAGTCACAATCTCAAAAGTTATCCAAAAAATTAGAACAAATAACTATTAATATTATATAAAAACCCAATTATAAAAGTTTAACAAGATAATCACATATTCAACAAAATTAAATTAAATGAACTGCAATATACCTACTAACTATAACTTAAACACATGGGTCTTAATCCCAAGAGTAATGATCCACCAAGATATCGACAATCACATGAACCGAGAGAGAGAAATTTATATCACACATGTGACAGATCCGATTAAATATAGCGCATATTGTATACAGTGGCGATTTCAACAGGATGTGACATGTAACCCATGCACGAATTTTACAGAGAAGATCATTCTTCTGAGATGTAATGGATGTAGATTGAAGCGTTCCAATAGTTGCCGATGATCAAACACTCTTACCGGATATATGACATCTTGTCTGAAGGCCAAAAACTTCGCAAATCTATGCTGAACAGATTCAAGGAGACCAACATGATTCTGATAGAGCGGGTTCCATATAATGCAGCCAAACTCCAGTTTTGATCTCACAAATCAACAGAAAAGCAGTCTTAATGTAGATTCCAAAGTAAAACTCTGAGAACTTCTAATTATGAACCCAAGCCTTCTCAGGGCCGACTTGACTATGTTGCTGAAGTGTGGAACGAATGTAAATTCAGAGTCAAAGGTGATACCAAGATCAGTAATTTGCTCTAATCTACTCAAAATAGTATCATAATTAAAGTAATTAAAATTTAAGGGTGTTTTTGATCTAGAGTAACTGACCACACTACATTTAGCCGCATTCAAGCCTAACCTGTTAACAGCGCACCATACCTCCAATGATTTAGACAGTTCTGAAGAAAAACACAATCCTCCAAACCATATACATTTAAATATAGCTTCAAATCATCGGCAAAACCCAGCCTATGACAAGTGAGTGACTCAATCAAGTCATTTATAAAAAAACTAAAATACCAATCAAGTAGGAATGAAATAAATTAAATAATCTCCCTGAAAAACCATACTGAGTTAATTTATGCAGCAAAATATAGTTATCTATCCGATCAAAGGCTTTTTGAAAGTCGGTATAAATAACATCGACTTGAGTATTAACATCGAGTGATTCACAGATGTGGCTAGACAGACAGGATAAGTTAGTAACATCGCAGATCAGATCGCCCGCTAAAAAATCCATGATGGTCTACAGAGATGAGTTCTTTTGCGTGACTAAATAGCGACCGATTCAGGATAATTTCGAAAATTTTTGAGAAGTTACAGAGTAATGAGATTGGCCTTTAGTTCACGATTTGATCCCAGCTTTTAAAATAGGTATTATTTTAGCAGTTTTTCAAATTTCAGGAATTTGTTCTGTTGACAGTATTAAGTTGAAAATGTAGGTCAGCGGATCAGCCAGGACACCAATGCAATCTTTAACCAAGAAGCTAGGTACACCGTCTACACAGAATGTTAATTATTTTTGAGTTTTTTACTAGCCAAAATAATCTGGGAAGCATCAACGTGGGAAATGTCAAAGTGGGGCACATTATCAGACGTCGTCGAATGGTTAATGAAATTTGATTGTATAAATGCCTCACCAAAGAACAGTGCAAAAGCATCAACTATGTCTTGTGGGTCTTTAATTACCACGTCATCGGGTAGCCTCATCATACCAGGAATCCTGGTGCCAGCCTTCTTAGAACCAATAAAATTCCAAAAGCTAGATGGGTCCAAAGAAATATTCCTTTCGGTGTTTGATATATACAACTTATTTTAATTGCGTATTTGTAGTTTGATAAGGCGTCTAAGAGAATGGAATTTATTTTGAAAGAATGGAGAATTGTACATGTTAAAGTCCTTGAAAGCCTTTTCTTTCCTATAAATGTTCTTAATCAATTCTTGAGAATAATAATGTGAAAATCTTCTTTTACGTTGCTGCTTAAGAGGAATGTGTGCGGCAAATATGCTATTCAATATATCATATAGGGCTCCACATGCATCATTAACGTTAGAGGATAAATACACAGTAGACCAGTCAGCTTCAAGGATCGAGTCATAAAGGAGATGGAAGTTGGCCTTTCTAAAGTTAAAAGAATGAGATAAGTTTTTATTAAGCTAAAAATTATGGACACGTTGGCCTGAGACAGTAAAATCAATTTCCAGTGCAGGATGATGCAAATCCTCCAAGACAAAAGGCACGCCACTACGCGAAACAGTACAGGTGAAGTTGGATAAAACAAGATCCAATAGTCTGTTATTATAGTTAAGGATGTGATTACACTGAACAAGATTAAAAGTGTTAGCAAAATTATTCACAGCAATAGACTTTTGACTAACATGATTACCTGTAGGTGAGTTAATAGAGAAATCAGATACGTTAAAATCGCCCACTATTATTACATTATGGTTTAGCTTTGATATTAAAAGTGTAAACTGATCCAGAAATTGCTCGAAAATTACAGATGTGATAGATGGTGGGATGTACAAAACAATCATGTAAAATATCTGTAACCTAATAGTAAATTTACAGCCAACAACATCGATAAAGGGCGCAATACTGTTGCAAAAATCAGACAAACTAATTTTTTCAGACACAATGTTTTTAGAGAACAAAGTGCATGCTTATTTCTAAGTAAACAATGATCAAGCTTATAATTGAAAAAATATGTGATATTTGAGTGGATTAAGCTTACTTTTACATAAAATGATTGTATTTTTTTATATTAGTTAAGTTAGAAAATAGACTTACTTCACTTTGATTTTGAAAGGCAGCCACATCAGTTCCTAATTCGGCGGATTCCGAAGAAGAGGCTTCCAATTTTCTATAGCACATGCCTAGAAGCCATACAGGAGATTCTTTTGAAAAATATGGCTTTAATTTTGCACCTACAGAGTTTAGTTCTGAAATAGAGTATAATTCCTTATTATATATACGATATCATGTAGTGATAAATAACAGAAGAACAGAAGAGAACCAAAACAGCTAAACTAAAATAATGTACAACCTACAACCACCTAAACAACCTATTCGTTCCTGATTACATCACAGATTTAACTCCTCTATTGACCAAGTGTTAATATTAGTTTTAATTAGTTGTTAATGTTTTGCTGCGGAAAATTTCACCATTATTAATTGACTTTTTGGGCAGAGGTACTTGACACTCACAAACTTGAGTTTGGTCAAGACAAAGACATCACAAAGACACATATTTACTAGTTAAGGAGCTGATTTAATGAATGATGCAAATATATATCTCCAATAAATAACAGTGTCAAGAAGCCAAGGTGAAGCAGGTGTACTGTAAAGTCGCAATGAAATAAGAGGTTCCCATGGTGGTAAAACAACAATTTTAAACGTTTTCCACCTACAAATTTGGAATTACTATCGAAAATGAGGACGACGTTTCATGATCGGCTAAATTATTCTCGAGCATTTAATAAGTTAAATATTTGATAACATATATCATTAAATAATATTATTTAATGCTTTTTTTTAAAGAATTAACATACCAAACCAAAAACGAAGAAGTTGTAAAAGCATCGCAATGCAACAATGCAAAACAAATATATTTAGCATCTTTGAGATAAAAAGTAAGTTTATTCTGTGTTGGTGGAACAATGTGTCTCACGTAACATTAACCAGATTTATGCTATTTGCATCAGAATCTCATTTAATTAAATGTTCCTAATTAACTGTGTAGACATAAGCGAACTTAATTACATTATTATCTGTCAATCTCCTTCAGTCTGTCGCAGAAAACTTTGGTAGTAGTAATTAGTAGTTACCAAGATAATAAAATCACAGACTGAAGTCAAGGAAATACACAAATAATTAATACAATATGGTTAACTTTCCACTAACAAGGCCAACCTTTTGTGGGCTTTTGTATGTTTAGAGGTTATATATTATCAACTCCTAACTTATATATTAAAAAAAAAAAGCAAAATAAATACACAAATGTTAAGTAAAATGAAAATAAAATATATGTATATATATTTTATAGAAAAACAAAATATTGTGTGCATATTTTGTGATGCAATGAAAGCTATAAAAAGAAGAAAATAATCGTTTCGTTCGATAATCAATAAGTTATTATTATAAATTTAATTTTTTATTAAATAGACACAGATGGACTCATTCAACAGAGGGCCGTCACAAAACACAAGCTTCTTGATAAACTTTCATTTGTTTATCAAGAAGTTTGTGTTTTGCCAGGTATGACTATTGATACACAATCAATGAAACAAATACGTTTAAAAAAGGATGCTGACACATTATGTACATATAAGCACACGTATAATAAGGAAGAAGCTATATCGTCTGATGCATACGATATACCCAAGCGTGTCGTCAATCGACAAATCGACAAAAACTAGGCAATCCGCAAGACACTCACGATTGAAAATTTTATTTTGAATCAGTCATATCGAGTAATCGTGTCCAATCGTAATTTTAGAATCGCAATACTGGCCTTTCTAAAAGGGGTTTTGCCTGACTCCGTTGAATAGAGGACAAAGTGTCGTCGTTTACATGCAGCACGCTGTTTAACGCTTTGCAGAATTCGTTGTTTTCATTAGTATAAGCAAAGTAAACTTTTTGAAATTTATATATGCTCTTTTACTCTACTTTTTCTACCAAAGTTGATATCAGTTTCTTGGACACCAACAATTTGCGAGTTATCGCCGTTTACATTTGAAGCCCAAGTCACGGAAATGAAATCAAGATTTTGAGACTGAGCGGGCATTGTTAATAATGAACTAAAAAAAATAATAAAACTTCTTATAAATTTACTGAACTTGTTGATCAAAACTGAGGTAGCCAAAACTAGTGATACAAGATACAACTACAGAAAACCCTGAGAAACGATATAAATATTATTACTAGAATAACTTCGGAACTCAAAAGGTCCCTTTTAGGAAAGGATATCAATCCTCAAACAACCCTTGGGTTGGTTGTTGTAGATAGAGTATCCATGAAAAAAAAAATGGTTTTTATTACTTTTTTTTTTTTTTAATTTGAAATAAAAGCTCTAAGAGGCTTAGTCTCTAAACCTCCATCAAATTTACCTCATTCTGGACACGACACTATAGACAGGCAAAAAGTTTCTCTTCATGCGCATCAATCAACATCGAATACGAATAAAAATAAACAGCTTGCAAGTCACTCATGCAATCATTGTTCCTAGTTAATTTAAAAAAAAAATAATAATAATAATAAACCTGCAAGTATTTCCGCTCCAGTCCATCCAAGAAAACAAGACAAACAGTTCGTTATTGGCACTGGCCTCAATAATAATCAAATCAAAAGTGAATCAAATATTTATTGTTTTAATACACCTAAAATGTCTCAAACAGTTCATGATTAAAATTTTAAAAAAAACGCCAATAAAACAAAAAACACAATGCAGCTGCCTAATAAAATCATTTTAAAACACAAAAAAGTAAACCACGTGAATAGGTTAAAACATGTTAACATTATACATGTCACAGTAAAGTTCTAAAAGATGCATAGTGTGGTGCCATCAAGGTTTATTATATTATGTTTCCACAATAGTTACCAACCACAAATTTAAAAAGCTGCACTACAAAATGTTCTTAAATCACAGGGAATCCCCAAAGAATTCGCCAAGAGAATAGTAGGCCTTTGCATAATCAACAACATTTTTAACTGTCTTTGAAATATTCTTAGGGATAAGGAGATTTTAATCAATATGGGAAGATGATTATGCTATGCAGTGTTTTCATTTCAATACGATCGTCCCTTAATAACTTCTTAAAAAAAAAAACGTCAATACCATCCGTACAGATGGACGTTTAAATTTATATTTGACAAAGTTCTGTCAATGACCTCCAGCTAACCGCTCACTTTGATATGTCAAATTGGAATCCCCTTCGTGTGAACATTGTAAGTAGCATTCACGTGTCAATTGAACAGTACCAAAAAAAATTAGCTAGGTTGACGTACCAGCGAATAGTGAGCTAAAATTTCTGGCAGTAATGAATATTTTATCAACGTCATAGTTTGGTGTCAAAGCCATTTGATGTCAAATGGCTATTCTATAGTGTGATATACCATTTCAAAGACAATCTACCACCCAAAGGTGTATAAACAATGTAAGTTTATATACTAAGGGTGTAAAAAAATGTTTAAAAAATAAGCAATTTAATCAGTTTATAGAATTTATTTTATTAAGTGCTTAAAATGTGCTCCGTTATTCGCGAGACAATAATAAAGTATGTTTGGAAATTCCTCACGAACATTGGCAAGTATTTGTGCGCTTATATCTCTACATTCGCGAGTAATTCCATCCTTTAAATAATTAATATTTTCAGGTGAGATTTTGCTTTTTAAATACCCCCAAAGAAAAATCTAGTAGTGTTGTCTGGCGACCGTGCGCTTCAGTCAATTGCACCATGCCTGCCAATCCACAGGCCTGGAAACTGTTCATTACGCCACTCTCGAACTGTTAAAGCGTAGTGCGGGGACGCTCCACCTTGTTAGAAATTCAAATTATTTTCGTTTAGTATCCCAACACCACATTCATCCACTTGGTTTTCCAAAGATTGGACGATTGAAGAATATATTGTATTTTCGAAGAGATCTAAATACATTTGTCAAGCTAAATTTTCTTCCAAAAAAATGGCCCGATGATTTTTAAATAAATTGATAATTTTTTTCAGGATTCTGAGTATGATCCTCTCGGTATGCCAGTTGACCAGCCCATTTAGAAAAGTTCACTCGTCACTGAACCAGATGTTCTTTAGTAATTGGGGGTCCTCGTCAATTTGCTGGCACATCAGTTCGCAAAATTCAATTCTCCTACAAAAATTGTGTTCTCCTAGTAGAGAAAAAATAAAAACCTAGGCTACCCTAAAACTCTAGGTCTCAAAACATCCTTTAACATGCTTAGTGAAAGCAGGTCATGTCGTGAGAGTTGTTTGTCTATTTTATAAGGTCTGAAAATGCTTCATTAGCGAAACATGTAGCCTTCGTGACATATATAATATATCATATATGGGGTTTTTATTATTTCTCTACTTACGTAGGTCTCTTTGAGATAATGAACGAGTTCTTTTAATGTCTTCTCCTAGTTGTTAAAGGATTTGAATTCTGTGAAAAAAAAACTTATCTTTTTTTTTAATTTTGTGTACCGAACCTGTTGAAATATTAGTTAATTCTGCGACTTTAGGGATAGATAATAATGGATCCATTGTGAATTGTCTCAGTACATCAATTTGGCATGTTTCATTAACAACCCTTTCCTCAGTACACTTTTTATTGCATACTGATCCTTTTTCCTCAAACTTAGCCTACGTTCTTGTATGCCATTGTATGGATGTATGTCATTAAATGCACTAGCGGCTCTATGAGCGCTCCCACCTTCAGCGCCATAAAGAAAAATAATTTATATTGTTGTGGCTAGTGTATACACCAACTAAAACAAACTCGAAAAATTTATCCATTATCCTAAAGATGCTGGTCATACACTTTTATAAAAGGTAAAAACACGAAATCTACAGCATCACAAATACATTTAATAAAATTACAAAGGTTACATGTTTCGCTCGACTAGAGCATCATCAGACCATAACATACACAAAACACCTGACATATAAGTAAACCATATATACGTTTACTTATATGTCAGGTTATTTTTTTGGTTTAAATTCTTGCAAAGTTTTCCACATCTCCTTTGGATTTCCCCTATTTCCATATATTTTATAATACTTTCTCTTTTCATCCGTTATTATTTTTACTGCAAAATTTCTTTTTTCTTTGTAATTATTGAAGTTTTCAGAAGTTTTTTTTTATATAACTTATAACTTACATCCCTATTTCTAGTAGCAGCTTCTACAACATCATTCCACCAAACTTTATATCTAGGATAAATTTTGACTGTTCTTAACGGAGCTATAACATCTAATGCATTTATTATGATACTAATTGATTCATTATACTTTTCATTCATATTAGCATGATCAAAATTAAAATTGCGCTGTTCCAGTAGATTGATTAAACTGATAAAATCAATATATCTTCCTCTACTTTGCAAGATTTTGGGCTCTCTTGATTATACATTATTGTGCAAAATTTCAATTATGTAGTGATCAGTGATTCTTGGGCTTTCTTAATACTCTGGCTTGAAACATATTCTGATAGTTTGTTAACACTAGATCAATAATTGAATCCTTATCTCTGCCTGACCTAGTTGTGTCATGTACAATTTTAAATAAACTCACATCAATTAAAATATTCTTAAAATTTTATGATTCCTGATTCAAAATTATTCGCATTTCTGAATTTTTAACCGAGCGTCAGAATGACAATTTAAACAATTATAATCAACTGGTTTTTAAACGTATTAAAAATGCTAGCTACTGCAGTGTTAGTTTTGTACCTATTTACTGCAAAAAATACGTCAAATATTATACTGCAAAAAATGTTGGGAAGAATTTTAGAATATTTATTTTCTCGCAAATAATACCATATTTCAAAAAAAAAATTAGTGTGCTTAAGACCACACGGCTGAAGTAAAACTTCTTTTGCTCCATTCATATGTATATACTATATGTATGTAGATACTCTCTCTTGTTTCTACAGTAATATACCAACCGTAACTCTCTATCTTTCTATCTCCACTAATTCATATATCCTTCTCAACTACCGTTCGCCTCGCCCGATCACACTTTTCGTAACGCATTCTGCAGCTTATTCCCCAACTCAAGCGTGCGTGAAGAAGTTTTACTTAAAAAAAAATAATTTTCTTGCAGGACTTTCGGTATATTCTTTATATTTTTTACACCATATCATTTCGCCTAATTTCTTTCTGTGATTCATTTTTTTTTTTTTTACAGTTTTTTACATTTAATAAAATTGTATATTTCGGGAGTGAATAATATCTATTTGTGTTATACATATTGATACTCTTGACATTACATTAGCTTTGTATGTTTTGGTTCAGAGTCTTGGAGGAGTATTTCTGAAGAATGGGGATGTTGTTGGTTTTACCGGTATAGGTAAACCATATTCATAGAAGCAGAATGCCTTTAGGATGATGGACCATAGCATGCTAAATAACCTTTTTACATGTTTGTGCATATGTTTTTCTTTTTTACAGCTTTGTCAACAAATTTACTTTTATGACAATAAAGCACATATTGATTGATTGATTGAATCAGTGACATATCAACAATTTTGAAATGTGACTTGTAAACAGTTTTTTTTTCCATGGCCATCTTAGTTTTTAAATATTTATAGTCTTTGCCTTTAACTTACAGAAAGAGTTTGTAGCATGGCCTCCTAGGTCTGGATTTTTTTCTGTGAGGTTTTAACAAAAATCAAGTTTAACCTGTCCACAACTATTAGAAGAATTGAAAACTCGAATAAGTCAAGCATGTGAACAAATTTCTAGACAAGAATTACAAAAAAGTTTGTTTAAGAAATAGGAAAATTTATGAAAAGTGTATCAGAAATTATGGTGGTTTCATTGAAGATGTTTACTTTTAGTTTTTTTATCCAGTGGCACTGTAAGTATGTACTTAAAAAAATAATAGTAAAAATTT
Organism: Anthonomus grandis grandis; assembly: GCF_022605725.1. NCBI lineage: Eukaryota > Metazoa > Arthropoda > Insecta > Coleoptera > Curculionidae > Anthonomus > Anthonomus grandis. The sequence goes on from NC_065567.1 coordinate 7,017,000, forward strand.
ATTTTAATGACACCCCCTGCATCAACATTTATCAAAGTTAGAAGTTAAGTATCTTGGGTAACAAGGATTTGATAGAATTTAACAGTAAATAGTGTCCTAAGGGTAGTTTACTCTTGAATAAAAAAATATCAAAACCCATTAAAATGTATCTCTATGAGGTAGAGCATCTCTTACCCTGGGCAAAATGTGTGGCTTATAGCCATACAGCCTCTTACAAGAAATGAAAAAGATCATGAAACAAACAACCAAGATATTGGCTTGTATCCATCTTAAGAGGGACACCCTGAATATCTTTCCCTTTTGGGCAGATTGCAGCTTCAAATTTGTTATATTCTATTCTTTTTTATATATACAGTGAGGGACAAAAGTATTGGCACACCATAATTTTATAAAGTAATTTATTAATGTTTACTATATTTATGTAACCCAATAATAACTATCTAACTAAAAACATATAAAAGATTTAGTACAATAATAATAATGAAAAATAAAACAGATTTCCTTAAGCATAACAAGAGCATAACAAAAAAATAAAAATTACATTCTATTTAAAATGGACATTTATTTAAAATGGACATTGATTTAAAATGGACATTGGCACACCAAATAAAAATAAAATTTAATCCCAGTTCTAATATTTTGTAGGACCTCCTTTTCTTTTTAGAATATGAGTGAGCCTCCTTTTGATTGAATGGACCAGCTTTTGCGTATAGGAAGGCTCAAAACTATTCCATTGTTGCAGCAAAACACATTTAAGCTCTTCCTTACTGGAAATATGGTGTTTACTTATTCGTTTTCCTAGCTCACTCCAAAGATTTTCGATCGGGTTGACATCTGAAGATTGAGGAGGTGTATTTAAAATATGAGGGACATTAAACGCAATCCACTGCTTGACTATATAGGCTGTATGTTTGGGATCGTTGTCCTGTTGAAAGTAATAATCACTTGCCAAATTAAGTTTTTCTGCACTAGCTACTTTGTACCAAAATATATTATCTTGATGAAAGTGTGCATTCGCAAATTCAAGACGCTTTTTTTGGTTAACCTTATTAATAAATGGTTTATTCCGAGCTACTCTGGCACTATATCCATCCCTATGAAGAACTCCTCGTACTGTTTTTGAGCTCATGTTGATGCTATCTTCTTCTGTCAATATAGCTGCAATTTCAGAAGCTCTAGTTTGAGGATTTTGCTTAATTTTATTCACAATTTTTCTTTCTTGCCTTGCCATTAACTTTGGCGGACGTCCAGTTCTAGAATTATTTTTGAAATTTTCTGCAGTTTCAAACCTTTTTAAGATACTACGCACAGTAAATCGACTTTTCTTCACAATTTGGGCAATCGCTGAATACAATTTACCCTCTTTTCACTGCTGTACAAATATTTTTCGCTCGGATTCCGTCGTTTCTTGGCCTTTGTGACCCATATTTGCAATGTATGCACTTAAAATAAGCACTAAACCTAAAGAATTATTTCACTTCATATAAATATTCTGTTAAAGAATGTAAAAAAACTGCTTCAAAATTCTCACATACAAGGCACCTATTTTTAAACACTTTGTAAACATGTGTGCCAATACTTTTGTCCCTGGGATTTTTGATAGAATTTTAATATGGGTTCTTTTGTAAAGCCTTTATTTATTAAATTTGTATTAAATATTAAGAAACGAATGCTCTTGGGTATACACTTTAAATTAGAAAATATTTAAATGTAATAGGTCTAGTAGCTTAAGAGGACATATACAAATTTTAATAAAAATCAATATGTGCCAATACTTTTGTCCCTCGGATTTGAATAATGGAGTCTTTAAATAAAAGGAGTAAAAAATCTTAATCAAAAACCGAACCCTAATATGAGGTTAGACATACAGATGTAGGAATACTTTACAATTTGTTTAGGTGACATCCCTATTCAAAAGAACAAAAATGATTAAGGTATTATAAATTTAAGGGAATTTGTATTTATCTCGGTATTTATTTAATTGAAAAAGATTTTAAAAAAGGTTAAAAGAAGCTAACAATTCTGTATACTTAATTTCAGGCAGTGTGTAGTGCCCAGAAAACTAAAAACTTTTCATTTCACTTACCATATTTCATATTGTTCCACATAGAGAGGAACCGAGTTTTAACCTTCCCCTCAACATCATTGACACTCTCTTGAACATTTATTGTAGTTGAAGTAGGTGGTGGTGAGTTGAGCTTTGGAAGGAAAAAGGACCTATTTTCCCTTGATGCAATTTGTGCATCCATGGTTCACCCAACAAGTCAAAATGACTGCTTTACATTATTTATCTAGTTGGTTTCCACCACATAACATTAATAATAGTTTATTTAATGGAACATTCTTTATTAATTGTTAACAAACCTATTTATTTATTTAAGAATTCTTTGTTGTTAAACTAATGACTTAGGACTAATTTATACAAATTAGTGATGCGAAGAGTCCGGATTAATCGTCCGTTCAATCCGAATATCAAATTATTCCGAATCAATCCGGATATCTAAATCGTCCGGATACACGCCGCCCGTTCGACCGACAATGAAATAAAAGCTTGCACGAGGCCCACGGAGTGACACGAAGTTCCACGTTTCACCGGCTAAGAGAATCCGAATTAAATCGTCCGGACAAATAACCCGGCAATCGGCAATAAGGGTCGCCTGACCTTCAGAAGTTTTTTTGTAAACAAAGAATTTTTGTATTGATATTTTGCATCGTTTAAAATACACTTGATTTATACACAATGTAATGTAATAATACAATGTAACATAACTTTTTGAAGAGACCAATCTGGCAAACCATCGTGCAAAGTTTCAAAAAATTTTAATAAGCGAATCTTGAATTTTTTAATTAAATGTAATTGCAAAATTACCAAATTTTCGGTTCAGGTAAAACCAGATACCAGTCACCAGCAAACAATTTGTTATAAGGCTTTGTCAAATCTGACGTACAGCCGAATATAAAAGATATTTTTTTTGTTTCTTTTATCAATCTCACAACCATACATTCCAAATAAGACACGTTAACATTACTTTTTTATCTAAATTTTTATTTAACATAACGATGAAGTTAAACCAATAATATTTATTATTATCGATTATTAAAAAAATAATTTTATCATACTTAAAATTTAATTATATATATTATACATAATTAGCTATTTTAGTTTTAACATCATGTAGAAATCCGTAAAAACGAAATGTCTAATGGGTTGCATGCATGATGGTTACCTCATATTCGAAAAACAGCTATAAAAAATAGTATTTTTATTTATATTTTAATTTACCGGACGGTCGAGCATCGAGCCCGAAACATGGCATAAATTGCCGAACGGGCGAGACATCGAGCGGATGAATTAATCCGGATTGAAAAACCGAATTTTCAATTCATCCGAATCAATATTGTCCGGATATAGAATTAATCCGGATTTTTACAACACTAATACAAATAACATTTAAGACACAAATGTCACAAAACAAAAAACTTGACTGATGGAGCATGTCAATGTCAACGTCATTTATGTCAAAATTGACAGGAAGCAGGAAGCAAGATGGCCGACATACGATTTCGATGCCCACCATAGAAGTAAGTTTCATATATGTGTGAGAGGCTCGTAATAAAGCTGACCCGAATAAATCTACCCATTGCAGTAATTCGCTCGAGAGAGGAATCCAAAGGGATATGGTCGACATTGCGTCGCAGTTATTTGCCAAAGTTTATAATATATATTTATGCAGATTTCTGGAAATGTAATGTTGGGCAATTTGCATAAAAACGTTTGTTGTGAGTTAGTTATGTACACAATTATGCCACCCTATATATAATATTTGCTTATGTATATGCTTACTCAGTTATATTGTATTTCATGCTTTATTTGCATTATTTAGCCTATATAATCACTTGTAATATTAAGTTAATCTTCGTTCTTGCTTAGAGTACACTGTATCGCGGCTTGTCAAAATAAAAGTTTTTTAAAACGTTATTAACGTGACAGAAAACATAACTGGCGCAGTCGGGTAGGATCAGGGCAGTTTTCGATTGAGATTTGCACGTCATCGAGACGATCAATCGTAAAAACGTGAGTTTTAACTCTTCGGTCCTGATACGAACGTGGAAGCTGAGATCAAACCTTATCAGAATCGCTCTGAGACGAGAGATCAGTGGAAACACCATTTGGCAGCACGACCACAGCACCTTAGCAACGCGGGGATTCATCTGATTGGAAAAAGGTAAGTGCCAATTTCCTTTCAAACCCTTTCCCTTACTTTGGATTGAGCGAGTGGAAAGTTAGTCTTAAGTTACCCCTTTCCCTTACTTTGGATCGAGCGAGTGGAAAGTTAGTTTTAAGATTATTGTTATTTTAAAATTTTTATTGAAACATATATTTGAAAAACTTATTTTGAATTTATCTTTACCAATTGAACATTATTAAAATTACCATTGAACTTTCTTTTGAGCAAATCCTATTGGAATATACTCTCTCTTTATCGTAAAGGAAGAAAGATTCAAATAATTTAGTAGTAAAATTAATTTTAGAATTGAGTTTATGTTATTTAATTAATAACATTATTTTTATTTTACTCTATGAGTGAACCAAACGTTGACGCATTAGCTGAAAATTTTTTAAGAACTCTTAAATTACAACAACAAAATTCGCATTTAGAAACAATCATTAAACAATCCGAATTATCTAATACAATGACTACTACACGATCAAATTCTATAAATTACACTCTTCTAAAAATGTATGTTGATACAATTCACCCTTACAATGGTGATTCTAATACTCTTAACAATTTCATTTCTGTCGCAGATTTTCTATTCGAAACATATGATAACCAAGAAGATCCTATTTTAAAAAATTACCTTATTAGAACAATTAGAATGAAATTAATTGATCGTGCACTAATATTAGTAGGTTGCCGTATGGAATTATTATCCTGGGCACATATTAGAAATTTATTAGATTGCTTTGGCGATAAACGTAGTATAGAATGCCTTGAACAAGATTTGTTTGTAGCTATCCCAAATAAGAATGAACAACCGTTAGATTTTGCAAAAAGATTACAAGTATTGCGTAGTGCTTTAGCTCAAAAAATTAATAGTTTTGATGATAATTTTATGACAGCTGAAACAAAACTTATTCATCTTAGACAATATGATACTATATGTTTAAGAACATTTATAAGAGGATTAAACAACCCCTTACAAAGTATTATCCGATTAAAAAATCCAGATTGCATAGAAACCGCAATGACAATGATATCAGAGGAAGAAAACTTCCATTATACACAAAATTTATACAAACCATGTATACCAATAAACCATAACAAACAACCAACATTAATGCACAAACCACCAGCATATTCACAGAATAATTCGCAACACAAAAATCATAATAATAATAATATACAATATCCAAATCAAAATAATTTTAGAACCCCAAATAATAATTTTAATCAACAACATAACTATAGACAGAATTTTATTCCACCTAGTTATCAGAATTTCAATCAAAATTCAAATTTCCCACGAGGTCCAGTTCCAATACAACCTAGGCCAATGCCTCAGAGACCTCTTCCAACCAATCGACAAGTTTTCGGTACCCCAAAGAATGTTTTCAAACCCACAGGTCGAACACCCCTTGATAAACCTGAGCCATTGTCAACCAGAACATCTTATACAATGCCAACAAATTCTAACATTCGCCCCAATAATCATTTTAAGCCATCTGGCCCAAGAAATTTCATTTCACAAGAACTTTTCCAAATGGAAAACAAAAATCTAGACGAAAATATCAGCAACTACCACCCCAGTGAAGATAATGTTGATTATCATGAAAATAATGTTGAAAATCCTTATGAGACAAATTCTTACCAAATAAATAGAAATAACCCCTGTACATCAACTGATTACAACGATTTGGAATATGAACCAGAATATTCCTATGATGAGAATACATTCCCTATTCCAGACCAACTAATAGAAAATGAAAATTTTCCTATTACCAACCCTTCGAACATCTTAACATAACATACGAAGTAAATACGCAAGTCACTAATAGCCTCCCTTATATCGAAATTCAAAACCCACCAATTAAACTGTTAATAGATACTGGCTGTTACCCATCAATATTACGACCCTCCATAGCTGAAAAATATTTTCCTGACAAAATCTATCAATTTTCATCGATATTAAAAACCGGAGTTGGAGAAAAAGAAGTTCTCTACAAAGCCAATATTCCAGCTTTTGCAGAATTGCAAACAAACGATTCAATCGATTTTATACTCTATGATTTTCATAACTATTATGATGGTATTTTAGGCCTTCGAGAATTAACTAAATTTATGTTTAACATTGACCTATATCATAAAAGGCTGATAAAGTCAGACGGTATTACAACCTTGTCATTCAGATATCGCGAGCCTGACTCAACATTTAAAATCACGGTCAACGCCCACGAAATTCTAAGCACAAAGGTACCCGTAACAACACATGATACTATTGACATAATTATACCTGAAGGAACAATAAATAACTCTTTATACATACCAGAAACGCTCTGCACAGCAGAAAATGGTTTTGCACGTGTTGATATTCAGAATAACACAGATGAAAATATTACTGTTGAATTAATGAGTCCAATTGATTGTAAAATTTTACCAGATTACCATAAAGATAATTTCGAACTTTTTCACCTAGACAATTTAATTAATTCAAACCCAGAAATATCCCATAATAATTACACTACATCTAATAAGAATCTCGATATTACCCAATTTATCAGACATGACCATCTTAATAACGAAGAATTCGATTATGAAGTCCAATATAAAAAAGGAACCCAGAATACAAATGCTGATGCTCTATCCAGAATAGAGATTAACATGATAGAAAATGATTCTATACTTGGAAGCCCTGGAGACATCACTGAAGAAATTGATCAATACATTGCAAATGAAAACGCTACTTTAGATGATTTAGATCAATTACCAGATCTATTTAACCCTGCTTTAGATCTAGAACCAAAATCGAATAAAATCAAAATTCTTTCCGATATACAAATATTACCCCCTCGTGACCAACGTCCACAAAATGGAGATACAATTCACTCAGCAATAGATGACCCAATATTAAATATACCTATAACAGAAAATTGTTTAAATACCTACAACCATCAAGTTCTAATTAATCACAATACAAATAAACAATATTGTGCCTTTAAAACAAAACATTTTGAGAACAAAATCAGATATCACCAAACTTTAACTAGCAACTATGTAAACGAAATTGTATACTTTTTCCGAGAATATATCGATCCTAAAGTTGTACACTGCATGTATATTCAACAATCTGAAATTGACAATTTAGGAAATAAAATAGGAGTAATCTTATCCAAAACATTTAAACATAACTCTTACAAATTAGTAATCTCCAATACATTCTTAAACGATATAGTAAATGTAGAAATGCAAACGAATTTAATAAAGAACCATCACGAGAAAACTTGCCACCGAGGTATTAATGAATGTATGATGTCACTGAAAAAATTATATTACTGGCCCAATATGAAATTAGACCTCACCCAGTATATAAACAATTGTGACATATGTCAACAAGCCAAGTATGACCGCCATCCTCCAAAAATAGAAGTTTCATTAACACCCACACCTCGAGAACCTATAGAATCCATCCACATGGACACTTTCCAAATTTCTAACGTAAAATTCCTAACAATAATAGATGTTTTTTCACGTTACGCCCAAGCTTATCCTTTAGAACCTAGTTGCAATGCAATTACAGTTTTAGATAATTTAGCTATTTTTATAAGTCATCATGGACTACCTCATCAGATTACCTGTGATAATGGCACAGAATTTAAAACTTCCCTATTAATTGATTTTTGTAAGCTTCACAAAATAAAAATTCATTTCACTACTACCGGAAACTCAAATAGCAATAGTCCTATCGAAAGAGTCCATTCAACCTTAATTGATCACATTAGAGTTTTAAAACTTAAATTCCCAAATGCGACAATGAAACAACTAATGATTTATGCGATTACAGGTTACAACCTCTTTGTACATAGTGTTACTAAACAAAAACCCTTTGATGTCTTAAATGGACGTCCAAACGCTTTAGAACCTTTTTGACCTTACAGATGAGATCATATTAAATAGATATGTTAATGATCGTAAAGACCGATTGAAAATTATCTATGACGAAATCTATAATCAATCTCTTAATACAAAATAACGTTTAAATGAAAAACAAAATAAAAATAGAGAAGCCCCTATAGACATCCCATCAGGATCAAAAATCTTTGTAACAGATAAATCCGCTTCGAGAACTAAAGATAAAGCGCGTAAGAAAATAGAATACGTTCAAGAAGATATCGGTAATAAAATCATTACAAAAAACAAGAAAGTTGTACATAAATCTATGATACAAAAACCTAAAAAACACTTTCTTTTCCCTAGAAATAATGAACCTCCTGACACTTCGGAAGAGCTTCGCAGTTCTCCTACAAGTATTATCGACAAAAGAGATAGCGACTAATCCTATCATAACCCCAATCAAATCCCCTTTATTCCCATTTCATTTAGGAAATGCGAGAATTATTGAAAGTAAACATACTTTCCTCCATTATGTAGAAATTAAACCATTAGTTATAGAGCTTACTAAACTAGAAGATAATTTTAGAATTTTAATTGCTGCTTGTAATAAAACAAATATTATTAACGCTTTGCTTTTACACCATATTAACACATTAGATATGCTTAAACATGCTAGCTACTTTATTAATGATATTAAAACTAAACTTAATAATATTAAACCGCATAGCCGTGAAAAACGAGGCTTAGTAAATATATTAGGTAAAACGTCAAAATGGATTTTTGGTACATTAGACTCCGATGATGGAGAAAGATATGACAAAGCAATTGAAGAATTACGCTATAGTCAAAATACATATAAAAAAGAAATAAATATGCAAATGTCATTAACAAAAGATTTAATTAACAGTTACAATAACACCATACATACTTTAAGTAAAAATCAAAACTCATTAAAAAATCATATTGACCTTTTCAAAAAGCAAATGAATAAAACAATTAATGATCTTTCTATATATTTAAAACTTCAAAATACTATGAGTCAATTAATTATAAATTGCCAGAGTTTTATTACTTTCCTAGATAATTTAGAAGATGCGATAATGTTTGCTAAACTCAATACCTTACATAGTACCGTAGTTTCAGCTATCCAACTAGAACAAATAATTTTAAATCTAACTACCCTTTACGGTGAGGAAAGCCTAATATCATTTATCGAATTAAATTATTATTATCAATTAACAGGACTTCAAGTAAGTTTTTCAAATGATAAAATAATTTTTGCTATTCATTTCCCTATATTTATAAAAGAAACTTTCGAACTTTTCCACTTGTTTGCTATTCCAACAAACCAAACCATTATAATTCCCAAACTTCCTTACCTTATAATTGGCACTGATCTACACCAATATCAAGAAGAGGCCTGCCCATTGATTGAAGACCTATACGTCTGTCAAAATGCCCTAGGACCCCAAGTGGATGACTGTACTACGTCCCTCATAAGAAAAGCAGAAAATCTAAACTGCAAGCTGCTTAAAGTTAACGTCAGTACCCCTATTATCCATCCCATAAATCAGCAATATGTTCTACCTATTCCTGCTAGCACCAAAATAGAAGCACAACAAACGTGCCAAAACAAGCAAATATTCTTTATTGATACACCTAGTTTAATAGAAATACCATATAAATGCGGTATAAGCTTGCTAGGATCACAATTCTGGAATCAAGAGGATATCCTGAGATCCAACCCTTTTCATCTACCAGATGTAACATTCAATGAGTTGGAAATGCAGCTGCCAGAGGAAACAATCCAACTAGATTCAATCGACTTCAACCACATCAGATCGTTAGCAGAACATTCCAATATCTTGAAACCCCTTCCAGAGGAAGAAGAAAGAATTCACCCTGCACCCTGGAGCTTTAGTATAACTCTTGGAACCATACTAGCCATATGCTGTATATTCTTCGCTATCTACACACTTATCAAAAAGAAAAGGTCTACTGAAGAGGAACTAGAACTTCAAGACAAAGAAGAAGCTGAAGAAAAAGATGCTACCCCTGGTACCTCGAAAAACAACACACCATCCCTGTTGTTTTCGACTTAGGCGGGAGGAGTTATGTACACAATTATGCCACCCTATATATAATATTTGCTTATGTATATGCTTACTCAGTTATAATGTATTTCATGCTTTATTTGCATTATTTAGTCTATATAATCACTTGTAATATTAAGTTAAGTTAATCTTCGTTCTTGCTTAGAGTACACTGTATCGCGGCTTGTCAAAATAAAAGTTTTCTAAAACGTTATTAACGTGACAGAAAACATAACTAGTTAGTCAGAGAACTGTTTTCTTGATGTTAAGACTTGTACGATATAATACATTTAAGTATTAGTGAACCGTAAAAGGTAATTCGTAAAAGTAAAAGAAAACATCACCATCGTGCAAGACACATTAGCTCGAGTTCTTCAAGTGACAGTGACGAGACATGTTAAAAGAACCCCTAAACGGTCTTATACCCCAGAAAGTTTGCCTCCAAGCCAACCTCAAGTGGACACAGGTTTGATAGATTTAGTTAAGATGATAAGTACTGAAAAACGTATAGCCATGTCAGTAAAAGACGTTGATATTAGCGAGTTTAATCCTATCGTTAGTATCATTAATGAGTGGTTATTGAAAATTGATGAACTTTCGAATATTTATGGTTGGTCTGACATAAATATATGTCATTTAGCAATAAATAAATTAAAAGGACCAGCGGAAGCTTAGTACAGAAGTTTACAAACTATCCCAAAATCATAAGCCGACTGGAAGAAACTGTTAGTTGATACTTTTCCGTCGACTCGTGATTTGATAGAAATGCTTGCGTTTAAGCCTAAAAATAATTTGTTTGTAAAGTTTGTATAAACATGGCTTTGAAAAGTTGTCACTTATTCGCAAAATGAATTTAAATGTAACGGCCAGTGATGAGGTTAATTTAATTGTAGGTAGTTTAGACAATCAAAATGTCAAATTTGCCGTTAAGGCCGCCAATATAACAGACCCTTCGAAGTTAGCAGTATATTTACCAGCTTTTCAACCAGGAACGTTTTCTTTTGATACAAAAAAAGAGCCTATTTATAAACCTTTGCCATGCAATTGATAATTGTTTTAAGAAACTTAAAAGGCAAACAAATAGTATAGATCGCGCAGTTCCAAGTACTTCTAAGGAAGCCAAGCAAGTACTATTTATTTCTCGAGACGGAGATAAAGATAAATTTTATAAGCTAGGTAATATTAATGGAAAATTTAGTGAAGATTGCTTTATTGACTTTGGTAGTGAATGCTCCCTTATAACGGAAGATATAGTTATTACGTTAGGTTTAGATGTTATTAAACTTAAAAAACCAGTAATATTAACAGTATTCGGAGGGTCAGAAATTGAAATTAACGCAAAAGTCTTATGTGAAGTTTCCATCGACTCTGTTACCTTATCAATTGAGTTGCTTGTGGTTAATAATTGCATTCCGGGTGTTATATATGTGATATTATTATTGGTCAAAATTTCACAGAAGATTATAAAATTAAATATTCACGGGTAGGTCCGCAATTACTATTCGTATCTGCGCCTCTTGAAATTAATATTATACAACAATTTCAAGAATATAGTACTGTAAGGATTGGTAGTAATGACCCTGAAGTTCAGAATCGCATCAGGTCAGTTATTCAAAATTTTTCGGCATGTTTTCCTAACAAAAATTCAAAATTAGGTTGTATTTCCGGAGTAGAGATGGTAATTAAGTTAAAATGTAATATACCTATAGTTCAAAGACCCTATAGACTAGAGTCAAAAAGCTATTCTGCGTAAGATTGTCGACGGCCTTATTCAAGATGAAATAGTTAGACCATCTCAGTAACCTTACGCCAGTCCTGTTATTATGGTAAAGAAGAAGACAGGTGACGTCGATTACAAAGGCTCTGCAACAAACAGATTGTCAAAATAAATTATCCTTTACCTATCATTGAAGATCTGATCGATAGGTTAGCTGGTCGAAATATTTCACTAGCTTAGATTGCCGTTCAGGGTACCATCAGATTTGTCTTTCTGAAGATTCGATTCCTATAACCGCCTTTATAACTCCAGAAAAGAAATTTGAATACCTCAAAGTACCTTTTGGTTTGACTAACGCACCGTATGTTTATCAGAAAGCCATGGATCAAATATTAGGCGCCCTCAGGTTTAATAAAATCCTTATATATATCGATGATATTCTGATCCCCTCCTTGACTATAGAAGAAGGATTCGAAACTCTTCAGCTTGTGCTGACTCGTTTACAGGATCATGGAGTCAGTCTGAACCTGGAGAAGTGTACATTTCTTTCTACAAAAATAGAATATCTGAGATATATAGTGACGAATGGACAAGTGAGACCTAGCCCTACAAAAATAGGAGCGATTAGTAATATTCACCAAATTCGACAATTTTTAGGTCTCGTTGGACATTTTCGAAAATTTATACCTTGCGTTGCACAAAAATCTAAGCCTCTTACCATTTTGTTAAGAAAGGGGCAACCATGGCTGTGGACAGAAGAGCAGCAAAACTCCTTTGAGTATTTAAAGCATCACATGATTTCTACCCCTATATTAACTTTGTTTAATAACTCCAAACCAATTATTCTTTACGCTGATGCCAGTCGAATTGGTTTAACCGGGATGCTTGTGCAACTGAAAGATAGAGTTGAGAAAGTTATTGGCTACTACAGCAGGATGACCTCACCCACGGAACAACGATACCATTCTTTCGAATTAGAAGCCCTAGCTAGTGTTTGTTCTGTGAAGCGATTTAGGCATTATTTAATCGGAGTCCAATTTAAGATATATACTGACTGCAATGCTGTTTGAAGTGCTATGAAGAAGAAAGATCTCAATCGTCGTATTGGTAGGTGGATCTTAGATTTTCAAGAATATAACTTTGAAATTTTGCATAAACCTGGTATTCGCATCGGTCATGTAGATGCGTCAAGCAGAAATCCTGTACTTGATTCTAATAAGAGAATTTATGCCGCAGTCATTACAGAGAACGATTGGTTACTTTCAGATCAGGAAAGCGACAAGAATATAAATAGCATAAAAACTATTTTGCGATCTGGTGAACGGCATAAAAACAACACTGTTTTCAATGACCATGAGTTACGTAGGGGCTTAGTATACAGTGCTTTCATTTCAAAACGATCCACCCTTAATAACTTAATAAAAAAAACACCCTTAATAAAAAAAACAATTTAGTCAAATTAGATATACAGGGGGACGTTTAATTATGCATTTACTGAAGTTCTGTCAATCACCTCCTCACCTCTAGCTAACCTCACTTTAATATGTCAAATGGGAACCCCCATCGTGTGATACATCATAGTAAGCAGCGTGAAATTCTCTATTCAACGGTACCAAAAAAATGAAATCGGTAAAGATGTAAGCAAATAGTTAGCGAAAATGTCTAGAAATAATGAATATTTTATTTATATATTATAATATTTTTTTTATTGTAAGAGAAAAACAGATCATGGAAGTAGAGTAGTTCTTTCAGCTTGTGGATGGCAGATCTTAAAGTTAAATCATGACGGTATAGAACATTTTGCATTTGACAAAACATTTGAACGAATATCCGCTAGTTTTTGGTTCCCAAAAATGCGCAAATTTGTCTATAAGTTTGTAAATTTTTGTATAAATTGTATGTTTCATGAGACTCCCTCAGGTAAACGGCTTGGTAATTTACATCCCATACCAAAGATTCCGCGCCCATTTTATACAATCCATATTGACCACCTTGGTCCGTTTTGTAAAAGTAAAGAAGGCAATAGTTATTTAATTGATATTGTTGATGCGTTCACTAAGTTTTGTTTTATAAAAGCCGTTAAAAATACTAAAGCTGAATATGTTGTCCAGGAAGTATCTGAAATTATAAAAATATTCGGGGTACCAAGAAGAATAATTACCGATAGAGGTAGGGTATTTACTTCTAAGACGTTTAAAAAGTTTTGTGAGGAGAAACAAGTCCAATTACACTTTAATGCGGTTGGAATGCCACGTGGTAATGGCCAGGTTAAGCGGTATAATAAGACCGTTCTTGACTCGTTGGCACACAAAGGGAGCAGACAAAGATGACGATGCAGACGATGAATAGGACGAAAACATCATCAATATCCAACTGGGCTTTAAAACACCCTCAATAAGACCATTGTGACTTCACCGTCCGAAGCATTATTGGGCTACCGATCTGGTCCACAAAATCTAGCCTTTGAAGAACCTGAAGATCCTGTTGATGTTTTGGGATTACGCAAGTCAATGGTAGATATAATAGAGACCAGTCAACAACGACAAAAGGCTAGTTTTGATGAGCATGGCGCCAGACCAAAATCCTTTAGTGCAGGCGACTTGGTGCTCGTAAAAATTTCCTCTATTGTTAGCACCGGAAACAGTCGGAAGTTGGTGGAAATGGAAAGGTCTATTTAAAATATCCAAATGTCTTGGAAATGATAGGTTTGGGGTGACTGACCTTCCTGGTCAGACAAGGTCTAGGATCCCTTATACCGGAGTGTGTGCTTCCAAGCAAATGAAGAAATGGGTCACTTTTGATGACGTTGAATGAGGTAAGACAGTCGAAATGCGTGATCATTTCTTTGTCAATGTATTATATTTAAGCCGTTGAGATGACTCTTGGGCAACTTAAGAAGCCGTCAGAGTTAAAAATCTCTGAGCTGTGAATAGATATAAGCCGTCGGGAAATAATGTCCCTGAGCCTGAAAACGAATTAACCGATTTAAAAAACTCAAACGTCAAAATAAAAGACATCGAAAGACCTTTTATACAAGCTATTACTCGATACCCCTTGCCATTTAAAATTTTTAAGGGGATAACCCTGGGGGGCAATGGGTGAAAGGGGGTGAAGTAATTTTAGATTAGAAAATTTTCCCCCTTGACAAATCTTTTAACGTGGGAAGTTTTCAAATGAACACCCTGTTATACCATATATATATATATATATATATATATATATATATATATATATATATATATATATATATATATATATATATATATATATATATATATAATTGTGATATATGTTATACTACAAGTTGTTTGTGTTTTTTGTAAGAGTTTATTGTTTATTGCAGATAGATATATTATTTTTTTAGAGAATGCTTTTAAAATGTAGTTAATTTTTCTTTAGGAATCAAAAACAACTACGTGTTAAACAGATTAAGATAATTCATCTTCTATGGAATCTAGATTTGTGTTAGTAAAATAGGAATATTATTAACCTAATTGTACTGTCTTTAGATATACGATAAGAAACTAGTCCAAAATTTATCACAATATTTTCTAATCTGTTTGAGTTGGTGTAGTTCAGTGCTAACAAAATACTTTTCAACATTTCCAAATTAATTTTATTTAATGTCTTTTATAATAAATTATTGTATGTTATGTACTTAAATTTAAGTTATTTTTCAGGAAAATTAAATAATAAATGTATTAAAGAAAAACATTGTTTTATTTCCATTCTGAAATTGGTAATATGTATAATATGAATTACCGATTTCAAAATATATAGACTATTGTTAACTGATTATTGTAGTACACTAACTCGTTTAGATATGTAAATTAAAGCTGATGAGTTTTTTTGCATCGTAATCAATATCTATTCCAACCCCTATTTTCTATCAGTAACCTTTTTGATTAGGCATTATTTTTGCCACGCTACCATTTTAATTGGTCTAATTAGGTACACCAAACTGTCAAATTAGTTACAACAGTTTACGTGAAGTTTATTTACGAGAATCTGTTTACTTGTCTCTTGCTATTTCATCTATAAAAATTACAAATATAGTTAATAGCATTTGAAATAAACAAAACAAAATAAAACAATATATAGACTTGTGTCAAATATTCAATCAACGCTACAACTATAATAATAAATTTTATAAATAATAGGTTGCTACGTTGCTAGCATGTAGGTTTTGTAGTCACCAGACGAGAGATCCTATACTCTTAAACACCAAAATAATACACTTGTTAACGGGTAACAATACTTTATTGTACCAATCGTACAAGAAAACAGACACGTGGAAGTCAACGACTTTTACAACCAGTCTCTGTCACGACTCAGGTGCAACCTAATCCGCCATAATGGATCGAATCCATCCTGACAATTGACAGCCTCCACTCCACTCTCGGAGTGAGTGAGAGGGCGATACAAGTCCCCACACACTCCCCTCCTAGTGTGAACGTTACAATTCAACAAAGTCACAAACATTATATAATATGCAAAGATTAATAAAATTATGCATTAGCAACATTAGAATAACACAAAGTTACAAACACTATAATATGCAAAGATTAATAAAATTATATATTTGAAAATCTCACTTGCTTTTTACGAGCGTAAGTTTTTAAAACCTTTTCAACCATTGGTACTGGCAAATCGCCAGGACCGTCCAAGTCGTGGGTTCCAGCCAAACTGGATGAGGTGACTGGCGAATTGCCAGCACCATTCGAGTCCTGGGTTCCAGCTAGACTCGAAGGGGTGGTTAAAGGAGGGTCGCTATCAAGTGTATCAGCTAACAAGTCTTCAGACATGAGATATGGCGGCTTAAGTAGCTCAACCGAGACGCTTTTCGTTTTCCCGTTGATATCGATATCAAACACCCTATCGGACAGTCTTTTAACAACCTTGTAAGGTCCGGAATAAGTTCGTTCGAGTGCCTTCGCAACAACATTGCGTAAGAAAATATGGGAGCATTCGTATAAATTTTTAAAAACAAACGCGCGCCTCTTGTGGTGATGTGTGACTGGAACAGGCCTGACGAGTCGCATTAACTCACGAAACTCCTCAATGAATGTGCGAGGATCAGGAGTAAAATCCCCTTCAAGAAAGAATTCGCCAGGCATGCGAAGTGTCGTGCCAAACAAGAATTCGGCAGGCGATGCCTCGGTGTCAGCACGAACATGAGAGCGCAACCCTAAAAGAACCGTGGATAAGGTCCGCGTCCAATTCTTGTCATTGTGACACTTCAAAGCGGCTTTAAGGCAACGATGCCAACGCTCGATCATTCCGTTTGCCGCAGGGTGGTAAGCAGTCGTATGGATGTGTTGAGTGCCAATAAGGCTAAGTAAGGCTTTAAATAAGGTGGCTTCAAACTCAAGACCCTGGTCAGAGGTAATAACTTTGGGAGACCCATAACGAGAGACCCATGTATCATAAAAGGCCCGCGAAACAGTTTGGGCAGATTTATCCGGGATTGGAATGGCCTCTACCCAACGGGAGAACCGATCAATCATTGTCAAAATATAATGGAAGCCGTTGCTTGGAGGCAAGGGGCCCACCAGATCGATATGTACGTGGTCGAAACGACCATCAGGGGTTACAAAATGTTCAGGAATAAATTTGACATGCCTAGAAACCTTGGCATGCTGGCAATCTAAGCAGGTTTTGCACCATAGTGCAACATCACGGTGCAGACCGGGCCAAATGTACTTCATGCGAATTTGCCTGTCAGTTGATTTGGTTCCACAATGGGCAGCGTTATGTATACGATCAAAGATCACGCGCCGTAATGGCAAAGGGATAAAGGGGCGAATGGAGTCGCCAGAGACATCACAATATAAATATGTCTTGTCAGGACCAAAGTCGAAGGTTTTAAAACAGAAGTCTTTATGGGGTGTCTTAATAAGCTCTGCCAGTTCTTCATCTTTGCTCTGCAAATCAGAAATTTGTTTTAGAGAGATGTCTATGGGTAGAGAGAGAGACTCAATACGTGACAAACAGTCAGCCACCACATTATCTGAACCTTTAATGTATTCAATGCACGTAGTAAATTGGGAAATGTATGAAAGTTGGCGAGATTGCCGGGGAGAAGCTTTGTCTGGACGCTGAAGAAAAGCGTAGATCAAGGGCTTATGGTCGGTCACAACCTTGAACTCCTGACCTTCAAGATAATGCTCAAAGTATTTAATTGCCTCGTAAATGGCTAGCAATTCTCTATCGTAAGGACTGTATCGAGTCTGCCGAGGGGACAATTTCTGAGAATAGAATGCCAAAGGCTCCCAGGACTGCTTCGTTCCATCAATCGGTTCAGACAGTTGTTCGAGGGAAGCACCAATCGCAATGTCAGAGGCGTCGGATACCACACGGAGTTCCGCACCAGCGCGGGGATGGACTAGTAAGACTGCACTAGCCAGCTCCTGTTTAACTTTTTCAAATGCTCGTTCAGACTGATCCGTCCAGATGATAGGACTTTGATCATTTTTACGCGAGTCCTTGAAATATGCATTTAAAGGAGCTTGAGAGGAGGCCGCGGTAGGAATATTGCGATGGTAAAAATTTACCATGCCTAAGAAGCGGCGAAGCTGAGAGACCGTAGAAGGCTTGGGGAAACTTAAAATGGCTTCAACCTTAGTAGGAATAGGAGATATACCACGATGGTTAATGCGATAACCCAGAAAATCAATTTCATTAACGGCAAGAACACATTTGGCGGGATTTAAGCGAAGACCAAATTCTCTAAGTCTTTCGAAGACTGCTCGTAAATGAGTGTGATGGTCTTCAATGGTTTTGGAGAATACCAAAATATCGTCCTGATAAGCAAAGGTAAAATCAAGATTGCTCAAGGCTTGGTTGAGATATCTCTGAAAGGTCTGGCTAGCATTACGCAAGCCGAAAGTCATGAACATGAATTCGAACAAACCGAAGGGAGTTATTACAGCAGTCTTTTCGATGTCCTCAGGATGAACTGGAATCTGCTGATAAGCACGAATAAGATCAAGCTTGCTGAAGATTTTTTTACCATGTAATTCACTGGAGCAGTCATATAAATGGGGAATGGGATATTTATCCGGTTTGGTAACAGCATTCAACGGTCTATAGTCACCACACACCCGCCACTCGGTGTCACCCTTTTTGACCATATGAATGGGACTTGCCCAAGAGCTAGAAGAGGGTCTACACCTACCAGTGTTTATCCAATGCTGGAACTCCATTTTTGCATACTTAAGCTTATCAGGCGGTAGCCGACGAGCCCGAGCTGACAAGGGAGGTCCTGAGGTAACTATATGATGGAAAACTCTAGGAATTTTTGGAGGAATATTGCAGGAGCTGCCTGTAATTTCTGGGAATTCTGAAAGAATTTTTTTGCACTCACTATCTATCAGCACACAATGTATGGAGTGTACAGGAGCCTCTTTGACAATTCCTTTAGAGCATAGCTCAGTTAAAGTGTCCATTAAACATTTCCTGCGTAGATCAACCGCCAAATTATACTGAAAAAGTAAATCGGCGCCAATAATGGCATATGGAACCTCCGCGATACAAAAGTTCCAGGATATATCGCGCCGCAGCCCCAAATTCAGAGTACGAAGCGCCTCACCATAAGTATTTATGAAGCTATTATTAGCGGCATAAAGTTTTAGCCGAGCCGGTCTGTCGCGAAACCTAGGATCGACTGGCACTAGCGAAATGTCCGCACCGGTATCGACAAGATAAATTTGACCTGTGGTCCTGTCACGGATATGAAGACGTCGAGAAGGTCCAATCACACCTTTACCTGCCGCCTCCAAACAGGAAGGTGTAGAACTTAGTTTTTTGGCTTAGCCGAAAATTCCGCGAACATTTTACACCACTCTCTGCACGAAAGAGCGTTATTCGGGTATTTCTGATGCGCATAACATAACTCGGATTTCGCAGAATTACTCCTGCGACCCTGATTGGACCCAGACCGTGACCGACCGCGACTGCGTAAGCGTTTAAATTCCATTTGCATTTGCTTAAATGATTCCATCATGGTGTCAAGTTTAGCCTCGAGCTTTTGAAATTCAGAGCGGTCTACTGGCAATGATGGCTCGGGTTTTTTAAACACCCCGAAAGCTTGGGGAAATTCAGCGTTCGAACCCGGTTGACACGAAATTTTGTCGGCGATAGTGGCTAAAGTTTCAAGGTCCTTGTCTGATACAATCGTTAGAATGTCGCGCTGTTGTTGCGAAAGACACTCGAGAAAGATTGTTTTAAGAACTTGATCCGAGAGGTTACATTCATTCAAATCACGAAGTTGACTCAATACTATAGAAGGTTTGCAATTAACATCGACACGACCCTTTAATAACTTTTTTAAGCTGTCCTCCTTAGATAAGGAAAAACGTGAAAGAAGCTTGGCTTTTGCTTGTTCAAACGCATCACCCGGAAGCGGACTCGATTTAATTATTGAGCTGATATATTTGAAGGCTTCCGCATCGTCAATAGCCATAACTAAATAATCGAATTTTGTAGAATCTACAGTTATATTGGCACGGCGGAAAGCGGCATCGACCTGAAAAAGCCAGCACTGAATATCAGAAGTTATAATTTTGGGAATTTTAGGCGAAACAGCGTCGATGCGGCCTTCATTACGGCCATTACCGGCAATAACGTTAGCCAGGGCGTCCCTGACATCACGTAGTTGAGCATTAGTTTGATCTAATTGCACTTGTAGCTCTTCAGACGACATAATGGAACAAAATGAATAATATATGTGAAATAAATGAATAAAATAAAAAAGTATGATCTAATTTTAAATTAAAAATAGTTTTCCAACACAATATTTAATACAGTAAAAACAGTGACGATAATTAATCAAAAGGGATGATTATCACACACCCATAATAAAAAACTAAATAAATTTAAACTTTTGTACCTTTACGCACTGCACTGAAGTATCAAATCAGCTGATCCCTCAATCACAAGTTTGAAGTTTGAAATCAGCTGATCCTGCTGTCAGACGGCGAGATGCGAGAGTCAAGTGGCGAAACGTCGCGCCCCAAAGTACAGCAACCAGCCAAACATCCGGCAACCGGCAAACAGCAACCGTACAAACGCTACCAACAAGTGCGGCCAACAGTCGAACTGAAAAAGCCGGCTGCACACAGCACAATTTCAACCGGCAGCAACTGCGTGCCAGAATTCTGCCTAGCGATACGAACAATCACAAAGCCGGACGCACACGATGGCAGATGGGAAAAATTGGCGGTAAGGATACTGAAGACGGTACAATTTTTCAATAAAATTCATTAACAACACTACTGAGCGATCACATCACCGTTCCAGGGTAAAATTACCAAATAGCGTACTAGTTCACTGCTAACTTACAGCACATGCACAACCGTTACTATATGAACGTCGGGGTCACCACTGTAGGTTTTGTAGTCACCAGACGAGAGATCCTATACTCTTAAACACCAAAATAATACACTTGTTGACGGGTAACAATACTTTATTGTACCAATCGTACAAGAAAACAGCTACATAGCTTAGACACGTGGAAGTCAACGACTTTTACAACCAGTCTCTGTCACGACTCAGGTGCAACCTAATCCGCCATAATGGATCGAATCCATCCTGACAATTGACAGCCTCCACTCCACTCTCGGAGTGAGTGAGAGGGCGATACAAGTCCCCATGCACATGCTTGTGGGGACTTGTATCGCCCTCTCACTCACTCCGAGAGTGGAGTGGAGGCTGTCAATGGTCAGGATGGATTCGATCCATTATGGCGGATTAAGTGGCACCTGAGTCGTGACAGAGACTGGTTGTAAAAGTCGTTGACTTCCACGTGTCTAAGCTATGTAGCTGTTTTCTTGTACGATTGGTACAATAAAGTATTGTTACCCGTTAACAAGTGTATTATTTTGGTGTTTAAGAGTATAGGATCTCTCGTCTGGTGACTACAAAACCTACAAGCAAACGACACGTGCTGCCATCTCGATGTGATTGCTGCAACAGATCGGATGGGCTATAGCTTGTGTGTATACACCA
Organism: Anthonomus grandis grandis; assembly: GCF_022605725.1. Lineage (NCBI taxonomy): Eukaryota > Metazoa > Arthropoda > Insecta > Coleoptera > Curculionidae > Anthonomus > Anthonomus grandis. The sequence goes on from NC_065567.1 coordinate 7,038,932, forward strand.
GCTCTTTCAAATCACCCCATCTATCACCATTCCTGTTAAATGGAAAACATATGATCTTTGTTTTGGATTTCTTATATTATTGTCATAAATATATTAATCTATGATATTGTTTTAGATTTTAGCTTTGAAATAGTTTGAAATTCGATTCACCATAGTTAATTAACGTGAGTGTTAAGTTGTATTTTTGTTTATGTCCCCTAAGAAAACAATTACAAATGAACAGTTTGATGAAATACCTTTTTTTTTATAGTTTGTCCAAGAACCACTGAATGTTATAGCCTTTCCAGTATGCCTAAAAGGACATTGATAATATTGTGGATACTACTGCCAGTTTTTATAGATAAAGTTTCGGGAGCAGCCTCAGATATTCAACAAGATGCTAAGGCTCAATCCACTCATAGAATAGATAGCTTAAACTTACTTTCTTACACATTATTGTTGATCTTAACTGTATTAACTATATGGCTGTTTAAACATAGAAGATTAAGTTTCATCCATGAGACTGGGCTTGCAGTAATTTATGGTAAGTTAAGAATGTTTGATTCATTTGTATTTCTGGGCCAAATGTTTAAAACATTTTTTTATATTATATTATTATCATTTTTTTTCTGAAATACAGTAGGGTGTAGGGAAAAATAGACGGAGATATTTCAATGGGTGATTCCTTGTAAAAAAATATGAGAAAATGTTTTTATAAACATGGGTTCAGCAATGCACAGTTTTTAAGATAGGGGATGATAAACTTTTTTTTAAATATTAATTTTCTATTAATATTAAAAAATATTTACTTGATTCTTTTGAAATTTGGCAGTATTACTTCTTGTATTAAGAGGCTAATTTAGCCCTAATTAAATTAAAATTATAAGGTTCAGTGACATCCCGAGGGACATCTTAGCAAATATTATTACAACTTTTTTGCATCTTGTTTTTTTTTCATATCTCACTTTGTTTTCGACAAAAAAAATAAATACCGTTTTATTGCATGCCACTGGACAAAATTGGGTTATTAATTTTTGGTAAAAAAATCACAGGTGACTTCGAAAACAAAAAATTAAAAACATTCATCTAGGTGATTTTCATTGCAACAACAACTACAACAAATGTTGGAAATGTCCACCATCCATTTCTGTACACCTTCTCACTCGACGAATCATTGAACGACGCACTCGAGCTAAAATTCAAGGTCTATTTCTCACTTCTTCGCAAGCATTTACAATTTTATTTCTTAACTCTTCTATTGTTTGTATGGCACTAACATAAACCAGACTTTTAAGGTAACCCCATAAATATGAATCTATTGGATTTAAGCCAGGAGAGAAGGAAATTTTTCGGTGCAATGACACTCCAGCTGGAAACAACAATCTTCTAGCAGTACGGGCAATTCTTGTAGAAGAAATTCTAAGTAAGATTCGCCATTTGATCTTAACCCATTTATGCCCAAGGGTAAAAATAATAAGAAAATTTAACACTTATATAGAATTTTTTTATTTATTTACCTCTAAAAACAATATTTCAAAACAAAAAAAAATTTTTTTCAATATTTTTGAAAAAAAATTCTGTTGCGAAAACGCATCACTGGGACAATTAATCAAAACTATTATTCTATTTGCATTTAAAAAAAAATTATTGGTGAAAAAAATCAACTACAAATAGTCTAGTATTAACTGATTGTATTAAAAATAAACAAATATTTCACAAAAAAAGTGTAGAACAAAACATATTTTACATTTCATAATGTTGCGAAAACGCATCAGTGGGACGATACAATATAATATTTGGTACTACGTTTTATAACGCCGTGTGATACTCAGCAAAGCAAGTAGTATGTAGGTGCGCTTGACACTTTTGGCACAAGTATACAGTTTGACTGTGACATATTCGACACCTCCTTCGTGCCTTGTCAGGACTATGGGTCAACACATGGCCTATATTGTCGAAACGTAATTCGTTGATTCCTGTTGCAAGATTTCTAATTACTGTGATTTTCTCTGTTTTTATAATTTATAAAAAAAATAATATATACATTTTATATGATGGCCTTTGAAAGACAAAATAAAAGTAAAAATATATTTTTCACAAAAAGAAGTTTTAAGAAAAATGAGAAAATTAAATTTACATTCGATTTTACAACTCAAAATGAAACCCGTACACCATTAAAAATATGCAGGAAAAACATAAAAAAGAGAATTATATTTTGTTGGTAGTCCTTTATTTTTTATAACATCTGCCAAACGATTGGGCATTGATCGCACCAATTTTTCACAATATTCGGGTGATATTTTAGACCATTCTTCTTGAATCACTACTTTTAATTGCTCTTTGTTTGAAATTTCATGGTTTCTTATAGCAACTTTCAAATGTGACTATAAGTTTTCAATGGAATTAATATCTGGACTTTGCGGTGGAGTTTCAAGTACTTTTGGACAGTTATGGAGCAACCAATTCTTTACTTTCTGTGCATTATGCTTTGGATCATTGTCCTGGTAGAATTAAAAAATTTTTTCAATTCGGAATTTTCGGGCGCTTGCCTTTAAATTCTGCTTAAGTATGTCCAAATACATGTTCTGATCCATTATACCCTCTTTAAAATGTTGATTTCCAGGACCTGCAGCTGACATACACCCCCAGACCATGACTGAACCACCTCCGTGCTTTACTGTGGCTCGTAGATTTTGTTCTTTGAGAGATTCATTAGGCTTTCTCCACACCCGTTGTTGTCCATCTGATCCGAAAATACAAAATTTACTCTCATCTGTAAAAATTACGTCCTTCCAAAATAGAAAATCTTTGTCTCTGTGTTCTTCAGCAAAGCTTAACCTCTTGATTTTATTTGCCTTACTGATGCAAGGTTTTCTTCGAGCCACTCTACTATGAATATTATTTTTTTTTAGAAAATTTCTGACTGTTTGAGGATTAACTGTTTTTCGTAAATATTTCTCAATTTCTTTTGCCAACTTCGGTGCAGATAAATATTATTAATGTTATTGTGAAGTAAATATGATGTACGGGTTTCATTTTGACCATAACATTTTCTTATCTCTTATACTTTTTTAATGCTGAGCATGCATTCTTTGCATATTTTTGCTCAACAACTTTAACATTTTATGCTGATTGCAGATATAATATAGTTAATATTAATATAATAGTAGTAGGAAATATTTTGCACGTTATTTGTACAGAATGTAAAAGAAACCTTAGGTGTACGAGTTTCATTTTGACTGACTGTATTTAAATTTTATGTCTTATTACCCTAATAGATATAAAATTGTTATGGTCAATAATCTTGCTGATAGAGCAGGCTTACTTTCTGATAGCAAGTTTATTAAAGATAATTCTGTATTAATTAAATTTACCCTTGTAAAAAACAGCTTTCCTGAAAAACTTTTGGGTTTTACGGTCAGAAAAAGATTTGGGAAATTTAAAAATATTACTCCTTCAACACGTAAAACTAATAATAGTAGCTAGGCTAGGCTGGGTCTTCTTCTAACCAAACTAAAGTAATTTTTGTTAAGTTAAAGATCCCATTCTTCTTATGAATAATACTAATATGGTTTATATCATTATGTCCTTCTTGTCAGACACCTATCTCTTATGTTGGTCAACAGAACAAAAATCTCAGTTACTTCACAAAAGGCTCAACCAACGCAAATATCATTTAAGGAATCTAAACTATAATCATTCTGGCCTTTGTGAACATACTATAACCAGAGGGCAAAAGTTCAACTTTAACATTGTCACGATCCTTCAGAGAGAGAGTAACCTTTATAAAAGATTACTTCTAGAGTTGTGTTATATAAACAAGTACAAAAATATAAATTTATAAAATTATAAACAGGCTGATCAGCAGAATATCTTGAAAAATTATAGGTTTATCCTGAACAACATTAAATACCCAAAAACACTATTTAAAGGAAAAAAAAGGTATATTACTGCTAATTTCACTAAAATATTAAATTTTAACAATCCTAAACACAAAAAATGTTGCGTGTAGTTGTTTCTTCTCCAAACGTAGGCTTTAAGTATTTGATTTAGAAAAATATTTCTGTCTTTCAGGTCATGTTTTTGTTCTTTATATAAGACAAATCATGGACAAAAAACTGTAAAAAGCAAAATTTTGAACCTGTTTTCTTAATAAAAACAGTGTTTTTCTTACCATAGCAAAAAATTATTTTTTTTGAAGAGAATGGATGAACAGGCAGATTTTATTGTGTCGCTGAAGAACAAACAGGGGCAGTAAGCTGAAAAAAAAAACAAAATTTTAAACTTGTTGAATTAATAAAAAAAGGGTTTTCTTACTATGGCAAAAAAAGGGACTTTTTCAAAGAGAATTGAGGAAGAAGCATTCTTTATTGTGTGACTGAAGGACAACAGGGGCAGTAAGCTATAAAAAACAAAATTTTAAACTTGTTTAATTAATAAAAATAGCGTTGTCTTACCATATGGAACAATAACTAGTGTAGCCACAGATCTTCAATTTCTACATCAGATTCATCAATATCCAAATTTATAATAAAACGGTCCTCTCCATTCAAAATAATCTGATGCAAATTACGATATTCCTCTTCATAAATTTTCGAAAGAAAAATAAAAAATTGTGTAAAACATGGGGTTTTACGTACACTACCGCTCAAAAGTATTTGCCCATCATGTATTCTTTTTAATATTTTAAATTAGATACAAAAATCTTATCTTTATACCTATATTTAGATTGTATCTCTTTTGTAAATTGCATACATGCTTAAAAAGCATACCTATCAACGATGGTTCGTTGAAAAACACTAGTATTTAAAAATAGTCTTGCAAATAACAAACAATGTAGTGAAAATATGCACTTCTTCTAAAAAACTAAGCTGTTTACAGCTCGTTTCCGATGAAATTTGAAACATCTAAAAGGTGGTTAGTCTTCAAGAATTGATTTTGTGTAACATTGGTAAATTATTTCGCTTGCTTCTTGACGATTGTCACCGTTTCTTTGCTGGTTTTTCAACATTCTTTAAAATGGCTAAAACAAAAGAGTTATCGGTAGAAACAAAAGGTATTATCATTGGACCTCATAAGGCTGGAAAGACTAACCGTCAAATTTCGACGGATTTGGGAATTCCAAGGCGGACTGTCGATTATAATGTTAGGTTTAACTATAAGGATTATAATTCACCAGAGAAGGGACTATTAGCAACAAACCTCGATCGGGAAGGCCAAAGGCAACAATTTCAAAGGAGGATTTAAATATTATAATTACGAGCAAATGCAATAGACGCCTTACCGCCCCTGAAATCACAGCAAAAATCAACAAGGAGCGTAAAAAAGCGGTTAGTGTTTCGACAGTAAAACGGCGACTTTATAATGCTGGTCTTAAGGACGTTTAGCTGTATCAAAACCGCTACTGAAGGATGTTAATAAGAAGAAAAGACTTGAGTAGGCCCAATCACACAAAGAATAGACCATTGATGACTGGAAGAAAGTTCTCTGGAGTGACGAGGCGAAATTCGAGTTTTTTGGAACGAAGAGCTGAGTTTTTGTTCGCAGTTATGCCAATGAAAGGGTCGCTGAAAACTGTACGGTGGCCTCAGTTAAACACGGTGGTGGTTCGGTGATGGTGTGGGGTTGTTTCGGAGCATCTGCAGTGGGCGATCTAATTAGAATCGAGGGAATTCTTCGAAAAGAGGGTTACAAAACAATTTTAAGTGACAATATACTTCCTTCTGGTAGTCGAATAATTGGGGAAAACTTCATCTTTCAACATGACAATGACCCCAAACACACGTCGAAATTGTGCAAGCAATATTTAGGTCAATTACAAAGGCAACATCTTCTGAAAGTTATGGTATTGCCCCCACAATCACCGGACCTCAATCCTATCGAATTACTGTGGGATGAACTGGATAGACAAGTGCGAAAATCATGCCCCACTTCAAAAGATGTGTGGAGGATCATCCAAGAAGAGTGGCACAAGATACCTCAGGAAACTTTGGATAAATTAATTAGAAGACTACCGAAACTCTGTGAAGCTGTTATTCAAAATGGAGGCGGACGTGTAGATGAATCCAAAATTTGATTTTCTTAAATGTAATTAATTGAAAAATGTATTCTATATATTCATTTTGTTACAAATAAACCGTTTCATAAGAATAACTGATATGTTTATTATTTTTAGTGATAACTTTACAACAAATTTACAAATTTTCATGCAAGCAATACACATGGTGGTACTCTTATTATGTTAGAGAAAGCTTTTTTAACTAAATTTGTGTTTATTACTATTGACAGATTTGATCATCTATTGATTGAAAAGGTGTGCGAGTTTTCTATTGTATTTAGCAGTAAGTTAAATTTGTATATTTTAGGATTGTATCGATCTCCATCTGGTAATTTAGATTTGTTTTTAGAAAAGTTGGAGATCCTCTTAAGTAAAATTTCGGTTAATGCGATGTTGATTCTGACTGGCGATCTTAATGTAAATTTTTTAGACAAATCTAATAGATCAAATCGAATGCTTTTTAATCTGTTAAACTCATTTAAGTTTAAGATGCAGGTGGATCAGCCAACCCGGATTTCAGCATTCTCTTCCTCACTGATAGATTACTTCTGTACGAATTTTAACCAACACGAAAATCAGTGTACAACAATCAATGCCGGTTTGTCTGACCATGAGGCAATAGTGGAATTAGTAAAGCTTAATAGTGCAGCTAATGAGAATAAGTTTGCACGCGATAGACTTTATACTAGAGCTAATTTCCGCAAATTCTCCTTGCTTTGCAATATGTCAAGTTGGAATAATGGATTGACTACTGTTAACCCACTGCATAACTTTCATCAAATAGTATTAAACAATTTTAACACTGCTTTTCCTGTTGTCAATATTAAGAAACGAAATAGAAAACCTTGGTATACTAAGGGTTTACGAGTATCTGGGAAAAATATGCGCTCTCTTTTTTACTTTAGGAAATACGCTATGAACAATGCAACATTTTTAAATTATTATAACAGATACCGCAAGATTTAGAGAAACTCAATCAAAATGGCTAAGTGGACCTACTTACAAGAGCTTAAACAGTTAATGGTTAATATTAAGAATAAGAGTTCATCAGGTTGGGATGGGCTTTCTCTTAAAATATTTTCTGCTTTACCTCTTGTTGCTTTGCAAGTCTTGGCTGAGTCAATTAACTTTTCATTTATTTCTGGAGTTTTCCCAGAGTGCTTAAAAAGAGCAATGATTGTTCCTCTTTACAAGGGTGGCGATCGCGACTGTCCTTCTAACTTTAGACCTATAGCGTTATTGCCTACTTTAGCCAAGATAGTGGAACGGCTCGTTAAGATGAGGATGGTTTCATTTTTAAATAGGTTTGGTCTATTGAGTATTCAGCAGTTTGGCTTTCGTGAGTCTGTGAGCACAAATGATGCTATCTTTAGCTTTCTAGAGCACCTGTACAACCGACTGAATGTTGGTGAAGTTGCAGCAGCGGTATTCTGTGACTTGTCCAAGGCATTTGACTGCGTGAGTCACAGAGTACTGCTGATGAAACTGGAGCTCTATGGTTTCAGAGGAACTGCCCTTGAGTGGTTTCGTTCCTACTTATCAAATCGTGTCCAGGCTGTCAAATTTAATGGTGGTAAGGAACTTAATATAAATGTGGGTGTTCCGCAAGGATCAGTACTTGGTCCTTTACTTTTTCTCATTTATGTGAACGATCTGTCACAACTGCAGGTAACTGTTAAATTTACATTGTTTGCCGATGATACCACCATCCTCTGGCACGACTCTGATGTTTCTTAAATGGAGGCCCATATACGTGCAGATTTGTTAAAAATAAAAGACTGGTGTGATGCAAATTTTTTGACATTTAATGTTTCCAAAACAAATATCCTTAATTTTAAATGAAATACAAATGATATATGTTTAAATAATGAAGCCGTCACCATGCCACCGTTCAGTAAGTTTTTGGGTCTTTCCATAGACAAGTTTCTTAAATTTGAAGACCATATTGTGAATGTATGTAGAAAAGTCTCATCAGGCTGTTACGCCCTAAGGGTTATTGCCACCAGTCTTAATTTCTCCATCGCCAGATCTGCATACTTCGCGATTATCGAGTCGCACCTTCGATATGGAATTTGCTTTTGGGGTTCATGTTCAAATTCACTTTTTAGTTCAGTGTTTGTACTCCAGAAAAGGGAATTTTTTAATGATTACAGTCTATTGGCTTTGTCTATAACTTCTATGTTTATATTGACAATAAAGCATTTTTGAGTTTGAGTTTGAGTCATATGTGGGCAAATACTTTTGAGCGGTAGTGTAAATTTAAAATGATTTCATAGCTAGACAATATAAAATTTTGCCATTTAAACATGTATACCATGCGACAATAAATACGACATAGGCGCACGGACTATTTAGTGCCGCATCTGCGACACATCAAAGATTCTAATTGATCTCTGAACTGGTTGGTGGTAAAGTCCGCGTGGTAAAGTCACGTTGGTGGATGTGATGGTAATTATGCAGGTTACGGCGGGAATTTATTAGTTTAACCTGCTTATTTTCAGTTTTCGTGAATTTAATATTTTTAATTTTATTTTATTAAGAAATAAGGCGGTTCGTACCCCTGTAGGTCAAAATGGCTTTTTGGTACATTATACTCCGATGATGGAGAATAATATGACAAAGCAATTGAAGAATTAGGCTACAGTACATATAAAAAAGAAATAAATATGCAATTGTCATTAACGAAAGATTTAAATAATAGTTAACAGCCCTATAAACATTAAGTGAAAATCAAAATTCGTTAGTAAGAATTATGTAGACATTATTAGAAAACAAATAATTAAAACTTTAAAATACCATAAGTCATCTAATCATAAATTGTCGGACTTTTATCACCATATTAGGTAATTAAGAAGATGCGATAATGTTAAGCTCAATACCTTACATAGCACCGTCAATCAGAACAAATAATATTAAATTTAACTTTCCTTTATGGTAAGGGAAGGTTATTACTATTTACCGATTTAAATTATTATTATTAATTAACAAGACTTCAAGTAAGTTTTTCAAATAATAATATAATTTTTATTATTTACTTTCCTATATTTATAAAAGGAACTTTCGAGCTTTTCTACTTCACAATTGCTATCCTTACAAACCAAACCATTATAATTCCCGAACTTCCTTATCTCATAATTGGCACTTATTTGCACCAATATCAAGAAAAGGGACCTGTCCATTAATTGAAGACCTGTAAGTCTGTCGAAATGCCCTAGGACACCAAGTGGATGACCGTACTACGTCCCTTATAAGAAAAAGAGAGAATTTAAACTGCAAGCTGGTCAAGGTTAACGTCACTACCTCTATTGTCCACCCTATCAATCACAACACGTTCTAGTTATACCTGCTAGTATCAAAGTAAAAGTACAATAACTGTGCCAAAACAAAGAAATTTTATTTATCGATACACCTAGTGAAATAGAAATACCATTTCAACGAGGTATAAGTACAAGGATCACAATTCTGGAATAAAGGAAATGTCCTGAGAATCAGCTCTTTCGATCTACCAGATGTAACATTTATTTACATAAAGATTCAGCTGCCTGAGAAAACAATCCAACTAGACTCAATTTACTTCAACCACATCCAATCATTAGCAGACTATCCAAATATCCTGAAAACCTTTCAAAAGGAAAAAGAAATAATTCGCCCTGCAGCCTGGATCTTTAGTACAACCCTTGGAATCATACTAGTTATATGTTGTATATTTTTAGCTATCTATGCGCTTACCAAAAAGGGAAGGAATACTGAAGAAGAACTAGAAATTCAAAACGTAGAAGAAAGGAAAGATAACGAAAAAAGCTAGCCCTGGTACTTCGAAAACCAACACATCATCCCTGTTGTTTACGACTTGGGCGGGAGGAGTTGTGTACGCAATTGTGCCACCCTATATATATTATTATAGGGTATATTATTAAATATATCTTTTAGGGAACATGTTCATCAAAAATCATATAATATTAAAAAGGCGGATTTTCCTCGTCTCTACGATGAGATACTAAGAACTGATTGGCAATTTCTCTGTGATATCGGTGACAGGCATAAACTTGTAAAGCTGTAGAAAGCTTTAACCATGAATTTCAAAAAATATTTGCTAAATATGTTCCACTTCGCGTAATACATAAACACCAATATCCATGCTGATATACCACAGATATCATTAAAAATGTAAAACACAAAGCTAGGTTGCATAAAAAAATTAAAAATACGAATATCGAGTCAGCAATATCGAGTTGAATTCTGCAATATCAGATCTGTAGTAAAAAGGCAATTGAAAGAAGCTATAATGCATATACCTATTCAAAATGTAGAAGCCAATATTTTAACAGATTCCAGTCGGTTCTGGAATTTCGTTAACACTAAAAACAGAACATCAAAAATCCCAGGAAATATGCGTTATAGGAACGGATCCCTTACTGATCCGCAGATAATCGTAAATAGTTTTGTCGAATTCTCTTATTCATTGTTTATCCCATCCGAGTCAGATGCAAGTTCTTTCGTGAATACGAGTTCACATCTTGGTGCGTGTAACACGTTTCAAATTTCACCGGTAACAAACCATGAAATCTTGATTGCAATACGGTCACTTAAAAATAAATCTACCGCTGGCTCGGACGGTATCTTTTCTGGTAAAAGACTGTAGGCATGCCATTATTACACAAATTAAAAATAATATTCAATCTTTGCTTGTCAACAAAAAAAATTCCTGAACTATGGAAAGAGGCGCGTATGTCCTGTATTTTCAAGGGTGGGTGCCGTGAGTCTATTGAAAACTACAGACCAATTTCCATTCTGTGTAACTTTGCTAAGATACTAGAAAAAATTCTTTACTTGCGGATTCAACCATTTATCTCAAAAGATTTATCGGAATATCAACATGGTTTCTTAAAAGAAAGATCGACGGTTACAAATTTGACCCTTGTAACTCAGTATCTAGCGGAAGCATTGGACGAACAAAGTCAAGTAAATATAATTTACCTGATCGATTGGATCATAGTCTTCTTTTAAAAAAACTTCAAATATATGGTTTTTTATCTGATTTTAACTCCTTATTTGAAAGTTATTTGTTAGGCAGAAAACAATATGTTTTGCACAGGGGGTTTTGTTCACATAAATATATTGCATCTTCGAGGGTGCCACAGGGCTCTAAGTTGGGACCGTTATTCTTTCTGGTATTTATAAATGCTTTAATTACTATTGTTATTTCTTGCAGAGCGACTTGATTGGTTTGTGGTGCACTAAAAACAAATAAAATCTTAATGTCTCGAAATGTAAAGTGCTTAGTTTTTCACGGAAAAAAATCCAATTGAATTTTAATATGGTTTATCAACAAATCTAAATCGGTGTGAATCCAGTTCGGATTTGGGTGTACTTTTTGACCCTAAATTAACCTTTGTGGATCGGGTGAAGTCTGTCTCTGATCGCGCTAGTAGGGCACTGGGCTTTATAGTACGTAACTGTCGGGGTTTTAATAACATAGAAGCAATGAAAACATTATTTTTTAGCTTTGTACGTTCTAAACTTGAATACCCTTACTATGCCGCCCTTACTATGAAATTCATAAGTATTCGATGGAAAAAATTCAACGAAAGTTTCTTTCGTTGAATTTTTATTATTGAATTATTATTATTATTATTGAATTATTATTATTTTTGTGTACCACGATTAAATTCTAGGAATACTAAAAACTTTTACTGTACCAAGGCAAATACGGATATACTCCTATATTCACCCACACCACTCCTGCGAGAGATTAGTGACGAAGTTGAAAATAACACACAAGCTGATGATATGCACAAAATCTTTCCCCCTGAAAATGAAAATCGACGGGTTTGAGTTTTTTTTTTAACAAGCGGTATATGAAATATCAGGCTTGTTTGGTTTTGATTGGCCTACTCTATATAAACTTACCATCATAAATCAACCGCCACATAAGGCACATAATATACAAACAACATCATTTAAAGCCTTCACTAAATCACAAACGCTCGTGTATGTATTACCTCTAGAGATCAAAAATATTAGAAGCAAAGAACAGTAAAACAAAAATTAAAATTTTTGGATTCTAAATAGTGCAAGAAAAATACTTTTTTACGATTTAATAAAGCTTAAATAGATTCTTCATTGTTTTTGTACCTTTCGTCCGAAATAGTTGTTACAAAGTGGTCTTAAACAAAATCTTGAAGTCTTAAATAAATTAGGGTTTATCCGTGTCTTGATAACTATGTGCCCAAAACCGCAAGATGTAGAAGATCTGGGCCGGCCTAGTTTTCAGAAATAATAATGTCGATAAAACAAATTATAACTCGTGGACAAAAAATTAACCGTATAAAACCGGTGTGAACGTATAAATCACTATTATAACTGTAAACATTATAATACTGATTTAACCAAATTTAGAGAATTACGGTCTAAATTAAAAGAAGATATTGAGCTATCCCATAAGCAGTACTGTAAAAGTTCGAAGAAGCTCGTTACTACTTCAGGAGTCCCACAAGGCTCAGTTTTGGGTCCGCTTTTATTATATCTAATTAACTTGCCGTAAAAAGTCTATTATAAAATTAACAATATTAGCGATTGCATTCAACTTTAAAATTATCTAGACCAGCGTTAATTAAAGTGTGCTCCGCGGAGCCCCGGTGCTCCGCGAAACGTCCGGTAGGGCTCCGCCAGCAGTCATAATAAATGAATGCATGTATTAAAGTGGACCCTATAAGAATAAAGTTATCTTAGATAAAAATAAACAACCAAAACGAAACGCCTACTTATAGGTGTTACTGGTACATACATATACGAAAATTTAATATATGTATTATTAAGTAAATGCCCGTTATTATATACCTATTACATCGAAATGTTCCAGCGTTACTCGTACGCCACCATTCGCCCCCGGACTATAAGCAATCGAATGACCTCGGTTCGTCGCACTATTTCTCGTGCTCGTGCGTCGGGGGATCGGAATTGGTCCTACTTGGAATTTGTCCTACGTTTACGAATCCGGCCGAACGGTTAAAAACAGTGTTGTCAGAACTCTAAAATATTCTTGGCAATGTGACCGAAATTCAGTATTCAGTTCAGGGAGGGGGATACTGTGTGAAATTGAATGTGATACCAACCATACAACAACTACAACAAATAAGGCCGTTCAACCTAAAATTATTGTTGTGTGTGTGTGTGTGTGTGTGTTGCAAAGATGGAAGGATTTGGTAATCAAAGAGTTTTTGATCAAGAATTTATTAATGAAGCCAGAAGGTATGAAACTTTTAATAAAATTTAAATTTAAAATTAAATCAGTTTTATGCTTATACAAATTATTATAAAATAGACAATATATGAGGAAAATCGAAGTTTTATGACCAGTATGCTCTATTTTTTTTAAAAAATATACGAAACCTGATCCAACCTTGGGCCAACCTAACTCGTCCTAACTTTGTGTTATCAAATGATAACGACTGGACATCAATTTAAGCATTATCAAAATTAATTGGCTACACAACGTCCTGGTGACTTGGGTTGGCCCAAGGTTGGGTTAGGTTTTGAATATTTTAAGAAAATAGAGAATATTGGTCATAAAACTTCGATTTACCTCATATATTGCCTATTTTACTTGGATCGTTACGTTATTGCCCGGCCATTATCGTTAATGTACGAATTTTCATTATTGACCGTAACATATACACTATACAGAATACCCCATATTTCCATATAACTTAATAAGCGCGCGCCATCTAGCTATTAACAGTTGCGACACAGGCAATCCATCGCATCGGTCGCTATTTAGCCGCCAAAATTCGTAAATACGACGTTGTCAAATATAAATGCCTCCTATCCTTGCTTCTATATCGAAATACAAACCCAGGATTTTCGAGGAAAAGCCGAACCGTTCCGATCGACCGTAGGACAAAATCTGAGTAGGACTAATTCCGCCTTCTCCGTGCGTCGACGCGTACTTCGGTGAAAATCGTCTGACTCTCCGAAGTTTCTGAGGTCGTTTTGTGCGTGTGGTCTGATTTCGTGCGTCAAGAGATACTATTTGTTATAAAATTGACCAAATCAAATTAGCGTTAAAGAAGAATGGAGCGCTGGCTTAAAGGTGTTGCAAAAAATGTGGTTCGCTTGGATGATGCGTCAAATTCAAATCAAGGTGATATGACGGCGTCAAGTGCTAGTTTTATGGTTTCAAGTACAACATCTAATGACACACTGAATGTGAAAAAACGAAAGTATGACGAATCATATATTAATTTTGGATTTGTTGATTCCAACGGCTCACCTCTTTGTATGTTGTGCAGCAAACTCCTTCCTATTAGTTCGATGGTACCTGCTAAGATGCGCCGACATTTAAAACTGTACATCCCGACTTCAGAAACAAAAGTAAATAATTTTTTCTACGTAAAAAAGAACAATTATTAAGAAGCCAAAAAACTATGACGTATGCGACTCAGACTGTGAATGAAAAGGCCACGGGGGCATCATATTTGGTTAGTTACCACATTGCCCAAGCAGGAGAAGCGCACACTATCGTTGAAAAGCTAATAAAACCATGTGTGGTAGACAGAACAAAATGTGTTTTCGACGAAAAATCTGTAAAGCATCTTTCTACAGTGCCACTTTCGAACGATATCGCAGCAAACATAACACAAAAACTGGTTTCACGGCTTCAAAATAACAAATTCGTCTTGCAAATGGATGAGTCGACTGATGTTGCTGGACTGGCCATCTTGCTAGTAATTGTGCGATATCCATATAAACATTCATTCGAAGAAGACTTGCTTATGTGCTCATCGCTGCCTACTAACACAACCGCAGAAAAAAATTTTAACACAATTAACATATTTTTTGAAGAAACCTAACTCGATTGGAATGATTGCATTGATATTTGTACCGATGGAGCCAAGGCAATGACAGGTAGAACAGCAGGAGCAATATCACGAATAAAAATGAAAGCGCCAAATTGTAGTTCCAGCCACTGCATCCTGCATAGACAATCACTCGCGGTTAAGAAAATGCCACCAAATCTAAAATTGATTCTTGATGCGTCAGTAAAAATAATTAATTTTGTCAAGTCACGTACACTACAATCCCGATTGTTCTCAATATTATGTGAAGATTATGGTAGCGATCATAAAACACTATTGCTCCATACTGAAGTGAGATAGTTGTCTCGGGGTAAAACTTTGACAAGGCTTTTTGAACTAAGAACAGATCTAGAAGCTTTTCTTACAGATGTGTTCCTTTTAATTTAAAAGACCGTTTGTCCGATAAAAGCTGGTTATTTAGACTAGCACTTTTAGCAGACATGTTTGGAAAACTTAATGAATTAAACCTGCCAACAAGGAAAACAGACAAAGTTTTCAATGCTAACAACAAAATAACTGCCTTTAAAAGAAAATTAGATTTTTGCATTACTTGTTATGGTAAGAGAGAAATTGAAAGCTTTTCATTGCTAATTGAGTTCCTTAGTCACCATAGTCTTAGTACAGATACAGAAATATACTTGATACAGAAATATTTCAAAATAAAATATTTGTTGACTTGGTGCAATATCTCAATGAACTGGGGACTTTTGAATCTTACTTTCCTGAAGAACAGAATACAAAACTGAAAATAAACTCATAGATTTAAAAACCTTTTTCATCTAAATTGCAGAAGCCTGAAAATATGTCAAATCAGATCTATGAATCATTTCTAGAAATTACATCGGATACAAGCATAGAATCATTATTCAAAACAATTTCACTAAATGATTTTTGGTGCAGGGTTCGTGATGAATACCCACAACCTGCCACAGAAGCTTTGAATGTTCTTCTGCTGTTTCCAACACCGTATTTGTGTGAAACGGGATTTTCAGCATATACAGCTACAAAAACAAAATAATGGATGCCGAATCAGACATGAGAATTGAACTTTCTTCTATCAAGCCTGACATTACCCAGTTGATGAGGAATAAAAAATAATTACATGCCTCGCATTAAATGAACTTAGTCTTATCATTTGTTTACTAACTCACTACTTACTGTATCTATATTTTTTTGTATGATTATTAATAAACAATTCACATGTAACTGTTTTTGCTTTTAGTTTAGAGTTTAGGGTTCCGTTAAAAATTAAGTTTTTTAAAAGAGTTCCGTCACGAAAAAAGTTTGAGTAATACTGATCTAGACATACTTAATTTTTGGCGCAGAAGCAATAGCTTGACCCAAAAAAAAGTCTAATTGATTACGGTTGGGCCATTAATAATTTTAACGTAGCCAGATCGACGATTTTTAAAGCCTTGAGGGTGATTTTTTGACCATTCCTTTCCTTTTTAACATGTAACAGATATTGTCAAACGTAGCTACAGAATGTTGAGATTCATAATACGTAACTCTCAGAGTTTTAAAAATAACCCTAGTTTAAAACTTTTATATTTCTCTTATGTCAAATCTATACTCGAATATGCGTTTCCACTCTGGTCCCCCATTGAAAATGTCTGCAATTTTTGAAATAGTTCAAGTACGGCGGAGTGTATCCAGAAACACCACATCCACACACAACTATTGGAAAGATTTTCGTTTTCTTACCCTAGAGGAAAGGTGGAAACTTGCTGATTTACAATTTTTATATTAATTAGTATAATAACTATTGACTAGCCTGAAAGATTACAAGAGCTTAATTTTTATTTGCCTCGCATATCAGCCAGACACCCAGTTTTACTTATCAAGACCTAGAACGGACATCAATAAATGTTCTGCACTGCATAGAGCGTGCGACACATATAATTCTGTTCAGGATCAATGTGACGTTTTTAACTGAAGTGTTGCAGCTATTAAACACGTTCACTTTCCTTAATCATAAATCTTGTATTTTATATAAATGTAATTTTAATTTTTCTTTTTTTTTTTAATAGAAGTGGAGATGTAAATCTGTGGTGTAATGTAAATAACTCAATAAATATTTGTAACAGTCAGAGTCTATGTTATATACGCAAATCTTTTAATAAATTCCGCAGCGTAGTGGAGTAGGTAAGGCCGAATTTGCTGCGATCAATAAGTCATACTTTTACCAACAATAGCGATATTGTAAAAAAATACCTAGCAGCTTTTTTCGAAATTTTATTTTAAAGCTTTGTTTTGTTTCGGCACTAATTTGTGCCATCTTCAGGACCACTGCCTTTTGAAAAAATATTTGGTATGTTCAAACCACTATTAATTAAACAGCCTGGGCAAAGTTAAACCCCTAATTCAATAAAGTAGTACTCATAATGTGGGAGTGGGTTTACGGTTTGCGTAACGAAACTAGCACTAATATTGTAGATGTTTTTCGTTAAGAGCATTAAACTTAACGGTTATATCTTTTTGACTCCTGAGAGAGGTGTTTCTAATAATTTTTAAAAAATCGAACATTAATTTCTATAGTAGAGAAAAAGAAACAAACCACCTTTATAATCTTAAATGGCAACCCCAAGCTGCCGTCGATGTAGTAGCTTTAGTTTATTAAATAAAACATTACTTAAAGAAATATCATTATTAATTTAGTAAATGTTAAAAAACATCTCATTGTCATCACAATATTAGTCCTGAATTTTACGCTTCTACCGTTTTTGTTTAAGGTCTGTAAGTTCAAGTAGTAAAAGAGTATTTTTAAGAAATTTCAGATAAGTATCACCAGTATGGGGTTGCCATTCTAGATTCTAAAGTTGAAACAAATTGGCTACATTATATTGTGAATTTTATATTAACTTAATTAATATTATTAATAATTTATTGTTTTAGGCCTTATAGTAGGAGCTATTATACGTTACTCTGGATCTACTTCACAAGTTCTAAACATGCAAGTTTTTGTTGATGAATCTAAATATAATTCAAGTATACCTCCGGATACTTTATCTCTTTATATGCCTAAACCCAATAGCAATAAAAACATGACTTTCCAATATATCTTCCGTAATGAAATTGACGATGAGAAAGAAAATGAAATTGACTTGAAGGCTACTTTTGATCCAGAAATATTTTTTAATATTATATTGCCTCCCATAATATTTCATGCTGGTTACTCGTTGAAAAGGGTAAGTACCAATTTCTTATAATTTATAATTTGCAATAAGTTAAATAGTACCATAAATAAAATTATTAAATGCACTCATCAATTAAAATATTTTAGTTTCCTTACTTTACTTACTTCCATTATTTTATAAATTATATCGTTATCAACATTGTTTAGTATGTTGTTTAGAATGCCCATTAACATCTAAACATAAAGCCGATTTAAAGAGTTTGTTGAGGAATTTGCGTAATTTGATAATAATAAACGTTGTTGTTGATTTTTGATAGGATGAATTCGAATTTCAATACAATGCTCCAGACATGTTCAATGGGGTTTAAGTCTGGGGCCATTCATGTATAAGTATATATTTTTTTCAGCAAAATAATATTTTACTATCTTCTTTTAAAAGCTCGTCTTCCATAAAGATCTCCATCAAGCTGAAATTAATGACGTTCTTCTCCCTATTTTAATTAAATCGACAATTGTGTATTTAAAATCAGATGAAAAATACGAAAAAAAAAACAATCCTTCGCTTAATAAATTAGTATCAAGGCGATATGTGTATTGTGGATGAATACTTAATCGGAACCCAGAATATGAATAATTTAAATACTTATTTCCAGTCACAAATTTCTAATTCAAGAAAAAACATAAGCAACATTTCTTTTTGTTTGTTACACAAATTAGAAAATTTTCCGACGTTTTGTTGTTAACTTTGATTTTCAAACATTTTAAATTATGGTATAAAATATATGAACAATCTCGGTCTCAAAATTTTTTTATATGTCCCTAAGGTTACATGTTTCGCTTCAAATAAAGCATCATCAGACCTACAATAAACAGAAAAACACACGTAATTACAATAAAACCTTACACTAAAACAAAATCAAAGTTTAAAATAAGTTAAAATTACCTTATAAACTAGTAATAACTCTCACGAGATGACCTGCTTAGTACTGACAAATAAAATTTAAAATCGGAGAATACCAACAAATTTTATATTAAGAAACAATAACATGGCACAGAGATTTAATAAAAAATATAAAAAGAAAAAACGTGACTAGTGTAGGATTTAAACCCACGCTCTAAAGTAAAGCTCGGTGAAATACTAGACTGTTAACCACTCAGCCAGCCTCGCTTATAAATCTGAGAGTCAAAGGTATGTACGCGTATCGTGAGCAGAAATAGAAGGTTAGATAAGATTATTAAAGATAAGTCCTGGGTCAAAGGTGAAAACATCATTAACGCATGTCAAAATTGGGCTCTTTTTGGCTTTGGTTATTTCCATTTTCAATCCAAATTTCTACCCTAGACAGCAGGGCAATCCGCACAATTAAGACATGCATCCGATATATATATATATATATGTATATATATATATATATATATATATATATATATATATATATATATATATATATATATATAGTTATATATATAGTATAGTATAGTATATACATATAGTATATAGTATATAGTACATATATAGTTATATATATATATATATATATATATATTACTTATATAAGTATATATAAGTAATTTTGTATTATGTTACAAAACTTGGAAACGGCAAAATTTTTTATGCGAAGCAATTTTTTTACGTCTGCATTTTCTGCAAGATGCCTTTCACAAATATTCTTGTTTTTTTAAGTTTCTTCTAAACGACCGATTAGTTCTGCATTTCCTAAATCAAACAGACATCGTCAAGAAAACAAGTAAAGACTATCATGAACCTAATCCTCTGTCTAACAAATATTGTTAAATCATGGATTATAAGTGGTAAATAGTTTTTTAGATTAAAAATACAAAACAAAAATGAGAACTAATATAATAAACTATTTTTGTGATATACCGGGTGGCCCAGAATAAAAATAACTTATTACATTAGCTTATTAACTTATAACAGTTATGTTGTTTAAAAAGAAACAAATGAAACTTAGTATCTAGTTATGCTAGATAAATGCTAATTTTATAACATATTAAATCGTCTACGGTCTATCGGTTGAACATCGGTTCATCGTGGGCAACCAAACTTCAGATTGCAAGGGAGACGAGAGATTCTTCTTTCCACAATTATTCGTTAGAGTCTCTGACTCTCCCGTGGTTGGCCGATCAAGAAGCCAGTAGATCTTAAGAAACGAAGAAAGCTATCCCAGTAACCTTCGATGGCTGGAAACTACTTTGGTTAAATACTGATTAATGGTTCTATTCGTGCGTTCTACCATTCCATCTGACTTCGGTTGTAATGCAGTAGTCCTCGTTTTCTTTTTTCTATGCGCCTGCCAGATATTCTGAAACAAGTTGGATTAAAATTTCGCCCTTGGTCCCAATGTAGACAGATCTATTATTTTACTTACGCGTCGTAGACAGTAGAGGCTCCTGGTTTTATAGAGAGAGTATGCCGTAACCCATTTGCTAAAGTATAAAGTATATGGTGTACTTATGCCATGCTTCTGTTTCGGAAAACGGGCCAGCACGTCAATAGCAATTTTTTCAGAGTGATTTCCCACGTTGTACTGGCGCATCAAGGCCTTTCGTTTTTTCTGCGGTCCATTACTTGCCACTGATACTTCCTTACGTGTGACTTGCTATTAACCAAGTAAAATTTTTCCCTCGCCTTTCGGATGGTCTTTGTTACTCCAAGGTATCCTCCACAACGCATAGGTCTCCTCTAGAATCCTCTAGAAAGGCACAGCGATTTGTCTTTTTTTCTCTTTACCGTCGTGGTCAACTATTTTTTCTACCGTCAAAAGAGTCTATTTTTCAAAATTAGGGTGTCCCATTGTGCACAAGTCATATGTCATACAGTCCCACGTTAAGACGTTGGAAAAATACTTGGCAACGTTTTTTCAAGTTGGCTTTTTTTTTGTAAGCCAATTTAGAAATTTTGTTTTTTAATCTTATCTTCCAACCGGGTAGAATTATCTCTTGCTTATCTAAAACTTAAAATAAGAAGAACGAGACAGGAAAGAAGAATGTGAGTAAGACTATGACAAGTTTAATGCAAAATATCAAGTGGTAAAATCAGTTTGCGCGGAAGCCACTCAGATAACGAAGAAAAGACAATCCTTTCCAAAACCTATGTACGGTTCATTACACAATACAAACATCGAGCATAACATGAAAGTTACAAGAACCGAAGAAATCAAAAGAATAACAGAAGACTTCTATCGAAAATCGTAAAAAAATGTAATGTGGGCTCAGAAGACGTCCCAGATATAATCAGTGGAGAGATTAAAACAGCGCTATCAAAAATGTCAAAAGTAAGAGCAGCAGGAGAACATGGGATCATATTGGAAATGTTGATGGAGGGGAGACTTTAAGGTGATTTACTTAAGGAGAAAAGTGCATTGGTAGTGTTTCTTTTCAAAAAGGGTGAAACTCAGTAATTACATACCAACTAGTTTGCTCATGTATCTCTCATGTAGTGTTTATAAAAATAGTAACAGAAACACTAACCAAAAAACTTGACAAGAGCCTAATATCAGCCCAACGAGCAAGCCGGTTTCAGGAAAGGATTTAACACTTTGAATCATCTGCAAGAATAATCATAGACAAGGTAAGTGAATACAACCTTTCTCTTTGGATAGTTTTTGTCGATTATGAAAAAGCGTTCGACGCCATCGAAACTTGGGCTGTTACTGGCGAGTAGACCACCGATACACAACTTTGATTAAAAAAATTTATAATAAAGCAACTTTTCGAGCTGCATTGAAGGATTGTTTACACTTGCGTTAGAAAATATGTTAAAGAAAATTTATTGCAACACCAAAGTGATACAGATAAATGGAAAATACTTAAGCCCCCTTCGCTTCGCGGATGAAAGCTTTCTAGTCACATTAAAATCTACACGTAACTAAACGTCACAAGCGTGATGACGAAGCTAAAACAATGTACTTAAATATAAATATCCAAACTATTGGGCATTAATAAAATAGCTGCTACTAACATACTAACTCCATTACTAGTCTATATTTGCTTACTCCCTAGGAATGTTTATATGACCAAGTTGAAGCTTGACATTGATGGTAGCATAAGTTTTCTCTATCCATCGCACACCCGAACAGGGAGATCGAGAACTCTTAGTATGAAGTGACTGGTTATTAATAATAGTAAAAAATTATCACAGAAGTTTATTTTTACATGTTCGTCTAAAATAAATTAATAGCAAAAAATAATACAACACCTTATAGCTCTAATATAATATAAGGCTTTTTTCGAAAGTTCATTTTAATTGCGGATATTAGAAAAATGGTCTTTTGGTTTCTATATAGCTCTTATATTTTAAACATAAACATAAAATATAGGAATGCTTTATTTCTAAGGTTGTTTTGAAGGATATTTATATTAAAGCCCTTTTATAATTTAAAATAATCACATAATTTGAAAATATTAAACGCTTATTAAACTAAAAACTAATTTCTGCTGTTTCAGAAGTATTTCTTTCGTAATCTGGGCGCAATACTAACCTTTGCCATAATAGGCACCACTGTTTCATCGTTCATCGTTGGTGGGCTAATGTACGGCTGTGTTCAACTAATGCCATTGAGATTGGCGAATAGTTTTACGTTTCTCGATACACTTTACTTTGGAGCACTAATTTCTTCCACTGACCCATTGACAATTCTAGCTATTTTTAACGACTTAAACGTAGATGTTAACCTATATGCATTAGTATTTGGTGAAAGTGTCCTTAATGATGCTGTTGCTATTGTACTTAGCGGGTAAGTATTTTTATTATTTAATATTTTATAACCTTAGTCCTTATTTTTTCGCTGGCTATTTTTTTTATGAGATATAAAATTTAATGAGACTATTTTTAAATTCATTAAAAAAAGTTTTCCAATATTTTGTGCTACAAAATAAGGCGTTTAAACCAGAAAACACTTAAAAGATACATATTGTTTACCGTTTATAATATTTTTGATATTTATTAGCAATTTCTGCTAATAAAATTTAGTAAAAATTATGTACTGTACTTGTACATAATTTTTATACTGTATACTGTATAATTAGGGGTGTTAAATTACGGTCATCTATTATTATTTTCCCCTCCTTATACTGAATTGGTTTCCTGGCTTTTTATCATTTCATCGTATTCCATACCGGAGTAATGTTAACAGCAGGTTACCAGCAAATGCACCAGCTAGTCCATGAGGCGCGGCGCTTCTGAAAACTGATAGATTACTTCATACCCAAAACAAAACCATTATTATAACTACCCATTAAATTCATATTCCTAGAAATCAAATAATTTACATACGTGGACTAATCACGCACCCAAACTGCGTATTGGGTTGTTGGTGTTCATAAAAAAACAATAAAGACCTCTCCTTAAATTGCTTTGAATTGAATTGTTAGTATGCACGCGAGTAAAGATGCTGTTGTAGTGATGTAACTCTAATAGCCCGTTCACACAACACCAATTAAGCTAATCTACCGAATCATTTTTTTTTACCGTATACTGCAGTGGCGCTACATTTAAGCGGGCATGTTCACACCGTACACCCGCAAGTCGCATATGGCAATTTCACTGCTTCGGTCGCAATTGACATTCGGTGTTGTCCTCGGAAATCGAATACCCGATCCGTAAAAAACCCTAATCGGTCGCTATAAGTGGCAATGTATGGCATTGTATATATGGCAATGTATTTGGATGCTAGTGTTCAGACAGTACAGTTGTCGCACCGATAGTGGTGGGTGATCTATTTAAAACTACGTTTTTCATTTTATCTATTTGATGGTTGGTTTTATTATACAAAGAAGTGCGTGCAATGGAGACGATCAACACAGAACTGCTAATAAGTTTGGTTGAAGAAAGACTGGCATTGTGGGATAAAACAAAACTCGGCATGGAGGAAAATATGCGTTATATTGAAAGAAAGATTCGAGGAAATGCAACAAAGGCAAATACAGGAGTTTAATCCGTTCTATCTGATTTAAAGTTATTGGGTGGTAATAGCTTCATCTTGCCAGGAAACCGACCCGGCTTAAGATATAAAATAGTTGAAAAATATGGTTCTTATTGAATTGGCAGAAGGACCAACTCGCTTTGTTTGTGTATTTGATGTTATTTAAAACGCTAATATTAGCCAAAGTATTCTTCATAATTTAAACCATCTCACTCTCTAAAAAAATTATTTAGTACGGTGCAAGCTTTTATAAGCCGAATCGCAGTTTCTTCGTGGACATGCAAAGGTCAGTGCAAAAACCCCCATTTATTTGCTAATAAACCGAAAATGCATTCGATATATCTTCGTGATCTCATCAAGCGGTAATTAAATATTCATTTTTGTCTATCTAATTAAGTTCCACCAAATAAATGTTCGTGTAATCCGAAGCTGATTTAAAAATTGAAGAATCGCAGTCTTTGCCGTAGGACCCGACACTGGCATAAATGAATCGATATTCCGAATCTACGACTACTAACAATACAACTGAAAAATAGGCTTTATAGTTAAAGAACATTAAGCCACTATTTGCCGGTTTCTTCACTCTTATGTGCTTACCATCCTTATCATGAGCAAATGGCATTCTTGAAAAAAGTTACAAATTTATCGGTTACCCACGAAAGTACTGATAATGCATATGTAAGAGCTAAGGATGATGCAGCAGATCGTGAAACACCTTCTCAGCCTGTAAGCAAGCCAAGCTTGTTACAACAACGAAAACGAAAGTTTCCAATAAGAAATGTATTGGATACCAAAATGGTACAATTCATACACCATCAAATAAATGTACCTAAAGAGCAGGAGAACCGCCATACTGCATTTTTCAAGGGTATTTTGCCTACTCTTTCGTTGCTTATGATAAAACACTTATTATATACTTCTTTCAGCAAATAATAAACCCAATTGATGCATCACCATCCAATACTTTAACACTGATGAACACAACAGTTATGCCCCTGCAGTCACCAGACTCTGTAGCATCGTTAGAATCAGTTTCAACTCAAGATTCTGATTATTCATACAATCCAACATTTTCTCAATTTTAACATTTTTCCGACTAATGATATGTATAGGTATGTCGTGTTAAGTTAGAATATACTTTAGTTATTATATTAATTTGTAACTTGTTTTTATATAATAAACTTATATTTGTAATAAAAATATTCCTGTTTATGGTAAAAGGATTTAGTAAATACTCACCATAAGCATATAGCTAGTTTCTCTTCAGGATTTATACTCTTTCTCATTCCAGTGTCTTGTCGTTTTAAATCACTCATCTCAGCAGCTCATTAAAAGTAGACAACGACATTCAAAAATAATTGAAAATTTTCATTTCATCTATTCTTAACTATCCCATTAAAGTCTGGTAAGCACCCAAACTATATATTTCACTCACAATTGGGTGAATCCAATATTTTCTGGTAACTGATCCACGCCTTCTTTTGACGATACCAATACAAAATTATAAACGTATTTACGTCCATCTTGCTAGAATACTACTAGTAGACGCAAAATAAATCGAGAACCCAGAATATGGTTTACTTGTATGTATTCGGTTTCCACCAATTCGTTAAAATTACCGAAACGGTGAATTAACCGCATCGTGTGAACGGGCTGTTGTGATTCGGTTTCCACCGTCATTCGGTTTCGGTTCGTTAAAACTACGAAAACTACGTGCGAACGGGCTGTAAAGCCCTCTAGTGAAAATACGCACGTTGTTTTGTGGGTTTGTAACCTTATTAACCTTTCGCAATTCAGGGCAAACGTATTGCCAAAATTAAAAGGAAGTGCGAGCAGCAAAACTGGCTTTGTAAAACATCTAACCGCTATTAAAAAAAGTATCGCCGCTTATAAAATAATTTTCGTGCCGTAAATGTCTAAAGACAGACATTAATAGACTTTATATAAAGCATCTGAGTACCTGATATAACAGGGCTGGGATTCTAAAATCACGATTCGACACGATTACTCGATATGACTGATTCTAAATAAAATTTTTAGTCGTGAGTGTCTTGCGGATTGCCTATTTTTTAACGATTTGTCGACGACACGCTTGGGTATATCGTATACACCAGACGATATAATAGCTTCTTCCTTTTTTAATAGGTGCATAATGTGATAGCATCTAAAAAAGGATGCATGAACGTATTTGTTTCATTTATTGTTTACCAATAGTCATACCAGGCATTTTTAGTTATTATATATATTATCTATGATACCAGGTTTTCATTAATATATCAAGAAGCTTTCTTAAACACAACAACTAATAGATTTAATTCGACCCTATTTTCTACAACCTTCTGTTAATAATAGAGGCAGAGGAAATAAAGTTACCATTGAATAGGCAGTTTTAGTACATATATCAAGATTTTATGCCACATATTGTTACCAAAGAAGCATTGGACAAGATTTTAAATTTGAAATTAGCGAAACTAATACAAGTCATTCGATCCATAAAATTACTGAAATTATTGACAATCACCTTGCTGACCGATTCATTAATTTTTTAAATATAAGAGATTAGAGAAATTAATAAATTAACATTTATAGAGAGATCCAATTTTCCTGGTGTTCTAGGTCCTATTGATTGCACATATGTTGCCATATTAAAACCAAAAGTGGATAAACACAACAAGTTTTTGTGATTTTCCATGAATTCAATTATAATTTTCCAATGGATAGTGGTGGTTTTAAACGACAATTTTTGTGTTTTAAAGAAATAATATAGACATATATTTAAATAAAAAAACGCGAAGGCGAAAAAAATTAACAAAATAAATGAAAATTATTAGTGTTTATCAATAGAAAAGACAATTGACGTCTCCATTGGTCAAATATTAGGGAAAATAACAAATATATACCAAGAAACCTAAATCAAATCGAATAAAACGAGTTTAGCCGACAATTGAAATTTAGAATCACCCTTCTCGTCACGACTGAGTCGCGATCGAATTCGAAGTCGTGATCATATCGAGATCGAGTCGTGATTTTAGAATCCCAGCCGAGGAATGATGAGATGGTAGCGCTACCAAGCCCGGCTTCAACGAAGACAAGGTAAGCCATTGTACATAAATTAATGTGCGTTCAATTTTTGATACCAGATTTATGCTCCTCTATGTGCAGTGAAAGCTAAGCTACTAAATAAGTTTCTGAAGATTTTGAGCAGGTGTCAAAAATCTTGTCCTAGCTAATAATTAACTATTCGTGCTTAGCAAGCAATAATATAATTTCTTTCATTACTGTTCATTGGTTTCATAAAATCATTTTGGTCTAATGCATTTCCTTACTAAATATACTTTATACATTTCCTTACTAAAACACTACTTCCTACTAAAATAACATAATCGCTCATTTAATTTCATATATTTTCATACCCTGGACTTAATACTTCTAAGAAATCTTTAATAAGGCTTTTTATAAAAAGATTTTTTAAGGGACGTGTATGTCTGGAATAGAAGGCTTCAAAATAATTCGTCCTATTTATTTGGTATTTTTTTTGTAAATCAATAAATAAAAATATTTTGAAAAATATCTATTTTTTTTCTTTTAATTATAACATTTAGATTACATGAAAAGTTAGCAGGGAAGTTAGTAGCATTTTGGCAGGTGTTCATCAGACTAGAAAGTTAATTAACACATTCACAAAATCCATAATAATAATTTTTCTGTAATTTAGACTACAGCAATCGTTTCTAAGTGCCTTATAATTTTTGAAAATTAAAACACTGCTAATTATTCAATATAGTTGCTATAAGAGTAATATGGTTTAAACGACAACCGCTTTAAAACCTTATTGTCAAATTTCTACGAATTGACGGATCTCTAATAATTACAATAAATAATTGTATGTACTTAAAAAATATAATACAGGGTGTTTCAGAACTATGGGATCAAACTTCTGGGGGTTGTTCAGTGCAACAGAAGAATCCATTTGAGTATAGGAACCCATGTCCGGAAATGCGTCACTAACGGCCCTAAGACGCGTTAAAATTTATAAAAAACATTAATTACCTAAATAGGATCTGCTGCATTTATTTTTACCTTTTGTATATGATACCATAACAACAATTGTTTAAAAATTATTAATGTCAATTCTCAATGTCATGTTTAAAAATTTTATAGCTTACAATTGATAATGGAAAACTTTACCAATCAAGAATTGGCGGATATCCATTTGGCATACGGAGCAACAAACTGCAATGCACGAGCAGCATCGCCCAAATTTTTTAAGATATATTTTGTGGACCGATGAAGCCTCTTTCATAAGAGACGATATTTTAATAGTAGGAATAGTCATGTTTGGGACGAAGAAAATCCTTATGCAATTTTTCCAAGAAAACATCAGAATCGTTGGTCTGTCAACGTATGGGCAGGCATTGTTGATGATTATTTAATTAGGCCATACCTTCTACCGGAACAGTTAACAGGACCTATTTAACTGCGTTTCTTGGAGGAAGTTCTCCCAGAACTCCTTGAAAATGTTCCACTAAACGTTAGACAGCAAATGTGGTTTCAGCATGATGGAGCGCCGACTCACTTTGCTGTACAAGTATGCGAGTATTTGGCTCAGCGATTTGGGCACCGTTGGATTGCCAGAGGTGGAGCAGTTTCTTGGCCTCCTAGGTCACCCGATTTAATGTCGCTCGATTTTTTCTTGTGGGAACATGTAAAGTCTTCAGTCTACGAAACTCCAGTAGAATCAGAGCTAGACTTAATTGGACGAAAAACAGCAGCATTTGAAATCATTCAAAACGAGTATCAAATTTTTAGTATAGTCCGCCGAAATCATGTGCGGCGTTTAAATCGGTGTATTGGGGTTTGAGGAAGACATTTTGAACAATTGTTGTGATGGTATCATATACAAAAGGTAAAAATAAATGCATCAGATCCTATTTAGGTAATATTTACTAATTTTTTTTAGGTAATATTATTTCTAAATTTAAACGCGTCTTAGGGCCGTAGTGGCGTAGTGACACATTTCCGGACATGGGTTCCTATACTCAAATGGATTCTACTGTTGCACTGAACAATCCCTAGAAGTTTGATCCCATAGTTCTGAAACACCCTGTATATAATAAAATTATAAAAAAATTGTATGTCTTTAAATACATTTTCTACTATTTTAGTTCTATTCAGCATTATAGTAAGAGGTACCAACTGGGAACCGGAGGATTTGAGATGAAAGCCTTTTTTCAAGCTGTAGGCGATTTTTGTGGAATATTTATGCTTTCATTACTTATAGGAGCGGCGATGGGGTGCATTACTGCTTTGATATCCTTTTAATTACTTTATTTATAGTTCTATTTCTGAAATATCTTATTTACATGTTTTAGTTTTTTTACAGTTTTCTGTAAAAATCTGTTTTAAGTGTATTAAATAACACTTAAAACACACATTTCTATTGAGACGGGTAAAAATTGAGGGTAGGCTGATTTTTTAAGTTATGGGCTGATATAGTTTACCGATTCAATAAGCGCTTGGCTTTCGAAATTTGGAACGCAACGCGCCAAAAGGAAATACTTTTTAGTCACAACAAATGAGTAGACTCGCCTTGAAAACAAAGCTACAACTAAATCTATAACTACTTTGTCACAAAACTGATTCCCTTTTATAGATCCACAGAGTAGTTCGAAGCATTTGGATAACTTTACTTTGCTTTGGCTGATGGGGAGTAATAAATTTAAACTACTAGTGATAGGCAATGCGAGTAAATTATTTTACTAGTAATTTCAATGTAAGAATTAACGTTTTCCAAACTGAAATCATTATTAAAATAATATCAAGATTTGCAGATTGTAAAATACAATTTTGATTTTGGGACGCAGATTGGGATTCTGCGTCCTTCCATCGAAGAAATATTGCTTAGAATTGCTTCGAAATAGTTTTTTTTTTGTTTTTGAGCATCAAGTTAATATGCATGAAAATTTTAGGTAGACGTATTTAAAAAATGCATTTAAAATAATAAAATATGGAATACCGAATGTTGTGTGAGGATGCGAACATTCTTGGGAGGAGGGGGGGAGAAGTCCCAGAGCCCTCCCTCACGAGCCGCCACTGGTGTTATGTATATGATATATATAGAGTGTTCCTTAAAGATGCTAATATTTAAGGGGGTGATTCCTGGACCCATTTTAAGAAAAAAAGTTCCTATGAACATATGTCCTAAACGAGTTAACTTTTGAGATACAGGGTGTTAAAGTTTTCAAAATAAATCAGTTTTGTAATAATAACTTAAACAATAATGTAAATATTTTTTTGAAATTTGGTACATGTATTCTGTGCATCAAGACGCATTTTTTGATGTGCAAAAAATTTTCTTTCTCTGCCAGTGGCGTCTCTACAGGTCTTCTATTAAATATTTTTAGTGGAAAAAATACTACGCCACTGCTGTTTCTTAAAATAAATATTATTTTTTCCTCAATCACTTTTTAGCAAATTTGATCTCTTGGTTTTTTTTCGTCCGACCAAAGAAAATAATAGTAAACTATAGAAAACCCATCCCGTGTAAATTTTTTGACCACCTAAAAGGATCCCCGCTTTTCGAGCGAGGATCCATCGGTGAAATTACGCGTTGAAATCTGGCCGATCGCTTGGCTGTGTTGCAAAATTTAATTTGGCGGCTGCGACTCGGCTGAGCAACACAATATTATTTTTGTTATTCGCTCTTGTGACGGACGTATCGATACAGGTTATCAACACCGGCAAAGCTCTCCGTCGATTTTTGACAAAACTTATTTACAAATAATTCTGTTATTTTTTTAAAATTTTGTCACTGGTTCTGTAATACATAATGTCGGGCAATGTATGCCAATATTATGACTGTATGCGAACTAGAAGAGAGAATCCTACGTTAAAGATGTTTAAATTTCCTTATAAAAATCCAAGTATTTGCGAACGTTGGATTTTAAATTGCGGTAAGTCCTAGAGTTCGATAAACATACTCAATCTTAACAGTGCCTTAGTAAGTAAGTACAGGGTGTTCCATTTAAGAGGAAAAACGGCATATTTTTTGACTTTCCCGGTATATTTAAAAAAATTGAAGATAGCCAATCGACGTATTTTAACTCGGAGAATTTGAAAATCGTAATAAGAAAACAATTCCATAAAAAACAAAAAAGACTGACGACATTGTTTTCTTATTACGATTTTCAAATTCTCCGAGTTAAAATACGTCGATTGGCTATCTTCAATTTTGTAAAGATACGGAAAAAGTAAAAAATATGCCGTTTTTCCTCTTAAATGGAACACCTTGTACCTAAAGTTCGTTTCATGGGTCTTTAACTGTGGGTCCTAGAAGAGCCAGGTATAAATACGTGTATTTTTACGCAAAGTTACAGCTGAATACCTGTGAAATGAACATCACCTTCAATCTATATCTATCTCAAGTTTTAATTGGGAACTATTCGGCAATGAAAATAACAGTTAACCAAAAACTATAATTTTCTGACTTTTAGGTAAATGAAAAATGTGTAAGGTGGTAACACTATGAGGTGATGTACAAAGTTAATTTTTGAATACTGACAATTAAATTTAAAGAATAAAAATATATAATACCGGTTTAAATAGTCAAATTCCAAAACAATAATTACTTTGAGATAAAACCTTAAAAATAGTACCATAACAAATAATAATAGTTATTTATTAGAGTAAAATAGGCGTTTTAAAATTACTGCCTTCGCTAAAGCTCGTGTAGTAAACTTCATTATTTTACTCCCTATTAATCATTTTACTGCCTCATCTGTAAAAGTCAATAAAGTGATCTTTTTGAGTGAAGGCGAAAAATATATTATTTTATTTTATTATACTGAATCTTCTGATCTTGACCAACTTTAAAGTATACAAACTCAAAAATTAGAAAGATAAATTGTAAAGCGAATCGTCAAATTTAGATCATCAGGTTGACAAAAAATATAAGTTACGCTTTTCTTTTTAAATAGGTAGATATTATATGATACCGATTTTGGGGAAGTTTGAGGATGGGATCGTTGATATAAATATTTTTGATAGAATTTCTCTTTTGCGCGCCATCCTGAAAAATAAACACTCGTGTGACAGACATCTTGCGGACAGCGCTTTTCGGACGGAAAAACGGCGTTATTTAAAAACAAATGCAATACCCTACGTATATTTCCCAACAGTCGTACATTTAAAAGTACTATCACCAGAAAGGACCTATTCGGGGAAAAAAACGGGCTTTACCTACAGACAGTCCGACAACCAACGAAAATGTAAAGAAAAAATTACATTTAAACGAAGGCGATCATAATACAAAAAAACTAGAGGAAATAATTAAATTTTAATGAAAATTAATGTTAAAAAAACAAATAAAAATTCTCGGAAGTAAATTAAAAAAAAATAAATTCCGTATGCGACTTTTACAGTTAAAACAAAAAATAATAAATCTTTAATTTCAAAAGTAATGCCGTTGTTAATATTTCTATCAGTAGTACCAAAAACATTTATTTTGATGCAATTAAATGGACAGTTTAGAAAAAAATGGAACAACAGGGAAAAAGAAGTGTCTGTGTCAATTTTTTATAAATCTCCTGCGGCATATATGTTTTTGAGGCGTAAAGGTTTTATTTTACCGTCCGTTTCAACAATACGAAGATGGATGAGCGAAAATTTATTTAAAACAGATATTGACAACGATTTAAAGTATCATTTAAAAAAAAAATGTGAGGGTATGACCAAAAATGAAAAAAAATGTGTGTTTGTCTTTGACGAGGTTAGCATTAAAAAACTAATTGAATACAACAAAAAACTCGATCTCATTCAAGGATTTGAAGATTTAGGTGTCTTAGGGCGTTCCTTAAAAAAAGCAACACATGCTCTCGTATTTTCGATTAAAGGCCTATATAAGAATTGGAAACTTCCGATATCCTATTATTTTTTAAACCATAACTTTAAGTTTTTCCATAAAAATAATATAGGTACTAGTAATGTTTCTTTGATTTTGTTATTTAAAATGTTTGTGAGAATTATTTTCTATTAAAACATATTAAAACATATTCCTTCACTTTGTTCCTAAATCACTTCAAATGTCAACTTTAAAGATTAAGGCCTTATCAATAATAATTCTGCGATGCGGTACAAAGACAAATCAATGCCAAAAATGAAGTCTTATAGATTTGGAATCGTTTTATTTTTCTAGGCACATGCATTTTTTTTTTAAATTTTAGCGGTTGAAATAATAATGGAGAAATTTTAATTTTAATGCGAACAAAACCAAAATGATGACTCAACAATTTTTCGCGATTTTTACAAATTTTTTCAATGAAATAATATGGTAGGTGTAATATTTTATGTAGTTTTACGTTTATGAGGCACATAATGCAGGCGACAAAACCTCACTATATATTAAGGCCCAAGCAATTTTATCTCAGTGTATCTAAATAAATAAGGCAAAAAACATAGTCACAAGTTTCTAATAATAAGTTAAATCAATATGTTAAGAATAAACTAAAAATTAATTAAAACATCCATTTTCCCAAAACTTAATTTTTGCGAATACCTCGTTCTGCATTTATACGGCGCGGCGCGAGAGAATTAGATAAAATTTAAAATGTTATCAGTAATGGCAACGTCGCTTCGATTCTTACACGGTTAGCGCATAAAATATTCTTATTTAAGGAAGCATTGATGTCTCCTTGTCGGTTCACAGCTTGCCGTTTACGTGGGTTATCTATTCGTTAGTATAATTATCTTTGGTCTGACGCATGGTTTTCGCTTAAAAAAAATAAAACAATTTTACATCCCTAACAATCTGATGCGGTGTGAAAATGTTTGTTCGTCGGTTGCAAGCAAATTAAGGGATCAGATTTATTACAAGAAGTATGAAAAGTTAAATAATTTAAGAAATACTCATGTTTTTAACGCGTTTAAAAAGTAAATGAGAGTGCATGTTTTTTATTGCTCGTTGCTATGGGCAACGAGCTGTGATTTTAAATGTCAAATTGTTAAAAACCATCACAGCCCGTCATTTATTTGATTTTTAACTATTTATTGAAGTTATTTCGTTTCCACGCTAATTTTTCTGAATTATCAGTAATGGCAAATTATACCAATGAAGAAA
This sequence comes from Anthonomus grandis grandis, assembly GCF_022605725.1. NCBI lineage: Eukaryota > Metazoa > Arthropoda > Insecta > Coleoptera > Curculionidae > Anthonomus > Anthonomus grandis. The sequence continues at coordinate 7,073,022 of NC_065567.1, forward strand.
TGGCAGCAATGCATTTCGTATATGGCCTCGCCGATTGTAACGCAACAGAAGCGACTTAGGGAAACTGGTTGTTTCAAGAAAGGTACTCCGGAAGGTAGACGTCGAACTGTTAGAACCCCTGAAATTGAGAACGCGGTGCTACAAGCAATCGAAGAACACCCTGAGACGAACACGAGAAAGATCGCTAGAACTCTAATCACTTTGGTGAGTTGGTGAATTGGTGAATATCTAATAGGCACATTTTTTCTACGAGGGCGCCTTGATGGTCGGTTATATTTACAATTTCTCGAAGAAGAACTACCTGGGCTTCTTGAGGATGTGCCACTTCTGTTAAGAAATCGAATATGGTACAGGCATATTCGATTCGATAGTGCCCGTGTTCATTTTGGTTTAATTGTCCCAAACCATTTAAATATTGTTTATCCGAATCGATGGATCGGTCACGGAGGACCACAACAATGGCCAGCAAGATCACCCGATCTCAATAGCTTAGATTTCTTTTTATGGGGGCACCTTAAAATTCTAGTTTATAAAACTCTAAAACGTAAATACTCTAGAAGATTTCAGAGACCGAATAGTTACCTCGTGTGAAATTATACGAAATAGGCCGGAAATATTTGAACGCGTGCGTAATTCCATGCGTAGATGAGTGGAAGCATGCCTACTTAGTGAAGGTGGCCATTTTCAACAATTTTTATAATCAGTGTAATTAACATAAAATACATTTGAGCCGTGCATTTAAGCTTAGTTTCATAAAATTAAATAAAACTAATTTTTTGCACTAAAACCCTGCTGTTTTCAAAGTAAAATTAGGTAGGTATTTCTGAACTAATTGCCAATTGATATTAATCATACTCGATAGCTCAAAAAAGAAACAAAAACATTTATGGTATTTAACAACAACAACTTACTTTTTAAGACAACAGCTATTGCCACTTTCGATGTTTATGTATAAAAACGTCATTTATTCATGCATAACTAGATAAAGAAAAATTTGACATTTAAAATCACAGCTCGTTGCCCATAGCAACGTTACGGCACTTTTTTACTCCCATTTACTTTTTAAACGCGTTAAAAACATGAGTATTTCTTAAATTATCTAAATTTTTTATCTAAAACCAAGAGATTTGACCAAATTGCTAAAAAGTGAATTTAAAAATAAATAACGGAATTTTATGCAGAATCCAAAAATATAATAACATATAGGGTGTTCAATTTAAAATAAGAAAGTTGGTATTCGCCCTGCCTACATGGCACACCCTGTATAAAAAAAAATTATTATATCGAATTTATTCCAAGATACAGACTCGCACTGTATATAACGCAGTGTATACAAATATAAAAAATTAAAAATGGATCAAACGTTTACTTCAACGAAAAGAAGTTAAGATCTCAACGTAGGAGTACTCGTACTCCTGTGTTGTCAGTCAACGGAAAAGTTTTAAATGTTGTACATGATTGTTTAAAATAGGACCACCCTAGTTTTGCTGTATATGAACTTGTATAGGAATGTTCCCGGATTACTGGAATAGGAAAATCTATCATTTATAGGCTATTGCCGGAAAAAAGCAGAACAAGTAGAACCTCTAAAGCATAGTACAGGAAGACTAGCTAGAGTCCTTGATAAAGACCCGAAACGTGCAGTTAGAAGAAAAAATGTACCCTTCTTACTTCAAAAAAGAAATATCAACTTTGGACAAAATTTTAGTGGAGCTTGGCCGAGACGGATAGTATTGTTTTGATGAGTAAAAAACTCTTATGGGTCACTCTAAAAGATACGAATTTTGCATGGGAAAAGCATAATAATCATAAATCAGTTCTACTGGAAAGCGATGAAATTGTTTGCTTGAGAAGAAAATTCCTAAGAACCATCAAGCAGCACCGCAGAAACCAAAGGACATTTTTTATCTTGATGAAACCTGACTTAACGAAGGATATATTGTTAAAAAAATATGGTAAGATAAAAACATGGATGAAGATGGATAAAACGAGGATTCTTTTGGAGAAATGTTAAAATTTCTTTCAGCTGATTCAGTTGTGAGTGCGCCGAGAAATGAGGGTCTTCCATTACATCCTGGAGAAAAAAAAATATGGGTTGGCAAATGACAAGAATATTGAGTTTGAGCCCAGCACGATATAAATAGAGCGAAAAAACTAAAATTACTGCTGTGCTGCGTTTACCGCCATATCATTGTGAATTAAATCCTATGAATTAATTTGGGCGCAAGTGAAAGGATTTGTTACAAGAAGGAATACCACTTTCAAAAGAAAATACCTTAAAATACTATATGACCAAGCCATTAAGAAAGTGACTGATTAGAAAAAGAAAATGTGGGATCTGGACAGCTTGATCGATTAGGCGGTTGACCCGTTATTTATTATTTCACGGGGTGGTGACAGCTCTTCATTTGATGACGATTGATTATAATTATTAATAATTTAATTATGTTATTAATTTTTAATGTATTATTTAATATTTCTAATATTCCTTCTTAAAATTAAATATGTTATTTTATTAGTGTTTGTTTAAATCAGATGACGAAAAATACAATTAAAGCCTAGATTATTTCTTTTAAGATAAGCTGCAACGTTGCAAAAATAAGTGATCGCTGTTGATTATAATTCTATGATCTTATTTTTTTCAGTAAATGAAAACTAGACATTAGGTACATTACATAGTCATTAAGAAATCAGCCTACCCGCAAATGTTCGCGTTTAAATGAATATATTGACGTATTTATATTACGAACATATTATTTTTAGTTTTGTAGATTTATTTAGAAATAAAACTCCCCTTTAAAGGCCTAGCTTATACTAGCTAAAACCTTTCTAATCCTTTTATATTTTTCTTTATGATATCAAATATCTATATTATTACTTAACAATCACAATTAAAAACTAACAGTTAAAATTTATTAGTTAAAAGGGCTAAAACAAAGGTCAATTAAAATCGTAAATATACAGAATTAAAATATTTAAATGTTTCCCTTAAATTATAAAAAGTAAAAGTTAAAATTAAGACGAAGAAATATTGAAATTTACACAGGAACAAGGTCATTCGGTGTAAATCATGAAACGGAACAACTTTATGATATCATCGTTTTTCATGTTTATCATTTCTAAAACTATCCTTTTTTTATAGTTATTTTGCATATCCATATTTCTTAACGTCCTCAAAATTAAATTGGTTCAATTCTGAGTCTGCATGTTCTGCCAAAGCCGTTTTGTTGTTTAACCCTTATTTTGTGTTCCGTTATGCTAGTTTTTAAATAACAACCTGTTTGGCCATATAGACCAAGACAAACAGAGCACGGAATTTTGTAAACAATACCTTGTAATTGTTTGGGTGTAGACGCTTTTTGTCTACGGTATGTGTTATTGTATTTTGATATTTAAACGCGATTTTGAAAAACTATTTCATAGTGCCAGCTAATCTTTCAGACAAATTTTTGAAATATGGAATTTTTTAAGCTTTTTTTGATGATGTAAAAATTAAGTTGTTATGGGTGGCTGGTTCTTGTTTTAAAATTCTATGGATCAGCTTTGCTAGGTAGCTATTTTTTAAGAAGTAGGATTTTGATATTATTTATATCTTTATTGTGAACGCTTGGCTGTGACAATTTTAAAGTTCTGTGGTTCAAACTATTATCTTATTTTATGTTGAAAGGACTGCATTGACTTGTAGTAAGTAATCCCTCAGAAAACGTTAGTTTGTGATACTACTCAGTTTTTATAATATTACGTTTTGTTCTTGAAATTGAAATTGTCAAAACAGTGGGCTGTCAAGGCAGTTGTGCATATAGGTCTCCTGATGGACTCGTCATGCCTCACCAGGGGTTACCAGAGCCCAATGGCCTTAGAAAACCGATAAGGCTCTCTGGTCTGAAGAACTGTCACTAGCCGAATTTCGCGTCTTTTTAGGCGTAGTAGTTTTTTGGTGAGACAGGCAGAACCTATGTGCGCTTTGGCCTGTCTCATACCAGGGGACACAATCCATCTTCGGTGGGTCCACTTGTCCAGCAGACCCTTCAGTGACGCGACTGCTACGCATTTCGCGATACGAATTATGGGTTCTGGCACCATCGGCACATTCACGGATCCCAGTCTGGCAAGAGAGCCTGCTTCCTGCATGGCCAGGTTCCCAGACGAGCTGGACTCTGCAGCCAACCTGCACCAGTTTTTCCACCTTTTTGTTCTTATGACTGAAATATCTAGAATTGAGATTTTCTTGTTCTTTTTAACTTTAAAGGTAAACTGTAATTTATAATGGAAAGCATTATATGAGTTTAAAACCGTCTGAACCTCATCTATTAGGAGACAAGTAATAATATCGCCCACGTATCTTTTAAAGAAAGGAACTTCGAATTTAAGACGTGACAAACACTCTGTTTGTAATTCTGACATGATACAAGTCTGCACAGATCGGTGATAAATGGTTTGCCATGCTTAAACCACAAATCTGTTTATAGAATTCACCATAAAAATTCAATATTATCAAAATTAAAAATTATTGCCAAATATGAAATTTAGAAGTTGCAAAAAATCGTCTCTTGAGAGATTACAATTGGTGGCTGATTGTTTGACAATTTTTTCTCAATAATTTTTATGGTGAGGTCAGTTGGAATATTTGTAAATAGAGAAATCACATCCAAGAAAATTAGTACATAATTTTCAGGAATAATAAAATTCTTGAGATCAGAGGCAATCACAAGATTTGCGTGTAAGATTGGTCTTTATCAAATGCATATTGTAACAATTCATAAAGCTTTTTTGAAAAGTTATATGTATTACAGAGATCCAAAAAAAATAAGAATAGGTCTAAGTGGGTTATTTTCTTTTTGTCTATTTTAGGTAATAAGTATATCTGGAATATATCATTTATGCATTTAAACCTTTTAACCTTACGTGGTGTAAGAGAGGGAGAAGTGTTATCAATAAGTTTATTAAGCTTGTTTTGGGTGTTATTATTGGAACTTTATTAAGAGGTATATACGTATTCATATCGGCTAAAAGTGAATTAGCTTTTTTAAAAATCAAACGTTGGCATAAAGAAAAATTTAAAAGGCTTGGAGTTTTATTTGGCTTTATATTTAACTAAAACTAAAAACAATGAACTGGTTGCTAAAAAAACGTATTAAATCATATATAGTATAATTAAGTTTTCCTTAATAGAAAAAAACATGACAAAATATACTAGAGTACGAGATTTTCCACTTCTAGAATCTGCATTATTTGTGCTAATGTCCTACAGTACATTCTTGATTGCTGAAGCTACAGATCTCACAGGTATCTTATTTATTATTAACAAGTTTAAATAATATTTCAATATAATTATATACTTTGTTTCATTAATATAATTCTTTGTCTTGTAGGTGTAGTTTCGGTGCTTTTTTGCGGAATATGTCAAGCACATTATACTTACAACAATCTCTCTGAAGACTCTAGGATAAGGACCAAGCAAATATTTGAACTGCTTAATTTTTTGGCTGAAAATTTTATATTTTCGTACATTGGAGTTTCGATGTTTACATTTCCTAAACATCACTTTGCTCCTTGGTTCATATTGGCAGGTTTTATATGTGCAGCTATTGGTAGAGCAGCCAACGTTTATCCGTTATCGTTTCTTCTAAATTTAGGAAGACACCCCAAAATACCGGCTAATTTCCAACATATGCTCTTCTTTGCAGGTAAGTTTAAAAAAAATATTGTTTATTTAAAAACAAACAAAAAGAACCTTTACCTTTACCTTTACTTTTAATGTTCTATTTTGCGATTTATTTGTCGCTGGCGGAGCCTTTTAGCGGCACCTTTGTTAATAAACAAAACGCAAACCATATACAGTAGTGGAAAAATGTACTCTTAATAATACTAATTCTATATTCAGTATTATTTAATACTGAATTTTTCTGAGGCCTTTTAAATTTCGTGAAATTAGAGAAACGCCACTTACATACAAATTGTTGTTTTTAATAATTTAACAAGAAATTTCGTTTATGTTTTCTCGGCGATAAGTAATTTCTGGTTGGCAAAAAGTATGAATGCAGTATGTATGAAGTGCAAATATTTACGTAAAATATTAATTTATCAAAACAACCTTATTTTTCATGTGACCTCAGATAAAAAATTGCGGATTTATTTAAAATGGGTAGAAAAGTCGTATATTGCAAAAATTTTTGAATATTTCTAAAAGTGCTGTAACGAAAATAATACAAAAATTCGATAGCCGTGGCGATGTAAGAAATGCGCCGAAGTCGAGAAGACGTCGTAAAACTACTCCTCGATTGGATACATTTATTTTAAAGATCTCAAAACCTCCTAGAAAAATCCCACACAAATTAGAAACAAAATCTCAGAGCAATTTGGTGTTAACTGTCGCGTTAACTTTTTTACAGTGTTACTATTTTGCCAAGAGTTTGCAGACGGTAGCTCAGAATTATTGGAGGCTTGGGACTGTTCGAAGGTTCACTTATGACTGGCTATTAAAGAATCTAAACTTGATTATAACTATTAAATAAGAGGGCGCCACTTAGTTTTTTTTTTAATTAATTTTAAATTAAGAAAAAGACTTGGTATATAGGTTTCAATTAACAATTAAATGACCCCTGGATAAATTAGATTTAAAGAGGGCAAAAAAAATATCTTAACAATACAACCAAATTATATTTACATCAAAGATATGTACACACCTCATGTTCTAATCTGTTAAATGTTAATAATTTATTATGAATTAAAATATGAATAATGTTGATATGATTAAAATAAGTTTGACAAAAGTAACATTTAATTTATGATTTCGCTACTAGGTAGATTTCAGCCCTTGAAAAATAAATTGCATTTATTAAAGTTTTTTGTATATATTTTGTAGTACGCAGGGGAAAGTTCATGAACCTTTTTACCTAAGGCATATCAGCCTTAACCGAGTTATATCTACTTAACTACCAAAAAAGGTACTGAAAAATACTGAACAAAAAATAACTAAAATTATAGATAAGAAATTGACGCTGTATTATGATATTGATAAAATATTTGTAGCAATAAATTGAAATTAAAAGTATATTAATAAAAATTTAAATAAGTGAGACAAATCTATGGTTAGTAATATTTAAATAAATGGAATAAACTGGCCTGTATATTCCTCCAAGAAATGAACAGCTAGCCTTCAAAATCGAGGCTGTGAATGTATGCCATTTGTAGCTTAGCTATCTGGACTGGGAATCTCTTAATACTAGCTCTAATTCTGGCTTCAGCTCCACAGCTTACAGCAATTTCCCGGGGAAATCAAAAACTCTCACGAGATGTGTGAATAAAGAGGAAAACGGAAAAGTAAAACCCTTGCTAAGTTTCATTCTTTATCCATCAAAATCTTGGGCATCCTGCACCAGAATTATGAATTAAATGGTTCCCTAAAGGAACAAGATTAAGGACTATAAATTACAAACCATATTGGCCACTTCCTGCTTCACAAACTTCGGAAATAAAAAACTGGCCTTTTACGTGCGCTTCTACCTGCGACACGGGAACAAGTCGTCGAAAAATGGATGCAGTACCGACTAAATAAGTAACGACGCCACCTCTCGCCTGAGCTGTCAATATCCGCCAATCAGAGAACACATAAAGACCAACCAGAAGAGTGACGGACCGTCAACAGAAAGCATGGATAATTAAACTAGGAGAGTGATGCGTTACAGTAGTAATGTGTCATTGACAGTGTGAATTTAAAGAAATATGAATAAAAGAAGTTGACTGAAATTATTAATGTAATTATTGAAATTAATGAAATGTCAATGGAGCGTTAGTGAACATAAGGAATATAAAAATAAAACGCTACATAACGTGTCAAGTAGAACCGTAAGAAACCGTCTACTTGATGGACGTCTTTTTGGGAGAGTTGCTGTTAAAAAGCCACTTCTATCAAAGAAGAATAAAAAGGCCTTTAAAATATAGAGGATCTGATGGCAGAAAATATGTGAGGAGTGGTGGGTGCAAGATTTAAAGCAAAGTACCAAATTCCAACTGTGAACCATGGAGGCGAGAACATAATGGTCTGGGGATATTTTTTCCCAATCTGGGACAGGGCCAATTATTCAAGTGAAGGGTAAAATGGAACGATTGCATTACTGAGAGATATTGGAAAATACAATGCTACCATTTGCAGAAGAAGATATGCCATTGCGATGGATATTTCAACGGGACGATGATCCGAAACATTCGTCCAAGTTAGTACAAGATTGGTTTCGTGAGAAAAAAATTACTGTTCTTGAATGGCCATCTCAATCCCCAGACTTGAACCCCACTGAACATCTTTGGTAAGATGTCTCATCTCCGCTCGAGCGCTGTATTAGGTTGCATCTTAATATAAAAAACCAGCAACAACTTTTTAATATTATTAAATCTGAGTGGTCAAAAATTCCTGTAGAAATTCTTCAAAAATTGGTTGATTCTATATCTAGAAGATGTCAGGCAGATGCTGACGGGTATTCTACAAAATATTAAAAAGTATTATTCATAATGCTTATAATCCCGCATTTTTTATAAAATAGTAAATGTTTCCATACTTACTTCTAACTGCTATACGAAAATTATAGCTATAATTTAAAATTATTAATATAAATAATCATTATTTCATATAAAAACATAAATAAATATCGTTGGAAATCGTATTCTACTATGTATATGTTGCAATTAATGTTAGAAAGAAATATACTTGTAAAAATAAAAAGTTTCAGTACATTTTTTCCCCTACTGTACAGAATCTTTCCCTTAGAACATTGAATGCCTAGAATAAGCCTAACGTAGAATACCTCTATGTTTACAGTGCACGTATCCGATGTTGCCACTTCGTGTTGTTTTTCTAGATATTTTTTCATATCTGTGAAGCTAGCGCCCGATCGATATCCAGCAACCAAATCTAGAACGCAGCAAATGTCGTTGGCCAGCAATCTATTTATAGTCCGCGCCCGCTGTTATTTAATCGATGTAACGCCCGTATCTCCTGAAATTTCCAGAGAATTTTAATATTATTTTGTCCAGATAATAATAATCAATAACTAAATCGATTTATAGTGGTCTCAACCTTTACAAACTAAAGTTTTTTGTGAAAATTACTTAAAAAGTCGAATGTTAACGAAATGAAAAAGGCTCCCAAAGGGTTTAAATTAATCTTTTTTCTATATTAAATATCTAAACGCAGTTGAGATGGTTTTGGAAGTTTTTAATTAACCTTTTAATAAATTTTTATAAAAAAACTTAGTTTGTCGCGGTTTGTAGCCACTATAAACCGATTTAGTTATCCATTGTTAATATCTAGACAAAAAATTATTAAAACTGCTTTGGAATTCCAAGAGATACGGGAATTATATTGATTAAATAATAATGGGCGCCGACTATAAATATGTTGTTGGCAAACGACATATACTGCGGTCTGGATTTGGTTGCTGCATATCGACCAAATACTACCTTCATTTTTTCAGACATTAATTTTGCGGCATTTCAGGTTCCAATAAGCAATAAATTTGCTAGATTATAATAATATACTTTACTAATTACACATTTTTATTAATATTTTGGTATCCAATACTACAAATATGCCGTCTTTTATAATATTATAACTTAGAAGGATGACAGCATTGACACTTAGCTCGCCTGTGAAAGGAACGATTTGAATTTTCTTTTTTCCATTATATGTGACACACTTCAGACTTCTTTATCATTTTTCAGCAAAAAGGAAGTTTTTAGTCTTAATATTAAGTAAAAAAACGCACTAAGTGGTGGTTGCATACAAACTGATAGAAATTCTTCTGACAAGTCAGCTAGCGTCCTCTCGCTTGGCAACGGAAACTGTTGTAACAAACTGACAGTTTGACGTGCCTAATTGGACCAATCAAAATGGTAGAAAGGCGTGGCTAAATTAAGGCGGGAAATCAAATTTCATTTAATCTGACAATCTTATCATTTAATCGTAATATCTAAAGCAAACGCTCATAGAGAAAAGGGCCTTTTTGATGAGGTGTTAGCATCAGATATTGATCTGAACAAAAATAAAAGTTTTCAGCTTTAGTTTACATATCTAAATTAATGCAATAATCTACTGCACTTAAAAATAATTATATTATAAACAGTTGTTTTCATTTTCAAACATAATTTTATCACTTACATAGTATATATTTGTTGGTCTCTTATAAAAGTAACAACATATCTTGGAATTAAAATATTAATAAAAACTTAATTCAAGGACAGATGCTTACATAAAATAAAAAGAAACTCTTAAAAAAACAAAAGTTGTAAGAAAAACATTAATTCTGATCCATTCCGGGTGCTCAGGTCTCTTAGTCTCTATACCTACAGTATCGGACAAAAATAGAGCCACGATACACTTTTTTTCTTTTATTAAAAAAGCAAAAACGCAAGAAGAATTAAAACTCAATAAAACAAATACACTCATTAATAAACATATATTTATTACATAACATACCAAAATTCTTTCGTATAAACAAGATCATAAAAAGAAAAGTTAAATATTTCTAGACGACAAAAATTAAGCGACGCTTACAATAAAAATAAAAGAAAACATTATCAGATTGCGCCCTTAATAATTAGTCCACAAGCCTTTATTTGCGATTACCTGACGGAACCTTTGAGGCATGAAAGAAATTAAATTATCAATTATATCTTGATCAATATTTTTCCATATATTTTTAATTTCTTAAAAAATGTACTCTTTGTCTTTATAGGTTTTACTTCTAAGTTGCCTATCCACAATTTCCCACAGGTTTTCGATCGGGTTAAGATCGGGCGATTGGGCTGGCCATTTAAGAATGGCTATTTTATTTTCATTAAACCATTCTTTTATACATTTTGCTGTATGTTTTGGATCATTGTCGTGTTGGAAAGCAAAACGTAGTGGCATACTCCATTCCGCATAAGGTAGCATGACATTTTCAAGGATATATTTATAAGATATTTATAGGATTTCAAGGATGTATATACTTAAACCTATCCATAATGCCCTCAATTTGGTAAATTGGTCCCATTTCATAGCCAGAGAAACAACCCCACACTAACACGTTGCCACCTCCATGTTTTACAGTACCTTGCACATACTTTGGCTCAAGTCTTTTACCTGCAATACGACGAACATATTGAACACCATCACTTTTATACAAATTAAACTTTGACTCATTACTAAAAAGTACTTTTTTCCATTGCTCTGGTGTCCAGTGAGCATGTTGTTCTGCAAACAGAAGACGTGCTTTAATATTCTTCTTACTAAGAAGCGGTTTTTTGGCAGGTTTGCATGCTTTTAAGCCTGCTGCAACTAGTCTGCGCTGTATCGTTCAAGAGGAAACATTAGAGCCCCCAGCTTCAGGCAGAATTTGCTTTGCTGACAGAAAAGGATTTGCCTGGGAGATCCTTTTAATTTTTCTATCCAGTTTTTTTGAAGTTTTTCTCGGTCTACTCGTCTGTTTTCGGTTAACTACTTTTCCTCTAATTCGATAGTTCTGAATGGTCCTCGACACAACAGATTTTGAAACCCTTAGTTCTTGTTTTATTACGTATTGTGGTGTTTCCACCTTATACGATGCAATAATTCTTTCTTTAAGATCAATAAAAAAACTTTTACCACGAGGCATTTTTAAACAAAATATAGATTTCATACCGACCAAAACCGATGTTTATCTACTAATGGTATGAACAATATCGATTTACTATTATTCAACAGTGATATGAAAAATGTTATTGTCAAATTATCCTGTAACTTATTAAAGCAACATTTTAAAAATTATTTACTGTCAAAATACTAATTTAATCTAGTTGTATACCTGTATTTTTATATTTAACTGTTTTGATGAGCCAGGGCATAAATGCAAGATTCATAATTGATTTACTCAAATTATAACTAAAACCCAAAACGTAAATTTTCTTAGTTTGGCCTTTGGTAATAATAAGATCCAGGGATTTATTTTAGATATTTTTAAGCTTATATATAGATAAATTGTATTTAATTTTCCTTTTGCATGCTCGGCTAAGTAAACAGCTATGCTGCACTTCAAACCGTTTATTTATTTATTATTATTTATTTATATTGCACCTGTAAAAGTGGACCAAATGTCTTGGGACTGTCAGATTCCAAAAATTCCAGGAAAAAATTTTAAAAACATTATTCAAACTGTCCGGTATATCGAAGTATTTATTTTTGTATGTGAAGTTAAGTTTTTTTGCAGTGTTTCAAAGATCTTTTTCACTACTTTCTGCAAGAGAATTACAATATGAGATTTTTTTCTGGCTAGAAGGCGTTGGGCTAGAAGTTGCAAAATTGTCTATTTGTATAATAATATGATAAATGTCTGCCTAACCTTTTATGGTGTCAATTCAAATTGTGTATGGTGCATTCTAATTTAAAAAAAAATGAGTACTGGAACGAATTTTTTTGATATTTTTTTGATTTTAGTATTTGGTTAATCCATAAAATTAAATATACATTTTATTTATTTTCCGCTGGAAAATCAAGTTGGTTTTGTTAATATTTTCCTACCAATACCAATCTTACTGGCAGTATTAATTGTTGGAGCTTGTATTATAGTATTATAGTTATCTTACAAAAGATTATTACTGTAAAAGATTTCCATTTTTCTGAGGTTCGGCGACATACTGCGGATGTATTGAGCACAAAAGTGTGGGCGGTTTGAGGTGATGATATCCTTCGGGAACAATGTCAAAGAGTAATCATTTTCTGATAATAACAGCAATATTGTAATTTTGCAGGTCTGCGAGGAGCTATGTCATTTGCCTTGGCAATCAGGAATACAAGATCTGAAGCCAGACAAGCTATGCTAACTACAACGTCTCTTATAGTTATAATTACTGTGATAATTCAGGGCGGTGCCACTATGAACTTACTTAGATGGCTTAATATTCCGTAAGTACAACTAGCACTGTAAGCTTAATGAAGCTTAGCTATAATATCGTCTTCCAAATTTTTTTGTGAATTTATTAAGCCTAATTATCCTAATTATATAAACTAATTAAACCTAAGGTTTCCAAATTATTTTAGGGTAGGAAATGATGAGGAAACTGAAGCACTGTCTCAGAATGCTGTACATTGTGTAAGTATTAGTTTCTAGTGAATTATAATCTTTACTAGGATAAAGCGTTAAAGTTTTACTTAACAGGCATACAATTCAATGGAGCGAGGCATAGCGGTATGTAAAAATACGTATACGTAATATACTAGTGCATGTATATTCTAAAAAATATCAAAATTCTAAAAACAAAATACTTTAATAGTTGACCTGAAAAATCGGTTAATAAGAGTATAAAAAAAATTGCTGGCAATAATATAATAATTTTTTTTGTCCCTTTTTTTAATTTTAAGTGCCAAACAAGCAAGTCCTCAATCCGCAAGTTACTGAAGTTCTTAACTCTGCCGCTAGGAGGCATAATTGCTATGACCAAAAAAAGGAGGTTTCTTTAAAAAACATTTCCACAAAAGTTACAAAAACTATAATATTCTACATCTTTTTCGTAAAGTGATTTTTTGACCGTTTATTTGACATTTATGATCAATTTTTCTGTGTTGTTTTCTTTCAGCCTTAAGACTTGTCCAAACCATATAGGACATAAAGCACATTTAAAATAAAACCACAAAAATAGAAGATACGTTAATATTATAAATGAAACCATAGAAAACTTGTCCTGACTAAAATATAAAAGTATTTAAAAAAATGTAAATAAATACCTAATTTAAATAAATGCCTACTGTCAAAAAAATATATTATTTTCCAAGGCCTCCTTGATCGCGGATCTTTTAAAACGCTTATTACGCCTCCAGCCGCAGAGTTAAGAAGTTAAAAATTATTTTCAACAATTTGTACAAAGTGTAAGAAGATAAAAATGTAAATGTCACCTCTATAATAACTAATCTAACAAACGTTGGAGGCAAATTTTCATTGAAGATAAATATTATTGTCTTAAATAAACGAAAATAGCCAACACACTTCTTAGTTTACGGATAATTACCGACTATTTAATTAATTAATAATAAATTATAAAATTTTATTATAGAATTACTGATTTACTAGTAATATTTAAATAAGGCTGTATAAATACTATTAGATTTTAAAAAATTAGATAAAAAATAGAAAGTTAAGATACATTTTGAACATTTTCTTCTAGTATGCTTAAAAATGTATTGTCATTCCAAAGAAAGTTATGTAAGCATAACCTATTATCTATCTGGATTTTTTGAAAATATTATTCTCATTTAATCTTTTCAATTTTAATCCTGACCCTGATCTTAAAAGCATTCTGGCAGGTCTTGTTCTGAATATGGTCGCATAAGGAAAAACTTCGTCCCCAAATATAACGTTTGACATTTTTCGTGAATGGCTTATCTTCAGGGGTTCCAAATGTTTTGTTTCTAAGAGCTTTTTTCCAATCACTGATATGCCCCCTATTACTGTTTTTTCCATATGCTCTTCTACTAGCCTTACTTACATAAGCCTCTCTGGAGACTCCCTCCACCTTTGCATGAAAAATATCATGACCCCAATTTTTTTTTAAATTTTCTTCGTAATTATGACATACAGCAGCTCTAAATCAAGTTATCATCCGCCGATGTTGATGGCATGTTAACGAAAGGAATTAAAAAATTCTTTAGTTTGCTCGCGTTTCGACGCGAACTGACGCTTCAGTTAAGTATTGATAGATAAGAAAAGACTTAAAAAAATAATTTGGTAAACGTTATACAGTATGTACTTATATTAATAATAATAAACCTTTTTGTTAGGGAAATAGTATATGCAATGTAGCTGCAATGGATCACAGCTACATTGAGATGAGAGGTACAACAATAACGTCCAAAAACCAAACTTGTGAAAGTGTACCGGTTGATTATAGTACTCTATCTATTCTTTCAAATTGCGTTTCGATAGTTTTTTAGCATATGTTTAACTCGAGGTCCATAGAACTAAGTTGAGGCTACTTAGACGAATGGGTGTTGAATCATTATTTGGTTGTAGGTCGAGTTTAGGCAGGTTTATTTTCTTGAAATATTGTTTCGGACTGCTGTAGCTCTTCAGGATTAGGTTTTCTAGATGAATTTTATATAAAGGATGCAGTTTTTAGAATTTAGGTTCCATTTAGGGGAATGTGGTCTATATTGGAGCCACAAAGTTGAACGGCAGTGATGGGATGAGGTATCACTACCACCATCCACTTGTGGTTCAAGTGTTCAATTGTTTTTAATTGTTTCTAACTCGCTGGCACTGGAAGATGTTTTGGAAAAAGGTATTTTTATTTAGCTTAGGTTGTGACGTAATTCTTTGAATTCACCAAAAATTTGCTCAATTAGGAGAAGGTATTTTGATTTACGGAATATTATTTTGTTAGAATTAAATAAAGGTGTAGCTAAAGGGTACAAATAGATAGAATTAATAGCTGTTCTTTTCTACAATGCTGCAATGGGCGTTTCAATTATAAAAACTACTTGATCATCTTTTTCATAAATTTTAATGTTAAAAACTTTTTCAAAGGCTAAAATATATTAGAAGCTTACCAAAAAATTTTTGAAATTGCTTTTATTTCTGAAAGTACTTCCTGAGGGAAGTGAATTGAATTGTGGAATGTATTTAAGCCGAGTCCGGTATCACCGTGGGCAAGTGTCCACGTTGCGATTGTGTGGTCTCAGGTTTGAATCCTGGCATGGGCATAGTTGTTTGTGTTTGTCTTACATAGTTCACTCGTGGTTCGGAACATAAGTTAATTCGGACGTCAGTAAAGGATTCGACTCCATGGTAATTGAGGATTTTTTTCCTCAATTACATTACTTCTTATAGTAGTTAACTTTGAGAAGGCAATTTGAGAATATCATATATTTCTTGATAGTACGTGGTAACGTGTGTGAGAAATATTTGGTAGAGGAAGAAATAGTTGCTTCCCATTCCTTGTTGAGTGACCATTTCAAATAATTCATGAACGTACGAGTTTAAGGTTATTGGGTTATTAGTTATATTTTCTCAATTTTCTTAAAAATAATTATTGGAATTTTTAATTATTATAAGCTGTTTATTCATTTAAGATTTAAGTTGACTTTCATTTCGAAGGATCCATCTTCCTTATCCAGATTTCTCGTTAGACTTTTTGTTATTGAGCCAAGGGCCTTTATTAATCCTCGTTTTGTTTGATTTCTTAATAAAAGTGGATTAAACTTGTAGAAGTAGTCCATTCTTGCAGTGGAGTTAATAGATCAATGGGTAACTAAAGATACTTCGGTCATACTCCACTAAATCTAGTGGAGGATGATTAGTTAAAAGTGGATTAGTTTGAAGAATTTGATTTTTTATTTTGCTTTCTAAAGAAGTTGCTAGCTTGTATGATCTAAAAAAATATTTTTGGAATGTATAGGTGCGCTCTATAGTTTTTATTATGTCATATAAGCTGTTACGCAGATGTACTGGTATATATTCGCTTAATATTAGCGTTATGTCATAAATCTGTATAAATTACCAAAAACCTATACTATTTTGAGTGTTATCTAATTTAAAGGGTAGGAGTTCAGGGTTTTTTGTCAATTCGTTTATTCTTATGTCTGAACTTGAGTTGTGGCAGATCCTGCAACAACAGGTATTTTTAACTTCTTACTATAAATTGTTTCTTCTTTATTATATTTTTCATTTTAACTTTATTATTTTCAAGGATTTCTATTATTTCGAATAGACCTAAAAATCTTTTATCTTTTTAGCTACTTGAACTAACTGATATTAATATTGTTCTGGATCTAGGGTAGTGCTTTTGTTAACGGTTTTGTGTTTTTGGTTTTCTTTTAATATTTTCACGTACAGGAAATTTGAAATCATAAAATTCATTTATTATTTCAACAAGCTAACAATGAAAATATTGAACAAATGCAAAAACGGCAACGTATTGAATTGCCTAAATTTAATACACACATTTTTTTAAAAAATGCCGCGACATTTTGATTCTTCAACTCTAAAAAGAATAAAGTGTTTTTTAAGAAGGACGATGGCTCCAGGATAGACTTAATATTCTTACTACGCTTTCAATAGAAAAAAACTTAATTAAAACAAAGTATTTAATTTTATTGATTGATTGAAGTATTTGATGCCTAAAAAAATAGAAGAATAGATTTTAAATATAAATAAACAATCTGATTGTGGAGTTTTCGTTCTTTAAATACTTTCTTTTTTTACTTGATAATTGGGGAGTTTAAAGTAGTTTAAACAGATGAATACTCCTCGGTGCAAAACCATAATTTTTAATGCTGAATTTTTTTTTAATTATTTTTTTTAGCCTCCAGCGGATTGCCTAAGCCGCCCCTTTTTTATTCTTCATTTCATATTAATATTTAGCTAATTGCACCCACAAATTAAAAAATCCACGAACCTCCACGGATGTGAAGGCTGCTGCTTTTATATTGAACGTGACTGCCATTTCTGTCGCTGGAATTTCACCTATAACATTTTTGCCTTCACTTTCGTAGGTTTTTGTATATTTAGTTATGATGCATATCTATTTAATTATGATCTCTACTCTTTTACTAACAATACTTCCCTACACTCATTAATATTCAAAGTTATTTCCTTAACGGATTCACTATTAAATTCGCTAAATTAAATACATCTTTATGGTGCTTAGATTCGGTAAAATTAATTTTTTACTCATTAAATTGATTATAAGGGTTCCTTAATTCATTCAAAAATTCTGTTTACACCCTTAAATATTTCCTGTGCGTTCTTGACACTCTTTCATTATATGACGCTTAACTTTACAATAATCCCCTAATAATTTCTGAAATTCGCTAACCATTGATAAATTGAAAAAATATAAGAAAATAAGTGTATTCTACTAAAATAATAAATTAAAACTAGTACTAAACTCACTACTCACTAAAGTTCTACTTAGTTCTCCAAACTAGCTCTTGGCTTCGTGTCTTATTTTAAGCTGTAGAGATTTCTTGGCACGACAACAGCTGTACCAAAACATATAGACCAGTAAGAATAACTGTACCGCCGACCAACTCTAAAATTTCCATTACCGATATGTCATTACGTTCATCAGCAGTAACGCCGCCGATATTTCCAGTTTGTGCTATTTAATAACTTCTTCCCTGGATCGGCTTTTACCCATTTTATATATGGTTTCAACTTTCTTTTGGGGAGCACTTGAATCTTCTTAGATGGAACCACGGATCAAAGACTTACTAGCTTTTTAATCTGTGATCGAATATGTAACTATAGAAATTGTGCTACAACTAAAACCTAACTTAAGCACGTGCGGCTGTTAAGGCGCTATATAATATACTACAATAGGTACTCAAACACATTCTCTACCAAAACTTAAAACTTAATTAAATTAAATCAAAGTATAATAAATTTATTATTGATAGCTAACTTGCTTACGCTATATACAGGGTGTCCCGGAAAATGTGGTAAATCTCGGAGTCAGGTAGAAAAAAAGTAATATGGAACTTTCTTATAAAAAAAATCCGTATAGGCCCTCCATACGAAGATTAACGACGCCGCTGGCGGAGGTTGTACATTATAATGTACAACTGAAAAATAGAACCTATCGCGGTTCTTTTTGATTAAAATAAAACAGTGCTTCCTTAATTTTTTTTCTTAAAAATTGTCCATTTCATCGATAACGAACAAGAGTGCCTTTTCTTTAGTTTAAGGTTTAAGTTATCATCAATATTTATTATTTCAGACTCTTTATTATACAGGGTGCTACAAATTTAAGCATTATAATGTACAATCTAGTCCACCCGTGGTAAAATAAACGATTTCCAGCGGCGTCTTTAAGGGGTCGTATCTTCGTAGGGAGGGCCTATAAAAAAATGTTTATACGAAAGTTCCATATTATTTTTTTTTATTTCTACCTGAATCCGAGAGATTTTCCACATTTTCCGGTATAATAAATCGACCTACATATAGCTAGTGGTAATAACCATAAATAAACACTTGTTTCCTTTATAATTCCGTATAGACACAATAAGGCAGCATTTTTATTAATAATTTGTAAGGTTCCTTAACCCATTACATCACTACATCACTCTATATTACAGAGTGACCAGACAGAAAGGGAAATCGATTTATTTTATTGAGTGCCTATTTCTTGTTTCTAGAGATTCGCGCGGTGTTTTGAACTGTGTAAATAGATAACCTGTTTTAAAAATTATAATTTCTTTTCCTTTGCTTTATTATTAGTATAAGTAAAAGTCAATTAAAAAAATATATCAATGTGATTTTTTTGAGAATCTGCAAATTATAACAGTTTAATATATTCTATACAGGCTGGTCTGAAAATTATGTAGATACATAATTGTGCATATTTTGACATACACGTATATACAGGGTGATTCATTAAGAATGGGTAATCTCTGAAATGGAGATAGTACACACCAAAATATGGCGATTGAGCTTAACATATCTTATACAAATGTTGCAGGTTTACGAGATACAGGTTATTCAAAGTTGGAATTTTAATTTGAATTTTTTTAATAATTTTGTGATTTTAAGCAGTATCGTCTTGAAAATTGGCGATTTCATGTGTTTTGACATGCAAGTTACGAATTTTGTGGTGAATTTAGCATTATTTATACAGGGCGTTAGTTACACTTAAGTAAATTACAACATATCTTTTTTGCCTAATCAGTTATGGCTAAAACGACTAGAAAATCTAAAAGGCAGTTCAATTTTGAATAAAAAAAGTACTCTTATTTATTTAATGTAGCTCTATCAGTTTTTAAGTTTTAAATTACTACTATGCTGGGTAGTAACTACAGTAAAGACAACAAATAACAATCAGTAACAATATTAAAAGAAAACTTCAAAGTAAATGCTCAGAACGCCTGCCGTCCACTTCAATACACTTTGTAAGGCGTCTCCTTAAAGATCTTTGAATATTAAATAATATTTGTCGATTATTTTTGATAATATTAGCAGCTTCTTGAATTTTCTGTCGTAATTCTTCGATGGAATTAATTGTAATCTTTACAAACCATGTCCTTCATATGTGACCATATTGAGAAGTCTAGAGGGTTTAAGTCTGGACTTCTAGGTGGCCAAACAAATTCACTGCCACGCCCAATCCACCGGTGAGGAAAATGTTCATTCAGGTATCGCCGTACTGGCAGAAAGAAATGTGGCGGCGCCCCATCTTGCATAAACCACATGTTCTGCCTTATGGTTAGTGGTGCATCTTCTAGTAGTGGGTTTAACTGTTGTTCAAGGAAGTTTAAGTAGAGGGATCCATTTAGATTAGGAGGAAGTTCAAAAGGACAAATAAAAATACCAAATATCACACTACACCAAATATTTACATTCTGAAAATGTAATTTCTTTAGAGCATGGATTTTTGTAGTCCCACAAATGATTGTTTTTCCAATTAAAAACACCTCGTCTAGTAAACGTCGCCTCTTCGGTGAAAAAGAGGGCATTAAGAAATTTCGGGTTTTCGGATTGTTTACCTAGCATAAATTGAGCAAACATATGGACGGAGATTCTCTTTCTTTGAAATTCTCCATATAGACGATACTTAGTAAAAATACTTCTGAAAAGTTTGTGATTCGGTTGTCTTCGATTTGGGTATAATTCTAATACTTATTCCACTATAATTTGACTGAGCAAAACACAAATCATATCACGCATTTCACTGTTGGAACATTCGTGGCATTTTCTTTATTTTAGAATTTTTACTACAAATAATACACTCTTACTTAGTGACAGTAAAATTGTCATATAATTTCTTTACACGAAAAACTGATAAGTGCTTAGCCTCTGTCAATTAATGGTACAATTATTCTGGCATTGGAAATTTAAAAAAAAATCATGCGTCCTTTTTTTGATAGTTATTAGTGGTCTATGAGGAAAGTTTAAAAACGTTTTCCGTTTTTTGGAAAACTCTGTTTTTTAGATAAGCCATGATTGTACAGAAAAATTGATGAGAAATGCAAAAAAATGCAGATTATTAATCAATTATCTTTAATTTATCTTCTGAGGGCGAAGCTATGCCACCAACAAAGACAAAGTTACAGGGCGCCAAAGTTACAAAAAAAAATTATTTTAAATTAAATTTGCCGCAATTGAGTAATTTTATAATTATATTAAAAACAAATTATCTTGGCGACTTTGGCTTCCTCTAACTTTATTTCCGTTGGTTGAACAGCTTTCCTTGCTAAAGGTAAATTGTAGAGAATTTAATTATCTTTAATTTATTGTCTTATAGCAGTATAACCAGATTTATATAAATAATATATAACCAGATACACATTTTCGTTTTCAAGCTTTCCTGATAGACCACTAACGACTGACAAAACAAATACTGCATGGATTTAATCGAAACTTGCGGACCTTTTTGGATGCCAGTAACTGTACTGTAATGATATTTTTAATGACATTAAAAAAAATAGGAAAACACAACTCCAAGAAGTGATTGGAACGATCCTTTCGGCGAGCGAGAAAGATCCAAACCGGGTGAAAAGGCTCTTCTAGCGAGAATCTGGGGATCTTTTGATCGAAAATATATGAAGCCACTTTTGACGCACTCTAGTCCAACTCTTTTAGAAACACTTCCAGTTTGTTGTACCCCAATTGCAAGGCTACTTACTACTACAGAACAAATTACTCAGGTAATTGTTTCTAATCGTTTAGTTAAGATTTTTAAAACCATGACCTGTATTGAAGCTTTGATCCGAAATTTAGATGAAGCCAAAAATAAATTTTTCCTTTGTTTTAGGAGTCTGCAAAATTAAAAGGTCGGGACTCTGATTCTGATCTTTGCATTGAAGAGAACGATTCTTCTGCTGGTTCGCGACTTAATACAAGAGTGAGTATATGTTTCGTTTTAAAGTCCCTTGTAGATTGTGTAATATTATGGAGGATGCCCGGATTTGAATTGGTTATCGGGGATATTTTTAACGTAAGCAAAGTGAAGTAAGGAAGTGGGATTAGTGATTACGATTTTTTTTATTAATATATATCATTAACATATTTTATCGCAGGCATCTTAATTCTCAAGGCGCAGGACAAAATAAAAATGTTTTTGGTCATATTTCGTATCGTGAAAACGATTAGTGATGACAATAAACAGACAGGGGCAGTTTCTCGAGATTAATAATCAACTTTTTTGCGCTTTATTCGAGCTTTTCTGCACGGATGTCAGACAAATCGAAACTAAATTTTTTTTTAACTTTTAACAGTTAAAAGTGAATTTCATAAACATGTTAATTTTCAATATATCTCAAAGACATTGTTCTAATCGATAAGTAATTGTATTTTAAAATGCTAATTTCTCTGTATACCATATCATCCAAATCGTCTATCATCTCGTATTGGAGCTTAAAACCATTGTAGCACCATTTCATGCAACTACTTTGTCCATATTTTTATTTATAATACTCAAATTAATGGGTTAAATATTTTTAAAGAAGACAATTACTTTCAATATTTCGTATACCCGCTTTTAGTTTAATTGAAAACATATTAGTCTTCTTAGCGTCACCGGGGTTTAATACATATCTTTTAAGGATAGAGACTACGAACGCGCAGCTCCGAATTATGTATTTCGTTCTGGTGGTCAAATAGATAATGGCTGACAATTGGTCAATTTCTTGGTTGGTTTTCTTATTGTCAATTAATTTCAGTGACACCTGTTGATATTTGGTTGAAGTTCTTTATATGACCAGATACTACCTAAAGCCCTCCTGCAGGCACCGCCATACCCCCAATTTTATCCCGTTGTAAAGAAGTGCCGAAAATATTACACCCGGGACTGGATATATACTGGTCCGGGGATATGAATGGGGGAAATAACTTATTTGTCCATTTGACACTCCCGTAGTTGATTATCCTCTGAGAGGGAGATCTTGAGATAATTTAGAGCCAGAAAGGCATACCATAATTATAATGAAATTCGGACTATACTCACTAATGTTGATTTTTGTTCACAGCCGATCAACGCTATCAGCGGTCAACAAGTCTAGACGCTGAACCATCTTGTGTCAAACCAGATACTTACAAATCTAGTCAGAATAGCGCTTCGTATTCAAAATTGGATTTAAAGTCTATTCAATGATTTACATTTTATACCAATATATAATTATAAATATTGCCAGTGGTATTATAAAAGTTCTGAATATTGGGTAACTAATCACTTATGGAAAAAGGAGAAACTATTATAGGGAATTTAAAAGCCTCTTATAAATAGAATTATTATGCTTTGTAAAACGAATCTAAAATGTGTTTTAAGACCTGACGTTTTATAGTTCTATTTTTAATGGTGGCGCAAAAATGTAAAATCATATTTCTGTATGCTACAGTTTTATAAATATTTACTTTTCAATATTAAACCCTTTCTAAAGAACGTTTTAAGAGCTTTCATGTATTTGTAAGCTCCGTAAGTTTTTCGTTTTTCTGGAATCTCTTTAGGTATCTCTTGGAATTTCTAAGGCAATGTGGTCTGTATTTGCTAAAATTGGTTATTTTATTATACTTTGCTATTAGACAACAAGTTGTTTGTCTTCATTTCTACATTTGCGTTACCATAGATAGGTGAAGTTAATATACATTTTAAAAGAAATTCAACATATAACCACTATATATATATATATATATATATATATATATATATATATATATATATATATATATATATATATCAAGAAGACTGGATATAAGGAGACTGAAATTCGCGCTTCCCAAATAAGGCGACGGGTACGCAAAATTGAACGATAGCTGCGTTTCCTCGGCGTTGTTCTTTCTGAAATGTCAATTTTTGGATGAGTGCGTTTAGCATATAGAGCAGTAGTTAGTTTAACATATAGATCTCCTTACCTGCAGTATCCTTGATATATATTCTTATGAGAACTGAAAATATAAATATGCTAATTATTACGGTATTTATGGTTCTATTACGTCCCTTATTTATAACGTTTATCTAAAAAATATATATTTTATTCGCAGAATAAAGACGTTAAATGGACATACATTATTGACCAAGGGTAAAGCAAGTTTAAAAAAATAACTCAACTTTGGCTTTAGAAAAATTTTATTTAGCTTTTGCAAAAATAAACATATTACTCTTGTGTGATTCTTAAACTTAAGAACAGCTTTCTTTTAAAATAAACATAAACATTATTACTTTTTATTCGATAACCAAAAAGCAATGTGTTGGAAAAAGTAAAACAACCTATACTTTTTAAAATATAGAAATAACTTTCATGTATGAGAAACAATATTTAGTTCCCTTTTTTTTAATTACTTCTAGACAATGGTTCCACATTGAACATACCAGTGAAAGAATAATTTGAGGATCCACATAGGATCGATATTTTTCCATGCCAATTCTAAACATTCATAAAGTTCTAGCATATTTGAATAGGATTTTGTTAGTATTTTTTTATCCAATATTTTCCACATATTTTTTATAGGATTTAAATTTGGAAACTATGATGCTTACCTCAAAACCTCTATTTTTTCTTGCCGCCTTTAAATATTTGGGATCATATTGTTGGAAATAATGCTTTAAATGCATTATTTCTGCAGAATATCGCACCATGTATTACTCTACATAATTCGGGATACATACCTTCGCGAAACAGATCGATTACATGACTTTTGATTTTTTTTTGTTAATGCTTTTCCTGTAGGCATTGCGAAGGAACTATTTATTGCCGAGTTTAAAAAGTAATTTTTTTTTTTTTAAGTTGTTTTACTTTTTCTCAATACCGTACACATTTTAGTAGTTTCAAAATTTCGCAATCTAAAAAACCATATAGTTATTTTTTTATTAATATTATTTATTGCAATTTAATTTTGTTAATATAGGAACCTATATAGTTGTTAATAAATAATTGAAACTACATTAGTTTTAGTATTTATTTACCTATTAAAACACGGTTTTAAAATTTCATCAAAGAAAAAACACGAATATGTATATTTTTATGTCTTAATTATCAGCATCCAATTAACTTTTTCCGCATAGTGTGCTAAATGACATTTACTAATTGGAAAGTGTCTTTAAGAAAAAAAAAATTAAATAAAACAAGCTGCATTAATTATTTTCTTTATATTGAGTGCACATACCTGACTCAAGGTCGCAGCATTCGCTCTCATTTTAAATTTTTCGTAAATGTTTGACGGTCGAAGTTCAGTAAATGCTGGAAGATTCTTACAGAATCGACGGCGTTCGATACACTCTTCTCTCCAAGTTGGTTACTTAACAGGTAGGTAATAAAAGGACAGCAAATTATCATTTATAATAACATATTGAGTTTCCGGTTATCAAATAATAGTATGCTACTCTGGCAGTTGATATACAAGAGGTGCTGTTATCTCTATCTCCAGAATTCTCAAATTGAGCACATAGCAAGGATACATATATAGGATAATAGTAAATGTCTTTATATAAAAATGTTAAATTTGGCACATATCATTAGCAACCTAAATAAGATTTTTTGGTTCCTAGCTCATTTTGCAAAACTTAAAAAAAAAATAAAGTTAAATGTGAAAGGGTGTCGTGCGATACATCGTTTGAAAGCTCCCACTAAATGCTTCATGGTCCTAGAATATTAAGTCATTACTTCTACCCATAGGAAAATGGCCTTTCAAAATCTTATTTTTCGCATTTTTATTTTCATTTAAAATAATTATACTTAAGGTAATATAGAAATGTAACTATTTCACTACATTCAAGTTCATCCAAACTTTCAGGTTGGGGAGTAAACACAATAGATTTCAAATGACCCCATAGAAAAAAGTATAACGGCGTTATATCAGGATATTTCCAGCAAGACGGCGCTCCTCACTATGTTCTTCCCGTTCGGCAATGGCTAGATGACGAGTTTCCAGACAAATGGATAGAGCGAAGGGGGCCTATATAAAATGGCCTGCTAGATCTCCTGATATAACGCCGTTAGACTTTTTTCTATGAGGTCATTTGAAAACTATTGTGTTTACTCCCCAACCTGAAAGTTTGGATGAACTTCGCCAACGCATCATCGACAGCTGCCATGATATCCCACAACATGTTTTTGAAAATGTCCGTCAGGAATTTGAACATCGCCGATATCATTGTTTGGCCAAAAACGGGCAACATTTTGAACACTTATTGAAATAAAAACTGATATTTTCATGTTTTTGTTTTCTATCTGAACAAATTAAGATAAACACAGCTTTTGATATAACGCCTCTTAGGATTTTCTTCATCCATTAATTTGACTGCTTGACCGACTCTAGGGTGAGACCGACGCAGCTCTTTAATTTTTCCGATTTGGTGCTTGGTCTGAATTTAACTCCAAAAGTACACCAAATCGGCAGATCCATTCTTTTATTACGGCGTCGGCGATAGTAGACGCTTCCTAGTTTGGTAGAGGGTACGCCTTAATCCATTTGCGGAAGTAATCTATTACGAACACGATGTACTTATTCCCTGCTTTATTGCCTGATTTGGGAAATGGACCAGCAACGTCAATAGCAATCCTTTTCAGGGGATCCAAAAGAACTTCTCATGTTGTAATGACGCATTAAAGCCTTTGCTTTCCCTGCGGCCCATTACTTGCCACCCATCATACAACGCATTTCCTGCTCCAGTTCCTTACGTCTGTGTTGCTACTGACCCAGTATAATCTTTTTCTCACATTTTCCAGGGACTTTATTAGTCCAAAGTATCCTCCTGACATACCGGCATGGATTTCTTCTAGCAACTCCGACATTTTGGCGCAATGATTTGCCTTTTTTCGTGTTGTCATGGTCAACCATTTTCTCCCTCAAGAGTCCATCTTCCAAAGTTGACTTAAGATTGGGAGAATACTTGGCAGTTCTTCCCAAGTTAGCTTCTTTTCCTTCTTTATCCAGGTTAGGATTATCTGGATATCAGGATCTTCCTCTTGGTCTCTTATAAGATTCCCATATTGCCAGTATTATTGAGGATGCTGGATCTTAACAATTGAACATCTCTCCCCTCTGCCCGCCGACGATTGCAGTATTTTGGACAGGGTATTCGTGATAGGGCATCTGCATTTCCATGGATTCTGCTTGCTCAGTACTCATTGTCAGTTAAACTCCTGTATCCTCTCTATCCTGCCACTACCCTCCCGATCATCTGATCATTTTGAAATGGTTTTCTGGTTGATGTCCACAGACGCCGCTTATTGAAGTATTGCTATAACTACAGAGCAGTGTCCCACCTCGGTGCCCCTTTTTTAATAACACAGAATAATGCTTTTAGATAATTAATATTCATTACCCTCACAAGAATACTCCTTTCAACGCGGACAAGGACTGTTATTTCCGACTGCTATTCTTTGACCAACATGGCCTTGTCATGCATTGCAGTTTCGCTTCCTCCGGAAGTAGGACTCGAACACTGTAATACCCCTCACGATAGAAAACAACTTTCTCATCGTCTATTTTTAGCACTCCCTGCTTCTTAAAGCTTAACTCAAAGCCCTTGTTGTCCATTATATCCGGCTCGCTGATCAACTCATCCTCAGTCTCAGTCAGTATCACAGGATGTTTAAATGTGGCTTTTACTATTGTAAACGTGATGTTTGTGTCACCATGGACATCTGCTCGACCGTCGCTGTTCGTAGACGCCGCTTTTATTGCCGAACCTTAGCTGATTTTACTATGTCGGGTCTGATATTTGTTGACATCCACACGGCGACTAAAACACAGTTGCTATGATGCTGAAGCGAGGAGACCTGAGCGGTAATTACTTTTACTGGGGCTTGCTGATTACAGGTCGATGATCGCTTTTCATTAGTTTTGCGTATTGGCGGAAGTGGAACTAGCGCCTTCTGCCCTGCCACATTTTCAATACTTCAACTTCTGGTCCTAGCGGCTACATCCTCTAGTCACCTCCTTTATCATTCGCCTTACCCATTCCTCAAAGTTGCCTGGAATTACTTGCCGGACACTAGCCTGGCTCTTATTTGTCTTTTTGGCAGCCTCGAATTCAAAGGTTCATGTTAATGCATCTACTATCTCACTTCCCATCGCAGAATTCATCTAGGAATACTTGAACTGCAAGGCGATACTTTTCTGGACATGCCAGTCGAGCCAAACGTGCAATATCGTCTTTAAATTCTTGCAAGAACTCTTCTGACGTTTTGCACCAACTTTTCAGCTGCGTGTGGTAAAAATGTTGTCTCCAGTTGCCTCACCTACGTAGGCTTTTTCTTCTGGGGACATCCTTTGTATGATTACAACAGCATCTCCTCTCAAGGTCAACGTAACGGCAGCTTGCTTTTGCCGCCGCATAAAAAACTGATGCTGAAAAATATTCTATTACAAATCAATCAAGAGGCGGTTTAAGACGCCCAACAGATTCCATATTGGTACAAGCTTTGTTCTTGTAGTCTTCTGCTAAATGTCTACAGGACACCTTATCGAAAGTGTTGACGTCCAATGCTGCTATTTTGTTTTGAACTTCTAGGGTTCTGTCCTCCATTAATGAAAGAATATTCATTAAAAAGAAAATTTATTGAGAAGAAGATTTTTTTTAAAGTCTTCCTTTAATTCCTTTTTCTAATAGGCATTGTTTTCCAAGATCTTTTCTTCCAACCTGGCCAAATTCTCTCTTAGCTTTTCCCTCTTAAAAGCTTACTTTTTAAATTGGCATTGTTTTCCAAAATCTTTTTTTCTAACATGGCATAATTTTTTATTAGTGTGGCAGAATTTTCTTCCAGTTTTACAGAATTATCCACCAATTTAGATTCCAGGTTGGCGAAATTTTATAATAATTCATTTTCAAACCT
Organism: Anthonomus grandis grandis; assembly: GCF_022605725.1. Classification (NCBI taxonomy): domain Eukaryota; kingdom Metazoa; phylum Arthropoda; class Insecta; order Coleoptera; family Curculionidae; genus Anthonomus; species Anthonomus grandis. The sequence goes on from NC_065567.1 coordinate 7,101,796, forward strand.
CACAACATTTTACCGATATCGCTTGTACCAGTAAAAACAAAGTCGGTCGCCTTCCTCAAGTAATGCATTACGAAGCGGCTCCTACAAGTCAGCTTTATTTTCCGTTGTGTCGCAGTTTCTTTTCTGAAGCCCGTTTTTCAGCTTAGCAACTTTTAAATGCATCAGCTTTGGCATTTTCACACACTTTAATCAGATTCATTTCAGTTCACTATTATTTATTGTTTCACCAAGTCCAGTTGACTAACATCAAATTCACACCCTACATATTCATACGCTAATATTCCGAAGGGTACTGCACTGAACTAACAACTGACTTCCCAGCGGTGCTGAGGCTCCTTATATACTCAGCAGAACACTTAACACAGAAGATTACCTAAATAAGCGCTAACCTTCCATGCGTCTCCAGAGATGACGTGCTGTGTGCCCGCTTGTGTCATTTCGGAATGATAAAAATCCGACACTGGAAAAAGCCATCCAAAAACGCATCGTAAGGGATTCTACAACATCTGGCAATGGATCCAGCAGGATGATTCATTATCACATCACCCTTCGCCTGGTGATCTTTTTGAGGGTACCGTTTCGAGCGTTTCCAAAAGACATTTAATAAAGGGCCCTATAATTGTAATTATAATTGGTAACGAAATTATAAGGGAATCAAATTCCGGATATACCAACTCAGTTTTATTAATAAAAAAGGAAACTGACGATTACAGATTGTGTATTCATTATCGCCGGTTAAATACAATAATTTTTGAAGAAAAATATGCGCTTCAGTTGATCGTGGACATGCCGGGCATACCTATATATTTTATAGCTTTGTATCTAGCTTCAGGCTATTATCAAATACCAGTAAGTGAACAATTTAATCGAAAAGGCCGCTTTCATGACATTAGGAGTTTATGAGAATGCCATTCGGCTTAAAAAATGCGCCTGCTGTCTTTCAGCGGTTAACAAACATTGTGCTTAATAAAATAGTTTTTGCTTAATTCCGTAGAGCAAGCAAGAGTAAGAATTTTATTAGACGCTTTAAGACAAATGCAACGCTTAAATTAAGTAAGTGCAACTTTCAATTTCAGATTAACTATTTGGGGCGGGAAATTAGTGTTTCTGGCATAAGACCTGGTAACCTGGTATTGATTTAACTGAATGTGAAGTGGTAATACCGAAATACCGTCGTCATCAATGAAGTAACAAACAGATATATTTGTATGCATTCTCTCATACATTAACGAAAATATACATTTAAAGTATTATTTGGAATAGGTCTTAAAAGAGGTCGTACTTTTTCTGTATTGGTAAATGAGGTTGAATCTATGAATATAAAAGTTACCTCTGGGGTACCGCAAGGATCCCATCTAGGACCTCTGCTCTTTCTTATTTATCTGGATAATTTAAAACTTTGTTTTTCAAACTCTATGGTTCTTGGATTCGCCGATGATTTAAAAATTTACAAACAAATTAAAACTCCGCACGATTGTGAATTGCTGCAAAAGGGCTTAGATCAATTTCATAAATACTGTCTTAAAAATAACTTGTTTATAAATTCAAATAAATGTAATGTTATCAGTTTAACTAGAAATAAAAATCCAATTCAATACAATTACAGAATTGGTAACAGTGCCTTAAATAGAGAAAACGAGGTTAGAGATCTGGGCTTGACACTTGACAATAAACTTACATTTGAAAAACATATAGATTCACCAATTTCAAAGAGTTTTAAAATGTTGGGCTTCATAAATAGACAATCTTACTTATTTTCAAATCCAAATACATACTTAACACTCTATTATGCTTATGTACACAGCAAGCTTAATTTTGCTTCAATAATCTGGGGTCCTTATTATCAAATTTATAAAGACGCAATCGAAAGGGTACAAAAAAGATTTTTGAAGTCATTTTTATTCAAATATGGTAACCAGCTTCAGCTTACTAGTATTATAGCATCTGTGAGAAATCATTATAATATTTTAACTCTTCAGGATCGAATGATTTTATCTGATATTATATTTCTTTATAAAATATTAACAGTTAAAGTAGAGTCTCCTCATTTGTTAAGCAAAATCTCATTTAACACGTTAACTGCCATGTGTACCATATATGGACACAGTCAATTTTTATTCAGCGCCATGTGTACCACCAGTGGACACAGAACTTGTTACCTTCCAAGGCATGTGTACATGGGGCGGCCACATTAAGCGTTGATTGAAATGTATGTATGTATTGGTCTGGCGTAGGAAATAGTTTGTTTGAGTTTGTTTTGTTTTTCGAAATAATATGACACAAAATATTGACGTTTTTAAATGATACGTTTATTTTTTCAATGGGCAGTAATTTAACATATAAAATTGTTATTTATAATTATAAAATAAACAAACTAATTTTAAAAACAAAATAAGTACTTCAAAATGAAAAGATTATTTTATATTTTTAAAAACATGTTTTTGGAAAAAACAGTCCATACAAATAAAAATATTTTCGTCACAGCCTAGACATACGTAGGAAACTTTTGGTATTTTTTACAACATAATTACGCCCCTGTTCTTGTGAGTTTTTTTGGTAGCAATATCTGCACCTGCCTCTTTTTAGCTTTTTCTCGTTATCTGTCTTTTCGGAAACTTTGTGCTCTTTTGAGGGATTCATTGGGATTGGCGGTACTGCCGTTTCCAAAAGTTGATTTTTTTGAAAGTCGTTATTGAAATTTTTTTCTCGTTAATTTTGTTGTACAGATTTAAGGCATTTACGAATGAGAATGTTGATCTATTTTGCAAGTTTTCCGCAAGAGGAATAGAGGTGTACCAATTGTCTGCAAAAAGGGTCCGGCCACTATCAAGCAATGGTTGCAACATTTCCATAACAATAGATTCCGCAACCGACTGTCCATTTATTTTCTCTTTACCACAATATACTTTCAGGCTGTAAGTAAATCCTTCATCTAGACATACTTTATAAACTGCCGAACTTATGTCGTTTTCTTTTATATACTGTCGAAAGGATAATTTACCTCGGAAAGGTATCATGGTTTCATCGATGCAAAGAGACTCTTCTGGAATAATGCAGAAAGAAGCATTCTTGTTCAGCATATCAACAAGGCATTGAATTTTATGAAGCCGGTCATTGGGAGGACAATTTTCATTATTTGCCAAATGAAACATACGCAAAAGCAGCTCAAATCTATTCCGCAAATATTTTGATATTTCATTTTTTTTAATGGATGTTTGCGCCAATAATCTTTTAGTGATGGTTTTTTATCCAATCCCATCCAAATTAAAATAGCAATAAATGTTCGTATTTCGTTATAATTAGTATCCACCCATGCATTTAGGCGAGAATATTGGGCAATATTTTCATTAGTTATGGCAAGAATAATTTGCTGTTCCACGTATCTATTTGTTTTGACAACGATCTTATTAATAACATCGTCGGATACAAATAATTCAAAAAAATGAAGTTCATCCTTATCGCGCATTTGGGTCTGCAAGGCTAGTGAAATTCCAATATTCATTGGTAGAGTGAATGTCGAAAAATTTCCTGAAGCTGGTCTCCACTCCAGTCTTTCATCATTGCCTGAAGAATCTATGTCTATATCTAACTGAGCAGATGTTGAAGGCTCGGAAGTATCTAAAAAAGTGGAGGGTAGTGTATAAGAAGATAATCATTACTAGGAAGAGAAAATATGAATTTTAGACGTTAAATTTGCTTAGTTTCGTATGCGAGTTAGTATATTGAAACTTTTTACAACACTGTTTTTTTCTAATAACATTTTAGAAAATAAACTATGTATAAAAAATGGAATTCCCAAACCTCCTACGTACCTAACTGACGTACATACTTCATCTTTTTCTTTTTAGGGCGGTCTTCTTCAGAACTGCTTGAAGATATCTGGCCGGCCAAATATGTCGGATCCAAATCAGAATCTGAGATATTTGAAAACTCGTCACTCATGTCGAGGTCTCTATAAATCTCTATTTCTTCTGCTGCAGCCTCCACTGCTTGTTGCATCTCAGTATCAGAAATAATTCTTTCCTTTGCCGCCATTGCTCCTCCAAATGACAGCCTACAAAACAACATGTTTTTACACCGATTTTTATAGAAAGAATGAAGAAGGCAACAAACATAAAATGCACGTGGTATTTGCGCTTCTAGTGAAAACCGTACAACTGCTGCCATCTCTCCAGGCGAATCAACATTGACCTTGTACGTGTCCAGACTCCAGATAAGGTACACATGGCACACGACATCAAAAAATAAAACCTGTACAATCAGGTGCCACGTGTACCATATTTGGACACAGCTTTTTTAAACTAAAAAAAGCAAAAATTACATAAATTTTTACACATGCGTTCGTTTTGATGCACACAGACACTGTTTTTAATAAAAAAGTTGCGTGGCCCGTAGGACCCGGTAATTTTTTTTCTAATTGGGACTGACAGTTAACGTGTTAATATAGCGCCGAGAACATTAAAAAACACACGAGGCTGTTTGCAAGCGGTTTGCGCCGCGACGGTTGTCGCGCCGTGGTCGAGCTCGACGCCTCGTTTATGGGACTTGTGAGCTTTGAAACAGACGGCGCCGCCTAATCCCATAAAACGCGGCGTCCGTCGCGCGTACCCTGCTCGATACCATGGGCCGCCGGCACGCCGCTTGGTTTTTATTGCTTTAGCGGCACTACCGCGGCACATCATTTACTTATCTTCTGTGTTGCAAACCACACGTAGGGCTTTTTGGTGCGTTTTTTTTTTGTGCAGTGTTGAAAATTGTTCATTTATTATGGAAACCAGGGAATTCAACATAGAAAAATTAATTACTGAGGTTCAATTGAGGCCAGCGATTTCGGATATGCGTAATGATAATTATTCAAACAGAATAAAAAAAAAACAGGCATGGGAAGAAGTTACTACAGAATTTCTAAGCGCAGCTGCTTCTGTTGAGGAAAAAAAAATATAAGTATGTACATATTATATGCTATAAGTAGGTACGTTTATTTTAATAATAATGATATAATATACATATAGTTTATATTGATTCGTTTTGCCACTCTAGTGGATAAATATTAACAAAATAATTTGCAAATTTATCTCGGCCATTTAATGCTCTTGGATTCCCTCTGCTAAATGAATCAACTGTCAAATCGTCATGCGTTGTTCCTGCTTCAATGTCATCGCTACGGTTTCCATCTCTGACTCTTACAAAATTATGAAGAACACAACAGGCTTTAATTATGTCTTCAGCTAGATGCCGCCAACAAAAATAAAAAATCATCTTCACTGTCGGAGTCCATTTTGCTCACGATAAATAAAAAACTGTGAACCATACGCAAAGCTTGGCAACATCAAACTGATCTTGTAATTTTTCGTGCCGTTCGTAGTTGCGAAAGCCGTCGCGTGTGTTTTAGGTCGAGCGGCGGTCCACCGGCCGCCGTCGCGGCGCAAACCGCTTGCAAACAGCCTCGTGTGTTTTTACCCTAATCTTTGGGTAAAACCATAACTACCTTTGGGTAAACCATTTGTTCAAGGTCCCATTTAGACACATTTTGCATGCTCAAAATTATCCTATAATAGAATGATGCGTGAGGCCAATGTTTTATATTCTGATTTTTTCAACCTGTCTGAAATAAAACTGAAGCAAATAATTAAAAGCGCCCTTCTGTCAGAGATTTAGATATTTAAGTTTAAGAAAACATTTCTTTTTTATATGTTTATATAAGTTCCAAAGTAGGTAAAATTTTCTTGATGAATTTTTTTTGTTTTTTAGTTAGTATTTCTTAGTTTTTAGTTAACTTGGTATACATTTTGATGTGGATACTGTTGTAGATTTACCTGTTTGTATCCTTAAAAGATTATAAATAAATAAATAAATAATGATAGTGTTATGTTGGTGTTGGTATCAAACTCAAACTCAAAAATGCTTTATTGTCAATATAAACATAGAAGTTGTAGACAAAGCCAATAGACTGTACATTAAAGGAATAAAAACAAGAAGTTAATTTAAAACAAAACAAAACTATATAAAACTTTGAAAAATACTTAAATGCTAATCATTAAAAAATTCACTTAAACTATAGTATGCTTTAGTAGCAAGAAATATTTTCGTCCTTGTACGTAGGCTTTTTTCAGTCTTAAGTTGTCTTATTTCTAGTGGAAGTTTATTAACCAGCTTTCTGCCTCCATATATGATAGAGCTACGGACAAGTTCAAAATGAGGAATGGGTAGCCTCAACAAATAATTTTGTCGCGTATTATAGTGGCTTCCTAAGTGGAGTTCCTGTTTATATTTTCTAAAAACTAAGCAAACTGTTTCCAAAATAAAAATACAACACAGGGTTAAAATATTATGACTTACAAAAAGCGGGCGACATGAGTCACGAGGCTTGGCCCCACATAGATATCTAATGGCCCTTTTCTGGAGTACAGACACTAAATTAAAAAGTGAATTTGAACATGAACCCCAAAAGCAAATTCCATATCGAAGGTGCGACTCGATAATCGCGAAGTATGCAGATCTGGCGATGGAGAAATTAAGACTGGTGGCAATAACCCTTAGGGCGTAGCAGCCTGAAGAGACTTTTCTACATACATTCACAATATGGTCTTCAAATTTGAGGAACTTGTCTATGGAAAGACCCAAAAACTTACTGAACGGTGGCATGGTGATGGCTTCATTATTTAAACATATATCATTTGTATTACATTTAAAATTAAGGATATTTGTTTTGGAAACATTAAATGTCAAAAAATTTGCATCACACCAGTCTTTTATTTTTAACAAATCTGCATGTATATTGGCCTCCATTTGAGAAACATCAGATTCGTGCCAGAGGATGATGGTATCATCGGCAAACAATGTAAATTTGCCAGTTACCTGCAGTTGTGGCAGATCGTTCACATACATGAGAAAAAGTAAAGGACCAAGTACTGATCCTTGCAGAACACCCACATTTATATTAAATTCCTTAGAGATATCGAACTACTTATAGTGAGCTCTACGAAAACAGAACAGTTGGTTCCTTTGTCCAGGCAGTTTGTTACCTTATTTTGTCAATTTCAGTATACATTCATTTCAGTTGTACATATTGTGGGTCTCATGAAAACCAAACCAAATAGGAACAAACCTTTTGTTTATGAAATTTTAAAATAGATAAACAAAAAATCAGTAAGTCAGTTGAGTATTACAGTAAATGTTTACATGTAATACTTAATTTTGTGATTTTTGGTGTTTAATAATAATAAACATGAAACGAAACTTTTAGTACTGTAGGAGCATCAGTCTATGCCTTACAAATTTTTGGAAAGTTCCTCTCTAGAATTATGATTGACTCTGGAGCAAAGCAATATGGCATTGTAAAATATAAAACAACGCAGACTAAACAAATGCCTTAGAATCAATAAATTCTTCGATAGTATAATATATAAATTCCCGGATTCTTCATATTCTTCATTATAGTTGCTAATTTAATCAGCTGTTTTTTGTTTTTGCCCAACACCGAAATGTCAATTGTCAATGACGTCACCACTTCTGCTGTCTATTTTATTCCCTATTGTATAGTATTGTGTTTTTAAGTTAGTTCTTAGTGATTAGTCCTTATTTATGTTCATAAACACCATGACAGATCCCAAACGGCTGGTTAAAAATACCCTTTTTAACCCATCTGTGACTGGTAGTACCTTGGAAGATTTTTCCCAAAATGCATTATTGCTGCCTGCCATGGAAAAACCACCATTACCCCCGTTAAATATTACACCTGGTAAGTAGTTTTATTCAACAGTCTTATATTACTTAAACACACATTTCATTTCTAAAAAAATACTATTGCATTGTGCAACTTGCATGCAAAATGATTACAAAAGGATTTTTCTTAGTAACCCCTAATTTTATAAATATTCACCTGTTATAATTTTAAGATTGAGCTTTTAGATTGTGATTCTAATCTACAGGATGTAAAAAATCTACATTATTGTTCTATTTCTACTAGTGTAATATAGCACACTCAGAAGCTAAAGAAAACCTATAAGAAAAACACTTTTTTATTTTCAACTTCTGATTATTGTGCTTTTTTTTACTGCCTTTTATTCAGAGTAAGTAATATTTTACAATCATTTAATTACATTCAATAAAAAAATAAAAAATGAGAAATTAGGCTCTTAAATAACTCCTAAATAATACCTAAGCATATAATTTGAAGTGGGGACAATAATTGATGTATAAACATAAGAAAGCTTAAATATAAATCTAACACAATTAAAGTAATATTGTGTTTGTTATGTTATTTTAAGTATGTAGTTTATTAATTAAACTATGTCAATCAATTTCACTGCCATGATTCGATTCACAAAATAAAAGTCACAAAAATATTAGAACTAATAAAGCACTAAAAGGCCTGCTAGCTGCTGCAGAAGAGCTTTATAATCTATTACCAGTAGGAATAAAAAAATCCTGAAAATTATGATATAATTATGATAAAAAACTATTTAGAAGAACTTGAGAGAGTAAGTTATTACCTATTATTGTAAGTTATATTTATGGATTAATATGTATGATGTAGACATAGTCTCTTAGTACCAGAGACTATGTCTACATCATACATATTAATCCATAAATATAACTTACAATAATAGGTAATAACTTACTCTCTCAAGTTCTTCTAAATAGTTTTTTATCATAATTATATCATAATTTTCAGGATTTTTTTATTCCTACTAGTAATAGATTATAAAGCTCTTCTGCAGCAGCTAGCAGGCCTTTTAGTGCTTTATTAGTTCTAATATTTTTGTGACTTTTATTTTGTGAATCGAATCATGGCAGTGAAATTGATTGACATAGTTTAATTAATAAACTACATACTTAAAATAACATAACAAACACAATATTACTTTAATTGTGTTAGATTTATATTTAAGCTTTCTTATGTTTATACATCAATTATTGTCCCCACTTCAAATTATATGCTATTGGCATTACTAATAAAAGTTTATATAGTCTCTATTGGTATCAAATAGTAATAATAACTTTATCTAGCAAAAAAAGCTACATTCAATAAAAACATAAATGAACAATAAAGTAAAAGTATAAGTTGGCCATAACTGTATCAGGACTCTCCGGTTTGTCCCTGGATGGTCTCGGTAATCCAGAAACAGCATCCCGGTTCCAGAAATATCCTGTCAGAGGTAGACCATAAATTAAAACTAGACTTAACCTAAACATTATTTCCTTGCCCCACTTATTAAAAGCACAGTTAATTGTTGTTTGCCTTATAATAATAAAAATAATGTCGACTCAGGTTGATCCAGTCGGTTCGGTAGCAAGCAGCCGGTGACACACATTTGGAACTTGGTTGACCTTGCTGACCAGACACATTGGTCCCCCCATGTAACACTTAGAAACACTTCGGTAGTTCCAAGAGGCTGTAGCCAGTATCCCGGTTGGCCCAGAAATACTCAGTCAACAGATAAACCCACAATCAAGGAGATGATTGGAGTGGGAACAATGCACACTGTAATAAAACTTAATAAACTACATACTCAAAATAACATAACAAACACAATATTACTTATTCATGATAAATTCTTTCAAGAATCCTCTGAATCAATTCAAAGTAATACAATTTTTGATGGTAGCAGGCAAGTTGTTAAAAAGAATTAAACCTTTGTATAGAACTAAATTATGTATTTGGGTTGTGTTACATCTGCCAATCAGTATGAAGTCTATAGATTTCTCTTATTATAGTTATGTATATCTCCAAAAACTCTTAATTTATTACAACTAAAATCGGGGGGCATCTGATGTTTTAATTTAAAAATAAACAAATAGATGTTATACATAATTCTTTGATTTACAGATAACATATCTAGGACACCCAACATAGAGACAATATGTGTGTTTCCAGTTAGTCAATTCTATACTGTGGCCAGTTAAGCAATAATGTTGAACAGAACTGTAAATGAGGAAGAGTAATGGGGTTGTAAAGTTTTAATTTGGTGTATATTGACAAATTTTTTTTTTCAATTCTTGTGATAAATCTAACTTTTTTTGAAAATTTTGTCATTACATAATCTGCATGATCATGGAAATTCCGATTGGTATCGAAAATTGTTCCCAAGTATTTAATTTCTTTGTCATTCAAAATACTTTCCCTATTCACTAAGCCATTCAAATAGTCAATATTAATTAACATTTTGAATACTTCATTTTTGAAGGTTTCTATTCTATTAAATAAATTTTCTACATTATTCAAACTGAGGTTATTAATTTTGATTTTATAATATTATTAATTTTATGTTGAATTTTCAGCACTTAAACCTGCTAAATACAAGCTCAGAACAAATAGGTAGAGGACCTAGTACAGTACTAGTAGTACTGAGCCTTGGGGCCCCTATCTATTTACTTTTATATCAATTACAATTATCTAAACTTACAAACTGTTTTCTTTTTTTTTTAAATATGACTAATTAATTTAAGTATTAATATTTAGGTAAATTGTAAATCCTGAATAATCAATGATATAGGTCTATCTATAATTATTTTTTGATGTTTTTTTTAGTTAATAATGAATTTACATATTCCTTTACATGCATTAAATGATGCGCTGTAACATTATCATACCCAGCAGCAGCATTTTTTTTTCATTTTTCAAGATGAACTAAAATATCTTTAATTTCATTTTTAGAAAGTGCATTTAAAAATAAGCTGTGATTATTTATTGATTCACCAATTACTATATGTTTATTTACATTATTTTTTTTAGTCTCAACTCTTCTATTTTTAGGCCTATTTTGGAAAAATACATATTTGTCGAATTAGAAACATTTCCTGTGTTTGTCTAGATTCTCATTTATTTCTAATTCCAAAATATTATCTTTAATATGAGTATTGTTTGAGTTGTATGAGTAACTATTAAACTAAACCTTTAGAACATTGAATTTCTAGAATATGTCTGACTGCAAACCATAGGCGAGTTGTTTGAATTCACCATCTCTCAAAAAATGATGTCAAATTGACTTTCCAATTTTTCATTCAATATATAATTTCTTAATCCACTACATATTTTTTTAATGTGTTGTATTTTATGACAGGTAAAAAATGTATTCTTTAAAAGTTTCGTTTATTTGCTGACTAATAATATAAACTTTGAAAGTAATCAACAAATTTTTCAGAATAAAAAAAAAAGATTCCTGACAAAAAAAGTTAATGAAAAAAAAACGTGTTTACAGTGCACATATCCCATGTTACCACTAAATCGATTTATAGTGGTTATAAACCTCTACAAACAAAAGCTTTTTGGTAACAAATTATTGAATTGTTGGATGTTAAAAAATAATATAAAGGGCTATGTAACTCCTAACGGCTATAAGGAAAAGTTTTATCCATACTTTGGCAATTATAGCGGTTTATAACATCTAACTCAATAATTTTTAATCAGAAAACTTTCGTTTGTAGAGGTTTGCACTCATCTCAAATCCGTTTAGATATTTATTATATATTACAGAAAAAAGTTTAATTCAAATCCTTTGGAAGTTAACCTTTTAATTAATTTTTATAAAAACCTTAGTTTGTTGCAGTTTATACCCACTATAAACCGATTAAGTTATCCATTGTTAATATCTAGACAAAAAATTATTAAAACTCCTTTGGAATTCCAGGAGGACGGCCATTATACTGTTTAAATAATAATGGGCGCCGACTATAAATATGTTGCTGGCAAACGACATGCTGCGTTCTCAATTTGATATCGCTGGATATCGATGGATATCGACCAGATACTACCTTCATTTTTGCACACATTAATTTTGCGGCACTTCGAATTCTTCGAATTTTGCGGTTCGAATAAGCAATAAATTTGCCAGATTATAATAATATACTTAATTACACATTTTTATTAATATTTTGGTATCCAATACTTAATAGATACTTCACAAATATGCCGTCTTCTATAATATGATAACCTAGAAGGATGACACCATTGACACGTAACTCGCCTGTGAAAGGAACGATTTGAATTTCTATTTTTCCAATATATGTGACCCACCTCAGACTTCTTTATCATTTTTCAGAAAAAATTGAGTTTTTAGTCTCCATATTAATTAAAAAAACGCATTGAAAACACTCAAAACACCCTTTTAATACTGTAAGAAGGGGGCACCATGCAAAAGTAAACAACGAGCGCAGTTGCCAAATACCTTTATTGCGAATATTTCTGGGCAAAATCTACAGTGTTGCTGCTGTGTGTGGAAATTTGGTGATTTAAAGAATCCAAATTAAAAATATTAATTAATATTAGTGTTTAATGTAAATATTGTACAAAATGGTTTTGGTTATTAAACAAGTTTTACTTTGCTTTAATTAAAGAATGCAACTCAGTTTCTGCTAATTATAATAATTTATTATATCACTTTATTTTCTTCTGTTAAAATTGAGTAATTACTGGCAACATGGAATACTAAGCATGCTTATCAACAAAATATCCCCTCTGCCCCCTGTGTAGATGTTGTGCTCAATCCAAAGCAGCCAGTGTTTATTCTAGTGTATTCAATGTTCTAAGGTAAAATAGGTATTCTTTAAAATTTTTATTTATTTGCTAACTAATAATATATACTTTGAGACTAATCAACAAACATTTCAGAATAAAAAAATATTCTAAACAAAAAGTTAATAGAAAAAGCAACTTGCTAACACAGAATAACTAAGGGTATGTACCATTTTCAACTGTCAGTACAGGATTGTACTGTGCTGATTTTACTGTAATTTGTCGTTCCGATTTTATACAGCGTGCTGTTTTGCTCCAAAAAAAGGGAAAAGTTTTCAGCACTGTTTTCACAACCACAACATAACCTATAAAACCAAATTACCTGTTTCTGTTTTGTTTTCCGGTACGGTGTTTTACTTTACTAAACCAGACCACATTGACCACATTTTCAGTCATATTTATAAAATAAATATGACTGAAAAAGCAAGATGGTAAGAATAATAGACGCAGAAAATAATTTTGAATACCACATTGAAGTTACACCAAAAGAATACGAAAGAGCCCAAACAGGTTAGTGCGTTGTATGAGAGCTTTTTAAGTGGTAAATTTTATTATTGTTAAACATTTTAAAACCACAATTATTATTTCAGACATGATCTTTGCAACCAAACTGCTTGAACATAATTCCCACAACGTAAACAAGAAGATTCAAGAAATCAACATCAACAACACTTCTGACAGTTTTGACATTCCCCCACTATTTTACTGTACCTACAGTAGCTTTTATCCCCAGTCAATCCAGTAAAGATTAATGACGTCACTGACGCATTTATGACGTCATTCAGTACTGAATCAGTAAACTGAAAGAAATATCGGAACGACGTCCAGTAAATTCAGTACTGACAGTTGATAACGGTACATACCCTATATGTTTACAATGCAAGCATCCGATATTGCTACTCTGTGTTTTTTCTAGACATTTTTGCATATGTATGAAGTTAGGGTCCGATCGATATCCAGCAACTACATCTAGAACGCAACATTTGCCAACAACTTATTTATAGTCCGCACCCGCTGTTATTTAATCGATATACTGCCCGTATCTCCTATAATTGCCAAGGAATTTTAATAATTTTTTGTCCAGATATTAACAATGAATAAGTAATTTTTTTTTATTTACGGTGGTTACAAACATCTACAGACGAACAATTTTTGGTAAAAAATTATTGAATTGTTAGATATTAAAAAATATAAACGGCTATAAGGAAAAGTTTTATCCATACTGTTTATATATTATAAAGTCTAACAACTCAATAATTTTTTATCAAAAAAACTTTCGATTGTAAAGGTTTGCAACCATCTCAAATCCGTTTAGATATTTATTATATATTAGAGAGAAAAGTTTTTAATTATTTGTTACAAAAGAACCTTAGTTTGTAGAGATCTCTAACCAGCATAAATTAGTTTAATTATTGATAGTTAATCTGTAGAGAAAATGTTGCTAAAATTCCTCTAGAATTCTTGGAGATACGGGTGTTATCTCGATTAACTAACAACGCGCGCGATATCTACCAGACACTAGGTACATTTTTGGACACATTTTTCAGTGTTTACTGGTTCGAACAAGTGAAAAATTTCAAGAAATGGTCCATCTTTTCTCAAAGAGACCGGCTTACATTAAATAGTAAAGAAATAAACTGTACAGGTCTCAAATTTATTAAATTAAAGTCAGAGGATTACACGTGTTTCGCCCTTACTAGGCATCATCAGATCCACTTGTGTATTCACTAATAAAAAGAACGAAAAAAGAACCAGAGAACAACACTACATGATACAAGTCAAGGGTAGAAATTAAGTTAAAATTGGTAAAATCGGACGGAGACTAGTTAGTTATATTAAAAAAAATAAAAAAATTTAGTTTATATTATTAAAGGAAATCATGTTTATCAACAAAATATCCCCTCTGCCCCCTGTGCAGATGTTGCAAATGATCATAGCGTTGCAAATGAAAGATGATTGCAAAAGAAAGACTAAAGTTGCAAAATAAAAGAATAATAGTACAAAAATTATGAGAATAATTAATTTATTTACATTTTTCATAAAGATTAAAAAAAGGGTTTGAATATGGTTGAAAATTAATAAGAAACTTTTTAACTTTATTTGTTTAACTTGCATCTAGGGTGTTATACTATAAAAGAACATAATTCATGTACCAAAGATAAATTATTGACAGTTGTGACTTAGTAAAGTAGATAAAGTAATTTAAATTTGCTTGGTAGATTTGAATACATATTGAAGCAATACATGAGGACATCCTTAATGGAACATTTTGCTTTAGGCATTAAACACTGCCGTACGTATGATTGTTGTCGGTTTTAGATGGACATGTAATAACACGGCATTAGTGAAAATATTTAAAAAAATACTTTTACCTTTAATTTTTTCCCGACGCTGCCAAATTTTCAAATATTTCCAATTCATCGGGACTCCCTGTATAATCTTCTAATTGAAGAACAAAAATTTGGACATTTCCCTAAGTCGATATTTATTAACATATATTCTTTTCATCAATTGGAATGGGTAAATTTATAGTTTTGATTATTGGTTGAACAAAAAACGATGAAAACGTATTTTTATTTGTTTTTTATAACTATTAACATTTATTACTATAGTTAATAAATTCATTACTGTAGCTGATATAAATAACATGATGTTCCACAGATAGATTATATTAAATTTATGGATAAATCCAATATTAAGAATAATATAAAACTTACATCTAATTTTTGGTTTATCATAAGTTTTTATAACGTAAAAACCAAAAGACCTAAAATATTTACAAGTTTTATAAAATTTAAATATTTCTTTACATTTAAAAATGTATGAAAAAACTTTAAAAGTATTAAAACATTTTAAAACTGCTTTTTAATGGTTAACCAGTAACTTAAATTAAACATTTCTAAAGATAGTCCTTTGGATATACTACTTGTAGGGTCGACTCATCCTAGATTATTCCAAATATCTAATTGGTTCTGTTCGATAATTATCGACCTTAATAATTGTCAAAAATTGGTTCTGCTTAAAGTTCTTCCACGATAAGTAGGTAATTCATAAGATTCACGTTTATGTTTCCATCGCCTTACCACTAGATATATTATAACTGCACAGAGAATTATAAAAAGAATAATACCTAGGACTATGGCAGCTATGATGCCTGCACTAAGTGTATTATCTAAAAAAAATACTTAAATTACTAATTATTCAAGAGACTTAAAACATTATAAAAGTGAACATTTTTTTACACACACAGATATATCATACTCGAAGAAATAGTCCATTTTTTCTCAAAGAGATCGGCTTAAATTAAATAATAATAAACTAAACTCCCAAGTAACAAGTCTTTTTCTTTCTCTTTTTTAAATACTCAAAGTCTCTAAAAAAAAATCTTTTTCTTTCTATTTTTAACATGGGATATCTAGTCTCCGACCTATTTTTATTAACTGTAGTGTTGTTTTTCTTTTTTTCTTTTTATTAGTGAATACACAAGATCCAATGATGCTTAGTACAAGCGAAACACATCTAATCCTTTGATATTATATTCAATTTATTTGAGACCTGTGACTTTGAGTTTAATTTATTACTTTACAGATATATCAAACTAAAAGAAAAAACCTCATACTTACGAAAGGCATTCACATTATAACTTATTCTGTTTTTTCTTCTATCAACTGCAATTATTGTTAAGTCTGGATAACAGCATGATTCACTATAATATCCAGTAACTGCCTCAGTAGTTCCAACAGTGTACCCAAGAGGAATAGTTATACCTTTTGGTTCTGTATTTAGTTGAAGTAATCCTAAAAATAATTGATTATTTTTGTCACATAAACTTATACAGAGTGTTTCTTTAACCTATACGCATAAACTTGGGAAATTATTGCTGACGGCAAATAATGACTAATAGTGAAAAAAAAAATAGTAAAATAGTTTTAGTTACGGAGATAAACGACTTATTAATTAAAATTAAAAAAAAACGTAAATTCTCCAAAATAAATGTTTATTTAGCTATTATAGTAACTGTTCGAAGTTATTTCCATGACTTTCAATACATAATTGCGGATTAAGGTCGGGTGATCGAGGAGGCCATCCAATTGGAGCACCTCGGTCTATCCATCGTTTGGGGCACATTCGATCCAAATGCCGTCGCACTGGTCTCGCAAAATGTGGTGGAGCACCATCGTGAAAAAACCACAAATTCTGCCTAATGTGAAGAGGGACTTCTTCAAGGAGTACCGGCAAATTTTGTCGCAAGAATTGTAAATAAAGAGCACCAGTTAGACGATTATCCAAAATGAAAGGGCCACTAAGTGTTCCGTTTACAATTCCAGCCCACACATTTACTGAAAATCGTTGTTGAAAGTTTGTTCGCCGAATGGCATGCGGTTTTTTAACTGCCCAAAAATGCGTGTTGCGAAAATTGTGAATACCATTGCGTGTGAAAATTGCTTCATCCGTAGCTAAAATATTCCTGGTAAAGTTTGGGTTTAATTGCTGCTGATGTAACAACCACTCGCAAAAGTTTACTCGAGCGCATGATCCCTTGAAAGTAAACCTTGTACCCTTTGGACGTGAAATGGATAGAGTAATTCATGCCTTAAAATTCGCCAAACTGTGACTGGTGATAATCCAAATTGCGTTGCAATTGTTCTAGTGCTTATGCTCTTCGATGATATCTAAAATCAAATTCTCCAGATTTAAAATGCGCCTAGGTCTAATGGCTCCACCATGTTGCCCTGGCCTCGGCCGCAAATTTCCAGTTTCTCTACCCCGCTGAACCACACGCAAAAAAGCTTCACGCGATGGATGATACCTATGAGGAAACCTTTGTGCATAAAGATTAGCTGCAGCCACACTGTTTTGTCTTGATTCCCCGTATGCCAGTAACATGTCCATTAGTTCCTCATTTGAAAAATTATGCGGCATAATTTTAATAAAAAACGCAATACGACTACAACTGTATCAACTGATAACAAAGTAGGTACTACTAAACATAATAAACATCATCCGGACTTGTTTACTTCTTAATTTGAAAACAAAATTCCACCTGATAAAGTTATTACATTTTTGTGAAAAAAAAGAATTATCTCAGAAACTAAAAATATTTTACTTAAATTTTTTTTCACAATAGCGAAATAAGTCATTATTTATCATTAGCAATAATTTCCCAAGTTTATGCGTATAGGTTAAGAAACACCCTGTATTTAAAATAGTGCACAGCTTTATCAAACCTACAAATTTAGAAGTTGGTATAGAATTGAAAGTTTATTGAAAGTTACAGCTATTATCAGCTTAAAACTTTAAAGATTAGCTATTTGTGTTAAATAGGATTTCTCGGGCCACAATCCGTAGTATATAAAAATCACATAAGCTAATAAGTTTTAACACCCTAGCAGCTTAATCAAAATATGCTGCCTTGTTTTTGAATAATGAGTTATAAACAAAGTAAAAAACAAAACAATAATACAATAAAATTAGGTGCATAAATGTCACTTAAAAAAAGTCTTGAGATAAAATATGTCAGTCTAAAATAAGAATGTGCAATAAAAATCACATTAATAACCAAGACAAATATAATTAAGACAAATGCAGATAGCTTGAAACAACTGATTCACAGAATGGCTAAATTATTTATGATTTTGCATGCCATAGACAAATCATTATCAAATTTAATACCTTCATACATAATGTGATAATAGAGTCTTTTGTAAGGGTAGGTACTCCTTGGGATACATATACTCGGATTTGTAGTATTATGTCTTGTTCTGTTACAACTTTTCAAACTTTAAACTATAATTTTTACTTCAACTAAAAGTTGTAACTGAACAAGTTTGTAGTAAATTTGTAGTAATACTTTGAAATGTCCACAATATTTGATTTGGTAATATTAAATAAAAGCTGCTTTGCATCGCACCAATTTTCGATAAATTTAATATCATTATTTATTGTCTCACACAATATCCTAGATAGTAAGATGACGTCAAATGGCATTAAGCGACGTCATTTTAGGAACGTCACTTTGCTCACAATCGCTCGTATCCGTCATACACAATGACGTTTACTTTGCGGTCTTTAAAAAGACTTTCTTTTATCACAGTTAAATATTGTGTATTTTTTATAACCTAATTCTATAAATTTATTTAATCTATTTTGTAAATCATTAACAAAAAAAAAGTCAAAATATTGAAGTAAATAAAATATAAAAAAAGAAGAGACAATGACCAGAACTGAATCTGGGATCACCTGAATCACATTTGCTGTACAATAAACACACACTAACGCTTTGTATTATTTCATATTTTAAGGGTTTAAATATCGACAGGAATTAATATTTTTTAATGGCTGTTTTACTTGATTCTACCATGTGTTCATGGACATGGTGGGCCGTCATATTGTGCATTAAAATTAATTTACTTTTTATGGCTTTGTGCAGCAGCAGTCTATTTTCATAAGCTCCATTTGGTGAAGACAATCAACCTTTTCACGTTTTGTTATTTGATTTAATTGAATTTTTACAGGTGGAATTTTAAGGTAAAAAATAAAATTATTAATTTCTATTCGTACGCCTTAGAAACAATATTCAGTTTTAAAGATTTGTTACATAAGTGTATGGAAAACACCAAATTGTTTATCAAAAATGTTACATTTACTTGTATTTTTAATGTAAACATCTTCTCAAATATATACCGTTTACACAAACAAAGTTTTCTTTTAAACAGCGTTTACAGCATGTCATCTTGATCTAATCTTATTTATAGATTAACAAAAAGTTATAGGAAAACATGGTATATTTTTGAGCGCGCACTTCCTTTTATTAAAATTAAAAGTTATCAGTATTTTTGAACCAAATGTTTGCTTAAGAAAATTAACCAACGAATATCAGTTTTATTTTGTTACAGTTACAAATGAATAAATAAATATATATTTGGAATTTGAGTAACAGTTATTTTTTTTTCAATATTCAAGAAACTCAATCGTCATTTTAAATATCCTAAAGTAGTCTTTAAAGGTCGTCCTACGTCTTTTAGCCCTTATTTAGTACGTCTCACCGTCAAAATCAAGCCTCTTAAGACGTGATTTTGGATGTGACATTTGTAGATTAGTTCAAGGTCCTAAGGACGTCAATATGATGTCTTCAATGCGTCCGCTTTTTTTTGCTACCTGAGATAGTGGTATTTAATCCTAGCCACAAAATAGTAGTGTCATCCGCAAATAACGATCCATTCATGCTACTGGACGCTAGGTCATTGATGTGATTAAAGATTCTATAAAAATACTACTACCCTTGGAAAATCCCAAAATCGATGTACTTCACAGATAAAATACTGAGTTGCCTCTTAACCAGCTGTCATCTATTTGTTGGATATTAGTCAAGTCACTTTAAAGTACACACCACTAAATCCATAACAAGCTAACTTTGGAGCAGTATTTTGCGATCCCCACAGTCAAATACATTAGGAAAATCATGAAATACCGGCGTAGCCATCTCTCTCCAGTTCAAACCAAAATGAAGTTTCTCCAAAAGATTAAAAACTGTATCACTAGTGCCCCTGAACCAAAAATCAAATCATGCTTCTTAAGAAATAAAGTCATTCTAACTTGTTCGATTATTTTTAAAAGAGTGGAAAACAGGAGAGATTATCAGTGTCACTGTCCCTTAAAAGAGCTGTTAGTAAAAAGAGCTAATAATTTGTGCACAGCTTTCACCAGCTGGCCGCAAACTATTAGGAAAAAGTCCCTTCATAAAAGAAATGTTTATTATTAAACATAACTCTACAAGTATAGAATCTGAAAGATTCTTAAGTAAGTCGAATGAAATGCCATTAGTATCTATGGAGTGATATTAATATTTTTTAAATTTCGTTTACGTCAACGTATGATACAAACAAAATAGATCTCGGCACAGACACCTTTCTCAAGAATGAGCAATAGTCAGTATCAAAATATATATTTTTTCCCAAATTCTCAGCAATTGTCATAATGAAATATTTAAAAGAAAAGTAAGCTATAATTCTTTCCTACGGATATTTTCTCCCACATTTTGTATTTTTCAGTATGAAATCTTATATTCAAGGCAGATGAATTTTAAACCACTGGACATCAAAATAAAAACTTATTAATTAACACTCGCATCTCTTTTAATTAATCATTTACTGATACTTCAAACTTGGTTGACGAAATGCGTGTCTAAAGTATTAGATACGGTGGACTCCGATGTAGTGGGACCAAACGGATTATTAATGTTGTTGTTAATTATTAACGTTGTACAATTATTATACTCTTGCATTTTCATATGAAACCGAATGTTAGTATCCATATGCATTTTTTTAATGCTGGGTAGAAACTCATTTCAAACTTAAAAAAATATAATCTTAGCACCATTATACATATGTTGGGTTGCTTGTAGTATAACTGTAGTTTATTTCCTTCCATAGATAAGTCGATATGAAAATGATCTTGTTGACATTTACACCTTTGATTAGAATTTACGTTTACCAGAGAAGGACATACTAGGTAGATATTTTTTATATTCTAGTAAATTATTAGATATGCATTTGCCAGGTGATGGCCAACCTTCATTGAAGATGGCACGGAAAGAAGAAGGAAATTATTGTTGAAGGAAGTTCCAATATACCATATTATCAGCTGCAATCCCATTATCTAGCAATAATAGGTCGTATTCATCATTAAGTGCGCAATACCACCTTCTTGAAGTTATATTGTTTCTTATATAAAAGAAACTTTTATATAATTATTTATGATAAGGAAAATAAAGACTGTGTTGATTTTTCTCATTTAAACCATTTGGAGACTGGAATTACTATCAAAATTTAATTGCTTCGAGACCTTCATCAAGAAACAATGTTATTGCTAAAAATGACTTGTGGTCTTGAAGCAGAAATTTTTTGCAAAAAGTCAGTATAACGTAAACATTGAAGGCATCCATATTTTGAAAGTGGTGTAGAAAAAAAATCGACAAATTTTGTACAAATATTCGGCAGTATAATGATAAGTTTTCCAATTATTACAGAATTTCTTAAACATCATTTGGCGAATTGTTAACTGTGGTTAAACAAGATGTTTAATGTAATAATTTAGGTGAAAATGTCTAAAAATGTGCGTTACAACCGGAACGTGTATCGCGATACATTTAAGCATGTGTTGGCTAGGACCATCCTGTCGTCCTTTGCTACCGCAGCAAGCTGCGTTTCTCTTCCGTCGATGCGGTGCTAACGCATCGTGTATCGCCTCCTATTTAAACCTATGTATGTGTTGTCTTACCAATGCGGACCGCTGCGTTTCTACCGAATTCGTTGAAACTGAATCGTGTTTACCCGCACTAAGAAGTTAAGTAATATAAGATAGCCAGCGGGCTTTGTGGTAACCCGAATATTTATACAGCATAGCCTAAAGGTTTTATGTACTACGGACGGGCTATAATAACGAAATACCATCAAATGGGATGACGCGTAGTGGATTCTCGATTGGGATAAATATATTTAATTATATTAAAAATATTAACGCCTTCATTTGGGATTCTGAAATATTTTGCTTAACATATCAAGATTTCATAAAAAATCTTCTTGTCTGCGTTAAATAAGTGGGGTCCGGTAAAGTTAAAGGGACGTCTAAAAACCAATTTATTTTTGAAAATGTTTACATAGAATGTTGAGTGTGATCAAAATATTGATAAAAAAAGTGAGGATGATTGGAAAAAATACAAAACTTTGGAAATTATGAAGATTTTTCTACATACGTTAAATACGTAATTATTGCCGGCTTGCACAAGGTTTTTTAGCTTTTGATTTTGTAAAAATTGTAAATTTATAGGATTCTTTATCGCTTTGTACCTCTATAACAACATATTTTGTAATTTACACACACGAAAAATAAAACAACAACCTTATTGACAAAAATGGGAGTGGCTTCACTATGTCCCCAGTAGTACTTTTTGGTTTTGTCTGGAACACTTTTTAGTTGGATGGGTTGACTGTGGGCTCAATTTTAGATAATAAAGGCATATAATAGTTAGATTTTATATTACATGAACAAAACACATTGATCAGGTGTTAAAAATGGCTATTATTTATTTCAATTATTTGATATTTTATGTAATTTAATATATTATAAGTATACACTTAATAGGTAATTAATAACGACGAGGTTCAATGTAAATTAACTTATAGTCAAGACAATAAATATCTTTATTAATAAAACATTGATATAAATAACTAAGCGCAACCATAAGAACTTATATCCAAAACTATAATCTAAGAGCTACGGGCTGGCGTCCCGTGTAGATGTGTATACAAAAACTGTAAAATGTGTATACAAATACAAAAAAAACCCATTTTCTATTATCCCATTCCCTAAATAGGACTCAAACGACTACCTAACCCACTATTTAGCGCCAACCCAAGGTTCCAATCTTGTTTTGCAATCCCAACTCCACATATGCGCCAACCACACAGTCCCATGTGCGCGCCCGTCTTGCATGCGCACTCTGGGCAACCGCCACGTGTGCATATATTATAAGAAAGAGAAAGAAATACAGAAAATTACGATAATCGTACTAGTACAGTAGCTACTCCCAATAAATAATAAAATAATATTTGTTGACGTAAGTGACATTTGACAGTCTTTTTTATTTATGAATTAACCGTATTTACATATTTGATATTCCTGATTTGCGCGTGGAAATTTGTACTTATGACCTAAAGAAGTGATGTTAATCTTTTTAAGTTACAGAATCTAGTTACTTAAGGCTTTAAATTTAAATTAATAGCATATATAATGATCAACGTGATGGCTAGTCGCAAATAGAGTGTAGTTAAGCCAGGTGTAATTGTGAATTATACGTAACTAGAAAATCCTTTATGATTTTTAAAATTTTGCATTTTTTTACTTCATTCTCACTTTTTTATCAATAAAATGTTCAAACTCAACATTCTATGTAAAAATAAATCGGTTTTTAGACGTCCCTTTAACTTTACCGGACCCAATAAGTGGTATTGTAACAATTCAGGTCAAAATAATCAAATGCTTTTAAACTATGTAATTGGATTAAACACCTTGTTTAGTTGTTATTTTATTGAACTATGAAATAATAATACATAGAAGTGATAACAAGCAAGGCGTACTGCCTAAAATTAAAAAAAAGTCTTATACTTTAATTTGTTTTATGCCTGTTAATAGCTAAGTACTGTACCTGATCCAGGAGCGTGAGCAGTTATCTCAATCCTCCATGAAGCTGAACTGCATTGGGAATATAGAATTCCAGTGCAGTCACTTGTATACTTCCAGTCAGCATATAATGTATTTTCGTATTGTTCTAGATGTGTTCTAACATCTATAAGAACTCTTTTCTGAATGCGTAACGTCCCAGTTCTTGCAGTGAACGTTATTTCGTCCTGATAAATACCCGAATATGTATGTACATAAAGTATTACTAGGGTACTTTCAAAAGGTTTCAAGGATATTCTGAAATCCGTAAAAAATAAATATTACATATGTATACAATATTAAAAATTTGGTATTTAATGGATTTATGTTATTCTGACATTCCGTATTATCACAATTATATCAAAGTAGTAACTAATAAAGATTCGTGTAAAATCTTATTTAAAAAACTGCAAATACAAAAAAAAAGGAACTAGATTATGGTACCAGTTTAAGTTAATAATTATAAGTAAATCTGTGGTTGGAGTTAATTTAAATATCAACCATCAAAAATATTATACAGGTCTGTCAAACTCAAATCTTGGGTGCAGGAATCAATTTATAACCTGCGATAAGAAATCTAAGTAAACATGTTGAAATAA
The DNA here is from genome assembly GCF_022605725.1 of Anthonomus grandis grandis. NCBI lineage: Eukaryota > Metazoa > Arthropoda > Insecta > Coleoptera > Curculionidae > Anthonomus > Anthonomus grandis. The sequence goes on from NC_065567.1 coordinate 7,126,132, forward strand.
AAATGTAAGTCAGCATTTTTCCTATTCCTTCTCTACTAACTAGAGTTTGATAATTGCAATGTAGTTGAATGTACCATCGGGGCGATCGAAAGCTGTGATCGTGCGCTCACTACACAAAAACATTTTTCTCCTGCAGCGGTCAGGACAAGTGAGAAATATGTGAAGCATTCTAATTTTTTTTAACCTAATGCTTTTCTTATGCTTTTGTATTGCATGTTAATGTATACCTTCTCGGCACCCAAGAAATTATGCAGCCATAGTACATACATACACATATGTTTTAATAATTTTACGAACGTTACTATACCGCTAGGTTTGTTTTGGAAATCCAATCTGCAGCTATGCACAGTGCTTCGAAAGATAGGGGATTGCGGACAAAATTAAATAAAATGTAAAGACATGCATTCTTTTTTAAATATCTAATGGATATTTATAAAAAAAGGAATATGTAATTCTTGTTTAGTAAATATGTTTTATTTATAATTATTTTTCAGTAAACTATACGTGTGTTTGAAAGTGTTTGAAATAAGGTCGTTAATACGCAGGTAAAGATTAATTTTAAAGGATACAAATCGGATCAAAAAGATGGCGCTTGGCTGGTAAATAAACAAATCGATTACTTTTAGAAATATCCGAGAAAAACAAAAATCTGGAAAAAGTTTGTTTTTCATCTTATTTTATAATGAATTTAAAAACATCATTCTCTCTCATACACATGTCTATTTTATGGGAAGTAGACATGTCTTACAAAGTCTTAGTGCCATAACATTGTAGCGTTTTTATTGTTTTGGTTGTTTTTATAATGTAATAATTTAATATTCTATGAATAGTACTGATCGCGATATCTAGTCTGTAGTTAATGGCATTGTAAAAATAATAACTCCTAGATGGCGTTAGCTGTTCTTCGCTTTGAATTTTAAACAATTTACTGGAATCAGGTTCTTTTTTCTCTCTCTCGCTCTTTGACTAACGTGATTTTTCTGTCTGTCTGTCTTTATTACTGGTCACGTGCGCCATGCTCAATGATCAACTTTTATGTATTGGCATTTTCGATACCGCGCTGTTGTTGCCATTGTTTTTCCTGTACTTTGAATACTTTGCCTTTTGGGCTTAGATTAATTTTCGTACGCTGCAATTTAAAGCTAAACAAGGCAACGTTGTATTGTCAATTCTTGTAAAACTGGGCCTGCCGGGGATTATCTATCCAAGCGGTACCCAGAAACTGCGTATTGGCTTTCTTTCCAAATGGTGTGGTCTTCAGGTTAACAAGTTCGAATTGATCAAGGTTGGGATTCGACCTCATAGTTACCTCATGGCGACACTAGCCTTGTAAGGTGAAAGATTACTTTAATACACTTTATAAAAGACCCTCCAACATCGTGAGGTAAGCTTGATTCCTATTTTTTGTCAAACGTTTTCTCATGGTTTTTAAGGCCGTCAAATTTCACGTGTTAATTTTAGGGTTTTATGACGGGTCCTTAACCAAGTCTTAAGTGAGATCTTAGGTAAGGTCTTACGCCAGATCTTAAACCGAGTCTTTAGCGAAGTATTAAGTTTTAAGGGCCATTCCAAGACCATCCCGAGCAATTTCAGATGCCGTTCCCATTTCCCATTATAAATTAGAGCTTTATCATAATTTATTGCTTCTTCATGACGTTATTGATTAGACCTTAGTCAGCTGCTGTCCTTGAACCTGCACAATGGGTTGCCAGGTCAAAGAAGATAAAAGGAACGGTAAGCAAAGTGATGATTTCCGATTTGTTACAAACTTCGCATCTAAATGCGATTATAGAGCGTATCGACCTAACCCTTTCCCGTGACATTGCGGGTTTAACCGATGTGGAAAAAATCTTTGCAAAAATTTTCACTTTATATTGTATCTAGTGGAAAAAATATATAGATATTAAATACAGAAATAGCTTTAAAGATCAAATTACAATCCCCAGAAATATTTTCTATATTTTTTTATCATTGTATAACCTTGAATTTTAAGTTAAAATAATCCCGCTCAGCTCAAATCCTCTTTTCCAATTGAGCTCTGGCCAACGTCGAAAATTTTTGTCCGAATTCCTTTCGTAGCCATTTTCGATTCAGTAGCCAAACAATATACATATTTATGTTTTCCATCATAAAAGAAAATGCTGTTAAATATGATATATGCATATGTTCCCTGTCATACTCATTAACTTATAAAATGTTATAGAAATCTAGTTACTAAATATATAAATTTATGCTTTCATATAATTTTAAATAAACTTTACCTATACGTAGACAAACTTTGTAAAATGTACTTGGAATCGCTGCAAGTGAAGGACACAAATTGAGTTGTATCAGCATGATTGAAAATCTCAAAATATACTTCTCCTCTAGTTTCTGATGCCAATATAAGTTCTGATCCTAGAGCGACGTCTACAGTTAGTATTTGTTGTGGGTATAGATCATTTTTGTTTAAAGTGTTCCTTAGTCGCTGGAATGGATTACCTATAATTTTTGGAGATGTTTACTTTTCAATTAGAGCTGCGAGACAAGAAACAATAGGTAAATAACGTAGGACTTAAAAACATTCTGATTTAAATAAATTGCTGATCTTGTAAAATTTACTTAATTTAAAATTTCTTAAAATATTGGCTGGCCAACCAACCTGCAGCTACGAGGTATGGTTAAGGAAGATGCAGTTGTAAATAAAAAAAGAGCTGATCTCATTCATAAAATGCCTGCAATCAGCATGTAAAATTTTGATATATATTACACAACTAATATAGTTACACCAAATGCCATGTATGGGCAAGCGAGTTCTACGTCCAATCGCGAGTTGAATTTCTCCATAGTAGTAGTAGTAGTAGTAAGGGTGGAGGAGCTAGAGCTCGGCAAGTAGGCCTAAACAGTCCCTTTTCGCCAACCCCAGAATCGCCCACCCCCACGCCTCCACTCCCAATGCGCGGTCTTCACTGAGTCGGCCCGTCCTTTTAATAAAGGCTTGCACATTGTCCCAGTCCAGATCTTAAAGATCTTCCCGTTGCTCGTTGCTCCGAAAGTTTTCCTTCTCAGGCGACTCCACCTATCACAGATACCTACTATGTGGTATAAAGTTTACTCCCCTGTACCGCAATTCGGACAGAATGGGCTTTCTCTTATACCAATAAGGTGTAGATGCCTGTTTAAACTATTGTGCACAGGCAGGATTCCCATCAAGTCTTTGATACTCTATCGGATCTTTGTTAGCAGTCGCCTTGCTTTAGATCCGTCATGGTCTGGTATCATTTCCTTGGCCTGTCTACATCCTTCTATCCTCCAATCCTTTTTCAGGCCCAATTATTAAGTGCCTGGGAGATTTGTTTTTTTGCTAAGACCGAGACAAGGTTCGGGGCCTACAAAGGGGTTAACGGAACCTTGTCTTGCCAGTTCGTCGGCTCGCTCATTGCCCTCGACACCCTGGTGTCCTGGGACCCACCTCAGTCTCACTTCCCTGTGTGCTGCAAGCCTTTTCAATGCGTCTCTGTATTCCTGGACTAGCGCTGAGCTGGCCCTGGATTTCTGAATCACCTTGAGGGCAGCTTGACTATCAGAGTAGATGCAAATCCCCCCGTTACCTTCCAATGCCTCTCGTTTGTTTGCTACTTCAAGTATAGCAAACACCGCTTGGAAAACTGTGGTGTGTTTCCCTAGCGGAAAGGATTCCCCTGTGTTCGTTTCCATCCTGTACACTCCGGCTCCGGTCGAATTGGTGCTTTTCATCCATGATCCATCTGTGTACCAGGCCTGGAAACCACTTGTCTCTTTATTTTGGTTCACCGACCATTCTTCCCTTGTCGGGATTTTGACTTGAAACCCCTTCTTTAACCTTAGTTTGCCACTTTCTGTAGTGCATCTGGATGTCAGAATTGGTATGTTCTTACACATCCTGAGAGCAATCGTCATATGGCCTTGTCCTAAGTGAACATTGCGCCACTCTCCGCTATCATTCATCCTCTTATGCGCCGCCATGGCTTCCCTCTCAATCCAGACTGAGAGGTCCGGTAGCCCAAGAAGAATATTTAGTGGTGCCGCAGGTGTTGTTCTCATGGCTCCAGTAATTTCCAAGGAGACCAGTCTTTGCAGTCTGGTCAGCTTTTGGGCGTTGATGACCTTCAATACGGCTGGCCACCATACCACGGATCCGTACGAGATTCTCGGTCGTATGACTGCAGTATAAAGCCACTGGAGAACGTGGGGTTTTAGACCCCATCTTGTACCTATTGTTCCATAGTAACTAGTAGAGCAACCAATTAGGTGCGATTAGCCAGCATCAGTTTGGGTTCGGAGCTCCATATGTGATAGCAATATTCAAGAGATAAATGAATTGTAAAATATTGCAAGCTATTGCGGTGTATGAGCATATTTGTTTTAAAGACGGCTTGGTCCGACAGAGGCAGCCTTCTTTGTAACACAACCTGAGTCTTAGCTGCGTTTAACTCAATCAGAGTGCACTCACCCCACTTCCAATGATGTTAAAATCGTTATCTAATAATTATAACTCTAATATCATTAATAGTTATTACCTGGCGACCGAAGTATTAATATACTGTCATCAGCAAAGCTGTAAATTGGATTAAAAGTCTTGTCGAAAAGAACGTTGATATATAACAGCAAAAGGGTAGGGGCAAGATGCATAGATAAAGAACACCGGCGTTAATTTGAAACCTCTGCGACGTGTCAATTAACGACAACCTGGATGGATTGGTTTTCGAGGGAGCTTCTAAGCCATGCAACGAGAGTTGGTGGCAAACTATAATAATAGTTTGTTTAAGGGGCTTTCATGCCATACCCTATCAAATGCCTTTGACATATCCGAAGCTATTGCACGGGATTTACCATATTTCTCAATAGCCTCGGTCCAAAATGCCTGATAAAGGCCAACGGATTAGGAGTAGATCCGTGTGAAATCCATACTGGCGGTCGCTAATGGTGTGGGTATTTCAAAATTTGCTGCTTGACAAATTTCTCCATTACCTTCCCGATGGCCGGGACTAAAGCAATCAGACGGTAATCTATGTGCTCCGTCTTTCTTCCTTTTTTGGGTATCGGTAATGGGGTAATCTGTTCGGCAGAGACTGGAAAACTGGTATAATTGGTGTGCAAACATATAGCTACAAATGATCGATTTCTAGTTCCTCAATATACTCTCATTTCATCTTTTACGTTCCCCCATCCCAGAGGCCTTTGTTTATATGTTAAATGTATATCAAACGCATGAACAGTGGCCGATATAACGATTTCAATGATACCTGGTATCGAATTTATTAAAAATCTTAAATACATACATACCTGTAACCAACCTGTATTGGGCGAGGTTTGCGATTTCAGGCAAATTTTCATTATGGATTTTACTTTTTCTGAAATTGTTAGCTGCATCTTTTGTTTTAGGAACCAGTAAATTTATACTTGAAGCGTTAAACAAGTTGTTATAATTCCCCAAAAAAGTACTATTGTTAATTTCAGATATGTTGTCGATGTCTTCTAGTCCAAAAGCACTCTTTGCTTTATGGCCATATTGTGAGCTCACTAAAAGTAAAAATTATTGTTATAAAAATGTAAATCGTAAGTTATTTTAATATATTCTGTACTGTTCTTTTTTTTGTAGTGCAGCTTCCTTATTTTACAATCTACTACACACATTTGTGTTCCTTTAAATCCAGATAAGTTGTCACATAATGTTGAGTTTATTCTCATAATTCTTAACTCACAATTAAGACATAAAAGTTGACAAATTTCAACTCTTATGTAGGAAATTATGGAAAAAATTAAACTGCGTAAGTGCCGTCAACTTTACGCCCAAGCTGGTTATCTTGAAGTTTATCGAGTTTTCTTTGTTACAGTTAATATTGGGATAATGTTTAGTTTATTTCACGGTTTCATAAATAATAGATTTTAAATAAAGTGCTTTTATAGAACTTCATAAGTCAAAATGACAATACAAATTAGAAAGAATACAATTAGAAAAGAATGAAGAGTAGAGTTATCACTATAAAGTTGTATAAACCCAGCATAAATTTATTTATTCTTAGTTCTTTTAATAATAGCGCAAATTAAATTATAACTATAAGAAAATAGGTTAATATCCTATATATGTTAAATAAAATGTTGATCGAGCTTCCGACAAATATTCTAACTATATCAGTAATATTAAGGTTATAAACGAAAAAGATACACTTTCTACCACTAACCCGGCGCAGGAGTTTTAAGATTATAAGCTGTAACGACAATGTACGCTGAATCAATAATCATTACTACGAATTTAAGGGTTGATTCAACAAAGCAATAAATAGTGAACATTAGGCTAGTGCTAGTCGGTTTTTAATATAATCAATAACGAGGATATTGGATTGGAATACTGCACGTTAAATCATCAAAAATTGATTGATTGATATATACCGGGTGTCCAGAACTCCGCCGAGAAACTTTCATAACTAACAAAATTATATGAATGTATATCCTAAATGTCTTATTTCGGATCAACAGGGTGTTAAAAATACAAAATAATTTTTTTTTAATTAACTTTACTATCCATGTAGATTTTTTTATAAATTTACAATTATGTTTTATGCACCAGAATGCATTTTTTGACGTACAAAAAAAATTTTTTCCAGTGTTGTCCTTAAGGGATTTATCGAAAATATTTTTGAATAAAAAAGCAGTACGTCACTGTAAATTTTATTTCTTAAATCCCTGTTTAGTTTTTAGCAAATTTGTATTTTTGAGTTTTTTTATCTGATGCACTGTTCAATTCAATAAATAAGCACATGGCAACGTAATTCAATATTATTAAAAGTTTCTTTAAATTTTGGTAGTAGTCAAAGTAAAAAATGACTAAATATTTGCGTTTAAATATTTTTTTAAATTAAAAAAATTATAAAATCTTAACTTTAATAATAGTTTATTTAAATAACGAAGAATATTTAGTTTATGGTGAATCACAGTGTAATACTCCACTCAACTCAATGTTAAAATGGACACCTCTGATCTTGGCGTCCTAGTGGATTCTAAGATTACTTTTTCTAGTCACATAAATGAAATTACTTTAAAGGCAATGAAGGTATTGGGATTTATCCAAAGGTCTTCGACCTATTTTTCAATATTTACATTTATGAGGTTATACTGTTCTCTAGTACCTCCCATTTTGGAATAATGTTTTATTGTATGGTCTCCCTCATATCACTGTTATGTCCAGCAAATAGAAAGAGCTCAGAATAAATTATTAAAAACTGTAGCATTCAGGTGTGGTTATCAGAGAGAGGAATATGAATATAAGTAGGTTAGATCAAGTCTAAATTTACATTATTTGGAAGCAAGGAGAACCCTAATGGATATGTGTTTCTTGCATCGGGTTCTCAATGCTATCATTGACTGCCTCCATTTGTTGGCACTGGTGAGGTCAAGATACCTTTTGGAAATATACGAAGCGAAAGTTTTTTTGTTCTGTTGCAACTTTTATGGTTTATGTAATTTTGAATTTGTATTGATTTTAATTAATTTGGATCCTTGTTTTAAATTATGGATTTTTATTGGCTGCTTCAGCCATTTTTTTTACTAATAAAAAGGAGGCATTTATTGATTACTGTGAATTTAAAGTGATATAAGATGGAGTTTTTATTCAGAGTGAGTGATATGTAGTGTGATATATTTTTTCAGAAACTTAGATGTAATTTATTATATATTTTCTATAATTACAATGTAAATGGATTCCGATGATAAATAAATAATATTAGACTACCTTAACGCAGGTATGCTGCAAAATTTCCTAAGCAAACAACCATTGCATTGCAGTGCACTTCATTAGCGGCTGAGAGAGACAGGAAGGCAGCTTATTATTAACGTTGATGATAAGGACATTATTTTAGCGACCGTTGAATAAAATCTTGAAATTAGTGTAAGAAGCCTTTTTGCCAAGGACGTACCCCGGATTTCAGCTGGGGGGGGGGGGGGGGAGGCGGGGAGGCAGCTCATACCTGTTTCGAGAAGATGGTCGGTCGGGTATATTAAAACAAAAAATCAAGAAAATTTGTTAATTAGTTTGATTGAGTTTCGACGTGTAGTCGAGTCTCTGAAAAACGTTATAACATCCTTTTTAGTGGCGACAGTATTTCTAATTTCTGGCACTGCGTTCGCATCGTCCACAACAAGGTTGAGTTTGTGACTTGAACAATGAATATATAAAGCACGAGGATATTTTCTTCTCAAAATGGCTTGTACGCCACCCTCTTTCCGTGCCATTGTAGAACTGCTATCGAATCCAAACCCTACGCAATCTTCGGTTGAGAGGTTAGAACTAATCAAGAAGTTGCCAATTGCTTCGGCAATTGCTGCAGCATTTTGTGCTTTTATTTCAACGAATCCTACAAGTTCTTCTCTGATTTTAAGAGGCATATCATGTGTACCGCAAAATACTATAAAAGAAATAATTGATGACTATATTTGTCTGTTTTCATTGATTGCTTTTTGGTGTCCATTTTGCAGTTGGATGTCTACAGAAACATTTTCAAGAAATTTTTTTGCAGCATTTATCGCTGTTAGGTGAAGGTTAGTCGTTGGATGCATTCGGCAGTCTTCATGCATATTTTTGAATTTTGTATATGGCCTGACCATAAATGATCCCAAAATTCCTTTCACATTGCTAATGGGCAGAGGGAACAAAACACAATGCTTACAAAGAGCACCTTTTACTTGCTTGAAATATACTGCATATTGATCCAACCAAGCATAATAAAATTTCCTTTTCAAATAACTTTCATCACTTTCAAAATCGTAATTTCTGGGCGTGATACAAGGATTTTATAACAACTCCCTCTTCTTTTCCGTCGATAGATGCGTACCAATCCAACATAACGACCCAGATCATTTTCATGATAGCCATCGTCCACTTTAATTTCAGGAGCGACGTTGATGTCATAAGTTTATTGGGACGTCGATGGAGAAGAATAGTCGGCAACAGATATCTTTACAGGTTCTGCTGGAGAATGTGAGCTTGTCCAATGTTAGCATGCAATGATCTTGCATTACATGAGTAGTTTTATCATGGTTGTCATCTTCATCCCTTCCGCTTCCACTTCTACTTTCCCGACCTTTTTTTCTTTTTTCGCGTGATGTTGTCTCTAAAAAATGGATACACAAAATTACCCTTACGGCGTTTAGGCATAGGACAAAAAAAATACGGAAAATAAAGATGAAGATACCTATAATAACATCACATTCAAATATCACTTACTTCGGACTTCCTATCAGTAAAAGTAAAATTGCGATATTCAAAATTCGTTAACTTTGTGGTTTGATCAAAGAAATCAAATAATTATATTACGTTTTGTTTTGTTTTAACTCACCTCTTTCAAAGAATTTCCTGATATCCATTTGACAGAGTAATATTTCCAGTCTCCAATTGTTGTTGCGCAGTAAACGTAAATTAAATCTCGTGTCGCCGAAACTAAACAATAAGACACTATGGCGCATGAAATATTCGTATTAAACTCCGAACTGAATTGAATTGTATTCGTTGTCTCGTCGCCTCGTCGAACTGAATTGCCTTGCTCTGCCTCACGATCCCGCTTATATATTCAAATATTCTTTCTCACGAAAATACTCCACTCTCAACTCTATTTCCGTCCTTGTCTCATACTTGCTATCACTGCCTTTCCTTTCCAGCTAGAACGTTCTTCGTGGTATTGCTATTAAATAGAAAATGTCGCTATTGACCGTATAAATTGATGGTATTTTAGATTTCTCTTATTCGCTTTACTGGAAAAAGTACTGTCGTCCGTAAATAGAGAGCGCTACATGTTGTTTTCTCCCAATTATATTCGGTTTTAATCCTAGATGGCTCTGATTGTCTCGTCGGGAGCGGAAACTACGAGATGCGACGGTTTCGCGGGAGATTTAAATTATATCGAGTCGCTTACAGTATACTATATCGAATATTGTAGAATATTTAATTATAGATAGAAATTAAATCAAAATATCTGACTGAAAAGATATTTTGTTTCTTCACTTCGTTTTGCGCAGAGTAGGTAACACGTTTTTAATTCCCACTTGCCAGGAAAATTGACGTTTATATTAACTTCTAGGCTGCCTTTTTTACTAATGGAATTTCTAATATTTACAACGCCTATTATTACTCAAATGTTAAAGAAAGTTTCTCACCTTTTCTATCATTTGATGGAAGAAGCCTATCATCAATGCAGATTTAAAATTAATGTTTGGATAGGAATAATTGGTCATATTTTATTAGGGCCCATCGAACTGCCTGATCGGTTAAACGCCAATGAATATTTACTTTTTTTACAAAACATTACTACAATAATTGCTGAAGGAAGTGTCTTATATCCGTCAAAATGATTGTTTCATATATGATGGCTGTTCCGCACACTTTGGTGTAAGCTTTCGGAGTATGTTAGAGACTTAATGTTATAATTGTTATCAGACTTACTAAAAGTAATGGATCCGAAGGGGTGATCAAATTGCTTGGCCTTCTAGATCCCCCGATTTAAATCCCTGTGATATGTGCATTTGGGTATTTAAAATCATAAGTTTATGCCGTTCTCGTAGAAACTCAAGAACAGCTATGGGAAAGAATTGGGCAGAAAGTAGGGATTTTTCACAGAATTTGCTTTTCCTTATTAAAAGAGCAAGATTATGTATTGAATCAGAATTTTTATGATTTTTTTGAAATAACATTTTTATTGATTTTTTTTAAATAAAACACCGATTTTCTATTTAGCTTAACACCCTGTAGATCCAAAAGTCAGACGTTTAGGATATACGTTCATATACAGGGTGATTCAAAATTGTGTGCAAAGATTTTAAGGGCGTATTTACCAGGCAAAAATAAGACCTTTTTTCATATAAACATATGTCCCAACTTGTTTCGTGTTTTACCTATAAGTATCAAGTGGGTAGCCCTCTGAGACGCCACTAGAATGAATTTTAACTAATAAATTCATTTTATTTCCACCAAACAAGGGCTCTTTATGACGACAAATAAGCCTATCAAATTTTATTTAAATCTCGTAAAAGGATTTTGAATAAGACTTTCACACTCCGTATCTAGAAAACGAAGCAAGTTAGAACATACATTTATATGAAAAAAAGTTCTTATTTTTGTCTGGTAAATACACTCTTAAAATCTTTGCACTCAATTTTGTATCACCCTGTATATTTTTTTTTTACTTTTTGTTCCTGTAAAGTTTGTCTGTACAGGTCCTGGACACCCGGTATACATTAAATTTTGTTTCGATTATTGTCACTACGCCCACTCCAAAAATTAAAAAGTATTGGGAAGAATATAAAATAGTAGTTTCAATCTATATTTAGCATTTGGTCAAGTTTGTTTATTATAAGACGTATTAACCGAATCTTTTACTGTGTCATAACATATTGTTTAACTCTGAGTCTTGTTTTTAGTCGATAAAAGTACAATTTAAATAACTGAATATTGTGCATGCTTCCTATTTTTTAATCTTTAAAGTGTATCAGGGTCAACTTTCCTTCGGTGTCTATGGCATTTACGTAACTGGCTATTAAAATGACGCATCTCCGCTGTATATACACGCATAAGTTTTTTCTTTGTACAAAGTCGAACTAGGTTAAGTAACAATAAATATTCGTAAAGTTATATTTGACTAAGAAGTAAAGAAGATCATTATCATCAAGACTACTACTAGGTGGTTATGAGTGATGTTATTTAGTGTTATTTAAATTTAATTTTCCGTAAGTGAGTTTTTGATTTATTATTTCAATGTGACTTTTGCTATATGCATTATAACTTGAAAAAATTGAATCGAATTGAATTTGATTTTGGTGTAAAGCATGGCGTTAACAAAACTCTTACTTTCGGTATGTGAATACTATTAAATCACAATCTCTAAGGCGGATATGGAATAAGCATTATAAAAACGTGTCAAACGAATGATTACTTATTTAAAGTAATCGTTCCCCTTTTTAATAGAACTGACTGTGAGTCATTCATAATTATCGTGGAATAATTCTCACAATCAGATAATATCCGATATTCTTCATATTATGTCCGATAACTCTTGCTGTACTATTATTCAAAATATTATTAATTCAGAATATTTACCCTATAGTTTGTACGTTAGTACTAATTAAAAAATTATATTACTTTTTTGGAAGCCGCAGAACTGACAAGACAATTATGCCGAGGAGGATTTAAACAAAAATTTAGATGTAAAGCCGTAAACCCTGCTGGTGTCTCCGACGAATCACGGTGTGCATTATTAAATATAGCAAATCTCTTATTCAAATTATTAAAGTCCTTGACGCAAACGCCACTCAAGTTTCATCTTAATTCATTTTGATTAACCTTTTCCCAGAATATCTAATTTTGGTTAATGCTCTTTAGGATGTTTGATATAAATTGAAATAATTTCTTATAAATGTCCTATAATAGAAAATTAAAGTATAAGAAAGTGTTTAACGTCTGTAGAATTTATAAAACTAGGATATAAAAGAAAAAAAAGCGCTTTATAAAAGATTCCGAGCGACTATAGGTTTCTGTTAAAATGAACTAGAAAATCCAAAGTATGAAGCAATAATAAAAAAATTAAATAGTTGGCCTTTTATAAAACAATAATATATTTACCAAATAATTGTAAACACGAAAAAATAATGGTATCCTCTTTATGCTATAGTCGGCATGCTTTACCCTAACACATAAGTAATAAAAGTTCCCCGGTTAAGAAACCAGTGGCTCTCAAACAATTCTTTAATTTATATTTTTATAAGATTCTTTTTAATTTGATAAGGTATTAATAATTGAATAAGGCATTAGTAATCATTTCTATGAGTGTAAGTAATAATGTTTTATTTTCTACTAAAATAATGAAAAAAAGACCTTAATATGCTAAAAAGACTTATTATATTTAAAAAAAACGGTAAAAAATATAAACAGATGAGCAAAAATATAAACATTAAAAAATTATAACATTAAAGGAAGTTTAGTCTGAAATTAAATACATTAAATTAAGTTTAGTCTGATTTTGATGACGCACTTTAAATAATGTAGTATTAACTTATAGTTAACAGTAATTAAAGAAAAAAAAATTTACAAAAAAGCAAGTATAAAGGAAGCTGAAAATTTGTCTGTAATAAGCCCAACAAAAAATAAATAAATAAACAATAACATCAAAAAGAAATAGTCACTTTACTGAGAAAATTTCACGCTTCGGGCAGCAGGCGACAGACTAGCGGTGGGTCAAATTATAGTACTGTACTTGCTTACTCATTATTATAGACTTTAACACAGATTTAAATTTTTTTGTTGTAAATACTTTCATATAATCAGGCAAAGAATTATAATGATGAACAGATGTATACAAAGAACTTTTTTGAAAAAATGCTGTTTTATGTTTAGGAATCACGAACTTTGTTTTATTTCTAGTATTTTTAGTGTGTACACTGTCATTGGTCATGATTTTTTCTATGAAGCACGTTGAAATATATTTGCGTTTATTTATAAGTTCATGAAAAAAGATTCCAAGATGTATTAGCCTTCGATTTGTCATACTTAACCATTTAGTTTCATTAATTTTATAAGATATGCTATCATATTTTCTAATTATATATAATATTGTATATATAATATTATATATAATAATATATAATATATAATATTATATATAATTAGAAAATATGATATAATAATATGCTATCATATTTTCTAATTAAATATTAAACGGCAACACATATTTTGGATTTTTTGTTTTCGAAACTTGTCACACTGTCTGAGGCAGGGGCCATAAACTATGTCTGCATAATTAAAGTGAGACAAAACAAGGGTTTCACATAGCTTTCTTTTTAATTCGACGCTTAAAATTTGACGACTATTATATAATTGTTTTAATGAAATATATGCTTTTTGAATAAGGTTTTTAATATGGCTTTTAAAATTTAATTCAGTATATATTACTACCCTTAAATTACACGACCGGCCAAAAGTGAAGAAACATTTACAAATTTAACAATAACATCTTAACATACAAGATATTATTTTACATTTTTAGTAGAAAATATTTAGCTCTATTATTGCAGCATAAAAACACATCCTTCTTGTTTGTATTTACCTTATCAGTTGATCAAAAAATTATTTATGCTATTTTATGCGGACAAAAGTGAATAAACATTCCAAACAAGTCTTATTTGGTATTTAAAGTGATTATTTATCATTAGTTTGATCTTAACGTTGAGTGTTAAACTGTTTGATCTCCGAAAATTAATTGTTTCAAAATTTCAAGCTGGTGTAAAACAAAGTGAAATTGCTAGGCAAATTAATCGTAATAGATCCGTAGTTTCAAAAACGATTGCTGCTTTAAAAAAATATAATAGTGTGACTACCCGTCCAAGGTATGGACGGCCAAGGAAAACGAATAAAGTTATTGAGAGAAAAATAAAAATGTTGGCAACAGAACATCCCTTTATGCCCGCCACAGAAATTTATAATGAAATACCTGGGATTTCAGTATCTGTGCGTACTTTTCGTCGTCGTTTGACTGAATTTGGACTTTATAGCCGTCGTCCAGCCAAAAAACCATTCATTTCTAAAAAGAATAGATTGGCTAGACTCTGACGCTGAACGTAAGTTCTGCCTATTCGGATCTGATGGAATGAAATGGGTTCGTCGTTCTGCCAATACTAGACTTAATCCAAAGTACACCAGGGCAACTGTGAAACATGGAGGAGGCAATATCATGGTTTGGGGTTGCTTTTCCATACGCAGAAGAAAATATGCCGCTTCGATGGTCGTTTCAGCAGGATAACGATCCGAAGCATACCTCAAAAGTAGTAGAGGCGGGGCCGAAGAAAGAAACAAGTATAAAGTTACTACTGTTTTATTTGACTTTAATATTAATGCTCAATTAAAACTTCTTTTCTTAAAAATAAAAATTATGCTTTTGGTGGTTTTTATAAGCCCCCTACTCTTAATTTTAATAGCCTAAGTTCTGATTTTGATAATATATTTTCTTTTATAAACCCGTGTGTTAATGAAGTTTTGTAGGAGATTTTAATATTAATCTTTTAAATTTAAGTAATCCCCTTACATCATTATTTAAAAATTATAATCTCACTCAAATAATTGAAGAGCCAACCAGAGTCTCGGGTACTTGCAGCATTCTTCTCGATGCCATATTTGTGACAGGGTTTAAATTTAAACAGGGTACCCATAGTTCCTAAACTAATTGAGTACTGGTGCTTAAAATTTTGATAACCAAGTTTTTTTGCAGGATTTATATTTACTACTAAGGGATAATATTTTATATCAAAATAATATAGTAAAATAATAATTTTTAATAATTTAATTCAAACACTTTTTAATAAACATGCTCCTTTTAAAAAATCAAGAATTACTAAACCTAAAGCTCCTTGGCTAACATCTAAGGTACTTCTTTTTCAAAAACAACGCAGTGAGGCATGAAGGAGATTCAAGGCAACAAGGGACAAGATCGAATGAATTATAAATTTCTGAGAAATCATATTCTGGCTACAATTAGAAGAGAAAAAAAGCACCTAAATCTGTTGTGTAACGAAAAAAATAAACGTCAGCTTTGGTCTTCATTAAAAAAGTTGTAGAGATTAAAATAATACCAATATTCCGGAACACCTGATCAAGTCTGATCCAAATCAAATTAACACTTTTTTTTCCTAAAAAAAAATTCTAAATTCTTCGAATTGTGATGAACCAATTCATTATGATAATGGTGTATTTGATAATAACCTGCATTTCACACTTAATCTTGCAACTGTTGAAGATGTAAGTTGAATTTTAAATAGTATTAAGTCCAATGCGACTGGAGTGGATCAGATTTCACCAAAATGTTAAGGTATTGTAGCCCCTTTATTGATAAGTACATATGCCACATAATAAATTGTTGTATAGAAAGCTCACTATTTCCCCGATCAATGGAAAACCCTTATCAAAAGTTGCTAGCCAAGATAATTATAACGACTTAAGCATTATAAGTATACTTCTAGTACTTTCAAAAATTTGAAAATTTGAAAGGTACGTTACCATCAGATGGTTTGTTATTTTTTTGATAATGACTTATTCCGGCTACGCAATGTGGCTTTAGGGAGAACTTTGGTACCTCTGCAGCTCTACTAAACGTACTGGATGATATAATGGACGCTATTGATAAGCAACAGATTGCTGTTCTGGCGCTTTTAGAGTTCTCTAAGGTGTTCGATACAATAAATCATGCCCTTTTACTAGCTAAGCTTAAATATTATGGCTTTTCAATTGAGTCTATACATATAATTGGGTCTTATTTGAATAATAGATTTCAGACAATATTTACAAATAATTCTTATTCTAATCAGGCTCACATTTTGTCTGGAGTCCCCCAGGGTTCTGTCCTGGGTTCTCTGCTTTTCCTTGTATATACAGCAGACATTCTTTAGTCCTTAAAAGTTTATCAGGTGCAAGCGTTTGCTGATGATACGCAGATATATACAACTTTCAAAGATAGGTATAAACAATGACTTAAATATAATAAATCAATTATGTAAAAAATATAATTTAAAATTAAATTCCTCAAAGTCTTGTTTAACGGTTTTTGGAAATACAAATAAAACTACAAAATATTAAGAGTGTAATAAATGTTCATGTGGAGGGCTCTAAGCTTTCGGTTGTTAAATGGTTTGAAGACAACAATGTGCCCCTTATAAAATGGCCCGCACAAAGTCCGGATCTAAACCCGATAGAAAACCTATGGGACCATTTAGATAGGAAAATCAGACAAAAATATTAAGATAAATTTAGAAACCAGGATGATTTGTTCACAGCTCTTCAAGAGGAGTGGAATTCCATTTCAGCAGATTATATTGACACCCTAATGAACTCTATGCGAAGTCGGTGTGCTGAAGTTATAAAAAATAAGGGTTTTGCTACACATTATTAGTAGTATGTAGTCTTTCTATCTAAAACTAACTAATACATTGTGTATAAAAAATAAATAAAAATAGTGTTTCTCCACTTTTGTCCCCTGTAAAAACAAGAATAAAATATATTAGTTGTCACTTGTTTTTTTTTTAATTTTTTATTGAGGTACTGAAGACTAGAAACAAAATTATATTTAAAAAAAATAAAAAATTAATGATCAAATACACTAATATAAAAATAAATACAAAAGACACTTTGTTTCTCCAATTTTGTCCGGTAGTGTACGTGCTTCTTCGCAGTGTCATATGTCAGTGTCGGAATAATTAGATTCATTACTACTTGAATAGTCGTCTGGGCGTATAATTAGGAGTCGTACCTTGTCTATCACTTGCTCGGTTTGATAGTTTTCAGCTATAATTTTTTTTGTGTGATTTCTAGATTTTCTCAATGTCCCTCCCTCCCATTTTTGATGTAAGGTTTCTTTCCATAATTTAAGGACACTGGCTTCATCGGTTGCTTTGGAAGCGTGCTTATCATAATAATTTCTTGCTATATCCCAAATCAACTCAATTATATTATATTGACAGTGGCAGTAATAGCAGGACTTTATGTCCATATTTAAGAGCCATCTCATCGATCACGTACTTCTTATTATACCTGTATGTTTTACATCTCTGCAGTAAATCAGCCTTTTTTTGCTCTAGCCACGTTTTTATTTTCTTTTTCTTCCAACTGCTAGTGGGAAATTTCTCTTTTACTCTGGAATGGTATGAGGCGTTGTCCAAGACTATAATACAAGGATTTTTCAACCGTTTGAGGAGTTTTTCTTCAAACCAATGTTCAAAAATATCGGCATCCATATTTCCGTGGTAGTCGTCTGTTTTTTTCGTCGAAGAGAAAATCAAACTAGCGTCGGAGATAAAGCCCTCGTCATTTCCTGTATGTAGCACAATTTACCTTTTTCCACAACTAGAACTACTGCTGGGATAGCATTGCGTGCTACCATCTTGCCATGATGATTTTGATGAGTTCCCCTTGGCAAAAATCCAAGTTTCGTCTAGAAACACAAATTGTTTGGGATATTTAAAGTTTTAATTTTTTACCAGAAAATATATCATAAAAATGATATTTTCTCAGAAAATTCCATCTTTTTGTCACTAGGTTCATTCACAGGTTATACATTACTGTCCGATTATTCGTAGTTTTGTAACGAAATCCCAAACTCTTTAGAACTTTTGCCAAACTAGTTAAACTAATGTCGCAAAGTTCATTGTCCTTTATTATTTGTAGTACGGCAGCCATCGTCACGTATTGTTTACTTTAATACATGTTATAAATAATGGTTCTAATTTCGCTCCTAATTATTTGGGGTAGGTCCAGACTTTTTGGATGCCGACGGATTATTTTATTTAGTTTGTCCAGTTCTTCTTCGTCCATATTGCAAATCTTATGTAAAGTGCTTCTTGAGATCTGGCATGCATCAAAATGTGTCTGCTTCTTTACTGCCAAAACAGATATCAGTGATTCCATGTTATTTTTTCTTATTTAAAATAATTTTGTACTTTTAAAACTAAGCGACGTTCACCCGAAGATAGAAACCGATATTTAGCAATATGTTTGTCTTCTTGCGAATCCAAAGTATTTGTTTGTCCAATCAGGCTCAATTATCAGGCAAATTAGCACCTTTCAGGTACATAATCCTCTCAACCTATTTTTGGGTTTCGGCACTAAATTTGCGTTTTGTACATTTCCCAGAATTTATAATCCTTTTTTAACCCAGTTCTACCTCTTTCTTACCTTATTAAATCATAATACATATTAGGTTACACTAATAAATAATAATATTAAAACAAATTATTTAAGTATAAAAAACATTTCCTTAAAAAAAAATATTAGTACCCTTTAAAATAATAGCCAGTATTACATTAAAAACAGAAATGTTTTTAAATCTTTGATAACAGTCGTCCAAACAGGTACTTAATAAAAATAGCGAATAATACGACGATAAGGAATTCATTGTTTAACCGGTCCACTTTATACCCCGAGATAATCCGTTATGTATTAGGGTAAAACGAGCCGACTATACCACCGTCAGTGGTACCAGCGAGATTCTTTAAAACTAAACCCGTAATTTCGATTCTAAAATGCTATATACCCTGTAAGAAGAAAAACTGGCTATATGGTTGATTACAGTTGACTGGTAGAATGTGTAAGTGTATGTGTGTATCGACGACAATAGGCTTATTGCCTATGCTGTGTACTCTTCGTGTGACGTGGTTTTTTTGTTGTAATTACACTTCAACAATGCAGAAATGTTGCGTTTCAAAATGTTCGGTTTGAAGTGGAAGAGGTTTTTTCACTACGAGATTTCTTACTGATTCATTATTAAAACACAAATGGCTCTCGCCAATCGATCGGCAGAACTGCAAACCCTTAGTTTTTAAAATTTGTGGTGATGTCCCGGAAAATGTAAGAAATCTCTCGGATTCAAGAAAAAAAATATATGGAACTTTTCTATAAAAAAGTTTCTTATAGGCCCTCCCTACAAAGATACGGCCCCTTAAAGACGCCGCTGGAAATCAATTTTTCTTCAATAAGTTTTGATGTAATTGGTATAATGTAATAAAAATTTTACGTGATCAACAGCACTAAGGACCTCTTAAAACGGAGTCCTTAAAACACATTTACCCTGTTTATGTTACCAGGAGCGGACTAGGTTGTACATTATAATGCTTAAATTTTAAGCACCTTGTAACACACTCTAAAATAATAAATATGCATAGCTTGAAGCTTAAACTAAAGAAAAGGCACTCTTGTTCATTATCGATAAAATGAACCGTTTTGGAGAAAAAAGTTATTAAGGAATCACTGGTTTATTTTAATTAAAAAGAACCATGATATGTTCTTTTTTTTCAGCGATGCGACAGTTATTCAAACAACATTTGTACGTGTTGTACAACAATTTGCAGTGTTTCTACTCAAATCGTTCTTTTAATTTCTTCAACACTCATCATCAAGATGTCGGTTATTAGGAAATTTTTCCTATTAAACTCTTGAAGCCAAAAAACAGTTCCTAAGGCATTCAGCGATAACATAAATCATATTTACTAATTTTCGCTCAGAGAATTCATTTTGACACAAATTTACTACTTAACCTGAATGATAAGTAAACATTATAATTGGTATACGTCACACAACAAAGCCCGAGTAGTACTATGGCAATTATTGAATCGGTATCTAAATCTCATGCGAGATAATACCGAAATGCATCACGTCTTTATCGATTTAATGAAAGCTGATTGGGGTGTTCCTTATATAAACATCCTTTACTTCATTTATTACTAGGGTAAGTCGAGTCATTTTTTTTCCTTTCACGTTAAATTGTTTTTCTTTTTATTTTGTTTCTATTTTATTTCACTAATTACATAGTCACTAAGGGTGTGCGTCGAAAACAGAAGGATCACCTTATTTCAGTGTGACTGGAGCAGCGTCCCTATTTCTTTACAGTCTGGCCTTGATAACTTGATAAATAATTAAGATCGAAATAACCTTGATTTAAGTAATTAAATATATATTATAAACAGGCCCGAAACCAAATGTTCACACTAAAATAAGGTGGTCCCTCTGTTTTCGACGCACACCCTCAGTGACTATGTAATGAGCGAAATAAAATAGAAACAAAATAAGAAGAGACACAATTTAACGTAAAAGGAAAAAAAATTACTCGACTTACCCTAGTAATAAATGAAGTAAAGGATGTTGATATAAGGAACACCCCAATCAGCTTTCATTAAATCGATAAAGACGTGATGCACTTTGGTATTATCTCGTATGAGATTTAGGTACCGATTCAATAGTTGCCGTAGTACTACTGCTTTCCGGTATCGCACACCTGTTCCGTATTTTGGCGGATGACCTCGGTCAAATAGCTTACTCCTCTCGCCCCGAGGGGTCCATAAGGTAAAGTAGGATAAAAGAGCAAGGCTTTATGGAAGGAACATTGGAGTAAGAGAGTAAGGAAATGTAAGATAGGTACAGTTTAAATATTAAGAATTTACCAGTAAACGCGTGTGTTATACCGGGTGAACTTTTATATGCAAAATCAATGTAAATAAACCAAAATAAACAAAGTATTACCGAACTAATTATTAAATATCTTAAACTTTAAAGAAAACTGATGTTAACTAAAAATAAGTAAAATTAGCAAAAAGTAACAAAAGGAGAGAGATCAAAACATGAATCATGACCAACTTTTTACTTGTAAGAAAAAATTTCTTATTTTTAAATGAGATAAGCATCAGGAATTAATATTATTTGTCTTTACTACTATTATTTTATTATGGTTATTACAACTATTCACGAAAAAGTGTTCGAAATAGAATTGAACAGAGTGACTGATGAACATGATTCCATAAAATATCTATTAATTATTTTCCGTGGTAAGTATTGTAATGCCAATAAAAAAAAAATGTCATTTTTCCTTTAAGAACAAATTTTGAGAAAACGGTTAGAGATAAAGGTAAACTTGTTGGTATCTAATTGAAGATAAAAGAATGCTCTATCAAAACGCGTTACTAGAAACAGGGTGTTCCATTTAAAAAAATAGCGCTAAATTGAATTGAAAACATCATTATTTGAGTAACTTATGATTTTCATCACCCTGTATAAAAAAAAAATAAATTTTGGAATTTCGAAAGATAAAATGAACTTTGCCAATAACTCTGCATAGATTTTTCAAAAAGATAGGAAACGTCGGTGGTAAATATTAGAATTTAAGTGAAACATAAATTTTCGTGAAAATTTCTTTAAATTGTTAATAAGCAGGCAACGTCGCATTTTAGGGAAAAACTGTTTTAGGGTTAAAGAGAGTCAAATGAGATTTCCATTCCGTAAAAAAAATAAGTTGTTCTATTTAAAAAAGAAATCAAATTATGTACCGCGCTTTTTTGGGACACCCTGTATAAACCAAACTAATTTTAAAAAGTAGCCCCTCTAACATAAATAACATTTTCCCTATTTAAAGTTTTTTCCGTTTCAAGGTTTAGCCGCAATCGAACACGACGATATTAAATGGACACCCTTTATTAAAATATTATTAAAAATTAAATTTATTTGTCAGAAGGACATTTTCTTGTTGCTATGAAAAAATTCTGAGAAATATATAACTTAAATATGTGCAATTCAGAAAAATTGCCCAATCAGATTACTTTTTTTTACCTTGATTATAAAAACGTATATATAACGACTTATGCTTTAGAAAAGGAAGTAACATTGTATACCCAACTACTAAGGTATGACAAAGAAATGACAGTAAAGACAATAAAAATTGACTTAATTCTGACAAAAAAAAAAATTATGACAATAACCTGATTCGCCGTGGTTTTTGTGCATGCCACCCATTGGTCCCACATGAGGCGCGCCAGACTGCGAGACGTGGTCTCTTCTGGGGGTATTTTGTCGTTACCGTCCTAGTTGGCCCCGTAAAAGCTATAGTTTGTGCAAGATAAATTGATCTACGTAATAATAACTTTGAAAGGAATAAAAGTACCTAATAAATGCCTAAAGCTTTACCTAGCTTTCCATTTCCTTCTTAAAGAGACTTCTCTTAAAATTAAAATTACTTCTCATTTCCTATACACTGAGAAAATTCTAATCTAAATCATCTTAAGCTTAGGAAGTTTTAAGAGATACAAAAGCTTCACAAATATTTTCTAAAAATCCTATCATCTTTTATAAAATATTCGCAATTCAATACTGCATTCAACATTAACAACCAGGTATATGTATCTACCTGATTTTAAGACCACTTTGTATAGAATA
Organism: Anthonomus grandis grandis; assembly: GCF_022605725.1. NCBI lineage: Eukaryota > Metazoa > Arthropoda > Insecta > Coleoptera > Curculionidae > Anthonomus > Anthonomus grandis. Next base: position 7,148,870 of record NC_065567.1, read on the forward strand.
TACAGTGTGTGTCAGCCAAATGGAATAAATTAGCTAATAAATAGATGGGAGCGTGTTGGAAAAAACGCTCGAACACGTCGATTGGTTTTTATAGTTGCGCATTTTTTTTTCATAAAAACTTTTTATACAGGGTGTATCAGATAACGGTGGTCAATACCAACTTGCTTAGTTTAAACATAACACCCTGAATGTTAATTAATTTTTAGATTCCTCATATCATTTTAGACATATTTTGTATACAAGGTCCTATACCTATTTTTGACTGTTTCTGAAATATTAAGTAAAATTCAAAAAATTAAATTTAGAAAAGAAAATTATTTATTTTTCAAGATTCTTTACAACTCACTTAATCCTTCTTGCCCATTTAGGTCTTGGTAATGATAAAGCAAGCAAAAACTATTTCAGCATTCCTTTTTATTGGTATGAGAATAAAAAAAACTAAAAAATTGTCAGACTTAATGTTGACTCATGTTGCATGACAGAAGTAGTCGTCAGTGCTACAGTCGTTTGAATTTCGTTAACTACAAGCCAGAAAAATGGTTCATTTAACAGAAATGCACAAAATAACAAATCTGCAGATGGTTGGCTATGGAGATAATACACGGACGCAAATAGAAGTAGCTCGCTTATTTCACGAAAAATTTCCAAATTTGCCGCCTTTAACCCAAGGGACAATTAGTAAAATAGAAAAGCAATTCCGCGAGCTGGGCCATGTTAGGCAGGTAAAAAAAGCAGCTGCCAATGCAATAAGTGAGGATACCAAATTGGCTGTTATGCTTGAGTTTGAGGAACACCCACATACATCTACTCAGAAAGCAGCCCCAGTACTCGATATTAGCTATTCATCAGTTATTAGAATATTAAAAGGAAACAAAATGCATCCCTATAAAATTATACTCACCCAGGAGCTCACGGAAGACGATTTTGACAGGAGAATGTATTTTTGTGAACAAATGATGGCAATGTTAGACAGCAATGTGATCCAATTAGAACATGTTATGTTTTCTGATAAGTGCACCTTTACTCTTCACGGCCATGCCAATCGTCAAAATTGCCGCTATTGGTGCAGGGAAAATCATCGCTGGACGAGAGAAGACAATACTCAATACCCTGAAAAGGTTAACGTGTGGGCAGGAATTATTGAAAATCAGATCATAGGTGCCTTTTTTATTGAGGGCAATTTGAATGGCGATAATTATTTAGAATTGCTTCAAAATAATGTAGTGCCAACGTTGGCCAACTTGTATCCTGATCCAGGAAACCCACAAGTTCCAGCGAATATGATATGGGTTCAACAAGATGGAGTACCATTCCACTACCAAATAAATGTCCGGCAGTACCTCAACTAAATATTTCCAGATCGGTGGTAATAAATGCATTCAATAAAATAAATTTAAGCCGCGGCGTCCCCGTATCACCACCAGTGGGGCCAGCCGCCAACGGCGGTCTTGTTTGAAACTAAGCGGTTCATTTCCATTTAAAATTACCATGCTAGTTGCGCCATTTCTTTTGAAAATTTTTAAGCTTGAAGTATGGCCGCTTGGAGAGAAATTAGTTATACTGGATAGAATTAGCTCATAGATGTATCTGAGTTAATGTCATGGTGAGAGAGGAGTTTATTAGCACAGTGGATGTAGTCAATGGCATGTTTTGGCAAAATCTGGAAGCTCTGGCGGTACTCTCTAGCGCTCCGTCACAATTTTTTCAGGCAAACAAGGGTAACATTCTGACATGTCACATTTTTCAATATGCATAACAGGTATTTTACTAATTTAGATTTTATGAAAACTTTGCGAACGTGTAACTATTAGTATTTAGTCGTTTTATTAAATCTTTACGGCTACAGTTTTATTATTCAAACATTGATTTATTTGTTTTGTTCTCAAAAGGTTCAAAATTTCTTGCCTAAATTTAGCAAAATTATTAATATTGTCTATAACTCTGTTATTTTTAGGCTTAACCTAATATTACACTAATATGTAAATATACTTTTTTATTAAGAAAATTATTTTCTTTTCATTTGTGAAAAAATATACGAAGAAACTCCAATAATAGAGTGGAAACCATGTATATAAACATGAAATCATCTTATCAAAATAAAATTAATATTATAGATATGATAAATTATTAATAAATATATAAAAAGAAGAAAAGAAGATTATCTAAACTAAGCGAATTCTTTTAATTTCGGCTAAGCTAGAGTTCAATATTGATTCTGTATAGAGTTGTATGTATTGCAAGCTCTACGTATAGGCGAAAATTTTGTAATGTTGGTTCGAGGTATTGAAAGATAAAAAGTTTGAGAACTGCGAGCTGAGGCGTGTGTAAATTAAGAAGGTGCAAGATCTCTGGCGAGTCAATTACGCCATTAATTAATTTATGTAAGAACTGTAAATCTGCCTAGGTAATCCATTCTTTCCTGTGAGGATTTTACCTGAAATCTTTCAAGCAAACGACAATGTGAGAAGCCGATTTCCGGGTACACTCTTCCGCATTTAAACCAAAGGAATTTAAGAAATTTTCGCTGTATATTTTCAAGCTCTTGAATCAGAACCATGATAGTATGGCGACCAGACTTGGGAAGAATATTCCAAAATTGAACGAACATAGGTAAAGTACAGGAGTTTAATGCTAGAGGTATTCTCAAAGAATTGAGAGTTCTCTCGACAAAACTCAAGCATTTTATAACTTCTTTTTATGATATCTTCGATATGAAAACTAAATGAAAGTGAGCTATCAAAAATGACTCCCTGAAGTCTTTAAAGTCGGTTGATCTTGGTAGTGTCACATTATCAATTTTGTATTGGTAAATAACACAGTTCTTTTTTAAGGAGTAGGAGACCACACAGCATTTAGAGGCAAGTTGTTATTCTTGCACCATTCATTCACTAAGTTAATGGCTGCTTGGAGTTTAATGCAGTCCTCAATAGTATCAATTCTACAGTATAATTTTTATCATCACAGTGTAATAAGCTGTTTACTTCTAGGTCCTTAGAAATGGTATTAATAAATGAGTTGAAAACTAGATGTCCCAATATGGCCTTGTGGTACGCCTGAAGGAGCGACTATTTCAGTTGAGCTGTGTACAAAGCATTCAATATGTTGATGACGTTTAGTGAGATAAGAGAAGTTAAACGAGATGAAAACCCAAATTGGTCAGAAAGATTTGATATAAGAATGGAATGGTCAAGACGGTCGAAAGCTTTGGAGAAATCTGTATAGACTACATCAACTTGAGAATTATCATTTATAGATTCTGATATAAATTCCGTGATCATAATAAGATTAGTGGTAGTGGATCTGCCCTTCATGAAGCCATGCTGTCTAGTGTCTATAAGATGTTTTATAGGAAAGTATAATGCTGAATGAAGGATCCGCTCACAAACTTTAGAAAAGTTGTTAATAAGTGTGACTGGCCGATAGTTATTGATAAGATTTTTATCATTTTTTTATGAACAGGAATAATTTTAGATTTGTTCCAAAGCAGAGGAAATTTTCCAGTTCTGAGGGTTTACAAAAAACATACGCACAGTCAAATATAAGAAATGCAGGTATTTTATCGGGACCAACTATAGCTTTGGGCTTAACTGATTTTAAAGCACTTAGTACTTCATTTTCTGTGAAAGATGCGATGTTAATAGTATCACAATGTGAGTACTTGATTTCAGTTATCTTCTGTTGGGATGTGCTAGTGTATGAGTTATAAAAAAATTGAGCAAAGGAGTCTACTATTTTTTGGGGGAGAGAACCAGTTTGATCATACATATTACATGGCATAGAACTGTTTTTTGTGAACTTAAAATCAACTTCCAAAAGTTGTGTGGGTGTGTATCTTAAATATTAACAAATATACTAATAGTGCCAACTTAATCCGAGGCATCCTGTATATGTCTCTCTGAACCAAAAAATCACCTGTAGTGCATCTTTCTCATATAATTGATTTTATACTATATTATATGGAATTTCGAAATATAATAATCAGAATGCTATTCACACATACATAATGTATAAACAAAGGTCGAATCTAATATTATAAATATCCATCATTAAGACAATAGTTTAGCTACGCAGGTTATTGTAACACACTTGTATGATCAATTTATATTTGTCCGGAAGCAACAGCTTATTCTAAATTAATGTTTTCATTACTATAGTTTGTTAATTGGCGTGAAAAAATCAGAAAATATAGAAATAATGGCTATAAAGTCTCTTATGTGTTTAATCTTATGTTTAGTAGAACTGTCAGGAAGCCCTCTTAAGGTGTCTAAGTCTTCATTATTTATTTATTTATTTAAAAAACATTATATTATTTACATGGTTTTTGTCTTATTTGTATTTGACTGAATTGATGAAGACTTACCTGAAGTGTTAAATAAAACTAGTGACGCCGATCGACTTACGAAATCCTGTCGAGTTTTAAGAAAAACACTGTCATAGTTTTCGTTATAAGCCTCGCGTAAAATATTTTCACTAGCACATGAAGGACTAATTTCGTCATTAGGAGGAGCTATACCTAAAATACTTTGATTATTTTTGACTTTCAATTTGTTTTCACTACTCGCAAGAATATGTAGATTAAGAAAAAGTACAATCAAGAATTTAATAAACCCGGCCATATTCAAACTTTTTTTTGTAATGTCGCTTTTAAATTATTCGTTGGCTTTTTGTATCAAAATATTACCAAATATGGGTACGGTCGGATGTTTGCATTCGTAAAAAAAATCATCAGAACTGATACAACTGATTGTATTTCTTATCAGTTTGTATAAATAGGTTAAGACCAAAAAACAATATTTTTACCAATCCAATCATTATTTTTGTCAGATTTATTTTTTCCAAATACTGTATTATCAACTGAATCTTAATACTACGGTGCCATTTAATGTAGATTTTTTCGTTAAATAGAAAACATGCCAAATAGCTTAATTTCTTTTACAACTAAGTTTGAAATAAGATAAATTATTAATTAATAGCATATTTTCTCTTAACATGTTGAGACCAATGTCCCATTTTACTAATACATTTTGTGAATTTCGGTTAATGATTTTGCTGTGGGTCGAATTGAATATATCGGTACTGTTGCAAATTATACAGTGCATCCCAAAAGTAATTTATTTTTGAGCAACCCTGATATACTTTACGTACAAAAATGCGCAACTTGAAATAAAAATCGACGGGTCCGAGCGTTTTTTTTCGAACACAGCCCTGAATTTTAAATGAATTTAGACATAACTTTTGGGATGCACTGTATATAAAATAATATACTCATATATAACAGTCTATTGCTAAAATTGTAGTATCTTTATAATAAAAACAATTAATGAACTCTGCACTTAAATGAACGCAAATACTTAATGAAAAATCACTATGATACCTGCAACCCAGGTTTTCTGAAAAAAAAGACGAAAATTTCTTTTTTGTTTTTACTTAGGTAACTTGATTCTATAAGGCATTATAAATATGGGAGCCCATAATATTATTTCACAAATTATTACATTTATAATAATAAATTATAATTCACTTATATCTCGATAAGTTTTTGGTTGATTTTGATAAAATTAATTATTTGATTTCAGAACAAATACTTCAAAAAACTCTTAATCCTCAACCACCAAATCACGCAACTCAAGCCGAACTAATACCGTCAGAAACTTTTACGACTCAAGCACCTGAAGCATCGATCGCTGCACATTTTGAACCTCAACCGCAAGAATCTGTATTTGGTACTTCAGAGGCTTTATATGAAAAAAGAAATGCTGAGCAATTTACGGCATCAAATTTGACATCAGTTCTTTCATCGTTTTCAAATTATTTAGGAATTGGTGGTAATAGCCGGCCACAAAGTCATTTAGAACTTGTGCCTGGATCAGCACCTGCTGAACCAGGTAATTCTGTGGGAGCGAATAACATAGATGCGCCTCCCATTCCGCTTTATGATCCTAGCATACCTATTGGCACTGAAACGATAGTGCCACCTTCCAATATATTGGGCCAAGGTACGTATTTGTTACTTCTGAATATTCTTTGCATTATCAATAATAAGCGCAATCAACGTAAACCAAATAACTTCATAAATAATAAAACACCTTTATGTTTTTTAGGTACAGCCAATAGTTTTCGTCGCCCATTACTGAAAAAGCCAGTATACGCTCAAATTCCCGGTCTGGTAACTGGTACCTCCACCGTTCCACAAATTCCTGTTCAAACTTCAGCAATCCAAAACTACTTTATTCCCGTTCAACCCTCTATTCAGTTACAATCACCTTCTGCCCAAACTTCAGTTTCCCCCGCCAGTTCCACTTCATCAATTCAAGACGCTACTTTTGCTTTAAACAGTCAGTTCAAACCTATAAATCCCCAACCTGCTGCATTTCCACCTATTAAACCTAATATGCCTCAACCCCAACATTCCAGCCAACCTTTAAATTTAGAAGGTCCCGTTATGGACGCAATTCCTGCAAGTGAGGCCCTGTCTTCTCAAGCTCAGTCCGCGTCTTACGCGGCTACAGATTCTGGAATATTACCAGAGAAGGTAAGGATAAATTCATTGCATTTCAAGTTGTGTTAATTACTATTTTATGTGTTATTAACATTAAAAGGCAATTGAAATAACCACATTTGAACACTAAAGCTTGTTTTGTGCGATCATAATATGCTTGGTCCCGTTTTGTTTACTTTTCTTTTGCAACCGGTAATTAAATTATCAAATATAGAGTTAAAAATATGCTTATACAAACATATGTTTAATGAGACCCTGACTTGGAGTTTTTTACTTTTGTTTTGTTTTGATGCTTATACAATGCGTAAAAATATTTATATGGGATTACAAATGAAATCAAAAATAATAATTTGTGTCAATGTGCTATAGTTATTAAGCTATTAACTACATACAATAATACGGCATCGTATATATCATGCAATGCATTTCTTTATAAACCTTGTTATCATAATTTTGCAAAAATTTGAAAAAGAGGTTTCTTGATGAAAGTTTTGATATCATTACCAAATTAAAGGAAAAATAATAAATCCTGAAATGACTATTGAAGAAGTTGTTTTCTCAGAGTTTGTTGTAATCATTTAAATATCATAATTATACTAAAAGACTATTTATACACACATACAGTGCATCCCAAAAGTTATGCCTAATTTAATTAAAATTCATTTAAAATTCAGTGGTGTGTTCGAAAAAAAAACGCTCGGACCCGTCGTTTTTTATTTCAAGTTGTGCATTTTTGTACGTGAAGTTTGTATATACAGGGTTGCTCAAAAATAAATTACGACCATTAACTTCATTTTTTCAAATGAAAAAACCTTTTTTTTATTTAATTTTTGAATTTCGCGTGGACTGCATATTGCAAATAAAGTACTTCTTGAGATCTGGCATGCATCACATGTCTGCTTCTTTACTGCCAAAACAGATATCAATGGCTCCATTTTATTTTTTCTTTTTATTTGTCCAATCAGCCTCAATTATCACCTTTCAGGTACATAATCCTCTCAACATATTTTTTTTTTGGGCACTATATTTAGGTTTTGTACATTTCCCAGAATTTATAATCCTTTTATACCCAATTCTACCTCTTTCTTACCTTATTAAATGATAATAAATAATATTATTATGTTTTAATAATAAAAATAATATATTATTATAGATAATAACATATATTATTAAGGTATAAAAAAGCATTTCTTTTAAAAAAAATATTAGTACCCTTTAAAATAATAGCCAATATTACTTTAAGAAACCAAAAATGTTTTTAAACCTCTGGTAACAGTCGTCCAAACCGGTACTCAATATAAATAGTGAATAATACGGCGATAAGGAATTCATTGTTTAACCGGTCCACTTATACCACGAGATAATCCGTTATGTGTTAGGATAAAACGAGCCGACTATACCTATTTTGTATTTACTTAAAAAACAATTTATCCTCTAAACCACGTATTTGATTGGCTATCCCATTATAAAATAAATGGCCATAATAATTGCCTCCAAATTGATTACGACTTTAACGAAAATTATTTATAGTTACGTGTATTTCATTATTTCTTGTAAAATGGCTTAAGCTCTTTTTGCATAATTAAGGTGTCGAGTGTTGTGAGACCTTACCTGGTTTTCACTAGGACTGCCTTTTCACTCGCATTAGCTGGCCAACTTTTAATGAATTTTAAAAGTTAATTTAATTCAGATTTTATCCCATAAACGCGGGATTGTGACGGTCGGTACGAGATACGCTTGCGACTCGGTTTGCGATCCACTTGTTCATTAGTGAACTATTTGATTAAAAATGATGATTACAAAATTCAAGAAAACTGAACAGGTCGTATTAGAAATACTCGTATACTTTTTTGAGAACTTGCTAAAAAGTCGATTGACTTTTCACGAAAGAAAAGGGAGTATAGGAATCCATATAAAATATCAAAAATTTAGAAGAAAAAAATAAGGGAGAGATCATGAACAGGAGCGAACAACCGATTTTGCATATTCAGCTAGTACCTCCGATATTGGGGGAAAATTAAAGCATCTAGACTAGGAAAAGCTTACCTGTGCTATTGTGTGATACAATAAGCTTATATCATCTATCAATTATGAACTTAAGTTCTTATTAAAGTATTTTTTTTAAATTTTAAATAATGCGGTAACCATAATAGCAAGAATAAAATTCTATATTCTATAGTAAATTACATATATTTTTAGATATTGGCAACTAAGATATATAGACCAGTTTACCAGCATTGGTTCTATAAGACAGGCGAAAACCTTTGGATTCCATTTTCTATGTTGGATTCTCTCGCATTAGAAAATGCCTTTATCTCAAGTAAGTTTGAAATAATTTAATTATTACATTAAAAGTTTTAAAAAATTGAAGATGATAAGGGGAAAAACTATAACTTTAGCCATCATGTCAGTCAAAAGTGGTACAATTTTTACTTAAATTAAAAAAAAAAATTAACGACTGGTTTTTATAGATGTAAATAGTAGCTTCTATTAAGATTGTACTTGCTTTACAATTTTGAAGTACAAAACTGTACCATCAGTGCTTATGGTTTACCTGCTTAACACAGCAAAATAGAGCTTATTTTTTTTAAATAAATTAATATATGATGTTATTATATTAAAGCTAGTACTTTTTAATTAGATGATTTAGATCCAGACAAAGTTATAGCCACTGATGGAGGTCGCTATGACGTAAATATTCTCAGACGACAAAGAATACCGGTTTACTGGAAGGGAGACACCAGCGAAGTGCGCCGATGTTCATGGTTTTATAAAAATATGGAAGATAAACAGGCTATAAAGTATGTCCCCTATGAAGAAAATCTAGCTACTACCTTAGAAGAAGAGTTTAAACTATCTTTTGAAACTAATCAGTGGAATAGAGAGGTTAAACTGTCAAATGGAGATACAGTTTCCTTTTTTGCACCAGATCTTCTAGTTGTGCAGCCCGCAATAAAAAAACCTTGGATGACAACCTCTAATGTAAGTTGAAAATTGGCCATATAATAGTATTTATAAATAACTTATGTATATATATAGCAGCGAATTCCAGAATATTCAAAGGTAAAACGTGGAATGGATGAATTCGACATTGATGAAGGAGAACCTGCTGAGATTGACCATCTGTTATTTATGGTTCATGGTATAGGATCAGTGTGCGATCTTAAATTTCGAAGTGTAGAAGAAGTAGGTAAGTAAAAATGAATCATTATTTTTGATCATACACTTTTAAACTTATTTATAATAAGGCACAAGTTCTTATATAACACCAAACATTACATCTATTCATCAATTTTCCGATATAAAATCTGATGTTATAAAAGTCGTGCCATTTCTACCTAGCCCGTCTCAAACATACCTTCACCAACATCGTAGCGACTTTCGTATGTTGGTAAAGCACAAAATCTCATTAACCTTTGCGTCTCAGGGTATCCGTCTGATCTTTTTCAAACCGTTTTCTAAAAAAAAAATGGAGCAAAATCGGCAAAACATTTTTCCAGCGCTAATGTTCTAAAAAACCGAACAAAAATAGGCCTAACTGGAACCTTTGGTATGACACTCAAATCAGAGAGTATGGACAATAATATGAGCTTTACTTGAATGGTATAGTACGGTACATACTCTATTGCAATGATGGTACAATGAATCGTTTGATACTCCGAGCGCTCGATTTGATTTGATCGAAAAATAGATTTTAATTAGCCATTCTGGATTTGTTTAATGAAAATTCTATTAATATACAGGGTGTCCCGAAATTACATCGCAATATTATACCAGCCGCATCTTTGTCTAAAAATAAGACAAAAAGTCCATATACAGTATGGTTCAAAAGTGCATCGTTTTTAAGTTACAGGGTGTTTTATGAATCATGTTAAAGGTGTTTTTTAAAGGTCCAGGATCCCCAAAGTTCCGGAACGTCTAGTTGTAATCTTTTGAAATTTTCAACATTTACTATTGGTTTTATTAAAAACTGATATTGCAACCATTTTTGCCAAAATATATACAGGGTCGTGTAAAATAAGTAGTCGGTAATGTTTAAATTGTTAAAACTTTTTTTCTAGCAACTCCGTGATAATTTTGGTACTAGAATTAAAAAGAACAAACATTTTTACATAAAAAAGGTGCTCTTGTCTAATTTCGATAGGAGCTTCTGTTTTCGAAAAAATTAGATGTAAATTTTTTGCAAAAAGAACGCGTAAGTTATTTTGGTAACAGTTAATAAAATTAAAAAACATCTTAAAAATCCGTAGGGGATAAACATGACCTAAGACTATCACAAATACTTTATTTAAGATCAAAAATTATTTTTCGAGTTCAATTGCTTTTTATTAATGTAATTGAATAGGTAAAAAAAAGGAACCATTAATTTGTTACGTAAAAAAAAAACATAAAAACACCAAACAAAAAAGCACAAATTACAACAAATGTTCAAAGTGGTTTCCATTTTGCTGAAGACACAATCTTGCCCTACGCGTTATTGCGCGAGTAGCCCTTAAAACAAAAAATTGATTTCTCTTTATTTCATTAACAGCCCAATTAATCCTTTGCATCAGTTGGTCACTGGTATTTGTCTCCACGGCATATACCAACTCATTTAAATGTCCCCATAAATAATAATCTAACGAAGTTAGATCTGGAGATCGAGGAGGCCAATTTATAGGACCACCTCAACCAATCCAACGTTCAGGAAAATGGTTCATCCACTTACGCACATTAAGACCAAAATGAGCAGGTCTTATTGAAAAATCATGTTTTGGCGTAAGATAAGAGGAACTTCTTCCAGAAGCTCCACAAGATTATTTTTCAGCATATGAAGGTAATTCTCCGAAGTTAGCCGATTGGGTTATTCTATCGGGCCAATAAGTTGGTCCCCAATTAATCCCGCCCACAAATTTACCGAAAACCTTCTTTGAAAATTACTACGCCTTATGGCTCTTGGATTTTGATCTGCCCAAAAATGCATATTATGCATGTTAAATGAACCATTTCGTGTGAAAGTGGCTTCGTCCGTCCATAAAATGGAAGGAATTAAGTTTGGATTATTAATTAAATAATCATAAAATTGGATCCTCAACGGACTATCGTCTGGACCCGCTGGTAATGAAACGAATGTAACCCTTGGGATCTTAGCATTCTTCCAATCTAATAAAAATTAAATTACTATCGTAACAATAAGTAATTTTTTTAATTACTTACTATAGAGCGAGGGATATGTGTGGCTCTTAACACATTTCTTATACTTGCCCCCGGATTTTCTTCAAAAACATTTAAAACATTTTCTAAATTATAATCTTCTTGTGGTCTGCCTTGTCCACAAGCTCTTTGAAAACTTCCGTTATTGCATACATTTCGGTGAGTGTTTATAAAAACTTGACGATCTGGAACATGTCTTAGGGAAAATCTTCGGCGATACTCACGGCGACAGCCGCTAAAGAACTGCCATTACACAAACCATAAACAAAATGCATGTCAGCTAACTCTTGATTTGTAAATCTATCCATAATTTTTGAAAAATGAATCACAAAAATAAACTAGTTTACTTTGCCAAAGTAAATTTAAAAAATGTGAAATGTCAACAAAACGTTAAACAAAATTTAATAAATAAACTAATTGTCAACAAACACAGCCAAATATTATTTTACAAGATGTTATTTGTAGTTACTTTTTGATATACCAATTCATGATTTATAAATAATTGATTTTTTCGAAAACGGAAGCTCCTATCGAAATTAGACAAGAGCACTTTTTTTATGTAAAAATTTTTGTTCTTTTCAATTCTAATACCAAAATTATCACGGAGTTGCTAGAAAAAAAGTTTTAACAATTTAAACTTTACCGACCAGTTATTTTACACGACCCTGTATACATTTTTGCAAAAATGGTTGCAATATCAGTTTTTAATTTTAAAACCAATAGTAAATGTTGAAAATTTCAAAAGATTACAACTAGGCGTTCCGGATATATTAACAAAAAACCATCTTTAACATGATTGATAAAACACCCTGTAACTTAAAAACGGTGCACTTTTGAACCATACTGTATATGGACTTTTTGTCTTATTTTTAGACAAAGATGCGGCTGGTAAAATATTGCGATGTAATTTCGGGACACCCTGTATTATTAAAAGATTGTTACTATTTTCATTTGTTAATACTGAAAAAGTAATCAAAATTAAGCAATATGTATATTTAAGATAAGACCTATTTTGAGGCTTTCCCTGTAGCAAGAACATGTATTTACGAAGATAGAACGACATGTTTTTTAAGAAAATTAGTATTCTAGTTATACTCTGTTGGTGTCAGTTATACTATATCCTAATATACAATGCTTTGTAGAATCTTTAAAAAAAAACAAATATTTAAAGTAATGCATGCCAATGTTTTTATATGAGTACAGAGGATTAAGTGCTTATTATAAACAATGTTTTTCACTGGAATAAGCTTTTAGTGATAATTAATTACTTGCCCAATTAAAAAGTAAAAACTTTTTGTAGCTAACTGAGTGTGAAGTTTCCGATATATCAATTTTTGGTTCTGTATTTAGTCTGGCAGCTATAAGGTGGAGAATTTCTTGAGCAACACTAATTACGTATGATTACACACTATTCGTTAAAATTTCCTCTTAACTTTTCCAATATTTCCAAATATTGATAAGTAATTAAAAAAAAATAACCTTAATTAGCAAAATATTAAATCTTTTTCAGTTAGCTTTAGGGTTTCTAAAACTAACTAACTAGACATACTCATAGAAACTCTTGCTTGTGCTCAATTTAAATAAAACTGAAAGTATATATCTTAAAATTCCCATATCTTTGTAAATATGTTAAAAATCTTAAATCTATTATACCATTAAACTGATAAAAAACATATACCTAGACTGAGCGATCAATTCCTTTAAAGACTTCTTCGGTTCTCTCTTTAATCCTTTCCTGCTTTTTCACGTGGCTTACCTATAAACCTTTTGATTTTGGCAGACTAAGAGAAGGTGCTACATCAGTGGTTAGCCTTGGTCCCTTGGTTTTTGAATTTATATTTCACCAATGCATGTTGCACGAATTCTCAAGGTCTTAGTATTGAAACAATGATGCGACAATAATATTGTGTATCAAAATATTGTGTAATAATTTCTCAATAGTTATTATCAATATTTTATGAATAGGCACAATGTCACTTTTATAAAATGGCAGAAAATATAGTCTGATTTGTTTAAAGTTTTGATGCCAAATAGTTTTCAAATCAACCTAAAAGCCATAGACTTTATAAAATGCTAACAAAACACAATAAATCACACAGCAAAATCAACAAGTCCAAAAAAAAAAAAACGATTGAAGTCTCACCTGTGTATTTTAATACGATCACTCTTATTGTAATGTCACGTAGGTGGGGTCGATATGCGCAATATCATACCTTCTATTCTTGGTATTAATCCAGTATATAATCTAGCCTGCTGGATTTGGTGCCTTTTATATTTACTGTGGCGATTGGGCCACGAATGATAAATGATGTTCAGGATTATAATTATTAGCTAGTTTTTTATGCTAAAAACCGGATTTTCGGAGAAATCGTGAAACACTGGACCAGGATTTGTAATATACAGTGGTGGCCAAAAGTATGGAAACTTTAAACTTTTTTACAAAATGCAGAAAATATCGCAATGCGAAAACTCTCAAAAAAATAAATAAACAGCTTATCAGCAAATAAAGAAATGTCAATAGAGGTAAAGCAAAAGAATGTTGTTTATTAATTTTGATGAAAGAGGAGTTATTTCTCTGTGGCCAAATGTATGGAAACCTTTAATAAAATCATAATAATTGTTTACTACAAGCTGTTTAACGGCACGATTTTGTTTGAGTGAAGACATGCATCATGCCTAAGTGTAAATACTTATCTAGTGATTTAAAAAAGTAAAATAGTTGAACTATACCAGAAGGGTTATAAACAAATTGAAATAAGTAAAAATTTAAACATTTTAAAAGGCACTGTTTCAAAAATAATTAAAAAATTTGAAGAGAGAGGAAATGTTTCGGTAGTCCACAAGCAAGGAAGACCAAGACAGTTGTCCAAAAGGGCTATGAAGGTAATGAAAAGAATATCGATGAACGACCCAAAGAAAACTTCTGTTGATATTTCTGGAGAAATGAGTGAAATGGGGATTTCTGTGTCTGCTCGCATGGTGAGAAGAAGGCTAAATGAAGTGGGGCTTTTTGGAAGAGTTGCTGTAAAGAAACCACTAATATCAAGGAAAAATAGAAAGGATCGCTTGAAATTTGCACGAGATCATCTTACCTGGTCTCACCAAAATTGGAATACTGTATTGTTTATTGACGAAAGTAAGTTTCAATTATTTGGGAGTGACGGGAGACGTTATGTCCGGCGACCAAAAGGTACAAGGTACAGCCACAAATACCAAATGCCTACGGTAAAACATGGTGGTGGAAGCGTAATGGTGTGGGGTTGTGTCTCCTGATCAGGTGTTGGCCCCCTGGTTAAAATTGATAGAATAATGGACCGTTTTCTATACAAAGACATGTTGGAGAACAACATGTTGCCTTATGCTGAGGAGGAAATGCCATTGAGATGGTTGTTTCAGCAAGACAACGACCCTAAACACAACTCCCAATTTGTGAAAAACTGGTTAAATGAACAGAGCATTGCTTTAATGGATTCGCCTTCACAGTCCCCAGATCTGAATCCCATAGAGAATTTATGGGATCATTTGGACAGAAAGATTCGAAATCATTCGATTTCAAACAAGGCTCAACTGTGGGAAATACTGCAAACTGAGTGGACTGCCATTTCCAGTGAAGACTGTGCAAGACTTGTCGATTCTATGCCACGAAGATGTAGACAAGTAATAAATACGGAGGAATATGTCTTATATATAATTTATATAAATAACTATCTTCAGTTTCCAAACTTTTGGCCAAGAAAATATTAATTTTATTTCATTTTTTTTTTATAATACGTTTAATTTCAAATTAATATGTTAAGTTAGGTAATATATTATATATACTTTATCACAATATGAGTAACTTTATTATGGTTCCTGGTTTCTTAAAAAAAAAATACAAATTAAAAAAGTTTCCATACTTTTGGCCACCACTGTATTTTGAAAAACAGGCTATGCCCATTCTTGTAACTATGAAATGTGTCAACAGATACTGGAACATATTGGTTTTAGGCATTCTCTATCCCTTAGAGTTACAAGAGTCACCAGGATAGAAAACAATAAAGACCTGACAAAACAATATCCTGGGAACACTATCGTAGGAATAATAAATTGTTAACAATAAATAGAAGTTACAACATAACTAAGATTGAGGCTCTTAGAATAGTTTCTAATAATAGTTTCCCAGCAAACTTAAGGAATCTTTTGTAATTCCAATTTAAAAAGAGTAAAAGGTTAAACTATAAAATATTATCCAGCACCCTCCTGTAATAGATTTCGTTTGAAAGAAATGCTGCTGTTGGGAGCACACTCTTTAGTTATCAACCTCTTTTTTGTTTTCGTTCTACTTTCACCTTATTCGTGTAGTTCTTTACGTTCTGAATTGTTAACATCAATAAAAAACAATAAGGGTCATTCATTCATGACAACAAATATCTTACATTGGGGCACTCGAACAAGAAACTACTGAAAATTTGATTGGAAAGAAAAATGGTTTTATTTTAACTCATAAGCCGGTCACGCCTACCCTCTCTACCATCTTCCATACTAGTTTTTGTTAGATATGGCGTAATGCATTTAGCTACTTCTATACATTTTGTGAAATATGATAACTTTTTGATGTAGGAACGTATGTGAATCAGATATTTAAAATTACGAATATATTACAATTTATTTTTCAGTGTTGTACATACACTTGATGGCAAATAAATTATTTTTGAATTTGAATTTAAAAAACTGTAATAAATCTGTATTTCTCTTATAGTCAACATCAATTATCTAATTATTTTAACTATATTTTTTTATCTTGACATCTCTTTGTCATTCTATATTCTGTTTTGTATTTATTAATTTTATCATGCGTCCAATAAATGATTACATATTTTCAGCTCTTGTTATTTTTTAGTTGATGAATTTCGAGGCATCGCTCTCCAGCTAACACAGTCTCATTATAAAACATCTTACGAACAAGGCCTAGTGCATAGAATAGAAGTCTTGCCTATTAGCTGGCATGGAAAACTTCATTCAGAAGAGACCGGTGTCGATGAGCAACTTAAGAAAATAACACTACAAAGTATTCCAAAACTCCGAGAATTTACCAATGACACCATTTTAGACGTTTTATTTTATACTAGTCCTACTTATAGTCAAACAATAATCTCAACTGTTGGGGACGAACTAAATAGGATTTACAATCTTTTTAAGCAACGGAATCCGAAATTTAATGGCGGAGTATCCATTGGTGGGCACAGTTTGGGATCTCTGATAATTTTTGATTTACTTGTACATCAGCATGATGACATCGACGAGCATCGTGACGAGACATCTAATCTGCCAGGTATTGTATTAAAATATCATATTTATATTGATAAAAATTATAAAACCTGCTAACGTATTTTGTTATTAAAATATTTTTTTTTTATAATCCAGCGAATTGAAGTATTCTGTTTTCTCAACTTTGGAAACATATGAGTCAGAATTACTTAACCGAGCCCCACGTGAAATTGGTCAATATGAATTTTCAAACCATAAGTACTTTTTTTAAAAGTATTTTCTTATTAAAAAAATGTGTACTTATTGAACTATTCCAACAAAACTACATAGAATGGAAATGATATTAAATACACATTTAGAGAGATTTTTCTAATCTAAAAAGTTTTAAGTAACTTAATTGTTTATTAGTTTGTATATTACAAAGTTAAAAACAGTTGTGTTCCTTTATGTTGAAACAGATCATAGGGCACTAGCGTTTCTCAATGGGAATAATGTTAGCATTTTTTTAGCTCCTAATTAATGAATTAAAAACTTTAGTTTTAGTAATTTTCTCAGATGAGTGCGCAGTTTTTTTTATTATATAAGAAATAGTATGTTAGAAGTAATGGCTCTTTATAATCTTAGAACATTGAAAGACTAGAATTAGTAAACAACAACTTTGTTTGAGTTCAACATGTGCACAGGGGCAAGGGGGATGTTTTTTTTACAAATATATCCACCGATTATATGTTGTCAAATTTGCACACATTTTCGTTTTGGGTATATTTGTTTGAAAATAAAATATTTAAAAAAAAATCATTTACTTTGGTTATGATATAAGAATTAACAAAAAAGTCGTTATATTTTTTTCATTTAATAACTATTCTAATTTTACATAAATATCAATAATCTTAGTTATTAATTTTATTTAGGATTGCATTGCTAAAAATCTAGTAAATTTAACTCATTCACATATTGTGAAAACCTAAAAGTGCGATTATTTCGAAAATGGTTGCTCCTAGCGACTTTAAAAAGAAAAAGGAAATTATTTTGTTACTTTTCAAACCAATATACAGAGCTGCAAAAAGTTTTTTTCACGGAATTTAAAAAAGTAAAAACTAGCGCAACGAGTGCCCTCTGCCGAAAACACGAAAACTGTATACGAAATTTTATTTTTCTTTTTAAAAGACTCGTATGTGTTAAATTTTATGTCAGTTGGGTCAGGACCTATGAGAAAAAAACGATAAATCAAATAATACTTTGACACCCTGTATTTCAGTTACTATTAAAGTTAGGATGAGGCAAGTTGACCTTAATCACATTATTTTGACGTAAGGAATCTACTGTTGTTCTATGTCCTGTATATCAACACATACAGTGCAGCCGTAAAGTAGCGGATAAATTCAATAAAAATTAAATGGACGGTTTCTGAAAAAAAGGCCCGAACCCGTCGATTTTAATATTTGGTTTAGGGTTTTTCTACGTGGAAATTAAATATACAGGGTGATTCAAAAAAGATATGACGTAATCAGTATGTTTTTTAAATGGAAACCACCATTTTTTAATGCAGAATCAGAAAGACTGCATTTTTTTACAAAGGATATGGTAAAAATGAATAGCGGTTACATAAGCAATTTTGACCGAAAAATGATAATAAAATGTAAAATTAAAGAAATACCTATCTAAAATAAATATTTGTTATAATTAAATGTTCGAATGAACACCGTTAACAACCTGACAATAACAAAAAGCAATTTAAAAATTCTTTTTGAAAAGTTGTCAAAGGCATCTGGAGTAATATTTCTAATTTTCTGGCCTATTTGTTGGCGTATTTTGTATGAGGATACTTTACTTTTTAAGTATCTCCATAAAAGTTGAATAGAAGTCTATATTTTGTAGGAGAATGTGAATATAAAGATTACAAATAGGGGAAGTCTTTATCTCCAAGAAAAGACTTCCCCTATTTGTAATCTTTATCTCCATAAAAAGTAATCGAGGGAAGTTAAATTTGGTGATCTGGGTGGCCATTCAATGAACCCTACTCTACCTATCCAACGATTTGAAAAAACTTCATCTAGATAATTGCGAACGGGTAAAGCATAGTGTGGCGGGGCTTCATCTTGCTGAAAAAAGAAGAGTTTGTTCAGTCTGTTCATACGGCAGTTTAGAGTAAACATTGCCTCATCAAAAAATATTATCCGTTTTACAGAATTATTGTTACATAATTGCTGCATTTGCTCACAAAATTCATTTCGGCGATCAAAATCATCTTCCGATAGCTCTTGAAGTAAGAATATTTTATAACGGTGTAACTTTGCTTTTTTAAATATTTTATGCACCGTAGATCGCGATAAATTAACATTAGAAGCCGTGCCTGTGATTGTGGCTTTGGGATTATCTTGGACCGTATGACAGAATGTTCAGCTCATCTTCTTCAGCTATTAAACCCCGACCAGCTTTTTGAGTATCCCGAACATGTCCGAATTCACGAAACTTCAACTCTGCTTACCATGCTTTGGCTAATAGGCGACCGATCAGGATGAGTTACATTAAACAACTGAACCACCTCCTTTTGAGTACGCGACATATCTCCGAAACCAATCATGCACAAGATTTCGATTCTTTCACGTTCGGTTAATTTTCTCATATTTCATACAATAACAGTCGGTAATAAAATGTTGTTACTAATAAAACGCACTATGACACTGATTTCGCCTCTCAAAAAGAATAAACACCACTTGTGCAAATGTAAAAATACTTCAAATAGTTGCACCAAAATATATTCACTCTTTGGCACTGACAACAACAACTAAAAAACCAAAATTCCAATATTTAATTTAGATTAAATTAAATATTGGAAATAAATATTAGAAGTATTTCTTTAATTTTACATTTTATCATGATTTTACGTTCAAAATTGCTTATGTAACCGCTATTATATTTTACCATATCCTTTGTAAAAAAATGCGTCTGATTCTGTATTAAAAAATGGTGGTTTCCATTTAAAAAAAGATATTAATGGCATTATATCTTTTTTTTGAGTCACCCTGTATATTTAATTTTCACGTAGAAAAACCCTAAACTAAATATTAAAATCGAGCATTTTTTTCAGAAACCGTCCATTTCATTTTTAATGAATTTAACCGCTTAGCTTAGAAAGGTACATAATTTGTACACTTTCGGATAATAATAGAAACTTCTATTATTCAATCTATAATAATTATAAAATCTTTAATTTCCATAAAATTATTTTTTATTAGATAGGTATCTTTATTCTAATAAAGTACGTTAAAAAAACGCATAGAGTTCATAAACGGTAAGATTGTTTATAATTTAAAGTATACTCTAGTATTAATAGATATCTATCATGTAAATATTTTTTGACGACGTCACTGGTACAGATTTCTTGTGTCGGTGGAATCAACAATGCGATCGAGCGGCGTTGTGGCCTTTTTCTCTAAAGCGCCCCTCACACGATCAGTATTACTGACAGTATTTCAAAATACTAAATGAATTCAAGTATATTTGGATATTGTAACAGAAATAAGAAAAGAAGAGGATATGAAGCTCTGCTTAACATTTTTATGCAGTACAAACCGAATACGACCATTGACGATGTAAAAAAAAACAAATCAATACGCTAAGAAGCAATTTTAGGCGAGAGTTAAAAAAAGGATTCCAATTTAAATCTTCCAGTTGCCAGAAAACGCAAAGTTACTGCTAATCTTTCATTTCCTGATATAGGATCCCTCATGTTTATTCGTTGTATCATAATATAAGGCTTAACCAAGTCCAAAAGTTCGTTGTAGACTACACTTCATTCGGAAATAATTTTTTTAATCCTCGGGGTCTATCTCATGGGTATATTTTTCACGTTAACTAGTCCATTGCTTAATTCAGCGTCTCTTTTGCTTATTACGTTTAGCACTTGTTAAATGTAAAATTATAATAGCAGCGCAAGCTTTCTTTTTATAATCCATAACCAACAGATAAATGACGCGAACGAACATGCTTTAACTGCTTCAAGCAGCAGAGGATTGGAGCAAATCAGCAGACTGGTGACTGAATACACTTCAAGAGACGATTTAAGCAGACTGATGACTGATAGAAAATACTGATCGTATAAGGTCGCGTGAAAAATACTGTCAGCCTTCAAGATTGTCAGAAATACTGATTGTGTGAGGGGCGCTTAATACACGTAATCTGCATTCATTTTACTTTGAATATTGACTTCTTTATAGAGTATCTTATTTTATTACAAAAAATGCTTCATATTTTATAAAAGAACAGTAGTATTATTTTATGCGTGTCAAAATAAGTGACAAATATGTATGATATTATAGAGTTTTTTTGCCTTTTTTACATAAGCATTTGTCATCATTGTGTCAAAGATGTTGCAAGCAAACAAACTGCCCATAGTTCCATAGCAATGCTAATTCTAGCCTTTTAATATACTAAAATTATAATATATGATTGTTTAACCTCTGCAGTACCACAAGATTCCCATTGTGGTCCTTTATTGTTTACAAATGATCAGATGCATTATTAATTCTTCTATTTTCAGATGATATTCAACTTTTTATTTAATCTATTAATAATTTTCCTGAGCTTCAAAATATTCCTCATAAACTTAAATGTCAAAGTGGTTTGTCACATCTTTTTATAGAATTTTAAGGGATTGGTATATGATATTAACAAAAATAACATTTAACCCTTTGGAAAGATATACAAGTAATTAGGTCTAATTTCTCGCTGCAGTAAGGACTTTTTTCTATATGTTTTTAAGCAGTTATATTTTTCTTATGTTTGACCATATTTAGAATATTCCTGTATGGGATGGCCTCCTTTCGCCGGGTTTTAAAACATTTTAGTGTGGAAGATATGGTTATAATCCAGGTTCTACAATCACTTTCCACTCAGGATACATACTCTTAATAAATTTTCAATAGAACTCAAAAGAGCTAAATATCATTAATGTGATGTAACTAGTAAAGATATGATACTAGAACATCTATGATCTTATCTTTGACAATAAAATAAAGCATTATATCGATCTATATACCTGTTCTTCAGTTTTTATAATTTCGAAGAGTACTCGGATAAGTATAATAAATAATATTTGGCTTCTACTTACTTCGCTGTATATATAACAAATTATCCAGTAAGTAAATATCCACTGTGCGATTGATGACTTGATTATTTTTCATTTATACAATTTTTCTCCTATTTTTGGCCTAATCAGACTAATAGCCCAATTAAATGTGTATATTTATTTTACTCTAAATCAGACAATTATGTTCGAAATAAAAGTATAGAAACGGCAGACTCGGAGACTATATCTCGGTTACAGATGATTTTTTTTTCTTTTCACAGAAGGTTTGATAATAAAACCAAAAAATACGTTATGTTTTTAATTACAGGATTTGTAACCTATATAAAAAAGTACAAGAAACCACGGCAGATCTCGGGTGTATCACAAGTTATTTTTGTTTTTTTTCCTAAAATATTTCCTTCCTTTAAAGAATTTTCTTGATGATAGAACACAAAATGTTCAATTAATGTTTTCCCTCGTTGGGGTTTATATTTTCTCTTGAAGTTTCACCACTTGGATAAAGCCGATAAGTAGAATCACATTTCCGCAATTTACCCAATTTGGCAGATTTATCTGTTTTTTTTATTTGCTTAAATTAATATCACATCCAAATAATATTTTTTTACAATTTCTTATTTCTCAGATACTCCCGAAAAGTGTGATCAAACGCAACCTAGCAAAGCGACAGTTACTAGAAAAATTAGTTACATGATGGGATCTTTTGACGCCGGACCAAAAATATCATATCCTCACCTCAGTTTTAAACCTACTTCATTTTTTGCTCTTGGGAGTCCTATAGGTTTGTATTTTTTGCACCTTAAATTTATTTTCATCATATTATTTTTAAGGCATGTTTGTGACTGTGCGAGGCTTGGATAAATTGGGAGAGAACTTCTACTTACCAACATGTCCAGCATTCTTTAATATTTTTCATCCGTACGACCCTGTAGCGTACCGTATTGAAGCATTGATAAATCCTGAGTTATCTAAATTAAAACCTGTTTTAATTCCACACCATAAAGGACGCAAACGGATGCACTTGGGTAAGTATTATATTTTATTTATAATTTTTTTTTATTTAAAATAATCACATTCCTTATTTAGAGCTGAAAGAAACAGTGGCAAGAGTGGGTGCAGATCTCAAGCAAAAAGTCGTGGACTCCATGCGAAGTACATGGAACTCTTTATATCAATTTACGATGTCCCACAGGTCAGATCAATCGGCTTTGGAGAATGAAGTTAATAAAAATATCCAGAAGCATCTTGAAGCTACTCCAGAAGAGGAGCAGTTGGACCCGAATCCTCAACCAGAGAAAACAGATATACCTTTAGGTAACTTAAATAAAGGAAGAAGAATAGACTATGTCTTGCAAGAAGCTCCGTTTGAGTTTTTTAATGAATACATTTTTGCTTTAACAAGTCATGTTTGCTACTGGGAGTCCGAGGATACAATTTTATTAATCTTGAAGGAAATTTACTCCGAGTTAAATATAGGAACTGATAATCAGATTCCACAACAGAGTATGACCATTGAAAGATTAACGTCTTCGCAAAAATCGAACGCAGAGCGGAGTTCACCGCCATCCGACCTGTCCACCAACCTTCCTCCTCCTCCAACGAGTGGTTTTGTTCGAAAAACGTAATATGTTCTGTAACTAAATAAATGAAAAGACCGACGACTTCCAAAATACACCCCCAATAATTGAAATTTACCCGTTAAAAAATCCGAGTAATTAACTTTGTAGAATTTTTTTTATTAAACAGAACTATATTTTTAATACTTGTTATCTAGTAAGTAATTTCATTTGATAAGAAACTGTTTTATGTATGAGTTAACATTTACGTACCTGAAGTTAAAGGCACTATTTTTGTTATGAAATTATTATATTTTATATTGTTTAACAATGTCTATACATTTATTAACTGATTAATTTTAAGTTAATAAATGTTTTTGATAAAGATGAATTAAAAATCGTTTTATTATTCTGAGGTTCCTTCCATAGAAAAGTTCAAAATTTTGTATAAAAACATACCAATACAAAAAGTGGAAAATGGAGAAAATGGCTAGACTAGTGGTAATGACAGAAGTGTAAAACAATGAATAAGACTCAAAAGGATGTACAATGTACGTACGTATATATTTATTTGCTATCAAATTTTCTAAAGCATTAAAATTAGAAAAAGAATGACGGTGTATTCCAACTCTTAAGCCTTTCTTGCCCAGTTATTTTTTTTTAATAAAAAATACAAAACTCTAAATTTTTTTGTGTGTAGTAAACAAAATGATTTTTCTGGACCAATACCCATATTGCCTGGCAATAAATGGACCAATAACAAAAATGCTGCTTATCGCAAACAACGCTGTGCCAAGGTACAAGCCCTGAAAATCGTGAACTTTGTTCACCAGAGATAGTCTTCGATCGTTAAAAATGTCTGGGAATAATGGATATTTTATCGACCTCAAACTTTTGTATTTCAAATGGCTACCCTACGTGTGATACATCATTTTAAAGGACATAATCTCCTAACTAACCAAACCGAAAAAAAAAACAAAATCGGTTGATTTATAAGCGAATAGTAAGCAAAAATGTGTGGTAATAAATTACATATTATCAACTTAAACTTTGGTAGTAAAGTTGATGCATGTTGAAGTTATTTATCAGTAAAAATGTATGGTAATAAACAGTCCATTGAGTCCAAATATTTTTTTTAAAATATGCATGTATTATTTGCGAGAAAATAACCAATGCTATTTTGAAATTCTTCCCAAAATTTGTTGCAGTATAATATTTGGTGTATTTATTTTACTAACATTAATAAAGCCAGTTGATTTAATTAACCAGTATTATTGTTAAAATTGTCATTCTGACACTCAGGTAAAAATTCAGAAGTGCGAATAATTTTAAATGGCGTATACGCTTGCCGAAAGAATAGAAATTATTTTTCTCTATGGCGCTGAAGATTGGTACGCTCGTAGAACCGCCAGGCACGGACATTCAGACAAGAACGTAGACCATAAATATGTACTAAAATTGGTAAGGATTTTTGAAACAACAAGATCTGTTTGCAATAAAAAGTATACTGAGGAAAGGGTTGTTAATGAATCATGGCAATTTGGGGTACTGAGGCAATTCGCAATGGATTTAACATTATCTATCCCCTAAGTTGCAGAGTTAACTAATTTTCAATAGGTTATATACACGATATTTTGAAAAACCAATCAGTTTTTTTACAAAATTCAAATTTTTTAAAAACTAGGAGAAGACGATTTTGATAGGATAATTGAGTTTTGTGAATTGATGTGCCAGCAAGTTGATGAGAACTTCCATTTACTAAAGAACATCTGCTTCTGTGACGAGTCAACTTTTTTTCTTAATGGACTTGTAAACCGGCATAACTGTGATAGTTATATGTAGATACTGCGTTAATGAAAATCCATACCTTTTTCAAGAGGATCATACTCAGTATCCTAAAAAAAATTAATGTATGGACAGGAATTTATGGTAACGAAACCATCGGGCCATTTTTTTGGAAAAAAAATTAACTGGAAAAATTTATATAGACCTTCTCGAAAATACAATATATCCCTCAATCGTCCAATCTTTGGAA
This sequence comes from Anthonomus grandis grandis, assembly GCF_022605725.1. Classification (NCBI taxonomy): domain Eukaryota; kingdom Metazoa; phylum Arthropoda; class Insecta; order Coleoptera; family Curculionidae; genus Anthonomus; species Anthonomus grandis. The sequence continues at coordinate 7,174,489 of NC_065567.1, forward strand.
AACGAAATGGATGAAAATGGTCTTGGAATACTAAGCAAAATTAATTTGTATCTCTAACTCCCTCGTACTACGCTTTGACAGTTCGAGGGTGGATTAATAAGCATGGTACAATTGAACGGTCCGCAAGGTCCCAAGACTTAACAGCACTAGATTTTTCCTTTGGGTGTTATTTAAAAAGCAAAGTATATAAAACCCCACCTGAAAATTTTCTTATTTAAAGGATCGAATTACTCGCGAATGTAGAGATATTAGCGGACAAGTACTTGCCAATGGTTCAATGAGTCATTTTAAAACCGACTTTATTATTGTCTTGTGAATAACGGAGCACTTAATAAAATAAATTCTGTGAACTGATTAAATTGTTTATTTTCTCACACTCTTACTATTTATTTAAGTCTATAAACTTCAATTTTTTTATACACCATTGGGTGGTATACTGTAGGCCCTTAAAAATGATGTATCACACTATAGGATAGCCATTTGACATACAAAATTATGACGTTGATAAAATATTCATAGTTTATTGACATATTGACATATCAAAGTGAGGTTAGCTGGAGGTGAGAAGGTGATTGTCATTTGTCTTTGTGAAATATAAAATTAAAAATCCCCCTGTATATCAAAATTGACGCTTTTTGTTTCAAACCAAAGCCTATTCATGGTAAGTTTCTACGTTGTTAATACTTAAAAGAACAAGGTGAGCAATATCTAAAAATATCTGTACTAATCAGCTCTCTTAAAATACTTTCTGCAAAAAATGTAAGAAATAAAATTCTAAGGAGGGTAAATAAAAACACGATAAAACGTTACTACCATAGCATACTTTAAATATAATCATTATGTTGCCGAAAAATCAAGTTAAAGAAATTATTCCCTCTGGGTGTAACACTTTTTACGTCAGCGAGTATAGTTTTATTAATTTGCCTGAACTTCTTTACATTCATTAATTTAAATTTTCGTATCAAATTATATTTTTGGACACCAAACAAATGTATTAACTATTGGTATTTTTGTCTAAAGCTAGTAAAGTAGCACTGAAGAAGGTCTTCGGTCAAATTCGCTCAAACCTTAGAAAAAGGTAATTTAAGTGATTCTGAACAAAAGTCAGAACAAAAGTCTTTTAAATATTTTCTATCCGAACTGAATCCAAAAAAGTAATAACAGAACCGGTTACGTTTCAAAGAGGATCTTTCACGAGTACATCATCCATCTTCAATAATTTTGTATATTTGCCTCCCATTAAGGTACCCAAAGATATATAGGTAGACAAACTCACTGACACTGACAACATCACTTAGAAGAAGACGCAACTTACAAATTTCTTCAAGTCGATTAATACCGAATTGATGGTATGAACAAGTTTCAAGGCAGCGCTTTTAGAGAAAATGGAAATCTCGGCTTTCTGGAATCGATAAATTTTGCGGTTACTAATCTCTTATAACCTGCTGACATTAAGCGTCGATACTGTGTAAGACAAAAAAAATTCTGTTTGCTTGTCAAGATTGGTACTCGTATATCATACGAAATTTTGGATATTGCGGATGTTTGATAGGCAACATGTTAACAAAATCCAATGTCGTTAATGTATCTACTACCTTTTGTGCGCGCAATGCTATTTTATGAGTATACTATTACCACCCTAGACATTAATTCAAATTATCGGCAACATCCACACTCCTAGCTGATATGAGCGCTGTTTTGCTAGACAAGCAGAATAACACATTACTTGACATTGAGTTTTCAGCCCAGCTTTCAGAGGAAATTATGCCAAATACGTTACACTATTTGGGGAGTTCCGAAAACTGTACCTGGATGTATTGTTTTTTTTGTTTTATTTTTATTTTTTTGTTTTATCATCGATCAAGAACTTGATGAGTACTGCTAACATCTGTTCGTAATTCCTCAAGATCAATCTGATCCAGGAGTCCTTAATACCACTTAATATATTTCTAGGATTCTGCCTTGATAACAGGCTGAAACTTCCCATGGTGATACTTTTGAAAACTTATTACTAGTACAATTCAATAAACTTTGTATCTGTTTAACGTAATGATCACAAGCATCTTCTAGCTGGTCACCAGCTGCAGTAGCTAAACAGTTTAATACGGTTCCATTTATACGGTCACATTGTCCATTAGCCATTGGGATCGGAACTGCATTGTTTTATTTCATATATTAAACAAAATATCTGAAATGCCTTTGAGGTAAAAGCGGTTCCTTTATCAGTTAAGATAGGTGAATGTAATATGCGCATGTTGGCAATATGCCCACGGCTCATCGTCTGGTTATTTCAAGAGAGATGGCGACACACATCATACCCATGTTTTGTTGTTATCCTAACGTCATATTAGAATGATCATTTCGATCAGCTGTAAGAGCCGAACACGTCATGTCATATGGCTACAATCTGTTTTTTTAATGTGGCGCTTTAAGAATAAGCTTCAAGTTTTTTACTATAAAGTTGCGATAAAAGAGTTATGATAAACTGAAATGCGTTGTGTTGAATGAAATGATTTGATGTAAGAGCTTAGACAAAAAATATCCTAACCTAATTTGACTGCATATGTAGCAATATGCCCATCATGCCAGTAAGTTACTTATTGGTATAAATTATTATAGATATGACTGGTAACACAAGAAACCAAAGCATTCGAATTAAATCGAGCAGAGAGGATTTAAAAAATGCAGTTAAAGCTGTGCAGGAGGGTCGAATGTCTGGTCAATGTGCTTCAAAGGCATTTTTAATACCAAGAAGAACTCTGCCTCGGTATGTTAATAAAAACCAAATTAATAAAGCAGTAATGGGGCGGATATCAGTACTTACTGTAAATCAGGAAAGTGAACTATCTGGAAGAATTATCCGTTTGGTGTATGTTGGCTATCCATTAACATCTAGGACACTCCGGTGGTGTGTTTTTAATTTTTGTACCGTAAATGGTATACAAAATAAATTTTCTACCAAGCTCGAATGGCTGGTCGGTATTGGCTTGATGGATTTTTAAAATGAAATCCCGAAATAAGGCAAAGAAAAGCTTAAAGTATGAATCCCGCCCGTGCCCAGAGACTAAACAGATTTATCATTAATGACCATTTTCAAAAATTGAAAAAAATCTTTTGGAACTGGATCTTATGAAAAGCCCAGAAAAAATTTTTAATGTCGATGAAAAAGTCTGTAGGCTAAGCTTATATCATCAGCAAAGTGTGCTGCCAAAAAAAGGAGCGAAACGTGTACACCTTGTAGCTCAGCTCCAGAGCTCGGAGAAAACGTTACAATTATTTATTGTGGTAATGATTCTGGTATTACCATTCCGCCTACAATTCTGTTTAAGGGGAAGAGAATGAAACCTGAGTGGAAGGATACCTTACCACCCGGATCCCTAGTCCTTATGACGCCGAAAGGTAGTACGGACATTAGCACATTTTGCACCTGGATTAAGCATTTGGCTAAGTATAAACCATTGGGAAAATGTCTTTTAATTTTTGATGATGCTAAATGCCACCTAGATCATACAATCGTATATGTAGCAGAAGAACATGACATTGAACTTTATTGCTTAACAAGTAACTCGTCTACACACGAGCTACAACCTATAGGCAAATCGGTCTTTCGTTCTTTTGAATACCACTGGGATGATCTGATCACGACACAGCGAAATTGGTGAAATGTTAAGTGTTAGGTAGAATAAAAGCGTCACACCAGCAAATATAAAAGCAGGCTTTGCTGCGACCGGTATTTTCCCATTTAATCCGGAAGCAATATCGGAATTGGCATATGCTCCTCACCCGAATAAGAGATGAACCGGAAGAGCCCATCCTCGAACCGATAAAAGCATTTTCCCCTACGCTCGGGCAATCAAAGATCCGAAAAAAAGGAGAAGTACGATTAGCTCTTCTTGTAGTGACAGTTCAGATGAAGAAAACACACCTCCATTTCTGGATACCTTTGATTCAGATATAGCTTTATGTTGATTAGAAACTCTTCTGAATACATCAATATCCGAAAGGTCGGAGACTCCCGACAAAATTGTCAAAGCAGTAAAAAATGTGAGACAAAAGGCCATAAACAGTCCAGCACTTGTAGTGAAAAAAGAAACTTAAAAAAACACTATACAGCAACATCGACTGTTGCGGCGGCTTCCAATGCTCCAACAACGTCAAATTCTAAAGTGACAGAACCTTAACGATCCTTAGCACCTAAAGCTTCAACATCTAAAGCAAAGAATAAAAAAACTACCTTCAACAAAATAGCCAGATGAGCAAGACTGGTATTGTGAAGTTTGACAGTTGAATGAAATTTATGATATGCGCCTGTGTTTTTTCTGTCAAAAATATGTTCATGAGGATTGCGTGGGTTTAACAAAGAAAATGAAAGAAAGATTTATTATAGAGAATATAATAATATAATAAATACGTACCTACTCGCATGGCTCACATGGTGTTGGTAATATGGCCATTAACACATTTTTTTAAAGTTCGGTAAAATATATTTTAATTATTTATATTGAAAGAACTATTTTTAGATTCTAAGCATGTTGTACTTACAGTATACACTAATTTTCATTTTTTATAATATTACATTTACTTGTTTATAAAAAAAAACTTTTAGGGTGGGCATATTGTATTCACTTACCTTATTATTTTATTATTCTGACAGAAGAGTCAAATAAATACATAATATCCTGCAAAACCTACAGAATATACTAAACCTTAATGCTCTTTACAGGTTAGAAAAACAAAAATTTGGTAAAACCATCAACTATAACTAAGATATATAGATTTTTCTAACAAATAAGCCTAGAGGATCTAAATGCAATGTGGGGAAGGGAATAGGAGTTTCTATTGGGTGGAGTTTTCCGTGCTCTTTTTCCAGTAGGATGTGTATGATACAGACAATTAAGACATACCCTGGAGATAAACTTTCTTATTTGTGGAAACCAATAATTTTCTGAAATCCTTTCTAGGGTCTATTATCTAACTCTTATCTAACCCAAGTGCTGCATCATCAAGACATAACTCACATATTTGCCATCTCATATTTTTGGGCACCACCCATACTTTCTTCCCATTTGCCAGGTTCCTGTAGACTATGCCGCCTTGCAAACTATATTGCTTAATATACTATTTAAGACTCGAACTTGTTTTGCTCTTTTGTTGAATTTTTTTTATTTTTCTCATTAATTCTTCTATGCAACCAAAACCCAATCTGATTTAGTCAAATCAACTGCATTAATTTGTTCTTCTCCCGCTTCTTGCATAGGTAAATAGGGCATCCACATGCTTATCCACACAATTTTATCCCAATGATATTCTCTCTGAAAATCGTGTACCTATAACCTCCATCGGCCAACCCAAGCAAATAAATCTTTTTAAAGTAAAACTTTAGCACGCTTGAGTTGGGGAGTAAGCTGGCGAATGCGTTACGAAAGCATTACGAAAAGTGTGATTGGGCGAGGCGAACGGTAGTGGAGAAGGAGATGTGAGTTAGTGGTGGTAGAAAAAGAGAGATAGCTGTTGCGGTTCGTATATTACTGTAGGAGCAAGAGAGGTTATATACATACACATATATATACATATGAATGGAGCTAAAGAAGTTTTACTTCAGTCGCGTGGTCTCAAGCGTACTAATTTTTTTTTGAAAAAGTGCTTCGTAACCTGTTATACCCTTTCAGTACCTTAAATTCATTAAGGACACTCTAAAAAATGTTTGGGATAATACAACTGTTAGTGTCTCCAACTCAAAAGAATAACATTTTTGGTCGCATTAAGTTTACTTACTAAAATACGCGACTGTCTTTTTATTCTTTTTCTCTCCTTCCATGAGTATACCATCAATATCTTCAACACTAGCATGAGTATGCAGTTCAGTACGCCAATTTTGGTAAAATATGGATAAAACAGGTCTTGCTGATAGGTTTTTTAAAGGCTTTTACTACATCTTCTTCTTCATAAGATCTGGCCCATCGAATATCTTTTAGTGCAAATCTAGTTAAAGGCCCAACGTTGCTTGCAAAACATAGCCAACACAACAGTTGCCTTACTTGTTTTACGTTTTTTGGTCGTGACATGCGTACTAAAGCAGCTATTTTTTGATCCCTTGGGCTCCCACGTTCTTTACTTAATCTCATCTCGATCTAAGTAGCCAATTGATTTCTTAAAGAAATTACACTTTTATAGCTTTAGCGTCAAACTGTTTTTGCGTATGGCTTATAAGACTAATTATAAATTGTCTAATCCTTTAATAGTTTTGATTAATATGATTATGCCGTTGATATGTGGAAAAGCTACAGTGTTTTTTAAATCCCCTTAGGTTGTTGTTAACTAAAGCTGCAGCAGAATTTGTCAACCCAAAGGGTATTCTCAAGAATTCTTGATGCCCTTTCGGTGTAATAAAGGCGGTCTTTTCAATGGACGCCTCATTCAAAGGTACCTGATAAAAACCGGAGGCCACATCTAAAGATATGAAATAGGTACTCCTTCCAAGATGATCAATCTAAGCTTCTATTAAAGATGATCGATACTTTTCTTTAATCAACTTCAGATTTAGTCTTCTATAATCTATTGCCAGTCGATAACCTCCAGTATATTTTTACTAAGAAAACTAGTCTAGCATATGATGAAAAAGTTTCACGAATTATATTGTCAGTAATTCATTAATAAGATCGCGCAAAATTGACCCTTCGAAAATAGATATTCTATAAGGATTATAAACTACTGATTAATCTTTAAAGTCATTTTTGTTGCCATCGTCTTACCAAGGTCGTTTAGAAAAAATGAAATTAAGATAATCACGATAACTATTTAGTAGGTACTCATTTCCTAATTTTAATTTATTAACTGATGTCTCTCCTAATATATTTCCAGATATTGCGTTTTAATAAACGGATGCTGATAGTGTTTTTAGTTTTAATAAGCACTACATGTTTCTGAATAATAAGATCAGCTCCTAACAGTAAGTCATAACTTAATTGGCTATCGTCTAAAACTAATGCTGTAACAGCGGCTGCTACTTCTTCCACCTCTACATTTATTAACGTTAATATGTTATTACGTCCTCAATCAAATCATTTAATAGTAAATAATTTGAATTTGTGTTGGAACTGACATTAACTCTGAATATTTAGTAATCGACGACTTTAATAAGGTATAAGTACTACCAGAATCAATACGACATTGATTTACTCCTTTCAAAAATACGTTAATATTAACCTTATTAGAACTATCACAAATAGTGTAGCGTTAACTTTACAGTGTTACTATTTTGCCAAGAGTTTGCAGACGGTAGCTCAGAATTATTGGAGGCTTGGGATTGTTCGAAGGTTCACTTATGACTGGCTATTAAAGAATATAAACTTGATTATAACTATTAAATAAGAGGGCGCCACTTAGTTTTTTTTTAATATATAAATGAAAGAAAACTAAGAAAAAAGATTTAGTATATAGGTTTCAATTAACAATTAAATGACCCTAGATAAAGTAGATTTAAAGGGGCAAAAAAAATATCTTAACAATACAACCAAATTATATTTACATCAAAGATATGTATACACCTCATGTTCTGATCTGTTAAATGTTAATAATTTATTATGAATTAAAATATGAATAATGTTGATATGATTAAAATAAGTTTGACAAAAGTACCATTTAAATTATGATTAAGCTACTAGGTAGATTTCAGCACTTGAAAAATAAATTGCAATTATTAAAGTTTTTAGTATATATTTGTATTACGCAGGGGAAAGTTTATAAACCTTTTTACCTAAAGCATATCAGCCTTAACCGAGTTATATCTACTTAACTACCAAAAAAAGGTACTGAAAAATACTAGGTAACAAAAAATAACTAAAATTATAGATAAGAAATTGAAGTATTAAATTATGATATTGATTAAATATTTGTAGCAATAAATTGAAATTAAAGGTATATTAATAAAAATTTAAACAAGTGCGACAAATCTATGGTTAGTAATATTTAATTAAAAATGGAATAAACTGGCCTGTATATTCCTCCAAGAAATGAACGACTCGCCTTCAAAACCAATTTTTATTACCAAGTGCATTTATGCCATTTGTAGCTTAGCTATCTGGACTAGGAATCTCTAGTACTAGCTCTAACTCTGGCTCCAGCTCCACAGCTTTCAGCAATTTCCCGGGGAAATCAAAAGCCTGCAGCCATCAACAATTGAAGAAGAATAAAGAGGAAAACGGAAAAGTAAAACCCTAAAACAACGGTTGCCATTGTATTCACTGTCGTTAAAAATGAATGGCGTTCAAAATGTGACATACTCACCTTGCTAAGTTTCATTATCTATCCATTAAAATCTTGGGCATCCTGCACCAGAATTATGAAATAAACGGTTCCCTAAAGGAACAAGATTAAGGACTATAAATTACAAACCATATTGGCCACTTCCTGCTTCACAGACTTCGGAAATAAAAAACTGGCCTTTTACGTGCGCTTCTACCTGCAACATGGGAACAAGTCCTCGAAAAATGTATGCAATACCGACTTAATAAGTAACAACCCCATCTCTGGCCTAAGCTGTCAATATCAGCCAATCAGAGAAAACATTAATTAAGACCAACCAGAAGAGTGAATTAAGTCAACGTAATTAACCAGGAGAGTAATTAACCATGATGCGTTACAGTAGTAATGTGTCATTGACAGTGTGAATTTAAAGAAATATGAATAAAAGAAGTTGTCTGAAATTATTAATATAATTATTGAAATTATTGAAATATCAATGGAGCGTTAGTGAAAATAGGAGTAGAAAAATAAAACGCTACAATAGCAACCGTCTTATTGCGTCTTTTACTCGCAATCTATTTGGAAGCCTCGCTATAATAATATGTCCAAACTTGTTACATAGTTTACACTTTTGTTGCTCACACTGTTTAAGCTTTTAGTCTTCTGTACTGATGTAAAAAGTCGCCAACATGGTTATAACATTCTAATTTCTTGCGCGTCTTACTATTACTTTGATAATAAGTCAACGAATCTGCTCGAAAAGAATTACTATTTGACGAGAAATTGTGCTTTGCAACTACGAAACTACTATTTTTAGAGTTAATACTTCCTACATTACATAATATTCTGCTAATTTCCCAACAGACTGGAAATTACCAGAACTAGCGGCTAAAGCTACATTTTTATCATTAACATCTTCTATTACACTGTCAAGTAAAAACATGTCAGGAGTGGATAAGTGAAGCTTGTTTAACTTTATCAAAACAATAATCTCCTAAATTCTGGCTTTGTAAAGGAGAAATCCATCTAACCCGGTCACATTAGCACTGTCATACTCCTTAGACTATTACCCTGAAGCCTACTAGCAACTAGCCTTAAAAGTAACGACTCATAATATACCAATTATGAAAAAGAGAAAACACTCTGAATCTCAGCACAACATCGGTAGTTTATTGTCTTATTAAGAGTTGAATAATTGTTTAGAGATGCAACATTACTACTATTATTTGACTTCCTCGAAAGCTTACCGATCTTTCGTTTTAATCTTCTAATTATCCTTCTTTTTGTAGATTTGTTCGATTTGACAAAGATAAAAATATAAATCTCTTATTAGTTTTTTTAAATTGTATTCACTTAAATAAAAATATTTTAATTTTGAAATAAACAAATATTTTTTCTAATTAGGAGCAATAATCATGCTGATAGAGGTTTAAAAAATATTTGAGATCTTTATTCAGCCTCATTATACTCCTGTAACATTTTGTTAAAAAGTAAAAGAGTTGATGGCCTTTAACTCGATTCTTAATGCTCGCTCAGAATAATTAATCAATTTAGTCCTAAGGAAAATAATTCTTTATACTTTATAATATTAACTACATGATAAATATTGTAATAGAGTCCTAAAAGCTTTTCATAAAATCATTAAAGACTTACAGACAACTTCATCGCTTGATCACCAGATAACAGATAAGTGTAGTAAATAAGTATCCTGTAATATGGTTTATAGACTATTTTCTGAGAGTCACTCTTAAATGTCAAGTACACTAAAAGCAAACTTTAAGATTTTTTTAAATAACCTCTAGTCAAAAAAGTTCCAATCAAATCCATACTCTAGGCTCCTAGCGTGAGGCGTTAAAATGGAGAGAACTCTCTTCCATGATCACTTGCCCTTAAAAAGTTATGACGTTGACCGATTATGTTTGTATTGGAACAGTTTAAATATTGTGCTGTTTCAATAAATTTTCTTGGCTTTTTGGAAGATTAGAATTATCTTTAACTAGGAAATTGTCTATAATCACGCCTTATCTTAATTTTTTATATTTTTTTATCTTAACATTTTAATTTATTTTAACATTTTCTTCATTGTGAATCAAAACTTCTTGTTCTAGATCCACACTGGATCTATTTGAATTTTAAAGATATCTTGCTTAGGCCAACATTGACCTATTTCCTTAAGCGTTAAATATTAAAAAGAATTGTTCCCTCTTAAATATACGTCATACGAAAACTTATGAATTTTGTCTTTAGGTAAACAGTAGGTAAACAAAAAAACTGCACATAATATAGTAACCACAAACCAGAAAATATTATCAAGATTGTGACTATATAAAATTCTGTAAGAACATAAATAAAAAATATATTGCTTTTTTTCTATTTGTTCAATATATCCCTCTGCTTACAGCGCTCCAGTCGGCGTGCATTTAAGTTACCCTCATTTATTTGCTACGGCAATATAGTGACAACTTCTCGTATATAGTTTTTTCAACCCCCAGTTTTAACCTTCACCCACGTGTAGAATATCTCAGCAATATTTTATAAGTGGTATATTTATTGTTTGACGTACTATGCTAGTATTGATAAATTTAGCACACTTTTCCTAACAGTTTCCCATAGAACAAAGCAATTTAGTTTTCCTGTATACTTTGTAGACAAATTGACAACACCGACAAAATAATCACACACGTCGCGTTATATACGCGTTGCGACCATGACCATCTCAATGTTACACAATATTAAATTCTAGAGATTGGAGAGACTGAAATTATTATTGGGTATTGAATGAACAAGCGACGCACATTGGATTTCATATCCCGGTATATTTCAATTTTTTTTTTTTTTTTGAATTATTGCCTATAAGTTTTAGAAAATAAAATTAAAATTATTCCGGTAGAGAAAAAAATTAACTTTATGTTAATGTTATTTTTAAATTCATTTCTTCGTGGTGATTTTACAGCAAACCAATGAAATTGTGCTTCAATCAGTCAATGCTTTATTGTCAAGAAATTGTTACAATTTGTAGACAAAGCTGTAAAACAAAAAAGACACAAAAATACAATTGTAGTCTAAAAATACGGTCAAATTGAGTTGCACTACATGTACCCCAGAATGGAAGGGCGTATCGAAGGTGCGATTCAAAAAGGGCAAAATAAACTGTTCTAGAAGTAGACAGGCTAAGCTCCTTAGAACTCTCACAACTCTTTAGAGTTGTCAACAGTTAGCCCTAAAAACTTTACAGAATCAACTTCGTCAATTGTTGCGTTATCAAGTACAAAATATTGCAAGGTATTTTTATAGGACAGCATTTTAGTTTTGGAAATGTTGAGACAAAGGAGAATTGAGTCGCACCATGATTTGATAGTAGTTAAATCACTTGATACGGTTCTATGAAGTGTAGAAATATCCGGATTACTCCAGGAAAAGCTAGTATCATCAGCAAATAGACAGACTTTACCGTTAATATTTAGATTAGCAATGTCATTGATGAAGATAAGAAACAAAATAGAGCCAAGTACGGAACCTTGAGGCACTCCATTTTGTATTGGCTTGCAAAAAGACATAGTCGAATCAATTCTCACAGCTTGACTTCTGTTACTGAGATACGACTTAAACTATTCAAAAGGCGCTCCTCTGAACCCGTAATATTGCAACTTTTTTAATAAAATGTCATGATTAACACAATCAAAGGCTTTAGAAAAATCACAGAAAATTGTTGCTGTAGGGTGTTGGTTGTTTAAGCTAGAGTATACATTATTAAAAAAAGAAAACATAGCATCATTTGTGCATTTGTTATTTAGAAATACAAATTGATGGGAAGTAAGTATTTTATATTTTAGCAAAAATGAAAAAAGTCTTTTTTTAACCAATCTTTCAATAATTTTTGAAAGTGTGGGAAGAAGAGCGATAGGGCGATCCATCAAATCCAAGTCCATCAATTCCAGAAGAGCCTTTGTTTTTGATTTCCCTAATTGAACTGCAAAGCTCTGGTAACACTACGGGCGTAGAGAAAAAACTGTAGAAATTCTCATTTGCAATCGGAAGATATGAAAGTGGACCATGGGAAGGAGTTATGGTACTCATTAAATTATTTGCCACATTTACAAAATAATCATTAAGGTTCTCAGATGAAGTGGAGATAGTATTCGAGAAAGAAGGCTTATTTCTCAAAGCATTAACAATCGACCATGTTTCCTTAGGCACATTTTTAGATTTAGCCAGTCTCCTATTATAGTAAACATCCTTGGCGGCTTTTAAAGTTCTCTGATAAATCTTTTTGTAAAGTCTTACGTATTCATGAAAAAAAGCGCTGTCTGAAAATTTATTAAGATGAGATAATAGGCGCATGTTCTTAGCAGATGCACGCAGGCCTTGGGTAGACCAGGGGTTATGTTGCTTCTTTTTAAGAGGTCTCAAAGGAAAGGATTTGTGAGAAAGACTAGATAGCGTTTTTACAAATCTAGAGAGAATTCTGAATCAACGTCGTCAGAGAGAATATTCCAGTCAGTTGATTGACAAAGGTGCCTAAAATGTAACAAATTTTATCCGAGAAAATACGACCTAATTTGCGTGGAACATTTTTACTTTTAGATTTAGTTATGGAAAACTTTGTTAACACTGCTTCATGGTCTGAGAAACCTGAGCTTAAGACAGTACAATCGACGAAATCTGGCTCAAAGGAAGATACGACATAATCTATTGTACTAGAGCTGGTTTTAGTTATTCTGGTAGGTGACTTAATGTGCATGAGCAAGTCAAAAGAGTCGAAAATGGACTGGAGAGATTCTTGATGATAGGTAAAGAATCGGTTTCTAAGAATATAACTGGACAAGAACTTGATTTTTTGTTCAGTTTCATCCAGATGTTTTTTATAATAAATATAATCGAATTGTGTGAGCAATGCTTAGTTATAGGTTTGTTTGATTTTACAAACGAATCTACAGTTAATCCTAAAAGTATTCAACTTCATCTTTGTGAGCTGTTTATAAAGTTTACGTTACGTTATCTATTAATTAAATTTGATTTACTTAGATTTAACGATAGTAAATTATTCTGAAGCCATGCAATAATCTTCTTAACAGTGTACTTCTTGTATATATTAGTTCGTTAGCATGGTTCTCGAATGTACCGTTTGTATAAGGATCAGTATTTTCAGAACCTAATTCAGTTTTTAAAGAACAGTCCTTTAAGTCTAACTGGAAAAGATTGTTAATATCAAATATTAAGGGGTATAGGACCTAACCTTCATTCTTGAACTGCTCCGAAAAGTACAGTTTTTTCTGAACTACTGACACCATCTATCCTTAGTCGTTGCTATCTATCTAATAGGTTTTAATGGCACAGGCCCTGTGATGTCCATATTTTCCCTCTTATGAATAAGACGGGAATAACACAGTGTCAAAGCCTTTCTCAAGGTCTAAGAAAAAGCAAACGATATATTTTTTATAATCTAAACTGTACTGAACCTTTACCATTAACTTGGCAATACCATTTTCTGTGCGTCTTTTTAGTTGAAACCAAACTGTCTATTACTCAGCACCCCATTCTGGTCCACAAAATCAACAAGTCTATTTTAAACAGTTTTTTGAACACTTTAGAGACCGTTTTTAACAAACTAATAAGTTTATATGCGTTACATTTAAAATATGAAATAATCATCCTAATGTAAGGCAATGGATATTTTGTATATTTTCATAGAGATTTTTAGTTTTTCAGACTTATATTATCCCTTCCACGTGAATCATTTTTTAATTGCTTCATACTATTCTCTATTTCACATTTTGCAGTGGAACATAAAAAAATGTACAACATTATAAAAACTATTCTGGCCATTGGGGTCATTGTTATGTATTATTACCCTTGCATATTTTTAATTTTGAGCCTATTTGGGTATAGCAATTTGGGTTGTTACTAAAAGAGTTAAGTTTATTTTTTTAATAATTCCGTTTAGTTTTATTTTAATTAGGCTGTTGCTTTGATTTGAAAACACTTTATATTCGTTATGTTTATTCGCACATTTATCGTAGTTTCTGAGATTTTATTAAATTTTTTTATGAAAGTTTTATTTCACCATAATGGTTAATTTTTATTTGTTGTTTTGTTTTCCTGTAGCTTCCTTCAGCTTTTATTCAGACTAGAACTGGTTGTTTTAGCTACTTTTTCTTTAGAGTTTTAGCTCCCTACCAATAACTCCCGTAGACATAGTATTTTTATACAAATTTTTGCTTAAGGTTTTGCACAGGCTCTAAATTCGAGCGATTTCATCAAAAGTCTGGAAAAATACTTTTTATTTTTAGTAACTATGATCGTAAGAGCTAAAAAAAGAAAACATTTTAAAAGTATAAAAATCCAATCCATTGATTTGAATTAACAAAATGATACTAGTTCTGTAACCAGTTATCAAAAAAACATTGCATAAAAAGCAGCTTTAAGCAAGTTTTTACAGATTTAAAAAATACGTAAAAAAGGGTATTTTTAATAAGAAAGTGTAATATGCTATCTGTCAACTATTTTTTTTACTATCTTTATTAGTTTTAAATTTTATCATATTTAAAAAAAAAATATCTCAGGTTATGAAAATAAATATCCGAGAGCCAAAACTGTATAAATGTAATGTATAAATAAATATTTCTAATTTTATTTTACAGTTCCTAAACTTTTCTTTTAATGCCGATCAAGATTAAATGCAGTTTTTGTAGGATTAACCCTAACACAGGTCATACCAGAAACATACCCATTTATGGTACCAACCGAAGGTTTCGAAAATTTATCGTATATTCTCATACGATGTTCTAAAGACATTTTACTTATTCATTTTTGCACGCGTATGGAAGTTTTAGCTGTCATAAATTAAAAAATAAAAATTTTTGACATCAAAGGTTTTTGAGGTATATTAAAAAAAAAAATAAGAAAAATCCACGAGCGCTAACAATAATTAGCAATCTATATATAATATGAAGCAAATAAATAATTTTATATACAGGGTGTTCCTTAAAGACGTGCTAACATTTAAGGGGGTGATTCCTGGACCCATTTAAAAAAAAAATCTATAAACATATGTCCTAAACTGCTTAACTTATGAGATACAGGGTGTTAAAGTTTCAAAAAAAAAAATCAGTTTTTTTAATAACTTAAACAATATTGTAGATATTTTTAAAAAATTTGGTACATGTATTCTATGCATCAAGACGCATTTTTTGATGTACAAAAAAATATTTTCTCTGCCAGTGGCAACCCTACAGGTCTTCTATTGAATATTTTTAGTGAAAAAAATATTACGCCACTGCTTTTTCTTAAAATAAAACTTATTCTTAAAATCCTCAATTACTTTTTAGCAAATTTGATCTCTTGGGTTTTTTTCGTCCGATGCACGGTTTTTGCTTAAAAAATAAAAACAATTTTACTTCCATAAAAATCTGTGTGCAAATATTTGTTCGTCGATTGCAAGCAAATTAAGGGATCAGATTTATTACAAGAAGTATGAAAAGTTAAAAAATTTAAATAATTTAAAAAATACTCATGTTTTTAACGCGTTTAAAAAGTAAATGGGAGTAAAAAAGTACTGTAACGCGTCTTTATTTAACTCAAATAAAATCGCGGATTCGCCTATGCATGTTTCTTATTGCTCGTTGCTATGAGCGACGAGCTGTGATTTTAAATGTCAAATTTTTCTTTATCTTGTTATGCATGAATAAATGACGTTTTTATACATAAACATCGATGATGGCAATAGCCGTTGTTATTTAGCTGTTTAAATGTTTTTTTTTCCTTTTTGAGCTATTGAGTATAATTAATATCAGTTGGCAATTAGTTCAGAAATACACAACAGGGTGCAAAAAAGTGCAAAAAACGAGTTTTATTTAATTTTATAGAAGCTTTAAGCTTAGCTTTTATGAACGGCTCAAATATTTTATCTTAATTACACTGATTACAAAAATTGTTGAAAATGGCCACCTTCACTAAGTAGGCATGCTTCCGCTCGTCTACGCATGGAATTACGCACACGTTCAAATATTCCTGGCGTATTTCGTATAGTTTTACACGAGGCAATTATTCGGTCTCTTAAATATTGTAGATTATTTTTCGGGAGTTTTATAAACTAGAGTTTTAAGGTGCCCCCATAAAAAGAAATCTAAGCTATTGAGATCGGGAAATCTTGCTGGCCATTGTCGTGGTCGTTTGCGACCGATCCATTGATTCGGATAAACGGTATTTAAATGGTTTCGGATAATTAAACTAAAACGAACGGGGGCACCATCGTACATGTA
This sequence comes from Anthonomus grandis grandis, assembly GCF_022605725.1. Classification (NCBI taxonomy): domain Eukaryota; kingdom Metazoa; phylum Arthropoda; class Insecta; order Coleoptera; family Curculionidae; genus Anthonomus; species Anthonomus grandis. Next base: position 7,190,994 of record NC_065567.1, read on the forward strand.
CCATATTCGATTTCTTAACAGAAGTGGCACATCTTCAAGAAGCCCAGGCAGTTCTTCTTCGAGAAACTGTAAATATGACCGACCATCAAGGCGCCCTGGTAGAAAAAATGGGCTTTTTAGGTAATCACCAATAATTCCTGCCCAAATATTAACCGAAAATTGGTGTTGCAAATGGGTTTCCGTTATGGCATGGGGGTTTTCTTCTGCCCACAAATGATTCTTGTAAAAATTTTGAATAGCGTTCCGAGAAAAATTTTCTTCGTCTGTGAACAAAAGCTGTGACTCAAACTGCGGATTTACTGTAATATTCTGGAGATACAACTGACAGAAGTTCTATCGATCTTCCTCGTACTCGTCTCGGGGTGTTCTTCGATTGCTTGTAGCACCGCGTTCTCAATTTCAGGGGTTCTGACAGTTCCAGGTCTACCTTCCGGAGTACCTTTCTTGAAACAACCAGTTTCCCTAAGTCTACGATGAATATTTGAAAAGATACGGCTATCTGGTAGGACACGATTCGGATACCTTTACTGATAAGTACGTCTGCCTTCTGTTGCGTTACCATCAGCGAGGCCATATACGAAATGCATTGCTGCCATTTCTTCATTGGTATAATTTGCCATTACTGATATTCAGAAAAATATCGTGGAAACGAAATCACTTCAATAAATAGTTTAAAATCAAATAAATGATGCGCTGTGATGGTTTTTAACAATTTGACATTTAAAATCACAGCTCGTTGCCCCTAGCAACGAACAATAAGAAACATGAGATAAAGAACGTTAAATAAAGACGCGTTACGGCAATTTTTTACTCCTATTTACTTTTTAAACGCATTAAAAACATGAGTATTTCTTAAATTATTTAAATTTTTTAACTTTTCATACTTCTTGTAATAAATCTGATCCCTTAATGTGCTTGCAATCGACGAACAAACATTTTCACACCGCATCAGATTTTTAGGGAAGTAAAATTGTTTTTATTTTTTCAAGCGAAAACCATGCGTTGGACAAAAAAAAACAAGAAATCAAATTTACTATAAAGTGATTGATGATCTTAAAAATAATTTTTATTTTAGGAAAAAGCAATGGCGTAGTATTTTTTCACTAAAAATATTCAATAGAAGACCTGTAGGGACGCAACTGGCAGAGAAAATATTTTTTGCACATCAAAAAAAAGCGTCTTGATGCATAGAATACATGTACTAAATTTTATAAACATATCTACGATTTTGTTTAAGTTATTATTAAAAAACTGATTTTTTTTACACTTTAACACCCTGTATCTTAAAAGCTAAGACGTTTAGGAAATATGTTCATAGGAACTCTTTTTCTTAAAATGGGTCCAGAAATCATCCCCTTAAATATTAGCATGTCTTTAAAGAACACCCAGCATATAGTTGCCATCTAAAAACATACATAGTTATCTTTTAATTATTGCTTGGAAACTAAAAGACACTAGATTTATATTAGCAGCACTAGCTGCAGTGACGCTATGAACGGGTCGCAGGCAGCGTTTTTTGTCGTTGTCACTAGCTTTCACCGGCTGCTTTTGGGTTTTTGTTTATGTGACGCGACAACGTGGTGCAAACATGTTTAATACTTTTGATACGGTTTAATATCAGAAAAATAAAGAAAAAAATTTAGAATAGAAGTATTAACTTTTCAGATTATAATGCTGTTAGATTATAATTTCCGAGTCTGTAAAAGAAATCAAATGTAGTAATTATAAGGGCTTAAAATTCGTCTATTACTTTTGCAAGTAGGTAATACTTACTTATTCCTCTAGTTCTAAGATAAAAAATGAAAATATATTTATGTAAGATAGGTGTAATTTTTGTTGTGTTGTATTATAAATATGTATAAAATACATTTAATGCTATTAACTGAATATTGATTTTTATTTTAATAAGATCCAAATCAAAAATATTACTATAAATATTGCAAATGAAACATTTGGGATATATTTCCACAGCAAATGTACTAAAAACATACATACGACATTCGAAAATTTAGAAACATTCCATATAAGATGTAATACAGACTTGAAGAAGGTGACACGGTCGCTGCCAGAAACATTTCTGGTAGAAACATCTGTAAGGAAATAGAGTCATTTCTGGCATGTTTTTATTGTCGTAATATTTCTAGCATGTTCCTAGCATGCTTATGTGTTATTAGGGAACACTGGCATACACGATATTCTATGTAACACCAAACAGAGAAGAACTCCTTGCGAGAAGAACTGCTTCTCGCTTTAATTCATTTGAGGTTTGGTCGTATTAAGAGAAATAATACGACCATCACCTTGACTTTTTGTCAATAAAAGCAACCCATGCCATGCAATTTACTATAAGTTTTATGATATAAAATCGTCGTACCTTGTTTAGTTATTTTCTGTCTGTGAAGTTTTGGTAAAGAAAAACTTTTATTTGGAAGAAAAATCTACGTCTAAAAAATGATAAATCCAAATATACATCAAAAATACATGTTGGCCTATTTTTAATAGGACTGAAGTGCATAAAAAAATAATATAAAAAAAATTTGTCCATGGTTTCTTCACGAAAATTTAATATTTTGTTTAACACTTATTTTTACTATTTTAATATTGAAAATATTATGTATCAAAAAGTGAGGTATTATTATTTTTAGAATACAATTTTCTATCGAAATATATAAAAATTATCCTGGATATCAGAGTTAAATTTAGAAAATGAAGGTAATTATCCGGTAAACAGTGATCCAAACAATTGCATTTGTCAAAAAAATGGCGGTTTATAGAATGTTACCATTATTGGTGCCACCCGGTATTCTTTGATTTTACTACAGAACTTTATGCAACTTATTTTTAATTCAGACTGATGTTTTCGATTTTAAAATCCTTTTCTGCCTTCATTATAGATAATGAATCAAACATTACTTATTTTTTTGTCATTTAAGTTTCTCCGATATGATCTATTTGATTCGGGGCGATTTGCCATTTTTTCATTACTATACAATATTTCAAATTCCATCCGAAGATTTTGTGTTTTAATTGTATATAGCTAACAGATACTAAGAATCAACCATTACGCTATGTGAGAATCATTGTTATTACTCCTATAATGACGGCTAGTGAAAGATATCTAAATCAAGCAAATTCAACTAAAACTACTGGATTCCTTTTTTTTTGTGGATTGCTATATATTTTATTTGGTTTTCATTGGAACATTAACGTGAATTATGATTCGTATACGTTTCCGATTCAGGTTAAAAAACGGAAACAGTAACGAGTTAATATAAGTAGTATAATAAAGTGAAAGGCGCTCTGGGAAATAGAAATGGTATGAAATCTTACTTTCGCAGTATCTCTGAACCGCAGTGACTCTGAACCCTGTTTACCAAAAAATAGAGCTGAATAGTGTGGTGGTTAAAACACTGGGGATTAGAGGCTGCCGACAGGGTGAAGTTCTATCTCTAACTCTGGGTTGTACAGTAGTTGAGGACATCAATGACCTAAATAAAATAGACTTGTAAAAGCAGGCCTACTACGACGATGTGATCATTCTTTGACCGGAAAAGCACGCCGCCACATGGCACGGCTCGATATTGAGAGTTCGATGGTGCCGCTAATAAATGTAATCGTATAATGTGGTTGTCGAGAATTAATCCAACAACACCCTTTTCTTCGAAATGAATATCCACTTTTTAAGGACTTCAATAAATAAATATTATACATCAATTCATTTGGTAACCCTTAAAAGCTGATAGCATTACCCATAATTTCCAATTACTGTTGGACTCTTAACTCTTAGACATTCACCTCTTTTAATGAAATCTGTACTTAATAAGCACCTTTGAAAACCATTAAGCCTTTAAAAAAAATCTTTTAACCTTTGTAACTTTCGCAGGAGCGAAAGTTTTATCACAGATATCACAGATACCTAGTATGTGATATAAAGTTTCTTCCCTTGTACCGCAATTTGGACAGAGCGGGCTTTCTCTTATACCAAGAAGGTGTAGAGAGGAGCAATTAAGTAATTTACTAGAATATTTTCTCCTATGTATTCAAACATTTCAACAAATTTGTACAAAAAAAGACGTTATGGTATAAATAACTTTTATGTTATAAATGTTACGTTTTTTACGTTATAAAAAAACAACTTTGATTACCAACATAATGATATTACAATCACAAAGCAACTTCGAATACAGTGCACCATTTTGAGTGACCATTTTTCCAAAATTTAAGTAACTATACATAATATAGAAAAAATAAAATTTGCAAGTAAAATTAATATTTTATTTAGTAATCAGATAGGACAATACATTTAAAATAATCAGTCAATCAACAGATATATATAGACATAAAATAATATATATATTTAGCAGTCCTGGATTTATACTAGGGGCAGTCGGGGAAAGTGCCCAGGGCGGCAGAATTTTGAGGGGCGTAAATCTCAAGAAAGAAAAGAAAATATTTTCAACGGTTATACTTATAAATTACCACGGGGAATGTTTACGTGTTAAATATTAAGAGTAAAATTTGCTTTAATGAAGTAATTGCGAATATATCATCGAACAGTTCGCAACACAAAAAGTCAGACGCGTCTTTCGATGAAAACGGCATGCTCATATACATCTTTAGATTTCTATAGCTGTCAGATCGTTTTTCGAAACAGATAATCATATTTTCATTGTCTACATGATCAAACAAGTCTGTAATTAAAAATCCGTCTCCATTTTGCAATTGTATTAAATGACAGAACATTTTACATCTTTCAATTCTTAATAAAAAGTATTTTTCTCCTGTTATTTTATCTATTTTTTGTCTTAACCTGCCTTTGTGATAAAAAAAAGACGAAAGCAAATTATATTTAATTGGATACAAATTAATTTCTAAAATAAGGATTTTACTCGTATTTCAATATGATAGTTTTAGATAATATACAATCTAATATTCAAATTGATCTAGCAACCGCACTCGTCAGAACAATAAAACATATATAAACACTTAAAAAAAAGAATGATAAGCGATGTTGTATTACCATAGAGGTCAGATACAGAGTTTTCCTTCAACTACAGTAGTACGGCATGTTATTAAATAAGTGTTACAGACTTCGCAAGCTACAATCACCTCAAAAAAAAGGGCGGGATTTTTCATACTGCTCAGGGTGGTATTTTTTTGTAAATCTGAGCCTGATATTAAGACAATGAACATTGATGTAGTTTTTTCAAAAATTTTCTACATGTTAAAATCATTAAAACAATTTTCATGGAGATATTCTATTGTTTCTTTCCTAAACATTTTGATACTGCCTATTTCTCTAATACGTCCTGGAAGAGAGCGATATGCTTTAATAGCGCTAAGCTGGGGAATCCAACTTCTGATAATAATTGACATCTGTTCCCTACAATGTTGTTAATTTCTTTAAAAAAAAATTCTTAATAAATAAGACCAATGCCAACAAATATAACGATGGTAGAGCGAAAACCCGGAATCTCATAAGGTATGGTCTGCAGCTAGTTCTGGGTGAAAAATCAAAAATGCAACGGATGATGCGCTTCTGTGCTCTAAAAACAGAAACAGCAGTTACAGGTTACCGCTGTTGGAATAGTTTTTTTATCCCTTTTGACATACAGTGATTCGGTTGATTTGACCAATTTTTTCAGTACCTACTTTACAGTGTTAAATAAATGCTCAGCAACAGCCGACTTTTTCTTTTTCTACCATATTTGAGCAATTCTACCTTAAACCCTATGTTAAATCTTGAAATCTTCAATTTTGTCATTTTTTTTTTACTATGATCATTATATACAATACTATGATACGATATTATACGAAAATTTGTTACATAATAATCAGTTTTATTAAAAAAATACTGTTCTTTTTTTCACCGTTTTATAAACAGCCTTTATTTACTTTTTTGTGAATTTAAATACCCAACATGTTTATGCTGATCAGAAAAATTTCATTAACAAAAGTAACTCAATATGAACATTATCTGTGCATTAACATTGTCTGTGCGGGAATCATTGGCAAACTTAATATTAGTCCTGTCATTTTACCGCCACGACTGGTGTGCATTAATAATAAAGAGGAATTGTGGGAAATAATCCAAAATTTAGTAAACCTGTTAAAGAACTGTTGCAAAGAGTACATTTGAATGTTTTTGCGTGTACTCATATTAACGGAGGAAATTTTAAATAATTACTAAAAGTTTATGATAATTAAAATTACTTTAAATAAATTGTTTTTCACTGAATTAAATAAAAATCAATTCCCAATTTTTTACAACACTTACTGTGAGTAAACCAAACCAAACTTTTTTTGTTTAAAATGTTTTATGCGAAATCGTTTTTTTAACAAAAATTTATATGCAGATACATCCAGAAGACTTGTCTCGTTATATCTGTTAGAAAATTATTGCCATTTAAGCTAGCAAAATTGCAGCGTGAAGCGCCCTCCAACGGTTATAGTTAAAAGGTGTCCTTCTGAGACCAATTTTTGAAGATAATTAGATAAACAATATTTATAATTAATAAGGATCTTATTTATTAAATTTTGTAGTTTTTTTAAACTCTATACAGAATATTTTCATAGTTGAGTCATTTATTTTAACACCTTGTAGAAATCGCAAAAGAAGTTAATATAACAAAAATCACCTATATAAAAGTTGAATAAGAAGAATAAGTTATAGAGTTAAGAGTTGCTTCACATTATTAAAAAATTTTTTTTTAAATCTTTATTAAGTTAAAAAGTCACCGTTTTTATAAAAATTTGTTAAAAATTGTCTCATTTTGTTTGATTAGTATGCTTTCTACTGCTCCATCATGATACGCTCTTTCAGCCCCACAGAAAAAATCGCAAAGCGTTAAATCTGGAGAGATAGGAGACAAAGAAATGGGTCCATTGCACCTTATCCATTCGGAAACTCATTATTTAGATATTCATAAACTTCTCCTCTAAAATGTGGGTGAGCCCCATCAGATATTATGTCTTACATTCGGTGGAACATTTAATAGAACAGTCGAAGAAAATCTAAATAAATTTTATCGGTCAGTCGACGTGGAAAAAAGTAGACTCCAATAAGCATGCCATTTACCTCGCCAGCCTAAACATTTAATAAAAATCTATGTTGAAAATTAGATCTTTTTACAGCATGCGGATTTTCTACTGCTCAAATATGATTGTTGTAGCGATTGTTTGAATTCCATCTCGCATTGATGTGGCCTCGTTTGTACATACAATTAATTTCATAAAATCTTTATTTCTGCCAAACTATTCAAAAAGCCCCTGGCAAAATACAACTCTTTTAGGATGATCTTCAGGTTGTAACGCTTGTAGCCGTGATAAGGACAATACTGTTCTTATCGTATTGTCTTTTACACTTTACTATGAGAAACTTCAACTGGAGCTGCTGTGGTTCTAGTACTCATTGTTGGGTCTTCTTCAACCATTTCTCAAATGTCTTCCTTGAGCAGCTCTTTCAGCGTGGTCTCTTCGTTGTTCTTTTCAATACCCTGTGTCACGAGGTCTAATAACTAAATTTACAAACATATATGGGCCGGATGATTTCTTAAAGGAATCCTTTCCACGTAGAATCTGGATGCTGTGGCTGCATTGTACTCGCACTGTCCAAAATATGTCACTATGGTAACTAATATGTCGACTTGTTCATTTTCAACAAATCAATGAAATGTGCACTATTAGAAGACAACTTATCCAACAAAAGATTCGTACTGAAAACCATAGAGTAATACAAATTTTGAAAAACAGTAAGAGCAGTAAAGAAAAAAAAACTGTAAGAATTTACACGTGTTTTGCCGAGAATATCAAAAATGTTATTTACTAATATTCTTATTTTTTCAAATTTTATAAAGGTGATTTCTGATATATCAACTTCTTTCGACGAGTCCTAAAAGCAGTTAAAATAAATTATTCAACTTACTGAAAATACCCTGTATAAGTCAAACCAAAGATTTTTAATTTGACTGCTTCCACTATTCATTTAAATTTTCAATAGTAAAACCAAACAAAAGCAATTCTATTAAATATATAAAATGTAATAAAAATTTGATAAAAAGTTATTTAATATATTTTTAAAATATATGTTCTATTAAAATCCAAGTACCCCATTGGTTCTTAAGGTTGTTCTGCAAGTAATGTGAACTGATATGGTTTTTCCCAGTCTCTCGCGCAAACAGAATGATGAACCTAGTTTGAAATGGCGTCGGTTTGATTAAATGCGGGTTTATTTTTTTTTAATGATATGAAAATCTTGTTCAGGTTCAATATAAAATTTTATTATTATTACACCATTTTCAAGCCTTGGATAAAGAGATTGTGAAAGGTCAGCGACGTTTAATATTTCTTATATTTTCTTTTATTTATCACTTTATTGGGAAAACTATATTTTGTAGCACTCGCGTAAAAAATTCAGCGTTCTTTACTGTTTCAGATATGCCAAAATGCTAGATTCTTCTATTAAAAATAATTGACGAAGGTAATTCACGACAGTAGTACAGCCTTTTAATAGGACCTAGTTTTAAACGTTCTACTAAATTACAGCATATTGAAAAAAGCATTATTATTATTCTACAGCTGAACTTTTTTCCACATTTTATAACGTCGAATTGCCGTTATCTTGATAAAAACATTATATTGATGCTTTCTTTCTTTTAAAATGTGTTAAATTTAGGTTTAATAGACGAAAGGCTCTATATAAATCCCAAAATTTGTTTTTCTTCACAATTGTTTTGTGGAAAATTACACTATTCTCTTTTTTTCGTGAATTTTATGACTATTTGCTTATAGAAATAATAATTTTGATTGTGCCAATCTTCACACAAACTCCAAAAACAATATGTAAACAATAATTTCTTTTTATTAGGACTAACGATACGTCCACCAAGGTCGGCTCCTGCCGAGACCTCTGTATAGAAAGCCTATGAATCAAGTGTGATAAAACATATCTCAGTACATATTAAAGATTAAAAAAAACGCTAATTTTGAAAAACGATGCAAATATTTATTTAAATATAATTAGGATACATTAAAACGGTAATATGAAAATATATCAATATTTTCTTTATATATTTTCCTTTCAATATAGGGTGAATGTCAGCAGCCGGACTAAGACTTAAACACGAGCCAGAGACTAAAAGATTTAAGTTTATGGACCAGCTTTTTAGACCGGCCTTATTGATTAAAGTTTTAGCAAAAAATTAAATAATTTAGAGTCCGGAACATTGACATGACGTAACAAATATACATACAATTTATACATAAATAATTCCATAGGGTAAATCGTTACAAAAATCACACAATCTTACATCAGCTAGTTTTAATAATAATAAAAGGTACGATAATTCCCTACCATATAATAATTATTACAAATATCGGGATAATTTTTTTTTTATCAGTTGTAATGATGTACAATAGCATACATACATAAATATAGAAGGATAGTAGCCTTAGATCAATTAACATGTATATTAAAACAGGGAAATAATACAACACCGTGCAAGTTATCTTGCCGCTATTATCAACTTTTTTGTATAAAACTACAAAACGGATAGCAATTTCTAATTTTTCAATATTAAGATGGTTATAGCATAAAAGAATACTTTTTATACGAAAGGAAAATAGGAATAATTACACTGGCAAAATCAGAACAAAGATAGCCCTGCAAAATATTTTTGTGCAAATCCATTTTTAATTGAGTTTCTTACCTAATTAAAATAAATTAACTAACCCTAAAATAAATAGCCCCTTTGGGGAGCGATCACAGTACTTAGTGGCGGCGAGCATCTTTTTCCTTCATTAAGGATTTTAGCTGCTCCACCTCAGTGGTTAACCTGACAATCTCAGAATGAAGTGGATGCGCTTTGGGTTCCTGGGTATTTTGGGAACTCTTTTGGAGAGATTGTAAGGTAGCCGCAGCTTGTGATGCCGTCCATTCAGCCCCCAAAGATATGCCAGAGTCCCTTTCGTCTGAAGATCCTTCTCCATCCCAAGGAGGAGTAGCCCTGGAGGGTTCTTGTTTGATATTGTGAAGGGCTAAAAGAGCGGTTGCAGCGTCTTTATCGCCTAAATGTGATTTATGTCGAAGTTTCAAAGGTAGACTATTATTAGGTTCGGTGGGTGCTGGTTGAGTAGGAGGTCCTTCGTCTCCAGACGTACTTGATAGTTCGAAAGGAGAGGGTGAACTTCGTGGTCTTCTTGCAGACAAGTTTAAGGCACCAGGGGATGGATGTCTATAAGGCATTTGGTAGGTTGAATGGTAATCTGGATGTTCTCTAAAAGCGGGTTCAATAGGCACTTGATGCATAGAAGTATGGGTTATTGGTTGAGAACTCAACGGTTGATGAATCACTGAAGTAGGTACTGGGCTTTGAGGCGCAAATAGTACAGGTGGTGCTGGAGAAGGATGTACTAATTTTTGACGCTTTGTTAGACTGAGAACCTGTTCACTAGTGGGAAGACTAGCCAATACTTTTTCGACACAGACAACATTTTCCCCACAAATCCCATATTCTTCACGAATGGCTTCTAACTGAGCCTTAAGAATTGCATTTTCTTTGGTAAGCTCGATCACTCTTTGTTCCAAAACCATATCGTTAAATCTACGTTTTTCACGTGATCTTTTGGCCGCTTCGTTATTTCTTCTCCGTCTATCCCAGTAGTTGTCATCCTTTTTATTGTCAGGAGTAAATTCTCGCTGTTTGCGTTGTGAGAATAATTCCTTATGATTCACAGATCCAGGCATAGCATAGTGATCAGCTCCTGGAGTGGTGCTAGTAGCTAACATTTCTCTACTGTGTCCATTAGGAAGGCCAGAGTTTAAGTGAGGTACTTCGCCATTTACTGGAGAACCGCTTTGGCCACGTCCAACGAATTCAGCAACCATTATATGTTGTTTTAGTACATCTGCAATAAAAAAATATCAATTAGACATAAAGTTATTCTGAAATTTAAAAAAATCAATTAAATAAATATATATATATATATATATGAATGTGTCAAAAAGATTATAGATAATGCAGGCCACAAATAGTTTGTTGGTAATTTGATTTGGTGTTTATTTTGCCTTAACTCTTAGGTTTAGTCAAGTTCAACATGATAAGGAAATTAAAGTTTAAAAATTTGTGTTATATAGGTAATGGTTTAATGTTAATGACATTAATGAGTTAAAAGAAATCCAGTTTTTAACCACTGTTGGATCTAATATTTGCGATTTACAAATACAAAGTAGAACAAGTTATTGCTTTTAGAAAAACTTCTATAAACTTATTTTTGAAAGTTAAGGTATTGCAACGTTAGCTTGCTTGCTTCAAATATAAAAATGCTACAAAAAATATTCTTTTGTTAATGGTATAAAGTTGAAACAACATCTAAATGGAAGTAAAATCTATTTGCTATATTCGCCATAATCTAATTAAGATCTTTAATACAACTACAACGTGATTAAAACACGTGACGTACGTTAGGTGACACGTGTTTTACAAGCAATAGAACATTAAATTCACCTATACTGCCAATGTCTGCTTGCATAATATTTATATTTTACCCAGTACACAAAAAGGATTTCCAATTAAGCTATAATTATATTTTCTGCTAATTGTAAATATTTGTGCAAATTAAGAAATTTTGCCAAAGCAAAAGTTTCCAAGTCGTAACTCATTACGTCATTTCCAAGATAAATCTGATAAACAAAATTATTATATTAATCATGTCTAGGTCAATCCATAATAGTAATATTTTAGGTGTACTTTAACTATAAATTAGCGAGCTAATAGAATTTAAAATATTGTTACATTACAGATTTATATTAGATGCTATTTTCTAGGCCAGATTCACATTGAATATCAAGCTAACAAATTGATATAAAAAAAGAGCGTGAATAATCGAGTGGATATTACAGGTTATAGGTAGTATTACGGCATCGAAAGAGGCGAGCTGAAAATCATTTTATCGCTGAAATGGTGTCAAAGCCGCGATTATGTCATTTTATAACGGATAACGGATTTTTTTTTGTTTGTATCTTTTCGATGGACCTCGAAACTTTTGATGTTACATGGAAACCGTTTTAATAACCACTAATTTTAGTTTATTAATTAATAAATTGCAATATAATTTTTGTGTAAAGGATATATAATAATTAATAGCGAAAAGGTAAAATGAAAATCCTACAGTCTCAACTTATATAAAATTAATTACCAACCAGTATAAATCTCCCCTATAGGTTAAAAAGTGCATAAATATAAAGTTTGTACTTAGATTTTAATAGTTATTAAGAGAATGTGGGATGTATTTTCTAAAAGTTTTCTATTTAATTTAAAATGAATTCTTTACATTTTAAAATAAGCTAAAGATTAACTGAATAACTGATTAATGAAACCAAAGCAAGTGGTGACTTTTACCGTCAGCGGTAATTTCTGTGAACTGTACGCCGTGATGAGTCAGACTTCAATGTTATTTCCGCAAACTAGAAGCGGAAATAAACCATGATATCTACATGGAATTTTAGGTTTCTTATATATATGACTCAATTATTTCTTGTAATTTAGAAGTAGTATAGTAAAATTTATAAGTAGTAAGTACACTATGACCCTGCTCTATATTTATGACCCATAAAAATAAACAAATATTTATAAGATTCGTCTTTTTAATGTGTATAAATTTAAGACTGCCTTTAAATAGAGTAACTTTATAAAGAACTGACACTAGTTTATTTATATTAAAAATCAAAAAGGTAACACCTAAATCTTTAAATCCAATGAGCCTATTCTCCAAAACATCAAATCACTTAACCAAAACGTATTCTATAATAAAAATAAGCAGATATCCCAGTTTCATATATATTTATGAATCTAGGCTAGTAGAACGCAGAGCGCGTCGCTTGACCTAGAATAGAAAAGCACAGTTATAGATCAGCAACAAAAAAGCGATACGTCGACGTACGAAATATTACATGACGTAATGGTAATTGTTGTAAATAGTGCGCAACAACCAGCTCTACTACGAAGAACCTGGGTTGAATTTAATAAATATACACAAATTTTCCGGCGTAAATAGATAATAAATAGTACTGCGTTTCGAGGCTCAGATAATATATGGTTTTCTCGAAAACACACAACAGAATAATTTTGTAAACAATCTATTTATAAAAATAAATATTATTCATTTAATGCACCTATATAGTAATATTGATTAAATTATATTAGGGTGCTTAGTTAAAGATAATTTGTCGGTGACTCATTATATAATCCGGTCTTTGCGATTCTTCTTGTCAGTAGGACAGATTAATTAAGTTTTAAAGGGCTTGCCAGTTGATTTTTTAATTTTGAGAGATAAAGAATTTTTTCTCGCAAAACGCAGAAATGCAGCCTGTAGTAATTTTATGCATAATAGTCTTCGACTAAATTGAACATTTTGAATTATTTTAATAATTATTTTTCTTTCCTATAATAGTATCTTATTAATGAAATATTGTAAATTATATTAAAGTCATGATTTAAGAGTTTATGTGTTATAACTATGAACAAAAAAACCAAACGGCACAATTCTCTAAGGTCTAATAAACACGGCTATAGTATACTAAAAATTCTCGAATATTAAAATGTAAGTAGGTGTTCTTTTACTGGAGCGTATCACCATACAAAACGCGCTTTTTGATGCAAAATAAAAATTCACAACTCACCAAATTCTGATAGAGAAGTGCTAAGGCGGGCTCTAGGGCCGCTGATAGTAGAACTGAAATAATTCACTGTGTAAATAAATACTAATTAGTCCAATGGAGAACAAAGTCAAAACAAAAACAAAGACTAAACGCGTAGATATAAAAATAGTAGCAATGAGCTCCGCGTCTCGACTGTTATGCGGTTTCAAGCCAACTGTCTTTAACGTATACCGCGAGCGCGAATCATTTGAATCATTTTTCGCGGCGTGATGAAGTAGTGGGCACTGTTGCCAAATATCCCACTCGATTTTTCTTCAATGCCTCAACAGTTACGTGTAGTTCAGTTTATTGTTATTTGGAACAGTTAATAATAGAAGCTTTGTTTATTAAAATAGCGACTTATATATAGCAACATATTATGGGTTTGTATGTACGTATACGGACCAATATACGCTTACATACAACTTATATTTTTATATAGATTAGGTAAATGCGCCTATAGCAACTGCTACTTGCTAAGTTGATTAAACTGTTGCACCACACACACACTATTTTGAAATATAAATAATATTAAGCTTAACATTGTGAGGTGAGTCAGGTTTTTATAGCATGACATAAAATAAGTAGACATTTTTAAAGCAATTAAAAAGTGTATAAATATGGGTTGGCAGACTCTTTGTTATCGGGATACAGAAATTCAAAATGAAACTATGAAAGCAAAACTTTACAGGCATATTTCCTTTAAAAACACAACGTAAGATAAAATCCCAGTATTCGATTTACTTTTTATTTTTTATTATTTTGCTAAAAAAAGGTATTGTTGGAAATAGGCTTTTAGAGAGAGAGAACTTTTTACAAGGCGGCGTCATGATGTCGGTGTCGTAAAACGGTATATATAAATCGGCCAAGAATGATAACTAATTCATACAAATATAGCATTCAATAAGATACGTAAATTGAAGAATCATCTTAGGGGAATCACATGAAAATGGATTATTAAATGAGTTATTAACTATTTTTAAATTTCTATTTTCCAAAAGGTCGGTGGTCAGCCTGCCACCGAAGTTAAGGAGAATGTAAACACCTCTTTTTCCTTTTTTTTTCACTTCTTATTTCTCAGTGTTTTAATGTTTTCTCTTCATATTTTTCGTATAAATAGTGTTTGCCTTTTAAACAACGGCATAGAGTTTAATTGTATTTCAATGTTAGTGGTATATAATTTTCTTGGTTTATATAGGTGCTTGAAGAAATGATATTTGAATATTTTCTTTTACATTTTTCGCTGCGCCTAACCAGGAAAGGTAGTTTATAGAACGTTGATATTTTCACTTGGAATTCCTTATTTTCACCAATTTTTTAAACGATCTTCGAAATAACCGATACGGTAATAGTATCTTCTAACTAAGAACAAAACGCAATGGTTTTTATGAAAAGGCAGAATACCTATATCTGTCTCTTAGTATGTATCCACTCGAGACTGCAAGTAGAAGGGCTTACTTTGATAGTGGCTTTGTATACAAGCTGCATCTATATATTCATACATAGTTTATTCATCATAGATCACTGTATGAAGCACATAATACATTTATTTTTTTATAATAAAATTTTATTAACATTAATATTAATATATTATATAAAAATAATATATGTTATGCAAATATTAATATTTATATTAATATTTACGTATATTACTTAATATGCGTATGATGGTGTCCTCCTGCTAACCATATTCTTTAAAAAGTGAATCAGGTATGTATATCTAAATTCAAATATTTGTATATCCACAATTAAACTTAAATTTAATAATTTAGTAAACAATAGTAATAGAAAAATTATCAGACTTTCGCAAACAATCTTCTATGTGTATATCACGGATAATATTAGAACATATAATATTCCGGTATATCTAGCTAAAAGGACGTCTCACGGTATTTCTAAACTGTTTTTGACATGAAGAAATCGTTAGGACATGGATGATACCTGTAGTATATGTAAAACACATGACCTCGATCAATCAACTACCCACCGAAAGGATATAAGCTGTATGAAGTAGATAAAGCCATGAGCTCCCGTGCTTCTAGCTCTCCGTGCTCGCTAGAACTCGTATTGCTTATTTTGTCTCGGTTCATAAATCGAAGAGTAAAAATTTTGGAGAAAACAAAGTCAGTTAAATCGCAGAAATCTACTTAAACTAGCTGCTGGGGGAGCGGGAGACAGTGTATACCTTTTTGTTCCTGAGAGAGAAAACATGAAGGGTAATAGATTGCGGAAAAACTTCCATAAGAAATCCGTAATTGGATAATGGATAATCCATTAGGATAAAGGATAGATGCATGCTTACTAGAAATATTGGCGGGACGCTGGAAGTGGGGAATCTTTTGTGTAAAAAAATTAATTAATGAATGTGATGCTTTAAAATTCAGAAAAACCTTATCAAAATGTCACATATTTTAACAACTAAATGATTTAAGCAATCTTGATTAAAATTAGCTGAATAGTGAAAACATAAAAATAATCTAAGAGTAATTCCATAGGTAACTTTTCCGGTAAAGCAGTAGTTGACATTGTGCCAAAATTGGACGATAATATCAATCTTATAGCGACATAAGCTTTTTATTATGTAAGTTCTTTGGCTAAGAATACAATTCATGTAGGTAGGCATTGACCCACATTTGTTGCTGCAATTTGTATAAAGTTACGATGGGGTTAGGTAATTTTTGCCATTGCGCGGAAATGCAATATTTCGCTTGTTTCGATTGCTTATAATTATTAAATTTGTATTACCTACCGTAATTTTATGTTGTTATTAGTTGAGTGCTTTAATTTTAAACATTTAGATACCTGATACACAGCATAGTTAATAATTAGATTTTTAAAATAATAGCGACATAAAAGAGTTAAAATTAAGAACTATGAAAAATTACCAGTATATAACATAATATTTATTCTAGTATCACTTTTATAAATGAACTCAATTTTTTTGCGCTAGTATTAAGTAAATGATATATATGTATTTATTATAAATAATATATAAGTAATCCCATTTTGTAAAATTTACGTATTATAGATTTATAGATTAGTTCTATGCAATTTTCATACTGAATATACAATCTTTTTTCCAAAAATTCCTATAAAGAAAGTTTAAGTAATAACATTCTACATATTTTTAAGATAATAGAAATTTTTAAATACAAGTGGTAAAAACGAATATTTTTAGTAGATATAGCTTTTTTGAATTGATTATACTATATTCCTTTAGTAACAACATATACTGATATATTAAGTGGTGCGGTTATCATATATTTTGGGTCTACATTATTATATTTTTGACCTTGAGGTAGGTTTAAGCTAAGAAAATTCTAGTCTTCCCAAATATAACTAAGTAGCCTATATTGGCTAAGATCAACGTTATTTCTGGAATAACATTAGTATAATTTAAAGTGTTTTACCTGATCAATTTTGAAATTTTTTAGGCTTTTTGTTTTTAGTGGAAATAATAATAATAGTATAATACTATTTTTTTACTAGGCTACTGGCCTAAAAAATGGGTGATGGAAAATGATGCCTGAAAAGCGCCATCTTCTTTTTTTAAATTGTGAAGTCGTGCGTCCTAATATGGTCATAATAAATGTTTTTATAAAAAAAGTCATATGTACATTTTTACGGTTTTTTCCGGCTTTTTAAATTTTATTGATCACCAAGATGCAACTTTGAGACAGAACAACAGAACTTTTTAAGAGTCTAAATATCAATACTACACACTAATAACATATTAGGGATAATATAGATTTTAGAAGTGACGTAAGTCACGCTCATGGAATGTTTAGGCAAAAGTGATGAGTCATTAAAAACAAAAAATAAATTGAAAATCTGAAAATACCTCTAATAGGTTTCCGGTACTTGTCTATCGTACTCAGTTGAATAAAACACAGATGATGGCAGGGTTGAAAGTTGCTTTGACCTTAGTGAGGAAATAGAAAATTTTATTTATAATATATAGTTGTATCGAATAATCTAACTCGCGTTCAATACTCCAATTATTAGAGACCATTGCCTTTCGTTTCTCGTTCTACCATTTCTTGTTTCCATAGGTACTTTATTACCATTAATGTGCAGAGACCACCTTGACGGTACTTTCACTCATTTGCAAGGGCCTTTTTGTTTATAGGTGAAATTTGCTGCCCAGAACCCCAGAAATCAGAGTATGCAGATTTTCAATAATGGTCGGAGGTCGAAAAAATATAATCATTTCTCACAACGTTAAAAAAACATTAAATACCTTAACATTAGAAATAGGCAAAAAGATGACTTAAATTATATAAGTATTTATCTCGTAAGTAATATAAATATAGTAGGGTAGAACTCCTTGTTGTGAAACCTCATCAAAGAGAAAAATACAGGGTGTTCCATTTAAAAAATCGAGTTATTGCATATTTGATTTGAATAAATTGGTAAATTTATATTAGAAACTCTGTATGAAAAAATTTCAGTCTTTTACTGAAAGATAAAGCTAATACAGTAAACCAACTACATTAAAAATTTCGTTTATCTAGATTGAACACAGCGGTTGCTATAAGAATTTTAACAAACACCTTAAAACACTAAAAATCTCCTAAAAATACGAATTACGTGGCAACGCCGTAATGAAATTTAAGTGTATGTGAGAAATTTTCTTTTGATTCAATTAAATTTCTAATATAATTGCATCAGTAAGAATAAGTCATATAATTGTATGAGATGAGTATGAAAAAAATATTACTCCATAACATTGAACTATATAAACCACAATTATAAACCACAAATACACACATTTCTGCTGAGAATGACTAAACAATTGGTAATTCAATGTCAACGATCACAAAGTCACAATTTCAAGTCAATAAAATGGTAAAATATATGTCTGTATAAAAAGAACCGTCAATGCCCCTTAATGCAGCAGGCAACATTTCTCCCTAATTAAATCATTTAATTTAAATTCGACCAAAAAAAATAAAGGGTTCGGCGACTAGACGGTTATGGCCAGACCCAGACAGGTCCGGATCGCAGGATCGTCATATTGAAGGCCTTACATAATATTCTTTGGCAAGGTGACTTGTCATTGGTCTCATTGCTGACTCACGGAGGGTGTTGTCCTCTATTCCGGGAAATTTTCCTGGCTCAGTCAGTTTAAAACAATAATCATGCGGACGAAAAACACACTGTTGCCAGTTTTTACTAAAGATCCCCTAATATACATCTGTTATTAAATAGTCATCATTTAATCATTATCATCAAATCATTTAATCTTTAACTTAAGAAAAGCCAAAACTTCGGGTTTCTTCGCAAAACAACGCGTTAATAATCGTAAACTTCTTAGTATTTTTTTATACAATGAAAAAATTTTAAAAGAAATTTTGAGTGGCAGATATTGTTTTTGAAATGCATATTTGCATAAATAAAATAATGAAACTTATGTGGCATTCACTAATTATGCTTATTTAAGCTATTATATATTACTTATGCAATTTTAGTTTATTGCTACTATTTATAGAATATTTTTATATTTGTGTCTCCATAAGATCCGTTTTTAAGGATAATCATAAAAAGTTTAAAACGCCTGGGGTAAAATACTAATATTTATTGTATTAGGAAAAGTATAATGTGACGATGACTTTGACCGTCGTTGCGTCATTTATTTAGAAAACATACGATATTAAATCGCACGAAAAATGTAGAATATTTCATAATAAATATAAAACCAATGACCGAAGACTTCCGTTTATACGGACGTTGACATTAAACTTTCTTTTGTCAAAGTGGGACGAACCACTCATTTTGCATATCATTATATATTTTTCATTATCACCTTTCTTCGTTAATTTATTTTGTAATCTTTTAAAGCCAGATGCTATACTTATAGTTTTAGAGATTATAAATAATCATTTTCTTTTAATTAGGATTACGTAGGTACCTTATATTTAGAACAAGGTTTATGTGCCAAACTATTATAAACTTTAATGAAAACAATTTTCATGAAAAAATATATAAAGAATTAAAAATCATTTTATTCCTGTACTGTAAAAGCGTTTTTGATCAGTTTTTTTTTTTAATTTTTATACCAAATTTCGAAGATTTATAAAATTAACACCCGTAGGTAAAATAAAGTGCCCTAGTTTCACATGCAGTTTTATAAAGAATCTTATATTTATAAAAAGCACTCCTAAAAGTCTTTAATATTTAATTAATTTCCTATCATACTAAACAATAACGATTTGCTAATTCATTAAAATAGAAACAGGGGAATAAATCCAAATATTGTAATTATCATAAGCATAACTTAACAAAAAGGAAATTTGAGAAAAGAATATTGCTCTTTTAAAAGATGATGATCATACCACTTTCTGTTTCAAAAAATAAGGAGGAATGCTGCCATCGCTAAAGGGTGGAGTTTCAATGATGGAATTAATGTATAAACATGTCCCGCTAAAGACAAAACATAAGATTCTTCAAACATATCGACTGTTTACTACCAATACCTCCTATATGCAAAAAACAGAATTGAAGATATATATTATAGAAGCTATTGGTAGTAAACAGTCGATATACTCTCAATGAAACAAATTTTGCCACTGAAAAATTATGTTTGTTGTTTTAATTTTTAATAAAAGAAAATTTATAAATCATTTACTATTTTCAAAATTTGTGTTTCAAAAAAGAGATAAATTAGTTACTCAATTTGCTTTAGGCAAAAACAATTTTAAAAATTGTCAACATTAGTAACTTGTCGAAAAAAGTAGGGTTTGCCGGAGTGTTTTGCATTCAGAAACAATGAATTATTGTAACGATCAATTGGCTTTAAATGTACCAAACCTTGACAATAAATCAATTAGCATAGACGATATCCGAGGTTTCTCATAAACTAGAAATTAACAGAAGGTTGAAAAATATAATCGTTTATAGTTACAGTGGTTTTTTCTTCTATTAAATTCTATTTGGTAGTTGTCGCTTTTTGTTTCTTGTTTAATCCAGAAGATACAATTAGGTAATTAGCAACGTTGTCTAATATAAAAATAATATTTATTATAATTTAACAATCCAATCTCAGACTAAATCTATAAAAATATACTTTGATTAGGAAAGAGTAAGTATATGACAAGATGAAAAATATATATTTTCTTACTTGGCTGCATTTAAAAAGCAAAAACGCTTGACTATAGAGAAAACTTTGATAAGATGTATATGTGACTAATGAGGTCAGAAAGTTTCTGCATAGACCTAAATGTTTGCTTCAATGTAGTTCAGAGAAAGTAGTGCAACGAAGAAAGTTTGTTTATGCCGCCACTAAACTAGTAATAAAATTATTAGAAACTTAGTATAGTATTATATTGATTTTCTCATGATATAATTACAAATAATAATTACATAAATTAAGTCTTCATTTTAAAGCCAATTAATATGGTCTACAATAATTTTTGGTGCTGTACAATGATATTAAGACATCAATATCGCGGTTTTTGTCTAACATTTATTAAACAAATTTCTGACAATATTTATGAAAAATTCATATATAAAAGAAACGTACTTGAACCTTATCAGTACTACACAAATTAAGAAAATAAGGCTGGCAATGAACAGATTAGGAGTACATTACAAAAACAAAATGAGTTAAATTTCATGTAAATGTCTCAACGATTAATGTTGACGTAGGTTAAGAATATTGTTGGTTTAGCAACATATGTATTTACTGTATTATTAGGTTTATATATTTTTGTATATAATAAATTGGTAAGGAGAGTCAAAACAACAGGTAAAATAAACTTAGATCTTTTTGTCGCACTTTAAATTTATTAAATAAATATTGATATTTAAAAATTGCAAAATTGGTTTTAAGTATGGGGTTTTGTAGAATTAACTTTTTAGGCTAGTTTTTAGACTTTTGGTATCAAAAATATGATGCCAATAGAAACTAGCGATAATATTGCATGATAGTATTTAGTTTGTAGTATTCTATGTTATTTGAGGTATTCTATCAATTTAAATTATTTTAATGTAAATTATTTCAGTTTGAATATTGAGAATTTTGTGTACTTAGTTTCTTTGACTGTCACTAATTTTTTAAACTTATTGTTCATCATCAGCGTGGGTATATAAAAGGATTGATATTTTTTATTCGTGTTTTGATATTTGAGTCAGTGTACCATCGAAAAAGAAGATAGTCAACGCACGTAGGGTGAAAGTATCTCTCAAATATCTTCGCATAAAGGAGTTACGGCTTTGTGATGTCTGCGGTTAGTTTCGATCCAAAAACAGAATTACATAGAGAATTTTTCAGTTTGGTGACAAACAGTTCAACAAACATACAGATCGCCCTTGTTAAGGGGTGATTACATTTTGAGTTCTTTTCTTCATTTATTTTCTTACGTGCTAAATCTTATTATGTCACTATTCAATAAGTATTATAGGAATCACTTTTAAAATGTTAACGTTGTTGCAATTAATAAAATTTAAAAACAAAATGAAAAATATTTTTTTTAGAGATAAAAGAGGCCATATTTTTTTATTTGACAGATCTTAAAGTTCAAAACCTTAGTTATATTATGGTCCACTTATTTATTATGAAGCGTTCTTGTTAGACTGTGTGTACAAATGTACACCCCGTACATCGCTAGAATGGCTTAAGCACGACGCAACGCTTTAATAATCTATTCGAAAAAATGCACAGTAAAATCTCCGTCTATCGTTTATATTTGAGATACTAAAATAAGTAAAATAATAAAAACAAATATAGCTGTCAAGAAATATGATTTCCCTTATCTTAGGTAACGCTCAAAAAGTGATAGTTCCTCCATGACCAGAAACATGGCATTTATAAGTAAGACACCTACTCTATTATTAAAACAAAAACTTTGCATTTAAACTTTTTTGGTCTTTAATAATAATAGCATTACAAAAATGAGTGCGAATTATTCTTTAAAAAATAAAATAAGAATATATTAACTAATTTGTCAAATCACAAATCATGTAAAAATATTGCTCCTGTACGAATGTGATATTTTCCTATAAAAATAGACTTTTTCAAATCATTATGTAATTTGTCAGGTGATGATGCGTAGACCTAAAGGTATTATGTATTATAACAATATTAATAAATGACCAAAAATTGGCAGAAAATTGTAGCAAAAGCAAAAACAAACAATATATTGACAATATAACTTTATTCGATAACTTAATAATAAAATAAGTTTCGCAATGTTAATAGGTGACTGAGAAGTGAGAGCAAACTAAGCTAATGTTAATACTTTAATTTTAGTGGATATCGTAATCATTAGTTTACAATACAGAGTAGTACTTCCTAATCTGTCTCTCTTAGCATTTTAGAAATATGATTTACAATTTAGTTTAGAGACCAAATAACAAGGGATGAACAGAAAATAAAATTCTTTTAAAAATAAAATATGTAGGTAACATGTTCGAGCATTAAATAAAAATTACCTAAATCGCATGCCTGCAAATATAATATTCTGTCTATTAATAACATTAATCCGCACTGTATATAACTCATAAAAGAATAAATAAAAAAACGCCCAGCATTGGTCTGGTGCATTGGAAGTGCACTTGGGTTAAATAAGCTCGTATTTTTTACCTTTTTAAGAATAATAAATATACAAGTCGACCTCAACAACAAGGTCTTCAAGCCTATAACCTCTACTTCGTTTGGGTTGGATTATTTCCTGTAACGTAACTATAGCATACTACAAATGGATTTTACAAATCCGTAACCTTCGGGGTAAGGTATATCATTCACCGATCAATGTATATTACGAAATTTTTTTAACAATATAACCTTCCCAGTGCAACGTAGTAAAAAATTACATCGGGATGAAATAATTTTGTCGATGAAGAATAGCGGGAATTGGTTAGTTAGTTAAAAAAATGTTTTTTCTTGTTTTTTGGCTTTTATTAAACCAAACTTGTGATTTGTAAAAACATATGTCTCCTACAGAATATATGCATTCTAATTAGTATATGCCAAATTAATAAATGTACAGAGGAATAAAAGATTGTATTAATTATTAATAATTCTAATGTAAGCTAGGTAATATTCGAGGAATACATTTGAGTAACACTTCTTGATACAAACATATTTTTATCAAATACTCTTTTACATAAAGGATTTAATTTCGTTCACTTCCTTTTGACGTATTTGGAATAAACATAAATAAACAAAGCGTTAACAGTTTTGTGTTATTTTCATATTTTTTGGATTTGCATTAGTGTACGTTTAAGTGCTTGAAGATTATTTTTTGGTTAGTTCTGACGCTTTTTATATTTTTTATGTGAAGAATGTACGCTAGTTCGAAACATACCGAATTATACCGGTAAGCCCTAAGTGTAACAGCCTTTTTTTATTGACATAACATTTTTTTACCTTAATAGTACACATCAAAATAATCATCGTCGTCTGATATATCATTTAATCTACTTCGAATTGTTGGGATGACCATTAAACTTCGGGGAACGTTAGTAAAGTTTGTTCTGTATATGTTGCATATGTTGTGTGATAATTTCTAGTGCTACTATTTTTTTCGCAAGCAATGGTCTATTGCATTTTAAATCTCAAAGTTGCTTAATCCGAGTTTGCTCTACTGTAGCGTAAACAGTGTTTTTTTTTCAAGTTCAGTTGTATTTCAATTCGAATTTAAATATTATGGTGTTGCTTTAAGGTGGCCAGCATAATTTTTCAGTTCTCTGTAGTTTTATATTAACGATATTCAAACATTCGTGTGAGGTTACAAAAAGGCTTCCACTATTTTCATAATGTAGAAACTGTCAGTGAATAAATATGTCGGCGAAAAAAAATTTGCCCTAATAAAAATACGACTTTTTCAACTCATTTATATTTAAATATTTTAACCAAAATATATTTCGTTTTGTTCTTTCTTTGCCTCACTGGGAAACACAATCAAATTCACTTGACACCTTTAATTCTATATGACTCCGAAATCATGTATTTGGTGACTCTGCGCTGTCATTGAGTATCGCTAAATGGAAATTTTACTAAAGCCCTTACTGTTACCTCTGGAGTGCCTCAGAGTAGCATTATAGAGCCATTATTTTATACTATTTATAATTTTTACAAAGACCATTGTTATATGGATGACACTCGACTTTATTATTCATTAAAAGAATCCGATTTAATTGAGGCCGGTCAGTATATTAATGCAGATTTAGGTATATTATAAACTACTCAAAACGAAAAAGGAGCCACTTGAAAACATTTTAATAATTTTTTGTATAATAGTTATCGCTAAATTTATCGTTTTCTGCTTTATTTGTGAAAGACTACTGTTAAACTTGTAAATGTCTTAAAGCTATCAGATATGTTATTTAGGAATAAAAAAATCGAATTTCAATAAGTCAGTAAATAATGATGTTATTTTTTCCATCGTTGAATAAGGCAGTATTTTAAAACTATGCTTAGTAGTCAGTATGCGCTCCTCTGGCTCTGAGAGCTTTAGCACAACAACTGGGCATACTTTCAATCAAATTTTTGATCAACTCCTGGGGTAGTTGTTCTGAAATCTGGACTGTCGTGCTAAATCGACAACAATACTATTTTGCAAAGGTGATATTCGTGCTAACCTTTTAAATAATTTCTATATTTATATACAAATAATGAGTTAATATCTATTCTGCAAAAAATGTGGGACTTATACATTATAAGCTTAGGTTTAAGGCGCATGTCAAAAACTTCAGAATTCATGTTTGAGACTTGCATTTGGAATAAAGAGACATGAACATATTTCTCATCAGTTAAGATGCTAACTGGCTTAATACGGACAATAGACGAATATTGTATTATTTTTGTTTCATTTACAAAATCCTAATTTCTAGTCTCTCTGCAATAGAATAAACTATTTTTATGGAATTGAAAGAAAAGCACAGAAATAAATAATTTACATTAACTTGTTTACTGAAGATAAAGGATTGTTGACTGATTTTTGATAGTTTAAAAACAATTTTTTACTCACACACCTAAAATATCCAGTGACATGTTTAGAATTCCATTGCTTGGCGATGCTAAGCTGAAATTTAAAAAACAAAGCGCTATTGTAAAGAAAATTGAATGCCCTTTCAAAATATGTATCACAATACACCCCTAACCGTTTAAAAAATAAGGGTAAATGTCGCCCTCGCTAAGAAGTTGAAGTTGTGGGGTTAAAAATTTAAACAAACAATCGTTTTTCTGAAATCAAAAATCGACGGGTGCGAGTGTTTTTGGTTTTGTAAATCAAGAACCTCTAAAAACTAGCGCTTAAAGTATTAAATATTGTTTCAAAATCTTTGACCGTCATACTGCGAAAACTGAAGTTAGCAATTTCAAACTTGGCAATTGTAACTAGAATAAAAAGGCCTTTAAAATAAGCTATTACTTGCCCCCACTCCTATTTAAGATTCTTAAGGGTGGTTGCAATTCTCGCCAAGAGGTTGATGTTAAGGTGTTGAAAGTATTTTAAAAAATTTTTCGAGGTAAAAACTTTAATTACCTTAATTTGTAATATTTTTTGGTAACTAATAAACGTCTTATTATTATTATTATTATTATTATTATTATTATTATTATTATTATTATTATTATTATTATTATTATTATTATTTAGGAAATAGATAAAATATAAGGAAATGCTATTATTGATATATTTTATTGCGATCAATCGAGAAGTAAAATAAATTATGAATTATTATAATATTGAAATTTGCGTAATAACACCAACCATGTTATAAATAATTACATAGGTTATATGGTGGGTAAAAGTAATAATGTGAAGAGGTTCTGTTATAATTTGATAATGAATGATGAAACTTTTTTTCTAAACGTTTTAAATACATATTTAATTATTTGTTTTAATTAACTTTAAATGCTTTTCAATTTTTTTATTTTCATAATGCATTTATATAATTTGCGATTGGTATATTATCAAATACAAATAGGTAACGCTAGTTAAAGATAAAATGAAAATACAAAATCTAACTTAATTATGCTGCAAATGTATTAATATGTTATTGAAAACGGAAGCGGCAATCAGATAATCAATGTTATTTGGCAACAAATATAATACCCGGTTTTCTTTGGAAATATAAATTGTACTACGCCGAATCAGCGCAGCTATTATGAAATATTATATAATCCTTATGTTGACTCATTTTACTAAATTTGATATTAATAATAGTTTTTTTTTTGTTTTTCTCGATTGACGCACTTAACTAGTAGATTTCGATTTATCGCCTTGTGTATATCGACTATATCTTTATAATTGTAAATGGCAAAATGTACAAATAGGGATCAAAACGTATATCTATCATAGCTAATATTACCAACATTTTATAGATGATAATAATAGTGGTTATGCAATTATAAGATTATTTTTCTTTGTTTGCAATTAGGCTTATCGTTACAATGTAAAGTGAATCAGAGAGTATGACTTCAGAAAAATCGCGACAACAAAGCGAGCCAATGCAACAGTGTGCTTGCCTACAATATCTTTATAAGTATATTATCTAAAAATGTTGTAATATAACGTAACTAGAATAACTCGCAATCAGCCACTTTAATGTGCTAAAAAAACTTTACATTTTGGTAACCCCTCTCGGGGAATTGGGCGAAAACGTTATAGAGCATATTTTACAATCGTATAAATATACCTGGTTGCGTAATATTACAACACGGCGGATAATAATATAAATTATTGCATATAATTTGTGTTAATCATGCCGAATATTACAAAGCATTAACTCAATCATCCGTTTGATCAATGATTTTATAATGACATCATTTTAGGTGATTTCATCATTATTTGGTATTTCACACAAAATAAACGTATCACCTAATATTAATGCAGATGTTTTTAAAAACGTAATTCCAAGCTCGCTTTGCAACATTTCTAGTTATTTTTATAAATTAAATCAAATTAGATACGTCGTACTCATTGAGTAAATAGTGTTGAATAATATTCTTTGATAAACAACGTTGGTTGTTTTGCATTTACGGCTGGTACTAGTAGTTATAAAATGTATAACTTTAATCTGTACGTTCAGTTAAAAACACCGTTTACCCTTATTTCTTAATAGGGTCCCTAAGATAATTTACAGACACGTTAATAAAATAATCTCTAAAATGATCTAGAAAAATTAATGTTAAGTAGAGGAATATTTGGCTTCAAAATAATTTGCCGAGAAGAAGAAAAACTAATATAAAAAACTAAAATAAGTCATGGTCTACTTAACACATGTTACCTAGTGATGAAAACAATTTCCATCGCAAAACAAAAAAGATCGGTCTAAAAAAAAGTGCACAACTGATCTTAGACCAATGCCCAAACTGATATAAGCAACCTGCTGGTTGCTAACTTATATGTATATTATAAACTGGTAAAAATAAATTAGACCAAAAAGAAAACCATTATTTAGGTAGATGAATTGTTGGTTGGTAATTGTATAGATAGTATACTATGTATTGTAATAAAGGTAGTGTTTTTCCAGCGCTGTAATAACTTAGCAACGTCTTAACTCAGCCAATAAGACAGGTTTTATTAATTCATATTTTCCTGTTTGCAAAGCCCATTTAGAAAGAATTGAGTTATTTAAAGCTTAAAATTTTCAATATTGGGTTTTTGTAGCTGTTTTGTTGTGGTTGGTTGGTTAATACCGTACAGATGTTTCCCCAAATGATGTTGTCGAACCTACCCTTAGACTTTAAATTAACACGTCAGTTATAATTTAAAATTTCTTTATTACATAAACATTTTAAAAATATACGTATATTAAATATCGCGTTAAAGATACCGGCTAAAATTCGGTTATCAAAATGGGTCAAGTTCTTCTTTATTTTCGTATGCTGTACAAAACGCCGTTTTTTTTAATTGTATATATTTATAAACTTTAAATAAAGAACATATTGAATTTTATTAGTACTGATTCTGTAAAAAAATAAGCCTTATTAAATCAGCATCTTCGGAAATCTCTAATTAATTTTAACTAATGAAATAAAAATATCAGAAATAAAACCAAATGTTCGTGAACTATGGTAGTTTTTTATTAGTGAATTCGATTAAAAATAGTTTTCACTCCCGTAATATTTTTTAAATATTAATTTTTTATTGGTTCTCCTTGTTGCACGTAATCACTACATTAGTTGCGCAAAAGTTAATTTTTTAAATGCAAAAAAATGCTCTTAGTATTAAAATATATTTGAGAATTATAGTTTAAATGATATTTAATACAATATTTACTTAAGGTAATTCACCAATTCTGATAAAACTTTAATAAGATAATTTCCTGCATTCCGTTTTCTTTTAAGAAAAATAAAAAATGAGAACTTTCCAGGAATTATAATTTAAGTTCTCGAAGTTTCTATCTAAAATTTAATAAAACTTAATTGAATTCGCTTTTTTGATATTTGAATAGTTAAGTAATTGAACTCCGTTTTTATTTATTTTTTTTATTTAGGTTTATTATAATTTATAAACAGAGCTTAAATGGAATTATAATAATAATCATTATTATAAAAGAGAACTGACATATTTATAGTTATTTATATGAGTTTAGTGAAGGGGGGACGGGAAAGCAAAATATTTTTAAACAAAATGATTGGATAAACATACACCGGCCATATGTATATTATATAAGATTTGTATAATATGCATTATACAGAATATACAAAATATTATTTTAAAATTAATTAAAGGCGTGATATTATATAGAACTAATAAAGAAAAGCCAAATCATTTTAATTAGGCTTTTATTATTTTAATTTCATAATAAGAAATTTGTTTAAGTTAGATTAAATGTATAGCCAAAGGCATAAAGTAGGATATTTAAAACGATTTTAAAGTCATCTTCCGAAAGTTAAAATAACACTTTAAAATTTTTTTAATTCCCCCTAAAATCATTTTATTTAATTTTTTTCTTAAAAAAACATGTCAACTTTAATTTTGTGATTTTATAAGGGCTTAATTATTATTTTCCTACTTTTATTTCCAATTTACCTGACCGAATTAGTTAATATTTTAACTTGATTTGTAATGCAATCTAAGTCAGTTAATAACTTTTAAATATAATCTTACGCTTAACTATCAAACTTTGTTTGGTGATCATCATTTGATATGGTAGTCTTTAATTACATTAGGTTATATACGAAGAAGAATTCTACAAAGCAAAAAATATTATTTTAAATTATTTAAATAAAAAACATTATTTTTATTATATAAAATAGTGGTCGTTGAACCACCGTTGAAATATTAAACGGAGATGTTTAATATGTATATTAAACATTAGTAACCACATTAGTAAATTGATTAATAAATAGTTCCATAGAATTATGCCTGCTATGATTAAAGAACAGAAAATAATGTAGACATACTTTTAAAATATTATTTTTTAAGAGAACCTTATTACCTATTTTTCAGTCTTAAGATTTACTTTTTTATCTCCTCTCTAAGTTAGTAGAAATACCAATGTATCAATTATGTTTGATCAATAGCTAAGAAGGATTAAATTAACAGTTTTTAAGAATAATTTATATACTTATTTCTTATCAGTACTTTTGAAATTTAACTAGTTCAAAATTTAGAAAAAAATATCAGAATAGACTGAAGTACTTTTTTCGTTTTCTATGAAGGGAAAAATTTAATATTTACCGGGTGGTTGTGAGAATATTAATCCGTTTTCCGGTGAATGAATAGTAGACATCATAAATGGAGCTCCGGGTTGGCCTGGCGGCCTAAGGTGGTGCAAAGAAGCAATGGTGAAGCCGATAGTCACTGTCCACTAAACAAAAATAACGCACGTAAACTGGTGGCGGAATAGTCAGAAAAACTGTTAACTTTTTATTCGCTACATGCGTTGATATGATTTAAGTTCTTCTAGCAACGCGTGTTGGCAGAAGAAGTAAATATAAACAAAACAGACTATAACATTTAAAAAACCGCTGCCGGTGCTTGTGTGTGTGTCGACACTGTTCGCAATGTCAAGTTGTACTGTGCACCAGATAGAAGCGGTGAATAAAGGATGTAAAAGTATGAGATAGTGACCTAGATGTTCGCGAAGTAGTGGCAAAGAAAGCAATTGGAGAAAGGGAGACCGCGGAAATGCGGCCAACGGAGGATAGAACAACACCAAGTATTAGAGTTACGTGAGATTACCGCGATACCTACATAATACCTCGGTTATACTATAGGCTACCTAGTAAAAATGAGCCGTACAAGTTGTGACATGATATTAAAAGTATTACGACAGTTTCAATTATTCATTTAAAAGTACTAACAGCATAAGCTACTAATTAAAATGAGAAATTATCAACTAGAATAAAGTAACATGTAGACATTGTTTTCTGTACCTATTAAACAAAAGTCTTCTAAATTCTATATAAAAATTAGAAAGATCTTGTCTGTTAATGGTAGTCATCTATTTGTGAGTAGAGATCGGCTCCTACATAATTTTGAAGAAGCAATAAATACGTGTTAGATTTCAGATTCGTCAATATAGTGAATAAGTTTAGTTTGTGATTGTTGTAATCTCTCGTGATCTTCCGTTAGGTTAACTACAAAATTCTGAAGTAGTTCTATCCATGAATGGCATAAATTAATTTTCAAGGAAAAATCGAGTGGAAACACTGGTTGGACCCTTTGAATATAGTTTGAACGTTTACTAAAGCTGAAAAATTTACCAAATAATGTAATGCCTAATATTTATGGCCTGGGGGATTAGCCAAGATTAAGTTAACTGAATGAATTTCTATTTCAGTAAAAATTGCTTCTTTGATTCATTGTGTTGAAACAGCTGAAGTTCTATCTGCATTGCTGATATTATTTTTAAAAATGAATATCTGATAACTTAGTGAATAACTAAAATAACCCGACAAAATTTTCACTTTGTCCAAAAATATTAATAGTCACCGCTAACATTAACGTTAAATTTTTTCAACTATTTGAAATATAAGATAAATTTACATACATTTTTTCGAATTAAATTATCTCAAAAAGGGTTGCTCGTAGCTATTTAATTCACAAAAGTCATAAAAGTATCATTAAAATATCGTATAAAAAACTATACTAACGACCTCTTAAAATAGCAAAAAGTCACAAAGGTCCCTCGGCAAGAAAAACATATATTAATATTCGATTTCAATGGTGCCCCAGAAATTATTTTGCATACCAGTAATTCTTAAAAAATCTGTATTTTTAGAATCTTAGGACCAGTATCCATATAGGCATATGAAGTTTAAATTATAAAATAAGAATAACCTCCTTCGCCATGATATTTAGGGATATCTTATGTATATTTTAAAATCTCATGTTTTATTATTTTTTAATTTTTGTAATATGTCAATTAATAATAAATATTCTATATTTTTATAAAAACATATAGGATGTCGTAGACTTCAATAGGCCAACAGAAAAAAAGTTCTTTTGTTTATTCTTCTGGCTCCTTTCTAATGAGTCAGAAGCATGTGAATAGTGCCACTGAAAATACATTTTTGCTTAACTTGGCAAAATTAATATTTTTTTAGTGTGATTGATTGTTTTGCAGAAAAAAATATGGTAGCAAAGTGGACCTGAAATTATCACTAGAAGAAATACAGTATTCTGATTAAAACATATAAAAACAAGTGCCCGCTCAAATGCAGTGGGAAGTTGTAGTGGAAAAAAATAGGTTGAAATAGGAAGAAAAAAGCACTCAGAACCTTTACCGGGGCAAAATCAGCAACCTGGAAGGATACAAGGCGTTGTAAGTTGAGTCTCGAGTCGTACTCGTGGTCAACGTCCCTATTCCTTATACTCTAAGATATGTCTCTCTAGACTCTTCGTGACCAATTGCAGGATGAATAGTTGATGTACACCATCGGGTTGAGTCGCTATCAAAAAAAGGGTCGAAGTGAAAAGTTGCTCACAGCTGGTTGCTCATTACTGAGCGTTTTACCTATCAGCAATGAGCATACCCAAGGCCAACCCCTTCTCATACTTCTCATACCCAAGACAGGTTTTACTTCTCGCTTTACAACTTTAGTGGCAATAATTACTAATACCCCAAGAGGCATCTCCCTCTTTATACTCGTAGTGATCTAGTAAAGATTCATAAATGCCTTTGTATCTAGTTTGAAACCTAACCTTACTAATTTAAATAGTCTCTAGTTATGATTCCAGCCGTCGTAAGTTGAAGCAATAGGTTAAAGTAATCAGTACTTTGCCTGTTATTATTGGACTATAAGTATCATTGTTACTAGTTGTAAGAAGTAAGTAAAGTTACTTAATCAGAAGGAATAGTGAGTGCCAAACTCTAAACAGTTCCATATTCCTTTTTTGAAGCTAATAAATTTAGGAATATTTTGTGTAGTACACATATGCTTCTTTTAGAATGCTAGCTGGTTCAGCGCCATGTGATTCTTCGGTCAACATTAAGTAAACCAATATAGTTTACTAAAATTTTCTAATGGCAGAATTAAACAATCGCATCTCCTTCTATTTGATAAAATGCCAGGAAATATTTCTTGCTTAAGTAGGCGTAAAAAGGCTCGTAATCAATGAAATTACAGTAAGCTCCTTGCTTTTCCGAAATTTAGAAGTTAATAAGCTGATATGCGAACTTGACAGTGAGGAAGTTCATATAGGATATCAGTCAGGTAATGATATATATATGCATAGTTAGAGGAGAGAAGTTTGTAAATTAAACAAAAAATAAAACTCATCTTCATCCATCTTAAAGCATGTACTTAGATCAGCCCGAAAAACAAATTAATCATTTTCAAGCAACAAGATAATCTCTCTGAACGAATTTGTTAACGAGATTGGCTTCCTTAAGGTAATGACAGATGACGATCATAATTTTATCGAATCATCAAAATTAAACTGGTATTCTAGTATATGTTATAGCAAGAGACGAAAATTTCTCTAAAGCTTTTGACACTTGATTTCTTAATCTCATTTTTGCGAATCTTAAGTACAGTACCAAATATTAACTCAGTCAACTCAGTAGTGCCATTTTATTTTATCCCCGTTTCTCTTGCTCCAGTTTTGAAATACACAGGCCTATATTGCCCACATCAAACTTTATTTTTCGTTTAACCACCAAAATACTCATGAAAGCTGCTCTAAAAATCAACTCAGATATCAACGTAATTGATAATTTAACCTAAATATCATATATAAATAATCAAACTATGTAGAATTTTTAATTTAATATTTACGAATTCTTTGAGAAGATTTATTACTTTATAAAATAACAAATATATGCTTGCAATATGATCACGGCTCATTAGGCGAGAATTTCGTATAAAATATTGTATGGATCGCTGGAAGATGCTAAAGTTTTGAACTATTTAAAGTATTTTAAATTCCTCAATAAAGAAGGATGAAAAAATTTTTTACAAGTATTACAAGTAATTTCAATTAAAAATGAAACTAAGCAAAGAATAGCTTAAAGTTTTATAAAAAAAAAACTCTAACGACGAATAAATATAAGTCTATTTTAATCCGCCTTTTTTGTAAGACTTAATTTATTTACTTAGTTTTGAAATCAATATTTTTTATATATTTGCAATTTTTTAATACTTAAAAATATTTTATTTTTTATATTTGTCCCTTAGTTTTTTAGATCTAATGGTGCACTTAATTAAATATGAAAAGTTTATTCGGGGGAGAACTGCTGCCTAGCTTCTTTCGTAAATAGGGGAGACACAATTATTTAATCGTTCCACTGGAGAGTAGTAGTGGACTGTATTAATTAATTTTTTATCTTCATCAAAGGACCACGGGTGCTGAACCAATTAACGTAATAGTAAAACAAAAATGTTTAAATAGCAGCATCATACGTCATAGGTACGTAATTTTTATGTCATGTTGATGTCCATACGTCCATTGTTACAAAAATTACGTATTTAGTACGTATGTACTTTTGGATACATAGTTACATTAGTTACGCCTTGCGGACGTTTATACATATACATACAAATACTTAGAAAATCTTTTAGCTCCTATGGATTATACAAGAATTAAAAAAAAACACATACATTTATTTTAAAGGTAAACAGAAAAAAACTAGTTGCATGCTTCTTTGCTTTGATATTTGCTTGAACTGTCAAATCGCGATTTCCTCTTTCCAAAGGACTAACATATACTAGGTATAAATTTAGTTAATTTAGGATTTGCAAAACATCTATAAACTATCGAAAATTGAGTATTTGTCATAATAATATATCAAACTTATCAAGATCGGTCGCAAAAGCAATCCAGTGTTTTTGCGGCCTCCACTGGCTGTCAAATAAGTAATTGGCAACACGAGGGAGTTGACACTATTGACAGTGTTTAAGACAAGCGACAGATGGCAGAACGAACGCCCTTCTTTCAATCGACTTGGCAATATTGGCATCATAGCGTGGGTTGTCCCTTTGTAATAAAAGTTTACACTTCTGTGAATTTAGGATTTATCAAAATCCTAAATTCACAAAACGGCTTATAATAACATTTTCTTATTAAATTTAAATTTAGTTTTACTGTTCACTCAGTGATAGGAAGGATCTTTTACGATCTAGCCCAATTCATGGTAAGAGCATATTTATTCAATTTAGTAGTAGTAATGTATTACTTATTTATTGCTTATTTTAAAATATAATTTGAGGTGCAGCACTACAAGCAGGGATTGGAAGCACAGAGAAAATTGAGGACATGTCATTGTATTTTACAATAGTTGCGAAGAACAAATGATGTTTTTTTGTATTTTCCTAAACGTTTATTTTCTGTTTTGTTTTTTAGACATATACATGTTTTGTTTTATATTTTTATATATTTTTTTGTAAGCAATATATATTCTGTTTTTATAAATGAGTTATTTTTTCTCCCAAATACATTTTACCCCGCAAAGAAACGAGTCGTGTAAATATCCTAGATACGTTATATTATGTTCAGTACATGACGTAAAATGTACTGAACATAATATAACGTATGCACGTAATAATAATAATAAAAGTACGCACATACGATGGAAAATCCTGTGGAAAGTGGACGTCCTATATACATCTATAGTACATAATACGTCTTTTAGGGTACGTACTGTGTACGTACATTATGTCGT
This sequence comes from Anthonomus grandis grandis, assembly GCF_022605725.1. NCBI lineage: Eukaryota > Metazoa > Arthropoda > Insecta > Coleoptera > Curculionidae > Anthonomus > Anthonomus grandis. The sequence continues at coordinate 7,226,755 of NC_065567.1, forward strand.
GGAGTATGTACAAAATACGTCTTTTGTACATATCTGTGCTGTTTGGGTCAAAAGTTATTCAAGAAGAACCGATTTCCTACGACGTCTTTAAGGGGCCGTACCTTCCTAGAGAGGGCCTAGAGGAAATATTTTTATACAAAAGTTCTCGATTTTCTCAAAACTGGCTTACATTTTTTTTTTCTTAAGCAGTATATGCAAATACAAATATTAGAAACAGAGTTTAAGTCTTAAAACAACTTAGAAATCAATATCAAATGCGGAATTTTTCAAGGAGATAAATGGTGTTTTTTCTATAGGTATACAATATTCGGTTAAGTGTTACATGCTATAGGTAAGTATTCTATTTTAGATAGCTTTTTTATCAGTAGGACTATCAGTTTTTAAGGCAATATCAAAGAAGTTAATCAAATACTGTATTTTTATAAATGAAGGTAGAAGATTAAAATTAAAAAGAAAAAGTGTATCCTTTTTTTTGATGAAAGTTACAAATTTTATATAAACGAGAAACAACATGAGAAACAATTTACAAAATCCAAAAATTTATTAATCCCTTGTTGATTTTGAAATCCCGTTCTCAAGGCACTGAAAATTGCAACTATAGAAAAATTTCATGTCAAAATTCAATTATAAATGTATTACATGACCTCTCTTAACATTGAACACCCTATTATAAAAAAAATATCCATATCTACCTATGTGTAGCAACTACGTATACATATGTACATATATGTGTCAACATCATTTATAAATAGAATCGCGTAAAAATTAAATAAAAAATATTATTTAGCTACATAACACTTGATCATAATTGCAGCAACTGATAAAAAATCTGGATGTTATTAGCCATATAAATGTAACATAAAATAAACAGTATTCAATTTTGACCTTGACATGACATTATATAAATAGGTTAATACTCCCAAAGTGCTATCAGTTCGTACCTAATATCTTAAGCATGTATTAAAATTTAATAAAATGACAATTGCAGTTGCCAAACGCTTTTAAATCTTATTATCAATATTTCAAGAAGCTGGTACGACAAAATAGACCAAGAGCTTAATTTCATATACAAAGCAGAGTGGTAAAAAATTCGCCCATAACCCCTGTTACTTTTTAGTTACCTAGTATACCCAAAAGCAACCTTATTAAAAGATGTTCAGTAAATTTTATATATTCCTACCGCTTGCTGTGATTGCATATTTGGACTCTACTGAAAAAGTATGATTTTGGTATATGGTTTTAACTTTTTAAAAAATTGCCATTTTCGTTAAGAAAAAATACAATTTTGTAGCAAACTTTATTAATAACAAAAAAAAAGTCTGAACACTCAAACAACTTAACTTTGGAATCATGAACAAATAAAAAATTTTCAGTGGATCAGGTTTTCAAAATGTAAAATTCAAAAAAAAATTATCAATATTTTCTGGTTGGCAGACAACCAGTCAATCTCTGGACCTGTCTTCAATGTTCAAAAGGAACTCTATTGGTATGGCCCGAATTTCAGCACTAATTCTGGCGTTTAAAGATCTGTTGTACCTATCCAACAGCAAGGGCTCCATCTTACTGGGAAAGTAACTATCTATTTATTGTATAATTTATATACGGCAAAACCATTCTGCCAGAGCGAATTATGTAATTCCTGAGGAGGTCAAGATATTTTTCTTTATTCAAGTTACCTTCTATGAAAAAAGTACCCATAATATGTCTTTTAGCTATGCTCGCCCGTGTCCATTAACAATGCCATTTAAATAAGAAGTCGCTTTATTCGAGAAAATTATGTTTTTTGCAAAGTTATAATCGCTTCTCATCATCAGCAAATTCTGCTCAACTTTAGGAATGAAACTTTTTTTCTCAAGCAAATATTTCACTGACTAATAAGAGGCAATAAAATCTGTTGCTGAGGTTCTTGTATCGAGAACATAATATCCAAAGCTCTTTCTCCTATGGTTGATGTTTTAGGTCGCCCTGATCTAGCTTCCTTGACACTCCCTGTTTCTCTAAATCTTTTAACCAATCAACACACCCCGTTCACTGATTTTTTGGAGGCCTATTGGGATATAATTCCTTAAAAAGTTGAAAAACCTGATCTTGCGATTTTCATATTTTCGTAACCGCTCATTATTAAAATTTCAATCCGCTCTTTTTAATAATAAGAAATTAAATACAGCTTTAAGATAATCTAATTTTGGTATCACTCCTTAGAGTAGGTAGTGTATTTTCCTCCAAGACCGGACGTACTAGAGTTGATTACACAAATTGGTCGTTCGCTCTTGTTGGTCAGTTATTTTTTTTGTTTCTTTTCTTCTTTTTTTTTTAAATTTTCTGGTTGTTCTGCACTAAATAAGCAAAAGAGGTGGCACTGACAGGTGTCGACGGTCCACATTCCCGTCTTATGGAGTATCTTGACAAACTTATTCTTTTATCGTTTAAATTATTTTTTTTAGTATCTGCGTACGTATATCTAAGCTGTCCTGGTCTATATAATATATATAAGTACACATACTTGCTATTGGTTCAGGCAATATAAAAAAAAAATTGCACGTAGGTCATGGATGTCAAAAGTGGGGATTTTTTTATAGTTGTTTTGACCGTGACTCGTTAATTTCAACATCACTGTCTGGGCCAATGCACCCAAGGCGCGAGTATAAATTTAAAAGTGAAAAACAAATTTTTTGATTGCAAACATAATAACATCGACTCGAAAACCCGTAATCATGTTTATTTACTTTCAAATGGTTTACATGTAAATGTTGACTCCTTATGTATTATTACAGAAATTTTTGATGCCTATATAATCAGAAAGCTTTGTTATGTTATTCAGACACAACCTAAATTTACTTGATACTTTGCAATTTTATCTTGTTTTTTTCTTAAAACCGAACATTTATATCAGACCCACACATTGCAATCTAAAAAAAGCTTACACGGAATGGATAAAGGGAAAATATTTGTTAGATTTTCGGTATCAACAACAGAATTTTAGATTTTGCTTGTTAAAGTTATTTAAAATTATATAAAATATAAAAATTAAACGAAAAATATTCTTAATATGCATGACCTTTATATACGAAATATGAACGTTTAACTTGATTACTTAAACATTTGTTTTTAATAATTTTGTTCAAGTTTAAATCAATTCAAATATGCTTTATTGTTTTTCAACATTTAGTTATAAACAAACTAAAAAATGCCATAATGGATAATAATAGATAAAATTTAAAATACACATAGGTTGAAAGATTGCGCACTTTAAAAAAACACAAATATTATTTGTATAAATTCGAAAAACATCAAGAGCTGCAGGAATGAGATGAAGAGCGAAGAATAGTATTTTGTTTTGAAATGATGGAAAGAGCAAATAATGATGATAGGAATTTTTTAAGAAATATTTGTTTTACCTATGAATGTACATTTACCCTCAACAATGAACCAAATGTTCAAAATTGCCGGTATTGGAGCCAAGAAAATGAACATCGCTTTGTTTATACTCGGACACAATATCCCCAAAAAACAAATGTATTCGTGGGAATTATCGGACACCATATCCTTGGACCTATATATTTATGGACTATAACCTAACAGCTGAAACCTATTTGGACTTATTTCAAAATCAAATTGGATCCGTCTTGGAAGATGTTGTTCAGGAAGATCAAATGATCTGGTACTAAATGGATGGTTGCCGGGCCCATAATGCCCGTATGGTTAGAGAGTGCTTGGAAAATGCTTTTAACGGCAATATTATTGGCCCACGGTACCGGACACTTTGGCCAGCCAGGTCACCTGATCTTTCACCCAATGACTTCATTAAAATGACTCATTTAACTATATTCTATATCATTATATCATCATTTTTGATTTCGTACAGACGGTTGAGTCAAAACTTTTTTCTTATTCTTCTTCTTTATCATTTTCTTCTTCCTTTTTAAGGACCAGAAATTTTTGATTTCTTACAGACAGTTAAGTAAAATGTTTCTTTTTCGTTTTCTTTTTTTTCTTTTTCTTCTTAATCCTTTTCTTCTTTCATTTTAGGAACCTTAAATCCCTGGCAGAAATTATTAATTTCTTACAGGTTGTCAAAATTTCGGATCTTGATATCCTCCAGAAATTCCTCTTGAGCGATTTGGGTGTCAGTAAACAAAAAGACGGCATCCATATTCTCAACGCCAGCGTAGAACTTTTGTAAATCCTCAAAGAAGGACGAACGGTCATAATTTCTTACGAGTTCGATTTGGAAGCACCTAAAATTAATAAGTTATTTATCTTCTATATCGATAATATTTGCAAGTCACTTACAAGTCAGTAAGCACAAGTTAACAGGAAAAAGATCCCAGATGGTACAATAAAAAAAATAAAACAAATGTTATAAATGTTAATAAAATAGTGCAAATTAAAATATACGAATAGTGTTAAGTAATTATAGACTAATAATGAGGAATCACAACAGATACATGATATTAAAGAACAAAAGACACTATTAAAACATTGGCTAAATTGGCCATAATTCGTTCTATGGGTCCTTTGTGGTCCTTGTTCCCCTGTGGGTAGAAAAGCTTAATGTGCTCAATGGGACGAGCAGGAAATAGAAAATAATAGAATTCAGACCGACTCAAAGACACTCGCAGCAGATCATTCTATTAACCAACTTGAACAAGAAGCAAAGAAGTGCTTTCTGTTTTCATTTTTCCCGGCGGTGCCCGGCGGGTAGGCCTAAAAGTCCCTTTTCGCCAATCCCTGTGAGCATGTTCTATGTTCCTAGCAAAAAACAGCGATTACAAAATAGTTATCAGATAGCTCGATAAATAGCCAGATCGATACATTTTCCTGAAAAAATATCGTTCAGTCATTTATTTTATTTATCAAAAAAAGTTCCTGGGGTAAAAAAAAATCCAGTTCCAATTACCAAAAATAACTAATAAATTCTTTATTCACATCTTAATAAATAAAATAAAGCTAACCTGGGAGAAAATAACACATGCTACGAGAACTATAAGGAGATGATAAGGCAGTACATGACATATAAAGAAGTACATGAATCGGCGTAATAATTAGCGATGATCAAATTCCCTAACGGGTAATTACCATCTAGTCTTATAAGCCAGATACTTTGAAAACTTGAGGTGGAGAGATTGAACCAGATCAATATACCACTGATAAAATGGATTCCATATGATGCAGCCATTTTCTATTTTAAATTGGACAAGGTAAAAAAACACCAGTATGGAATTCTGGAGTAAGATTTTGAAAGTTTCGAATTATAAACCCATACCAAGTCTTAATTATTAGCTTTATATCTTCTAAAAAATAGAAAGATTATACTTGAAGAAGTTTTGATAGATTTCTCCATTAAGTCTAGCTGGCAGTTCAGATAGTCCCATACCAAAATCCCGAAGATACCACTTCTTATGTTGATCGAAAATTCATATTGAAAATCGTTTTCTTGGAAAGCATGAGAATCGAATAGATCTTTTCTCTCTAGGTAAACATGACTTTAACTGTAAATAAAATTTTATTGTAAAAATTGGAATATTGAGGTGCACTCTGAAGAATTGACTAAATTGTATTCTCGCAAGAAAATCTTTCCGAAGAAGATTCTGCACTGTGGTAAAGTGATACGAATACAGTTTTTCTTTTCTAAATATCGAAGATTTGCTTACACCCTTAGAACATTGAATGCCTAGAATACGCCTAGCTGCAAACCATAAGCGAGGTTGTTTGAGTTCACCATCTCTCAGACAATGATGTAAAATCGACTTTCCAAATTTTTATTCAATATATAATTTTCTTAATCTACTACATATTTTTTTAGTGTATTGTATTTTGTAACAGGTAAAAAATGTGCTCTTTAAAAGTTTCGTTTATTTGCTGACTAGTAATATATACTTTAAGAGCAATCAACAAATTTTTCAGAATAATAATTCCCGTCAAAAAAGTTATTGAAAAAAAAGCAAAACTTGGCAACGTAGAATACCTCTATGTTTACAATGCAAGTGTCCGATATTCCACTTTGTGTTGTTTTTCTAGATATTTTTTCATATCTATGAAGCCAGCGCCCGATCGATATCCAGCGACCAAATTCTAGAACGCAGCATATGTCGTTTGCCAGCGACCTATTTATAGTCCGCGCCCGCTGTTATTTAATCGATATAATTTCCGTATCTCCTGAAATTTCCAAGGAATTTTAATATTTTTATCCAGATATTTACAATTAATAACTAAATCGATTTATAGTAGTTATAAACCTCTACAAACTAAAGTTTTTTTGTGAAAATTACTTAAAAAGTCGAATGTTAAAGAAATTAAAAAGGCTCCCAAAGGATTTGATTTAATCTTTTTTCTATAATAAATATCTAAGCGCATTTGAGATGGTTGCAAAGTTCTACAAACAAAAGTTTTTTTTGTTAAAAGTTATTGAATTATTAGATGTTAAAAAATATAATGTAACTCCTAACGGCTATAAGGTAAAGTTTTATCCATATCCTTTGGCAGTTATTGCCGTTTATAACATCTAACTCAATAATCTTTAATCAAAAAACTTGCGTTTATAGAGGTTTGCAACCATCTTAAATCCGTTTAGATATTTATTATATATTACAGAAAAAAGTTTAATTACACATTTTTATTAATATTTTGGTATCCAATACTTAATAGATACTTCAAAAATATGCCCTCTTTTATAATATTATAACGTAGAAGGATGACACCATTGACATCTAACTCGCCTGTGAAGGGAAGGATTTGAATTTCTTTTTTTCCAATATATGTGACCCACTTCAGACTACTTTATCATTTTTCAGTAAAAAGGGAGTTTTTAATATTCATATTAATTAAAAAGCGTACTGAAACCACTCAAAACACCCTTATAAATTGAAAGAACTCGTCCATTATCTCAAAGAGACCTACGTAACTAGAGAAAAAATTAATGAGAACTCTAGTCTCAGTCTCAAAATATCTTTTTTTTATGTATTAATCAGGTAACATGTTTCGCTAATAATAGCTAATATATGTTTCGCTAATATACAATCCTCTTGGCTTAACAATACTTTAAGAGAAGTAACTGGTTTTCAGAACGAATTCTCCATTAAAAACTCAATTGAATTTGCCAATTATCTAAAGCATATAGATGTTCCAAACAATGCCATTTTGCCTTCCTTAGATGTAAATAACTTGCTCCCCAGCATACCCTCGTCAGATTGTTTAACATTGGTTGAGATCCTGCTAAACAATAATAGTACTTTGCCAAAACTGGTGGTAGATAATCTTATCCACCTTTTATCATTAGTTTTGGAACAAAATTTCTTCAAATTTAATGATCAATTCTTTAGGCAAAAATCTGGTCTCGCCATGGGTTCTTGTCTTTCACAATTTTTGAGCGAGGTCTTCATGAGTCACTTGGAGAAGAAAATCATGAAAAGTTTTGTGGGCTTATAAATGGTACGTGGACGATGTGTGCGTGTTGTGGGTTGGTGACGATAATGATTTATTGGATTTCTTGTCATTTATTACCTCCCTTCATAATCAGATCTCTTTTACGCTGGAAAGAGAGACAAACGGAAAATTACCCTTTTTAGATCTTCTTTTATACCGAAGTATTTCTTTTGAAGTATATCGCAAACCTTCTGCAACAGATAATATAATCCAATTTAACTCCAATTCCCCTTATCAACACAAATATGCAGCCTTTAATTCAATGTTTTACCGTTTATTTAAATTACCTCTGCCCAAAGACGCTTTTCAAATAGAACATAATATTATAAAAATAATTGCTGTAAACAATCATTTCTCATTTTACAGCTTGAACAAATTATATTACAAATTTTATAATAAATATAAACTATGTCCTATCATATCGTCCACCCACCGAACAACATCACCAACAATAATAATTTTAGATGCCTTAGTTATTTCGGTGGCATTTCTCAACAACTTACAAAATTTTTTAAGCCTTTCAGCCTTTCCATAGCTTTCAAAACGACTAACTCGCTAAGAAAGAACCTACTAAAGACGTTGGATAAAAGTGACCCTCTATCTAAATCGGGTGTATATTGTCTTAATTGTAAGGATTGCCCTGCTGTTTATGTGGGACAATCAGGAAGGAGAGATCCACAAGGGTACAGGAACACCTAAGCCTCGTTAATAAGTTCAGGGACACCAACACCACAGAAACTAAGTCAGCATTTGCTAACCATTTATTATCAACGGGTCATAGTTTTTCCGTCCCTGAAAATGTTTCCATTGTTCAAGAGTAAGTCACCCTCTAAGGGTAGAAAGTTGGATCTCTTGGAGAAAATGGAAATCACCAAAGCCAAAAAGATTCCAATTTTGACATGCGTTAATGATGTTTTCACCTTTGAGTTAGGACTTATCTTTAATAATCTTATCTAACCTCTTGTTTCTGCTCACGATAGGCATATATGCCTTTGACTCTAATATTCATAAGCAGGGCTGGCCGAGTGGTTAACGGTCTGGTGTTTCACCAACATCAACTTTAGAGCGTGGGTTCAAATACTACACCTGTCACGTTTTTCCCCTCTTTATATTTTTTGTTGATTTTTTGTGCCGTGTTATTGTTTTTATTACAAAATATGTGGGTATTCTCAGATTTAAATTTTATTTGTCAGTACTTAGCAGGTCATCTAGCTATAAGGTAATTTTAACTAAGATATTTTGAGACTGAGACTTAGAGTTTTCATTTTTTCTCTACATCCTACTAATTCTGTGCGAAAGGTGCACCATCCAAAAGTAAACAAGGAGTGAAGTTGCCAAATACCTTTATTGCGAGAATATTTCTGGGCAAAATCTACAGCGTTGCCGCTGTGTGTGTAAATTTAGTGATTTGAACAATCTAAAGTAAAAATATTAATTATTATTAGTGTTTAGTGTAATATAGTACAATATCGTTTTGCTTAATAAACGAGTTTCACTCTTTCTCTTGCTTTATAATAAAGAATGCAACTCAGTTTTTGCTAATTATGATTATTTATTATATCACTTTATTTTCTTCTGTTCAAATTGAGTAATCACCGGAAACATGCAATACTAAGCATGTTTATCAACAAAATATCCCCTTTGCCCCCTGTGTGGATGTTGCGCTTAATCCAAAGCAGCCAATGGATGTTTTAGTATATTCAATGTTCTAAGCTTACACCAGTCACTGTAAATTATTTATTTTCCATATCCTCTCCAATTACCCTTTGTCTTTACTCATTTGCTTAATCAATCGCTTATATTTGATGACTTATTTGCTTTCTATTCGGATAAAAATTTAATTTTTTATAAAACATTTTCTTATGCTTATTCCACATATGACTGGCAGTTTTAAACAAAAATAATACAATAAGAACATAAACTTTAGACAAATCTAAGACTCTTACTTCACCTTACTTTACTTCTTATTACTATTAAGCGCCTTACGCCATCATAATATAAAGCAATTTGCGGACATTTCAGTACTAGGAGTAATAAAATTTAAGATATACTTATCAAGCAACTATTCTACTTAAAAATATGTAATTCAGATTGAGATAGACATAATGAGAAATAGGGAATTGATACTTCAAATAGAAATCGGTAATTTTTACCAAATATCGATGAAATTTATATCACCCTGAGGCCGGTTTATTGGTAAGAGCTCTCCATAATTGAATTTGCCTTTCTTTCGTTATTTTATACATTTTTTAGTCAATTGATATCTCTAATATCTAAGGGTGCATATAAGAAGTTGAAAATATGTATTTACTAGTATTTTTAAACCGCCTTTTTTTCTGCCAATATTTAATTGAAAAATGTAATATCTTTCTGAACCTTAACTTCATGTAATTCCGAGCACGTCCAGAAAGCGAAGCCTTAGAAATATACTTAACATAATAATGACCCACATATAAATCCAAATTTATGACAGACAGTTTAACATATTGATTTTATTATCCTTAAAATCAATAAGTTGCAGTAGCCTTTACATTCGCTAGTCTTAAATCCAATGGAGAATCTGTCATATTACGTTTATCACAAAATAAGGTATAACACTACTCCAACATTAACGAACCCTTCTCACAGTTTCTTTAAAAATATATGAACTGGCATTAAGCAATTTACAAGGTGGGTCAAAGAAAACTTTCTACCCCAGTTTTTTTACGTAGTCTATAATAGAAAAAAACGCTCTTATACTTCAATTTTTGATTCGAGGGAGACCAATAAATTTGTAATTTTCAAGCTCCAACTTCATCCTCTACGCGGGGGTGGGTATCTACTTCAAAATCTTAAATGGGAATAGGAGTCGAGTAGCACCTTAGTTTAATGGTCCTTCTATTCTGATTCTATTCCCTGAGTTTAAAACTTCTGCTATTTTTTTCGCAAAGTGATAACTTGTCAAAAATTTGCTGCTATGACTAATAAAACAACTTGTATAAAATATCTTACAGATATTTTTATTCAAAAGTTTAAACAGCTTGCATACGTTAATTTTTTTACTACCAAAGGACCAAATTAATTTAACGTTTTTAATCGTTACTGTCAAGCTTAACATGTTAAATGGGGATGAGAGTCGAGTTATTTTAAGGATTTTTTTCACCTTATTCAAACGATCTTTTTATTCTGAATATATTTGCTAAGATTAAAACAACGGTTCATAATTCTCATAGTGTGAGAGCATATCGAAATTATAATACAACAGAATTAGAATAGAAATATCAATAATATAAGGTGCTACTCCGCTCCTATTCCCATTTAAGCTTTTGGCGTTGATACCCATCCCCGCGAAGGGGACGAAGTTGGAGCGTTGAAAACCCACCCTGCATATGTATTTATCTATTGATGCCGTAGTGATATAATAAGTTTAAAGCAGAAAGCCAACACCAAATTTCTAAATATTTTTCCTGTAAAATTAAAAAAAATAATTTTTTTTACTACAATTAACAACTACAGTCAATAAATATTATAGGATTGGTTTTTATTGAAATTTTTGCAGGCTATTATTTATTAGCAAAAAATATAACTAAGCTTTTTTATAAATTTCTGTATGTATAAGCTACTTAAAGAAATAAATGCAACAAAATGAAAATGACGAAATATTAAATTATTTATATAAAAATACGCTCTTTCAACGCATCATTTCATACTGCTAATAATATATGGTCGTGTAAACCACAGTAGTAAAAACTACAACAGTCATTACAAGTACGTTCAATTATTAAGATTCCACTGGGGTATTAAGTACACTAGTTCAGTACACTTGGGTTATAGCCAAACCAAGGCGAACTACAAGGCAGCGAGAAGGTAAAATATAGGCCTTAAAGGCAATAAGATAAACTCGTCTAGCAAGGTAAGTCTGTTAACTTGATATGATTACATTTGCAGTATACACGGTGTTCCAGAAAATGTGAGCTCCCAGATTTTGATAGCTTACACAAGAAATAAAATTATAATATATATATATATAGAAAGTTCCTCTGTACAAAGTATATGTATATCACTAGAAGATGTCTCTAAGTTTAAACAAAAATACTTTCCATAGACATGCAAATAATACAAATTTCATTCGGTCAATTTATTATACTGATCAAGCTGGCTTTTCAAAAAACAACAAACTCCCCTAGACAAACCTAGTTCAACTGAATCCTTCTCAGCTAAATTTCTGAGGCTAGATTCTCAAAAAACTTGTAAAATTTAAAAAAAAATATTTTTTTTGAATTTTCACTGAAGATAGTAATATATACACTGACTACAGTAATATATACCCACGACAAACTACAGCGATTCATTTCTCGAAAAGTATGCTTTAAGAATTTTAAAATTTTGAAGCATACTTAGGTTGAAACTTGATTCTAAGATCTTTTTTTATTATCTTAAATAGGACTTATAGGACCGGTATATTTTTTAGATCTTTGTGATGGTATATTTCCAAAATTTTATAATATTTTTTATTTATTACGTTCTATACCTATAAACCTAACCAATTTTGCTAATTATTAGTTTCTTCTAAAGGAAGGATTTCAATATGATATTAAGAGCTTCATTGTACTTTCATTGTAGATCATTTCATTAAAAGCTTAAGTAACAAAACAGTTTGTATTTATAACTTAAGGGTAGTGGCTCATTTGATGCCTCATAATAATTAGTAAATTTTTTGCAAATTTTATGTGCTATAAATAGCTCAGAGTAAGCAAAGTAAACAATTTTGGTAAGTAAACAAAATATCAAATTTAAATTACGTCATTTGCTAAAAATGTACTGTTCGAACATTTAAGTCAGGCCACCTACTGCACCTGCACCTTCAATTCTGAAGATCAGCTAAATATATGGTATTAGAATACTATTATATTTTAAATTAGACACATGTTATATAGGGTGATTCAATTTGAATTTCTACAATACATGTATTTAACAAAAAAAAAGAAATTAAAAATTATAAAAAAAAATTTATTTGTCTTTTGGGGCCTTTATTATTATGATTATAATAATAAATGACCGCCGCGACTTATGAAGCTTGGAGACATTTTCGACTACTCTGTGGCACAAATCAGATTCTATGCCGGTTAAGTCAACAAGATATAGGCAGCCAATTGATGTCTAACTACTTCCAAAATCTATTATCAAATTTCAATAGCAAACGCTATTAACCGTAACCACGTCCTTTGCGTGATTCTCAAAATAATAAGAACCAATTAAGCGACTAGACCAAAAGGGCATAGTCACCTTTTAAGGATGCATTTTTGTTTAAAACTCTTTTTATTTTGGATTTTCTAAACGTCCAATATGGCAATTGTTACGAAATGTGCTTCATTGCTAAATATGATTTCTAAAAACCTATGAATAGTTAATAACCTACACTCAAAAAAAAACCTAAAATTTTCTTTTTCAGAAAGGCAAAAATATCAGTAACACACCCCTTCTCATACACACGTACTTGATTCGCGTTGACTGTCTTTTAACTATTTCGAAGGTAAACAACAAAACTGATTAAAATATTACGAAACGCGATCCCTTATGAAGACCCGTTGAATAATTTGGATATGCTTAGAAGTTTCTAAATTATTTTTGCACTCACTTAACAACTTAAACTACAAAATAAGAGCAAAATCATACAAAAGCTATGAGAATGATTAATGTAACATGTTCAGAACGCTGATCCCCTTTAAAGTTTGATGATCCCGACTAATCAATACTTCCAGGGTCGAAAGTCAACTCTATGGCAGACAATGTTTATAATTTTAATTTTCGTTGTCGAACGTTGATGTCTCTCAGTAATAATGTCAAAAGTTAAAAGTCATCACAAGAAGACAACTTTTGTCGAGCTTTTTCTAGTAGACTCGTGGATAGAAGAACAATATACCAATAAGAATGGTTGTACACAGATATCCCAGGTGGTTTGCTTATAGTTATCAAAACTCTTAAATAGCTTTCAAAAGTACGATTAAATCTTTTAAGCATTCTATCAGACTAAGGGTGTAGAGGTACAGGTCTTATTTATTCCCAGCAACTGGCATACTTGTTGAAATACTTGTGACTTAAAGTTCCTTCCTTAGTCTGAATTTCTCTCTCCGGAAACCAAATCGGCATATCCAGTTCTGCAACAGCACTTCAGCTACTGCAGTTGCCGCTTGGTTTAGAATAGGATAATCTTCGGGGATAAACCTACTCACTAAAATAATCCATTGCAATAAGAGCATATCGATTCCTGGTGCCTCTAGTAGGAAAAGGTCCTGCTACTTCTATAGCAATTCGTTCAAAGTGTGCACCAATAAGACACTGCATCCTTTTTTCTCTGGTCCACCTGAGTCCTTGGTGGATGAACCTTGTTCACACTGTCGGCACCAGCGTTCAACATTTTCATAACTGTTCCACAAGTATAATCTTTCTTTCACTTTTGCCGCATACTTTTCTCGGTATTATCTAGCTCTCTTCAGGAGGTGGCATATGGTTTATTCTTATAAGTAAATCTTAGTAGCACTCAGCCAGCTTGTGTATCATAACGTTTTTCTGACACCGTGGGTCTATCAAATACTTCAGCGCAACATCAGTCTCAAATTGTTGGAAACCTTCATCAAGTTGTCGTCTCGTAGATTTGAATTAAGCTTGATACCTCAAAAGTACGCTCTTAATTGAAGCTTAAGATTAATTGGCTTTTCTTCGTTATCCCAGCGCTTACCTCTAGAATGAGCGTCGAACTAATTCAAGTAGGTATTCTCATGCTTCTTTGCCGTCGAATTTTGTATGCTTCACTATCACGCTTCACCCTCATCTCTAGTTCTTGTATCTTTTGTTTGTACTTGTCACAATACTTCTTCAAGTGTTACTTTGAATGGTCATTGGTCATTAGTTGTTTCTTGTTTATCTCAAGATCCGCTCTGGTTGTTCTTCTGTTTGACGAATAAGTTGTAAATCTTATTCGTCCTGCTTAATAATTTTTTGTTTCTTGTCTCGCTTTTCTTGTTCTTCTGTCTTTCCTTGTTCTTACGGTCTCATTCCTCCTGTTCTTCTCTCTGTTTGCAGTCTCGTTACTCTTTTCTCTCTGCTCATCAAACTTCTTTAATAGCAGCTCTATTAATTTCTTGGTCTCCATCTTGGCCTGACTTCTGGTTAAAGGCATTTACCTAATAAAGCTTCCAGATATCCTTTACTTCTGATACTAACTTTAACGTAACTTATTCAACATACTACTTCTGGAACAAACTCTGTTTATTAACAACGTCAAATTACAAAACTTCCACTTGACTCACGATGATGGTCCTTTAATTATTTCCAAGGTAAATAATTAAAGTAATTTTCTAAATTGTTTTTGTCGATGGAGACCAATAATTTCAAGAGAATACCGAATATATGTATACAGTGTGGTGACTTTAACTGGAATAAATTTAGTAAAAACTAATCAAAATTTATCTAGCAAAATTCCTGTTTATTTTTTTTCACATTTCAAGATAGTTTTTGTATTTTTTCACCTACAGGGGGAGTCCAAATTAACCCCAACTTTTTTTTACAAATGGAAAGCCACTTTTTTTAAACTCTCATTGAAAAGAGCCCTTTTTCTTGATTAAATTGCCCTATTTACTTTTGTGATTATCTAAAGGAGAAATACGAAAAAAAAACTATTAAATTATTAAAAGTTGCGTTTAATGTATAAGATGCTCAAAATGAGCACCATTTACTTGTTGGCAAAGCCCAAGACGATAATAAAATTCGTTTCTGACAGTTTCTTCACACACTTCTGGAGATATTTGTCGGATTTTTTGCCTAATACGTTCTTTGAGTTCGTCTAGGTTTCCTGGTTTGCTTATATAAATTTGACTTTTCAAATGTCCCCACGATATCCATCGAATCGATTAATTTGGGCTACATAAAACCCAAGAAAGAGTAGAAGCCGTCATTAAAACTAAAAATCCTTCAAATATTACAGAACTGAAATCATTTTTAGGGGGGAGGGGTAAATTATTATGTTAAATTTTTACCAAATGCATCAACAATACTCTTCCCCTTATATAATTTGTTAAAAAAAAAACGTTCCTTGGGAATAGTGTACAGAATGTCAAAATAGTTTTTCTAAAATCAAGGAAATGTTAATTTCTCCATCGGTTCTGGCTCATTTTGATCCCAAAATACCCACTAAACTCTTGGTGGATGCTAGCAGTGTAGGGCTTGGAGCGATTATTAGTCATTTTTATCCAGACGGTTCTGAGAGGCCAATCGCTTTTGCTTCCAGATTATTAAGTAAAAGCGAATTAGGTTTTTCACAAATTGAGAAAGAGGCTCTAGCCATCATTTTTGGAGTAAAAAAATTTTTTCAATTTTTGTATGGGACAAAATTTACCTTGTATACCGATCACAAGCCCCTTTTAGCCATTTTTGGAGATAAAAAGGGGCTACCGGTTTTTGCAGCTAATCGCCTACAAAGGTGGGCGTATATTTTATCATCATTTAGCTTTGAAATTAAATACGTCAACACAAAAAAGAATTACTCGGATTTTTTATCTCGACTAGGAACTAGTGTTGAAAATATTCACTATTATTATAATAGTAGTTCCATTGTGTTTTCATCAAGTGACAATGATAAAGTATCATATTTAAATTATATTCAAAATTCCGATTTTCCAGTAAATTTTTTGAAAATTAAAGAGCAAACTAGTAAAGATCCAATCCTTAGCAAAGTTTTTTTTTATGTTAAAAATGGCTGGCCTAAAACTTGTCCTTCTGTAGACCTTAAGCCATTTTTATAAGAAAAAACGAAGTATCTATTGAACACGGTTGTTTAATGTGGGGGTATCGTTTAATTGTACCTTCAAGTTTTCAAACGAGTATTTTGGAAGAGCTACACTTAACCCACATTGGCATTGTCAAAATGAAGGCTTTGGCTCGCTCATATGTATGGTGGCTAAAAATCGACGAGGCTATAGAAAATATTGCTCGGCGATGTAAAATTTGTTCAATGTATGCGGATAAGTCACCTAAACCTTTTTTGATAATGTGGGATTGCCCTAAAAATGCCTGGACTCGTTTGCATGTAGATTTTTTTGGCCCATTGTTTATTAAAACATTTTTAGTTGTTGAAGACGCCACATTTAAATGGTTGGAATGTTTTATTGTGCAAAATATGTCTTCTTCTAAAACAATACAAATTCTAAGAAAGTTATTTTCTCAGTTTGGATTGCCCAAAGAAATAGCTACAGATAATGCACAAAATTTTATGTCTGTTGAATTTAGTTCTTTTCTGGGAGAGAGCTTGGGTATTATCCACAAGACGGGTGCTCCTTTTCATCCAGAGACTAATGGATTGGCGGAGTTCGGTGTTAAAATCTTAAAAAGAGCGCTTATTAAAGGTTACAAAGATCATAAAACTGATCTGCAACTTATTTTAGATACGTTTTTCTTTTTCAATATCGCAATACGCCTCAAACAACCACTCAAGAATGTCCATCCAAAATTATTTTTAGTCGCTCTTTACGCACTAGATTTGACTTATTGCTTCCTTCCACCGAAAATGTAGTTAAAAATAAACAGCATAAAATGGAGAAAATTTTTAAAAAGGTTCGAGACATATCATTTTATATTGGAGAAAAAGTGTGGGCTCAAGATTATCGTCCAAATGCAGACAAAAGTAAGTGGTGTCAAGGGGTTGTTCAAGACATTCTTGGTCGAAGAACTTACGTAATAGAGGTAGATGATGGAATAAAATGGAAGAGGCACCTCAGCCAGTTAAAAATAAATTATGTAACATTTCAGCCTGAACATAATAAGACAAATACAACCATAATTCCAAGATCTACATCGATTGATAATAATAGTTTTAGCTCTAGTGAAGATGAAGTGGTGGTTTTATCAGATAGTGATAAATCTGATTTAGAAAGTGATTCGGGTACACGTGTGTTGCGTAGACGTAGCAAAATTAAAATGCCGGATCGTTTGCAAGTGTCTTAGTTCAGAAGACAGTTAGGTTTGATGTTTGACTGGTTGATTTTTTTTTGTTTTCTTTTTTGTTATTGGGGGAGGGTGTTCCATATCCGTTGTTTATTTACATTACACCGCATAGCTGTATTATTATTTGTTACCTTTTTTTGCCGGCTCGAAACCGACGGCATTTACGGAATTTATTGTATCTCTTAGTTAGTCGAAAATATACTCTCGTAAATTAAGGTTGTGTATTATTTCAAATTAAATACATACACATCAGAACAAAAACTAGTGGGGCGGGAGAACGTGCCGGCCACTCGATTGCACCCCTTCTACCAATCCACTCCGAAGATATGCGATTTTCGTCAATGGCGTTCATCATTAATTCACAGAACTGAACTCTGCGATCTGGATCGTCTTCCAATAATTCTTGAACGGGTTGCATTTTATAAGGTCGTTTGTTTGCACTTTTAAAATTTTTGGCACAGATTTATGATGAATAGAGTTTTCGCGAGCTACTCTTCTGGCTGCAGTTACCGGATTTTCTTCCATCGCCAACAATACATTTAATTGGGCGTTTTCATCGATTTTAGAAGACATTTGTCTTGAAACATCCCTCACGTGCCCAACTTGGTTAATAGGTGACAAATCTGGATATTTCTGCCTGAATAAGTGGACAACCTCTAGCTGAGTACGACTTCTGTCCCCATAACCAATCATCATTAAGATTTCAATCTTGTGGGATTCGGATAAATAAGGCATTTTTTCAATATAAGTTAACTTATTTAACAACTGGTTGAAATTCACTTTAACAGTGACACTACAACAATGTCAGGAAATGTCTCGATACCAATAAAATAAACAAACACGCCAAAAATTTACCAACACAAAATATTTCGAGACTTTTAATAATTTAATGGTTTTTATTTTTTTTTTCGTATTTCTCCTTTAGATAATCACAAAAGTAAATAGGACAATTTAATCAGGAAAAAGGGCTCTTTTCAATGAGAGTTTAAAAAAAGTGGCTTTCCATTTGAAAAAAAAGTTTGGGTTAATTTGGACCCCCCCTGTATTATTTACCGAATTTATTCCAGTTAAAGTCACCACACTGTATATAAGTCAAAGCAAGCAGGTTTACAAAGTTTAGAACATTTAAACTATCAGAATTTGCAATAAAATAACCTAAATTGGGGCCGAAATATGGTTCTCAAACAAAATGAATTATTAAGAACTAGACCCTAACGTAAGAGCCCTAAACAAATTTAACTAATTAAGTTAAACCACTTACAAAATATGAGCACAACAGTACAAAAACTATGAGAGTAATTAATGTATTTACATTTTCATAACAATATATATAACTTGCAAGAGTCACTGTGTACTCGTAAATAAATGGTAGACAATAATAAAATGCGAGAAGCGATTTGTATAACGTGTATATATTTTTCTACTAGCAAAGCGCTTTCGGCTAACAAATAGCCATCATCAGTGCTACGGCTCAAAATAAAAAACAAAAATAACAAAAAACTCTCTCCCTAAAGGGGTCAAAACATGAAATAACATGACATAACTTACTTTAAATAAACAAATTTAGACAAACGTACGTCACAATTTAAAAATTAACAATATTTATAAAATTTAAAAGTTCAGACAAAGAAGACAATAACCATCATTCATAGTCTACATATACATAGTAGAAAAATATATACAGGTTATACAAATCGCTTCTCGTATCTTATTATTGTCTAATATGTATAATATTTTATTCTCCAATTGTCTTAAGACAATTATAAATTAAATTATTCAATATTTTATTTTCGAATTGCATAATTTGTTTTGGTCGTTATTGCATCAGAATTTATGGAAGGAGCAACCGTAAACAGTTTAAAGTTTTTTATTATATTTTATTTTCTTATCTATCTTATTATTATTTATTTAAGCTAAGCTTGATACTTGATATAAATTATTGAAAGACGTTAGTTTAACTAATATTAACAACAACAACTAAATTTCTAATAATTACATGTATTGTTAATAATACTGATGATTTCAGCCGATTAATAAAAAATATTTTAAAGCTATGTAGGGAGAAACACAGACAAGGTCTTGCAAAAAAATTAGGGATGCTTTTTTCCCTATTTGACTTTTATTTTTTCGACTTAAAAAACATTTAAAAAAGGAGACTTTTGAAAACTATTTTTAAATGATTGGGGATTTTATTCATTTTAATACGATTTTTGTCTATAGAATGTACTACGCAAGTAATATTTTGAAACTTTTTCAAAAATATGAAATTTTTTTTAAATACAGTAAAATGTTATTTTTATACGTCCCGAAATAGGTAATAGCATGCACTATTTTGAAACTGACGAAATAAATGAAAATTTTCTAAAATTAAATAATAATTTAATAGTGAGCCATACAGTGGAGTAATAAAATAAACCTTAAAAGAGAATATCAAAACAATGATAAATTATCGTAAACGGCCGTGAAAGGCTAGATTTTTTTTTAAATATTTTATTACATGTTTGTACCATATTATGATCTGGTCTTATTTTTTAATATATTTCAATTTCAACAATAAACTAATCAAATCCGAAGACAGTAATTTTAGCATTCTACAAGATGTCTATTTATAATAATACACAACATAATCAAAGAATTCCTAGGTCAAAATATTCGTTAATAACCCAATAGACTCATGTCGAAGATATAATATTAAGAGTATTATCGCCTGGCAATGTTAAATATTTTTAACCTAGTTAAATGACTCTTTATGTATTTTGAGTAAAAAACAACGATCATGTCATTTATACAATGTTCGATATTCTACTTAAAGTTATAAAAAAACTAATTATGTAGTAAAATTCTAAAGAAAGAACTGTATCTGCAGAAGTAGTAGTGTTACGAAAATCGCATATTTTTATCTCACGCAGCAATGATGAAGTTTTATTTTGCAGTACGGATTCTTAGGTCGGAGATTAAAGATTAATATAAAAAATTATTAAAAAATTGAAATATAGAAAATATTTGATTTTTGCAGATCTTTGCTTCTTCTCCAACAGTTTTTTGTATGTTGTCAAAAATTTCAGCTCATAATCCTTAAAAATATTAACCTGAATAAGCTTATTTTCTTAGTACGTAATACCCAATAAAACAGTTAATACAATAAATAATGCAAATATCTTTTTTATGTATACTTATATTTGTCCAACATTTTTTTTAATAATTATTAATAATAAAAATAATAATAACGTATTAATACATTAATACATAATGTATTAATACATAATACATATAGAGTCAGTTCATTAACCTACTCTTTTGGTATTATAGGATGGAGTAAAACGGATATAGAAAATTTGCAAAGAAAGGCTAGAACACTCCTAACGAAAGCCAATAAGCATCATCCGCGGAGTGCCGCAGAACGAACTACGCTACCTCGACATATGGGAGGAAGAGGAATGACCGACATAGAGAAGCAGCTCACTCAGCAAATTAGTAACTTGCGTTCCTTTTTCTTTAAGAAAGGCTGAAACATCACACATTCATCGTGCCGTATGTGAAGCAGATGACTCAACACCACTTAAACTAAAGGAGAGATGTTGAAGAAGAATTGCAAGCTTGGATGGGAAAACCACTACATGGAAGGCATGTTCACGAGGTTCAACAAGAGTATGTCGATAGCGGCATCGAACTACTGGTTGACTTCGGGACAGCTTTTCCCCGTAACTGAAGGGTTTCTTGTGGCTATCCAAGATCAAGTAATACCAACAAGAAATTATTTAAAGTTTGTCGTAGGTGACCCGACGGTACAAAGTGATAGATATAGGTATGGTTGTGAGACAACGGAGTCTATTCAGCATGTCACTGGTGGATGTCAAACTTTTGCACCAACGGAATATAAAGAACGACATGATCTAGTTGCAAAGATACTGCATCAAGAGCTCGCAGAAAAACTAAGCTTCTTATCGGCAACCAAGGTACCATAACTATAAGCCGGAATCAGTTCTTGAAAATGAGCAACACAAATTGTATTGGCATCGCACTGTTCTTACAGATCAACGAGTAATTAACAATCGGCCTGAACCTAATCGATAAAATTTCTAGGAAGGCAACCCTTATTGATGTAGCTAGAACACCAGATACGAAGATAATGGGAAATGAGAGAAGTGCGGACAGTTCCAATTATTGTGTCAACAACAATTTTAAAAAGTGAAAATAGGATAAAATAATAGAGTCACACACCTTTAGGTACAGGTCTTTAACAATGAATACCCCGTCTGTAATTTTGATGTTACATGGTAGGAGACTCTTAAGTTATGTCAATATACAAGAGTCTTATATGTGTCTTGGAAAGAACCTTTTAATCACATCGGTCCTATTCACTCAGGCACTCATTACCGAACTGATTGTGCAAAAACGAGAAAAATTTTCGTGTTTTAAACGCATTACCACGCTAAAGAACGAATGACAATACGTTGCGCAAAACGGTCGGCACTTGACGTTTACTCAGGGTCGTTAGCACATGCGTGAAACATTCGCTCCTGGTGAAAACTATGACTGGTCGTAAAAGACCCATCTATCACATACTCGAGCCACGACCTTCAAAACATACATGCGCGCCATCTACAGCACTTGTCTCCATCATATCTGAATCGCCCTCGTATATGTAGATTCGACAACTCATCATTTAAGTAGTTGTGGGCAACATTAGCGTGTGAAGTATCAAAAGACTAACTGAGAGTGCTTGGCGTAAATACAGTGCTTTCATTTCAAAACGATCCACCCTTAATAACTTTCTTAAAAAAAAAAAAAAAAAAAAAAAAAAACACGTTAATTTAGATATACAGGGGGACGTTTATTTATGCATTTACTGAAGTTCGGTCAATCACCTCACCTCCAGCTAACCTCACTTTAATATGTCAAATGGGAACCCCCATCGTGTGATACATCATAGTAAGCAGCGTAAAATTCTCTATTAAACGGTACCAAAAAAAATGAAATCGGTAAATGTGTAAGCAAATAGTTAGCGAAAATGTCTAGAAATAATGAATATTTTATTTCTACAAAAAACAAAGGGTTAACATAAAAATATGAGTGCTGTGCACAATAAATCTAAAAAGATCATTATCGCTATTATTACAAAAGTACCATAAAATAAAAAAATATGTATTGCGTCCGAAAGTGTAAATTGTTTTTCAAAACGCAGGTCTTTAACCTAAACTTTGTTTGCGTTTAAGTAATCGGATTTTTGCTTATATGTTTTTTATACTTTGAACCCTACCTTTTATTTTAAAAACAAACATGTTAAAGATATGCGGTTAATATACCGCAGTTTGCATTTTAAAATATTTTTTAAAAACAGGAGTTTATACAATGTGATACAAAATGAATATAGTATGGGGCATCATTATAATAAATTTAATATAAATTATTAATTTTGCAGGAGAACATATACAATACCTGGCATGGCTCAAATGTTTAACCCTAGGTTAAATTACGGCAGCTCTATCGACGAGAGGTTTGTTCCGATTAGATAATAAAATAGAAGGGTTACCATTTAAACGAAACCGTCGGTTAGATTTATGCTTAGAACATTATATCAGTATGGAAACGAAAGTTACATATTATGTTAAAGCTAAGTTAAGTCGTAAGCTTTTCTTAAATAATTCTATATTTTTTAATGTAGATTTATTTTGTTGCTCTCGTTCGATTAGACTAAATTAGAAACTTAGAGTTTTATTGTATTTTCGCTCTTGTATTATTTTTTAGTTAAGTACGCCTGAAACACTTTGTAATTTGAGGATGTTTCTTATGGTTTTGTCTTGTCAACATCCTATTTGTTTTGATAAATATATAAAAATCAAATGCAATAGTTAAGGTGCACACCATCAATATGTAGGGGTTTTCCCATCTTATTTGAGGGAAGTAAACACCACTCGTGGATATTCAATTTTTATATTTATACGTGATATGGAGAATTACAGCCATTTGCCGCGAGAGCAACAACGCAGCACCTTAACGTCTTAACGTACAACCCAAGACTGTGCAATAGTTAAGGTTCGGGGTCGTCGCAAAACAATATTACATATTTATATATATTTTTAGGGCCATAGAAGACCTTTTACTTGAACAATGTGAGAATTATAATCTGCATTTCATTTCGTATTGATAAATAAGTATATTACCTTAAGTTACTATTATGGCCTCTGTTTGACATCCGAGGCATGTCCCTCCAAAAGAATTTAGTCTTGTAAGACTGCATCTAATCAACTAAATTAAATTAAACTATGGTTTCAGATTTATTCATAGAAAAAGAAAGGAACACGTTAGTTATAAGCTTACGAGATAGGCACCTCATAATTATTTATTTGCTTACAACATTATTCGAACTATGAACTCAGTCTCCTCCTGGTTGTCATCTATATTCTAATTCTGGTAAGGATTAAAAGGATATGTCATAATGTCTGACGATTTAAATATATACTCGAAGAAATCTTTACAATGGATTTAATGCAATGAGGCTTTATGCCCTATAATTTTTTAATAGATTGGATTTATCCAAGCAATAAACGACGATCCCCTGTTTTTTTGCTTCATTTTATTTTGTTGTGAGGAGCTGCAAAAGACAAAATGATAATATTGATGAACGGTAAAGAGCGTTAGCTCCGAGAAGAAATAAAAGTTTAACTTGTAAAGAGGCAACATTTGCATGAAGTTTTTGAAAACTAGTTAGTAAAAACTAAATAATTATGTTCCATGAGAAAAAACTGATCATCTGTCAAAATTTGACGTTTCTAAACGAAAAAAAAAAATTGACATCGGATTCAAATATTTAAAGTAAAACCCCAAAAGTTTTGTATTAAATTTTTTTTTTTTTTACTTTTCGCATTACCTCTGTAGGGGGGAGGTCAATATATGGGGAAAGACCCTGCACATACGAAAAAAAAACAAAGATAAGTTTTATAACTACATTATATGATATATTATTTGAATGGCAATAAAACTTATTATAGGATTTTCAAAAGTTTTAATTTCTTCAGCTGCTCTTGATAAATTTAGGATTATAATAACTAAGATCATACTGAACAAAATTTCTTTTAATTTAATATTTTTTGTCTTAATCTTTTTAATCATAATTTTTTTTAAATATTATTTACTAATTAATATTTTCTATATTAATATATTTTTTTGTTTATAATCCTAATATGGTGAGAAAATATGAAAATATGGTTTGCTCGATTTAAAAGCAGACTTTCACGAACCAGCTTTACAACTAGCTGCAGAACAGTAACTCTTCTATTATAAAAATAATCAAAAGATTAATGGTTAACCATTTGATTTCTTGTTCTCTTTTTTATTGTGCTATCCCGGTAGCTATCGCATTGCCATAAACGAGAATAATGTAGAAATACCCTGTTTAACACTTAGAGGGTAAAAGGGAAATTACTGTCACTTCTATTGAAAAATAACTCCCTGTAATATTACACAAATTTTTGAAGAACTTGAAATCCAACCCTGAACAAATATTCTTTTAGAGGACGAACCAAAGCGGTTGGGTTTTGTGAAAAAAAAATGGGAAACGTGCGAACAGAAATAAAACATTCATAGAACATATTTTATTTACTAAGAAGTCATTCCTTTTTTTTCATGGACACCACAATTTATCTATCGTGGTAGGTTACTCAAAAAAAGTAAGTTACTCGACAGAAAAAAATCTTAATCTTTTCAGGCAATTTTTTAAAAGCTACCTTCACTTATCCCATTATTAGAGCAAAGGGTACGATTAAAGGACCTCCTAGATCACTCGATTTATCTTCAAATTACTTTTTCTTTTTGGAATATACACGGAGAAAATTTGTAGGCACAGTAATTAATGTGCTCCTAATTTAGATGAACCACGAGCCGAGTACTTTAAATACTGAATAAATGTTCATCATCTAATTACGTAGACTGTTTTTAAGAATAAAATTGTATTTGTAGTTTTATTAGAATTAAATTTTTTTAAGAATATCCTTGTTTAATTTTATTGTATGACAGAATACCAGTTTTATTTTGCATAATATGTAGTTTCCTATGGTCAGCGCTTTTATTTCCATACGGGTATAATGTCCTATGCATAAATCTAACCGCCAGTTATTCTTTATATTTCAAATTTATGACATACTTATTTAAGACATATCAAAAATTAATATTTTTTGAAATATTGATATAATTTGTCAGTTATATTTGAGATATGGAGAAAAAAAAATAAATTGTGTCGAAGTGTCACCATTACTTATTTTTTGACATTTGCCAGATACTATTATTTAAAATGTTGTCCCTAACGACCCTAATGTTTTTAACAATATTAATCATTAGCTTAATGTTGTTTATATTAATTAATTGAACAGTGCATGTGACACATGAAAATTCTTGCGGGTTAATTTCTCTGAGATGTGTATTTTTTTTACACGACACCCGTTAACAATGAATTGGTCACTTTGGATTCCGACTTTTCGACTGTCTCTAATAAACCCAAAAACATAATACGATTTGTAATATTAATGCTCGCATTACTTTGCACTGTATCCCATTATGGTGTTTGCAGAGTATCTCAGTTATATTTAAAAAATAGAACTTTAACACTAGTTTCGCGAACCTGTGCTTTACTTTGATTCTTGAAACTTTTTGTGAAAATTCATATTATTAATTAAGTGCACATTAAAGCAGCAAATTTATTTACTCCTATTATTGACATTTTATTTGTGATAATTATGTTGACAAAAATATTACAATACAAATACGTCTGAAAATACTAAAAAATATGTCAACGTCAAGAAAATTTAAAAAAAATAATGATGAAGCATCCAATTTATATTTTACCAGGTATTTAATTTAACTTTATTATAACATCATATTGTAGTATTATCAGGCATCGTTTTATTTATTTAATATAAATAATATTATAATAAATAATATTAAATTAATTAATTTTTTATTACGTAATATTAACAATATTAAAAATATACCTCAACCAATTTTTTTCAATGCATCTAACAAAATTTAATTGATCATAAATCTTTTTTAGAACTCAGAAATAAAATGTATAAAATCGCAAAAATAACAAGATTTCAGTATATATCCAGTGTTCAACTTAACTCATCTAATTCGTGCAGAAATATTGAAACCACTGCAGGTGTGTCGAAAACACAAACTAAACTTATTTAAAATAAAATTAAGTATAAGCGTTATAAAGTGAATGTGGTCAGTAGCTACATCCAGGAGATGTGAAAAGGCAGGTGATATTTTATTATCAGTATGCCCATAACATTAAACATTGCTCCAATTTGGGCAATAGAAATAATATGGTCGGATAAGCTATATAAGCAGCAGTGGAAGTGTTAGCCGATATAGCAATAATAATGATAACATTTTATTGCAAACCGAGTCATATTCAACGTCACACAGAGAAAAGAAAAAGAACATGTGCACTATAAGAAATTATTACTGGTATTATAGCAAGAATTCTTAAATAAAACCTTTAAGCATTTGCAAAATACCAATTTAAAAAAAATTTGAAGAAAAATAAACAAACAATTAAAAAAGACACATTGTGATATAAAACATGAGCTGTATTAATGCCCGTCTAGTAAAAAATACATCACTGCTCTCTTAGAAGGATTGGAATTTTGAATACATTGTATATTTTGTGGTAGCATTTATTAAGCCCGCACTGCTCTTCAATGTGCCTTTCTTTCATAAAAGGCAGAATAATGCAGTGGTATTTTGAGTTGGTCTCTGCTCCTTTGTTACTATAGAAATACCATCATAATAATGGTCAGAATTTGTTCTGTTGTCTTGTTGGTCAGAAGTTGTGAGAATAAGATACTAGGCCTTTTTACAAAATAAACCAAGGATAAATAGTAAACTGAAGAAGTTTTTAGAATTCTAAGTTACTGAAAAGTCCTACAAATGCCGCATACATCTATAATGATTCTTTTTTAGCATTTAAACATATTAATAGCAAAGTATAACATTTAAATGCTATTTGGTGTTAATATGTGTCTTAATCTACGTATTAAGTTGGATATCCGTTAAGTCCAACAAGAGACCTCAAGAACGTCTTACTGAATCTGGGTTATCCATGCGCCACAAAGCCATCTGCTCCGCTGCACACTAACAACCCTTCGAGAGCACCAACGAAGGCGGTTCAATCACAATAACCAAGGTATATCCTCCCAATAGAACCCTAATTATTAGAATTATTTATTATTTTTGTTGCTTACACACAAGCAGTTTGATATCCTCAAAAACGAATAAACCAAACGAAATCATCAAGACAATACAGCTGCTGTTTCACTTTTTACAGTCTAACGAAAAGCTATAATTTTTCTGTTCGCCCTGAAAAAGGCCTAGTATAACACCGAAACGTTGGCATTTAAATGTTTATTTTTTTAAACTTGGATTATAATTGGCCACTTATTCAACTTAACTCTTAAAAATTAAGATTGAAGATGGGACTTGACTTGATGGCCGAAGATTTCGGAAATAGCCTGCGAATCTATTCTTTCACCGTTGTTCCCTTTTAAGTTAAAATTGGCACTATCATCATTATTTGATTCCATATTTCAAATGCTCCAACTAGTTTTCATTTTATTTTTAGAATCAGCTATTTCATTTTCATTAAATTTTCGGTAATTTGCAAGATATCTACGATAGATCGTTCATTGATTTTTATACCGCTGATATATTATTGAGCTTTTTGTCTGTATGTACTGTATGTAATGTCAAATCTTTTACATATTGTAAGTAGTTCTTAATATTTGTGTTAATCCTCTTTATGAGGTTATTTCTTATTCTTGTGGTACAGACATGGTCATAAAAATGAAGCAATGTATGGTAGAAGCTTTCATACAAATATGTAGGCATTGCTACAAGGAAAATCCACACATAAGAAGACAGCGTCAACAATAAGGGAGATTTGGATTTAGTTAGACAGCGGAGAGATATTTAGACATTTTGCAACAAATTTTACCGAACAGAGATGTATTGGCGGTTATTTAAGGAAATACAGCACCCAGCTATTGTTCATTTTAGGGTTCGGAAAGACCTGCGCTTCTGTCCAGTATATCCAAAAAGTGTTTAATAAACAAAAGCTGGGTATATGAGTGGACGGAATATTGATATTGGCACGTTGAAGAAACTAAAATGTAACCTCTGCAGTATACAGCGGCCGTTATCTTGTTGGAGTATAATATTACTCAGCCGTTCCAGACATTCAATTGATTCTATTCTAAAATAAATAATAAAGGAGTTTTACAATCTAGGTTGATTCCACTTTAAACCATCCTCTGAGTGAGGCTATTTTTTATTTAACAGCCAATTTCAAAAAGCGCTTTTGATAAATTGAGTTGTATTTATATAAAAAAACATAATATACAGAGTGTCCCGTTAATAATGGTAAATATTTTAACAGTAGATTCCTCTCGTAAAAATAATGAGGTTAGGTTAAATTTTCCTGGTCCGAAAATGAAATGCAACCAAAATTCAGTGTGATAAACATTAAGTTTTTTTTTAAATTTTGTCTATAACTTTAGCAGTTTTTTGTTTTTAACAAAATTTGGCATTTGGAGGTTTTTTTATATGCCGAATCTAATTTTATCAGTTTTTTTAATTATCTCATAGAGGGCGCCCCCAGTCACATTTTAGTGGTGTTTTGAACTCCATAGCTTTTTTACGCCCTGTATAATTTTATTTTTTTATTTTAAATATGCATTCTGCAAGTATTTTTACTTACAAATGGTATATCTTAAAAAATTCTCTAGGATTACTCTTCTTCTAGAAATTTACATTTAAAGATTTTAAAGACATCCATGACAACCATATTTGAAACTATTTAAATTGCTATATTACACTTTAAATGATTGATAAATAAAAATAAAAAATCTAAATAATTATTTAAAAATAAAAATTATCAATATTTGCCAGCAAATGTTCTACATGGCTTCCATTTATCTCAAGACATTTTAAAATTCTTTTATTAAAAGACCGCCGAATCTTAAAAAATAATTGCTCATTTCGAAATGACTCAGCAGCGACTTGAATTTTTTCTAATAATTTTTCTCTTGTGTTAATTTGATTTTCGTAAACAATGGATTTCATGTATTCCCATATGCAAAAATCCAATGGGTTGAAATCAGGACTTCGTGCGGGCCAAGGCCTTTGACTTCCACGTCCTATCCAGTTGAAATTATCATTAAAATATTCACTCACGGGTCTGGCAAAATTTGCAGGAGCGCCATCTAGCATAAAAATCATATCTCGGCGCAGATTTAAAGGCAACTCTTTTAAATAATCAATGAGTTTTGTTTCTAAAAAGTTTAAATACAATTTTTCGTTTGGATTTGGAGATAACTCGGAAGGTCCTAAAAAAATTGTCTATAACCACACCAAATATTAAATTTAAATTCATGTTGAAAGTGTCTTTCAGTAATGAGGTTTGGATTTGCAATATCCCATGAATGATTATTTCTAAAATTAAAAATTCCCCGTCAGGTAAAAGTCGCTTCATCCGTAAACATAATTTTATTAATAAATAGGGGATCTTGATTTTGTTGTTTCTGGATAAAGCGGGCGAAATCTAATCTCGCTGGAAGATCTGTCTCCAAAATTATTAAGTAAAAGATTTTGTACTGGCGTAAAATGGTATGGATAAAGACGCTCACTATGAAAAATTCTTAAAACTGAGGACTTACTAATTCCAGTTCTTGCCGCCATACGCCTTACACTTATTTCTGGATCTTCAGCAACCTGGACAAACACTTCTTCTTCTTGGTCCACATTACGTCTATTTGGACGCCCAACATCTTGCTTTGGCCTGAATGAACTCGTTTCCCTAAGTCTCTGGTAAACGTGTTTAAAGTGTTTAAAATCTGGCTGCCTCCTATTTGGATACAATTGCGCATAACGTCGACAAGCTCTTAGACCGCTGTAATTTGCTTGGGCATAAACACAAACCATATCTCGCGTTTCCGAATTAGAAATATTGATGCCTAGGCATCTCAACCTAAAGTGATAAATAAAGACTACTGGAACTAACACTAACGCAACAAGTAAAAATTAATAACAGAACTATTAATAACAAACAAAAATAACGCAGTAAAAGGTAATAAAGTAACTAATCGTGTGAGCTATGATGCGCCACAGTAACTAAAAAAACATAAATCGTGACAGTGACACTTGTGACTCAGTGGCTTTATTTGTTTTCATTTTTTTGTTAGACACAGCCTACTTAATTTTTTTTTTCAACTTAAAGTAGAAAAATAGTCATTTTTTCTTGAGCGCATTGCAAGTTTAAATCCAAATATCTCAAGAACGGTAAATCCTAGCGATATTTTTAAGGTATACCTTTTTAAAGGAAAAACACTTGCAGAATAGAAATTTTTAATAATACATTACATTATACAAAGTGTAAAAAAGTTATGGAGTTTAAAAAAGACTAAAATAAGGCTGGTGGCGCCCTCTACGAGATAATTAAAAAAAACTAATAAAATTAGATTTGGCATATAAAAAAACCGCCAAATGCCAAATTTAGTTAAAAACAAAAAACAACTGTTATAGACAAAATTCAAAAAAAAACTTAATGTTTATCACCCTGTATTTTGGTTGCATTTCATTTGCGGACTAGGAAAATTTTTAACCTAACCTTTTATTTTTATGAGAGGAATCTGCTGTTAAAATATTTACCATTATTAATGGGACACCCTGTATATTCTAAATATATATTCTTAAATTACTCTTAAAACCTGGATGATATGTAACGACAAAGTATTTATTTCCATATACCATGAAATCAAAATAAAGGAAATATTATTTGCAGCAATTCTATGAAGTTCTGAGCAAGATACTAATCTGGCAACAACGTCGCCAGACACTCATGTTTGTTCATTTAACGAAGCGACCTTCGCGAAAGTGCATCGCTCGATTTCAGGGTCTCTTACTCTTTCTATTTAATTTTGATTTCCATTCGCGTCTTTGTTCGATAAGGTGCGGCGCGTCACCGACCAAAACATGTTTTTCTGCCGCAGAGTTATTTTTTGTCAGGATCAAGATTCTTTTTAACCCTTTGTTCACTCGACACATAATCCTGACCTCTCTCTCACTGGGAATTATTAATAAAGTGTTACAGTTACATGACATGTAATAAAAAACAAATAAAGTTGATGATGTAGGATAAATGACGAACCGTCAGCTAAAAAAATTTGGTAAAATGGGAAAAAAATCAGATGGATTTAAAGTATTTTTTCATTTTATCTTCATATGTTTATTTGTGCTATTCGAGGGTTTCCTTTAAATTTAAAAAATTAAAATTAAACTTTTTTAAATAAAATGTACTCAAGTGAGCCTGCTAAAATAGACATTTACTTGGATATTGTTTATAATTGTTTATATATTTTTAGATGCATAATAGAACTGCAATAAAGCATGTGTCAATTAATTATTTTGAAACTAGAGGACCCCAAATTTTTATTGTTTAAGTGTGACGAGAAAAAAATCTCAATTTGCTTTGGCTTACTGATTGTCATGCAGTGGCATAACGCCAAATTCAGATGAAGTTTCTCAATATAACTATTATGAATAAGTTCTTGAGTATTTATTATGTTATATTTAGTTCATACTTTTGTTTACACTTACACTACTTTTCCAGTATTTTTGGAAAAACTTCCGGCGCCGACGTTGTTTTGATCCTATTCATTAGCATTGTCTCTGTAGTTCTGTTTATCATAGATATTATACTTATACTAGAAAGTTCTCTACCGGCCTCTTGCTATGGATGTATGGTTCTCGCAATATAGTGTGGAACTGGGGTGTTGGTCCTTAATACAATTAAGGATAACTTCTTTCATTTATTTCTGGATGATCGATTATTTGGACTTACTTAATACTGTTTCAATTTTGCATCTGTAAATCGCTCCATCACATCCTACTCTTTTAAGCATTAAGTATACGGTACTTATCCACATAAAATTCAAGCAAATATCTGTCGAAACTCATCAAAAATTTTTAGCATTTGCTTCTGGTAGAGCTACAGAGTATTGCTACCATCGTTTAAATGTATTCGTATAGAGAAGGGAGTTAATTCAAGTCGGCATAATTGTTCCTAATAGAGACTTCGCAGTTTGTCATCTTTTAATCTTGGTGATAACGAGTTTATCGGGTTGATATTGATTCTTTTACAGCGTTAATTATAAAAAGACAAATTAAAAAAATATTAAATACTTTAAGTATCCAATAATGGAGTACTAAATCAAAGGCCTATTCAAGATCAATATAAGCCATAAGAAGATTTCTCTTTTTAGTGTAGGGTTAGTTACTTATTTGTAGTTACTTAGTTACTTATTATTAGTTACTTAGTTGCTCATCTGCGGCTTTCGGTTGCATCATTCGGCTCATCTGCAATAAAATTATAGTAGCCACAGCGTTCGTGTACCCTCTGGGTAATACGTTACTATGTATTTTAAACTTGTGTGCTCACACTCCCTCAAAGACTTTACTTATCCGTTAGACTTAAGTAATAAAAGATTTGAGCTTTCTGGTGACCCTTTCCTTATCATCTGATCCTGACAAGAATAGGTACTGAGTTACAGAAATTTCTGTACAATTTAAGCTATTGCCAGCAGGGTACATATACAGAGTAAATAAAAAAAAATATATAACATCATCAAAATGTTTTTTTAATGGAAATCAGCATTTTTTAATGCAGAATCAGAACAAACGCATTTTCTTACAAAGGATATGGTACAAATGAATAGTGGTTACATAAGCAATTTTGAACGAATAATTATTATAAAATGTAAAATTAAAGAAATACCTATCTAAATTAAATGTTGGTATTTTGGTTTTTTAGTTGTTGTCGTTGTTGTCAGTGTCAAAAAGTGAATGTATTTTGGTACAACCATTTGAAGTATTTTTACATTTGCAAGTGGTGTTTATTCTTTTTGAAAGCAGTGTCGTTGCCTACTGTTAAGCAAAGTTTCGTGAATTCGGGCATATTCAAGATACTCAAAAAGCCGGTCGGGGTTCAATGACTGAAGAAGATGAGCTTAACGTTCTGTTAACGGTCCAAGATAATCCCAAAGCCACAATCACAGGCACGGCTTCTAATGCTCATTTATTGCGATCTACTGTGCATAAAGTTTTGAAAAAAGCAAAGTTCCACCCTCTTGCTTTTTTCAAAAATTGCTGATTGCTCTTGAAATAAGTATATAAAATATACTTATTTCAAGAGCTATCGGAAGATGATTTTGATCGCCGAAAGTTTGCCGAAAATTTGTGAGCAAATGCAGCAACTATGTAATGATAACAATATTTTTTGTAAAACGGATAATATTTTCTGACGAAGCAACGTTTACTCTAAACAGCCATGTGAAAAGACAGAATTGTCAATACTGGGCGGCCGAAACCTTCATTGGTTCACAGAATGTTATACACAACACCCTCAAAAAGTCAATGTGTGATGCGCTATAGTGGAAGGAAGAGCTTTAGGGCCTTACTTTTTTTGATGACACTCTCACACTGGTGAGAGGTATTTGGACTTTCTCAAAATGATCTTATCCCCGCTCTAATAACTTTGTCTCAGGATTTAGAAGAACCCGACGCGACATGCACTAACGTGATTTTTTTTTTGATGACGATGAGATGGAGCTCCGCCACACTATCCTTTA
This sequence comes from Anthonomus grandis grandis, assembly GCF_022605725.1. Taxonomy (NCBI): domain Eukaryota; kingdom Metazoa; phylum Arthropoda; class Insecta; order Coleoptera; family Curculionidae; genus Anthonomus; species Anthonomus grandis. The sequence goes on from NC_065567.1 coordinate 7,260,840, forward strand.
CCCGTTCACAATTATCTAGATGAAGTTTTTCCAAATTGTTGGATAGGTAGACGAGGGTTCATTGAATGGCCACCCAGATCGCCAGATTTAACTCTCCTCGATTCCTTTTTATGGGGATACTTAAAAAGTGTATGTTACTAAACCAGCGAGCTTAGAAGATTTAAAAAAACAAATACGCCAGGAAATTATAAATATTACTCCAGATGTCATTGACGTCCAAAAAGAATTTTTAGATCGCTCTGGTTATTATCAGGTTAACGGTGCTCAATTCAAACATTTAATTCTTAATAATTTAGATAGGTATTTCCTTAGTTTTCCATTTTATCATCATTTTTCGTTAAAAATTGCTTATGTAACCACTATTCATTTGTATCATATCCTTTGTAAAAAAATACGTTATTCTGCATTAAATAATGGTGGTTTTTATTTAACAAACATATTTGTGACGTCATATTTTTTCTTGAGTCATCTTGGATGCACTGTAAAATATGATCTATGATTTCTGAATTTTTGCTATATTTATTGCCGGGGGTAGATTTAATTGATCTGCAAAACACGAAACCACCCAAGTATATCTGCTTATTTTATAATAATAGTTTTGTTTGAAAGAACCTATTAAATGGCAATATAAATTGGGTTTGTGAAGACAAGAGATAATGAATTAATTTTGTAGATTTAAGCAAAATCTTACTACGTCATGGTTTTGTCTTAAATATAAAGTTTTTTAAAATGTGAAATCTACAGAACTACAATCGACCTAATATTCACTTAATTTTTTCTTAATAAAGTGGTAAAATTAAGCATTAATGATATTGAAGGTTAGACATGGAAATCGTAAATAATAAAAACGTTTCATGATTGGTGCAATGTCCTTCCCGGCGGATAAACCGATTTAGCAGCAGTTGGTAATTAGTCAACCGGTGGCCTTGACGGGCTTCGTTCGGGTCATTTTGGGGTTACTAAACTAAAGAATGTTAATGTGGGTGGCGCGAATAACAAAATGCAACGTGCAGACAACGCATCACATCCGCCGCACCGCAACGCGCGACCTTACAAGTCTTATTTATAGTTCTTTGTTTATCGTCTGGTTGTAGAGTATTATTTCTTGCCTATATATTATACACCAGTTTCGAGCATCAGGGATATTACCGTACTTACATTTTCTCGGTGCATGACATGATGCTCTAGTCTTTTGTTCCCTTTATTTCTGACAAAGAATGCATAATATTTATATTATGCTCAATTAAAATTATGGCTTCTAATCTTGTATACTTTATTATAAAAGTTTACATAGCGTGTATCACCCTTGACTGCGACCTCTTTAACAATAACGTTTACTGTTATAAACATTATTTGGACAATATATTGTAAAGATAAATATAATTTTTTTAAAGATAATTTTGATATTGATGTAATAGAAAGATGTATTAAATTTGCAGTGAATTCAATTTTTTTGCATCCAATCGAATTTTTATGCCCGTATTATAAATAGGAAATAAATGGCAAATAGTGTATAAAACTCGTGTTTAACATGCCGATACAACATAACATAATAACAACGATGCTTTGCTCGTTCCCTAATCTTACCTCTAGTTCGTTCCCTAAGGAAGCACACTAGACACTTAATAGAAGGCAGTTATCAAAAATAAGTGACTCAATAACTTGTATATTATACAATTGTATTATATCGCTCGTAAATACTCATAAATGTGATATATGTAAGACTGAATATCAACCCGATACGCACAATACCCGAGGAACGTCTCAGACAGTAAACTTGGTCCCTGGAAAAATAAATCAATTTTACAAAGAAATTATTACATCTTAGAGCACGAAGACTCTTTAAATATATTCAAGAATAGTGTCAAACTTAGGTTGGAATCAAATTTTAGGAAACAGATTTTATAATATTATAAATATAAATCTTAATTAAGTATCGTTTAATAGGGTTTTATACTCCTTTTTTTCTTATAGCAACTTGTTTTCTTTTTGTACATGTTACTAGATAGGTATTTTCAATAAATTCTTGTATTTTGAAGTAGTTTTTAATGAATGTCTTTATTAATTTTAAGCTTATGGTTAGATTTTTTTACTAGATTATTTTAAAAACGATCAATTTGTTAAAATGCAGCTTGACACAAAGTTTAGTAAAATTATGTACATGCCACTGTACATGATCACCTTTAAGTCAAGGCAATAATTTTAATTTTTGTTTAATAAAAAAACCGCACAAGTAAATGGTTTTTGTGTGATAATTCAAATTAAAGAATGGGTAGGTATTATTGAATTGTAGGTGTAGGTGTTCTTTGGTAAAGTAGCCATTATTTATTCCTGAGTATTTATTTACTCCAAAATGCCATTTTTAACATGTTTTAAAAAATGTTTAAAAAAATCGAAATCCTAATAATGGTTAGGTTGGAAACCGAATGGGAACTCAAAAAGAAGTTGTGGTGCTTTTACTTGGAATCCGCTTATTAACCTTAATATAGAAGCATAGGAAATATTGTATCCATAGGTTAATCACAATTTCATATCACATTTTTGGTATAAAAGGGAAAGTAAATATTCAAAACTAGTATGCTGTTATCTGATTATCATGATTAATTAAAGAATAATTGTAAGTAATACTACTAAAGTTAGTAAGTCTAAATGGCCTAACGTTTAAATAGTGATTATAGTATATGGCGTTTATAGTATATTCAAAATTCAACAGAAAGAGCCGAACCAGTTATGTATTAATCCACCAGGGAGCTTTAATATGGAAAATAGTGTAATGTAAACAAACCAAGATTTGTATAATTTAATAAAGAGTATTTTTGAACAAAATACTTTGTCATAACACTATCAGGGACGTGAAGAAATGAAGGAAGAGATTCGAAGCACGAGATCTGACATTCTGAAGGAACTAACTACTCTACGAAGGCAGAATCGTCAATTGAATGAAGCTAATAGACATCTACATACAACCGTGAAAAGAACCGAACAAAAACTAAAAAAGTTTAAATTGGTTGTATATGGTCTACCGGAAGAATCTAGCGAACTTCAGGATATCCAGTCCTTTTTGGATCTGATAAAAAACAAGATAAAGATTGATTTCCGTTTTGCAGAACTTTAGCAGACCGAGATATATTGGGTATTGTTCATAAGGAAAATTCGAAATGTAGATACGAACAAAGAAAGAATACCTCAACCAAAAAGTATAGACAGAAAACCTCAAACTAGCAAGAGAATTTCCAAGTGTATATCAGGAAACAGGTCTTACATGGTAATAGAAAAGCATTCTCATGTGCACAAATAAGAGAAGGAGGTATTTCTCTAAACTACTACGGGCAGGTCAAACAAGTTCTTTCAATAGCTAACAGAAGAATCTTGAAGATAAATCTTCTGAGGACAATCAACACTCCAAATCACGAGGCTAATCCATTCCCATACTCGCCTGATCTCAACAATAGGAAAAGAAAATCCACTGTACTTGAAGCAGAGCAGCCCAATAAAAAATAACCATTCGTCTATTATAATAGGATAGTTCTAAAATAAAAAATAACAAATTTTTTTTATCTATTATGACTTAAATTCCATGTTATTTAGTTTTATATAAATAACTAAAATTGACCTAATAATTGTAATACCAACTAAATTGGTAATTATTGAAACGCCCTGGTATCTGAAAATTCATGCCACTCACAATCTGCAGAAGTGAATAATTTATTAGTAACAATAATGTGTCGTCAAATAGTGTACGTCACAAAAGTCACTCGGTGCACTAAAGTTGTTACCCAAGTATTTGAACCTGGTGCGCGTGACTGCTGGGTATTCCCCGACCACATGGTCAACGGTTCCATCCTCCTCATAACACCACCATTCCCGGTTTTCCGCAATACCGATGGTATGGAGATGGCTTCTTAAGTGCCAGTAATCGGTTAAAAGACTTGTCACTAGCCGAATTTCGCATCTTTTTAGGCGTAGTAGATTTTTGGTGACACAGACAGAGAACCAACCTATGTGCGCTTTAGCCTGTCTCATACCAGGGGACTCAGTCCATCTTCGGTGGGTCCACTTGTCCAGCAGACCCTTCATTGACGCGACCGCTACGCATTTGGCGATACTAATTATGGGTTCCGGCCCCATCGGCACATTCGCGGATCCCAGTCTGGCAAGAAATAATCGCCATGCAGGTAATAGGTCCGCTTCCTCATTACCTGCATGGCCTACGTGGCCAGGTATCCAGACGAGCTGGACCCTGCAGCCAACCTGCACCAGTTTTTTCAGGACTTTTATGCACTCTAGTACAAGCTTGGAGCTTACCTCTGCGGCCGTGATAGCCTTAATGGCAGCTCTGCTGTCCGAGCATATTGAAACGACTGTATTGCGGTGTCCGCAGCTTAGGATTTTATGTCCAACGTGTGAGTTTGTTTTTTTTAATATATTTGTAGTTGGAATTTAGTTGATATAGTGTTAGAAATCTTATTTTTATTAATTAGTGACAATTGTTTTCATGTGGATCAGTTTATTCACGACTATAATACGGAATCAATAAATACGCATGAATGATTTAAATGCTATGTTTAAAAGTAGACACTGCCTTTTTAATATTATTTATATCAATATATTCAGCATTCATAAAAATCTAGACGAATTTCTCGTTTATGTTAAGAACAGACATAAATGGTATGGTCTTATCAGAGACGAGAAATGTTGCGCACCCTTCTAACTTCGATGTGGTCGGTTTTACTGAATTAAATATATTACTAAAAAATTCCAATATTACATTAAAAAATAATTTTAAATATATTGTCGCGTTACTTGAGAAATACAATACTAAAATGCAACGTCTTGCAATTTATCGGTCACCCTCTATGGACTGAGATTTTTTTGCCATCATTGAACCAAACTCTCAAAGAAATGGCTAAAAATAATTATGATTATTCATGATTTGTATGGGACATTAATTATGATCTACATAAAGATTTAATCATTAAACATGAATATTTAAATATCTTAAAAAATAGTGAATATGGATATCAATCTACTATAAATAAGCTCACCCGTGTCCAGTTGGATTCAATAAGTTATATAGATCATGCGTTTATTAAGGTCTGTCAATTTATCTGATATTATATTATACTGAAAACTGTTTTGACACATTTATCTCTAAATTCTCCAGTCACATTCTTGCATGTACAGAAGTTAAGAGTAAAGTCTCAAAGACGAAAAGATTGGATGATAGCAGGGCTAATTAAGAAATCAATTCTGAAATGAGCCTTACGTAACCAAAATTTACTTAAAAACGAAACAAATCAAGGATTATGACAAAAATATAATACGAATCGAAACAAATTAAATAGTCTAATGAAAAAACTACTTTAATAAGATAATACAACTTAATAATAGAAATTCTCAAGGACTAGGGGAAGTAAAAATATTTGTGGGTGAGATTGGTCATAGATCAAATAACAAGCTTTATAATGAGTTAGGCAGAGCTAGTGCTTTTACAGAGTTTTTTATTACCTTTGGAAACACCTTAGCAAATAACATACATACAAATAAATACAAATAATAATTTAGAAAATTTCTCGGAATCAAAAATCAACCTCAATCAATGTTCGTATATCCTATCCATACAAGTTAAATTGAGTCGTGTATCCAAAAATGAAAAAAAACAATAAATCGCATAGAAAAGATTATATTAAAAGCGAATTGATAAGAAAGCCAGCTTCCGTTCTCAAGCCTTTAAGATTGATAATTGATAAAATGTTGGAAAAAGGGGATATTCCTTCTAGGTTTCTTAAGTAAAACTCCTATTTAGGACAAGAGAGAAAATTAAAATGACAAACTAGAGAGCTATCAGTCTAATTTCGAATTTTGCAAAAATATTTAAAACAATAGCTTAAAATCAAATTTTATTATTGTTTCTCGAAAAACATGATATTTTATCAAACAACCAATATGGGTTTGTAAAAGGTTTAAGTGCGGAGCATGCTATAATAACGGCATATAAAAAAAGTCCAAAACGATAGCTATATTTATATTATAGATTTAGCCAAAGCGTTCGACATACGAGGTACAGCACTAACTCTTAAAAATTATTTTGCAGTAAAATACGTAAAATTAAATGAAACTTTTAGTGGTATGAAAAAATCGCTTGTAAGATACCTCAAGAAACTGTATTGGAGCCTTTATTCTTTTCTTGGAACGCTTTAAAATCAAAGGTACGGAGAGATCTTAAAAATATATTTGGGTGGTCCACCAGTAATTTACTGACACTGAACTATTATAAACATAAATATATGCCCTTTTCATCATAGACTCAACATTTGCCGGATTATAGTAATATAGTAGTAATATATATATAATTATTCCGGTCATCGCTAAAGTTTTGGAAAAGTTTATACAGCCGCAAATTTATGACTTTCTCACATTTAATAATATTATTTCGCATAGAAAACAACATAGTACGACATCTGTCTTACTAAACGTTACCCAAGAGATAAGCTCTTATAATCCTTGACTTTTTCCAAAGCATTTGACACCTTGGATCATCATTTGCTTTTAGCAAAATTGGCTTATAATGGCATAATCCAACAGAAGGCAAATGGTGGTCTTGGAAGATCAGACTTTTTCAAACACCAAATATATAACATCTGGAGTACCTCAGGGATCTTGAACCCACAATAGATCCACTTAGTTTCTTACAAAACCCACCCCTAAGTTAAATGAACTAAGGGAAACATTGTTTTCTATAAAAAATCAAAGCAAAAATAAATGAATAAAAAATTAGAAGCATAAGCTGTGCGCCTTATTTATCCCAAATACTTGTGTGTTTGGGGTAAATAAGGTTGTTGGTGACCTTAATCCGATAATAGAATTTTCATAAAAAGAGGTTAACACTACGAGTTCAATAAAAGAAGATGCGTTGGTCGGGTTAGTGAAATATTTTACGTTAAAAAAGCGCTTTTAATAGTTAAAAAGTACTGTCGGCACACGTTTAATGAATACCATGTATAATTGATGAAAAATTTATAAGGATTAAATAATAGAATATTTTACCAGAACAAGAACAGAGAATAGGTAAAAAAGGGCAGTAAATAAGTTCAAATTTTATTCCTTTTTTTGCTAAGCCATTACCAAGCAAAGGTGAGGGTCACGAACGGTGGCGGCAAAGGGCATCAGACCTATGTCATGCCTCCTCGCGCCCCTGTCCCGGTAGAGTCAGCGGTGAATGGCCGAAGCCGAAAATCTATGGTCCGACTGTTGCACCACGCCGACATTGCCGCCGCCGCCGCCGGCGCGGCGCAAGGTCAGACAACATACACTACATTATACACTACATAAAACAGGCACGTATTGGTATCTCTACTATTTTTTTGACCGACAGAATTCTGAATCGCGATAGACTAAATCTTATATAAAATCTTATCATCAAAAATTGTCAAATTCTTATCAACTTCTATATTTTTCATATATTTCTTCAATTTCGGAGTAATCTTCTAAAGTACCATCACCATACTATCAAAATTATACCATCTAACACAGACATGTACCTGTAATGTAATGTGTAAATTTAGGGATATTAAACCTCTCGTGCGATGTAATTTTAATGCAACATAGACAGACCTCCGAGCGCCAAATTTCCGCAACTGCGCTCTAAAGTTATATTGAAGGTATTTCATAATTATTCGTTTATAAAGTAATACAGTAAACAAAAAAATGAAGAAAAATAGTGTATGTTGCATTCAAAAAATAAATAAGTGTCTATGATACCTCTATCTGTTAACTAACTTAAACATAAAAAATATACCAAAAAATATGTAATTTTAGAGATATCCAAAGGATATTTAATTAATATACTTATGCCTAATAATATACAAGAACAAACACCCACATTACATATTTTTAAAAATACTACTTAAAGAAGGATTCCAAACTAAATTTGTTCACTCAGCAACAATCAATACACCAATATAACACCAAATGGTTTTCTGATTCAATTCAATTAAATTGGAAACTCTTATGTGGCTAAAGATCCATTTCTTTAGATATTTTTTAAAAATGCGGACAGACCTGCAGTCTGTAAGAGTACTCGGTAACAGTTTGTATATGTAAGATCCCAAAAAACCAACCCCATCTCTGACTATGACTTATTGCAGCCTTTAAATTTCTCGTTTTACTTACCTTGTTTTTTGTCTCGGGTATTATGATGATGGGAAATTGATTCGAGGAAGAATCTTCGTTGATATTAAACTATTAGTATTCTAAATGTATATAATTGTTGTATATCAAAAACCTGAGAGCCCTTATATATCTGATCACTCGAATAAGCAGCATTCTTACCATATATTGTTTTTAAGAACATTTTTTTAATTGCTTCTAGTGGTTTTAAATGTTTCTAGTATGTACCTCCCCAACAACTTATTTCGTATTGAATATGCGAATCAGCCAGAGCATAGATAGGTACACATAAGTTGTCGAACTTCTAGAATTTTTTTTAGTTACCTAAATGTTTCAAAGATTTTAGGTTAACTTTTTAATGAGTATACTTATGTGCATATTCCATTTTAAATCTTTGTTTTTCATTTTCAAAATACTTTGTGTGATCAACCCTTTCAATGGAAATATCACTTTGAGTTGAACTTAAATTCAGATTTATTACATGTAGATACATTTCTGTTATTGTGACGAAAAGCTACAAATTTGATTTTGTTAAAATTCATGATTAGCGACATTGCATCAGTTTTTAATTTCATACAATCCCCTTTTTGCAATTTCTCTAACCTATCCTATCCGAATCCGGTCAATACGTAATTTTTTTAGCAAAATATGGAGGAGTTTTTGTTTTAATTATTTTATGAAACAGTGTAAGTCTCTTTTCTTTTTCATATACAACCATTTTGCCTCCTGTAGTTTATATATGTTACTGGTTCACACTATTATTTTATTCCAAAATTAAACATAAGAAACGATTTCTGGATTATCTGTATCCTATGTTGCTGATCCTGATCTAAACATGGCCCATATATGACATCACAGTGGTTAAAGTAGCCCAAAACCAAACTATCTGTAAGCTCAATTTTCTGCCGCATTGGCAGTAAATGTCGATGAGGGTAGAGAAGTTTTATTGACGCGTAGGCTTTTCTTATGTTGAGGCTAATGTGTAATCTTAATCTACATTAAAGTGTAATCTTCAGAAAAGTTGGGTAAAAGAAACGTGGGTAAAAGAAATGGTTTGGAAAGTAATGGGTAAAAGAAATGTCACCAAAGTTACATGTGCAACTTTGGTGACAAAATTGATTCTTGTGGAACATCGCTGAACATTTCACTGAACTCAGATTGTCCTGTTGATATTTATACGAAGTGGAATCTCTTATCTGAATAGCTTATTATCGCATATAGTGCTCTCTGGGAAAAACCTATATAATACAAGATGGCAAATAAAAGTTCATGGTTCATTGTATCAACCGCTTTAGAGTAGTCAAGCAGAATTAGCGAAGTAGCCTTTCCAGCATCATTTTCCCTAAACATATCATCTGTTATAATTTCTAATGCTGAAACACACCTGGGTTAAATCCTGACTGGTGTTCGGATAAAATACTATACCTTTTCAAATGCTCCATAATCTGCGTATCCATAATCCTTTCGAAAACCTTAGATAGACATGGCAAAATAATACTACTGAGCCTTAGATCGCTATATTCCTCAGATATAGCTTTCTTTGGTAATGGCTGCACTTTGGCTATTTTGCAGTCTGTGGAAAATACTGATTCCAATAAACAGGTATTAATCAAATGAGCAAGGTATGGAAAAATCCTAGAACAGCACAGAGTTAGCATTTGAAGATTAATTGCGTCATTGCCAAACGCTAAAGAGTTTATGCTAAATAATTGACTCTCAGCCTCCTCAACATTTACCGTGCAAAAGCAAAAGAGCTCAATAAAACTAGCCTTTAAGTTGTGCTGATAAAAAGATCCTTGTCTACTTGTGATGCAGATCCCGAATATTGCATAAAATAGTTGTTAATTTCTTTAGGTTTATCTAAATTTTCAGGTATCAACTTAGAATTCCTTGAATCATTTATGATATCAAGGCGCTTGAGACGTTTCCAAATCAAACTCTTATGTGACCTTGTACAAAATTCTAAGTAACATTTTTTTCTTGTGATATTGCGTTTTTAGTAAAATTTATGAACTGTTTGTAATAGTGCCAATGTGCCTGATAACCAGAAGACTTAACACGTGAATATTCTTTTTTTTTGATTATATTAATCTTTCGATATTATCTGTCATCTATGGAGATTTTTGCTTTTTTTATAAGAATCGATTTACCATTACCACTACCGTTACCATTAACCATTTACCTTGTTTATTTCACCACATGCAAACTAGTTCGTAAATTATAATGCTTAATTCTATAACATCCTGTATGATAAGTCTGAATCCACATTGGTACGTAATTACAGATCCGATGGGACCACGTCATTGCTATCAGTCAATGAGAGGTCCGAAAGGTTTCACGTACCTACGTAACTGAAAACACGGATAGAAGTTGCTAAAAATGTATGCATTATAATGTATAGCCTAGTCTGCCCCCTGGGTAAAATAAACAAGGTAAATGTGTTTTATGGACTCCGTTTTAAGAGGTCCTTAGTAGTGTTGATTGGGTAAAATTGTTATTAAATTATAGCAAGCACTCCAAAAAATATTCAAGAAAAACCGACTTTTATCGGCATCTTTAAGGGGCCGTATCTTCATAGGGAGGGGCTATAAAATTTTTTTTTATAGGAAAGTTCCGAGTATCCGAGAGATTTTTCCCATTTTCCGGGATATCCTGTATACCTATCTCAAAAAGAAATTGGACTGTCCACTATATCAACTTGGTGAAAATTGATAAACCTACAGGTTCAAAGCAGCAGCATTCAAACTTTCACAAAAAATTGGTTTAAACATAGCAGACACACCAATAAGCTACATTGCAGACATGTCAATAAGATTTGATAGGAGTACGTTGATACCACAGCGTCAAACTACTGGTTGACCACGAAGCAGCTTTTCCCTAAAATTGAAGACCTTTTAGTGGCTATACAAAAGATCAAGTCATTCCAACAAGGCTACCTGACATTTGTTGACCAAGCAATACATCCGTTTTTATTAGTTTAGATGTGGATGTGAAACATCGTAGTCATATACGGGAGGCACATTACAAGAGGCTTTCAGACATTTGCGCCAATAGAATATCCACTAGACTCGCTACTAGATCACTTTAGTTGCGAGAATACTCCATCAAGGGTCAGCAAAAAACTAAAGCATTTGCCAAAAATGTGACAAGTATGCATTAGAGCTGATATTCCCCAAATAACAATTTTCAGTCACCTACGTTGAGATTACTCTTACTTTCACTAGTTGCAGTAGCGTACCCAGAGTTTGGGCTTGGAGGGGGGGGATATAAAAAAATGAATAAAAATAATTTATTTATTTTACGTTAAATTTGAAATTACAAAACAAAATCTAAACGACGTGGCTTCAGAGCGAGATCATCAATAATTTCATCAACAGATATTACTTCTTCTCGATGAATTGATAGCATGGCCAATCGATTAAGCCGCGTTTGGGTGGTAGTATTCCTCAAATACGTTTTTATCCGCTTTAACGTGGAAAATGTACGTTCTGGCGTCGAAGTTGACACTGGCAATGTACAAAACATTTTTAGAAGTTTGTGTACATTGGGATAGGCATGCTGACTACAAACTTCCAAAGAAGCTAATGCTTGGCGTTTGTTTTTTATTTCTGGGAAATTGTTTAAATGCTCATTCAACAGATTCAGATTCAGGTTTTATTTCAGATTTTGTGATAATTTTTGGAACATCGGGTAAATATAAATCAAGCAAATTGTTAAACTTATTGCTTGAATCAGTTGATTCTCCAACAGATGAAGGTGATAATAGGCACATAAATCCCTGGAAAATTTCTTTATGAGGCGTAAATCTTTCTTCCAGCTGGTTAATAAAAAACTCCAAGAATGGCAAATACATAGTAGTTCTAAAATAGTCGACCGCGAAATTTTCGGCATTTGGATTGATATTGGGATTTGCTCGATTTTTTTGTTTGTGCGTTATTCGTTTTACTTTAATTTCGGCGCCCACACTCGACGCCACTTCCTAAAAAATATATACAAAAGTGAAATAATCTCAAATTAAAAAAAAGGATACAAAATTTACCACTGCTTTGTTAAAAAGCCCTTCAAATTGTTTGTCAGCATCTAGTCGCAGCTTCCTTAAGCATAAAATTACATTTTCAGTCACCATTACAGCCTCTTTTAAATCAATGTCCACTTTTTGCAGAACCCGACAAAGTGGCAAACCAAAACTAAAGATCTGGTTAACTATTTGGAGGGCTATTAAAAAGTCGGAATCAAAAAGACTATTACGCAAAACTGGTGGATCCCCCAGAATCCCTCCAAGCAGATATATCTTCCAAGCTTTCAACGACGTATTTGTAAAGTTCCATGAAGTCTTGCATTGCTATCATATTTGGATATCCATCAAGTTGCGCATAATCTCTTAGGGTTTTTGCAGATGGATGTTCATTTGATTCTTCGATTTTACTTAAAAGCACATTTTTGCGCTTTGGAGTATTAAAAAAAGTATATAGTTTTTCAATCAAACTCCAAGACAATTTCTTATTTGTTGAACCTCACATGCTATGGAAATAGCCAGATTTAATGAATGTGCAGCACAATGTATATAAATAGCCTTTGGATATCTTTGTCGAATAAATTTTTGCACTCCATTAAATTTTCCAGACATGTTACTGGCTCCATCGTATCCTTGCCTTGCCCCACCAGGTAGTTTATATCCACGCCAAAACTTTCCAGGCTATTTAAGATTGTGTTTGATAAATTTTCACCTGTCAAACTATCAGCTGGAATAAAACTGTAAGAAATCTTCATTTATGTTGTTATTATCACTCACGTATCTTACACATATGCTAACTTGTTCGACTGTAGCAATATTTGTTGTTTCGTCGGCAAGAATAGCAAACGCCTCTGCCTTGTTTATTCTGCAAACAAGTTGTTTTAGCATAATGACATTTACACTGCTAATAATTTCATTTTGGATTCTCGGACTAATGTAAGTTTCTCTTTTTTTTGACGTTTCCAGAGTTTCCCGTAGCTGTGTGTCTCCCTTTGCTCTGTATTTTAATATTTCCCGAAAATTCCCTTCATTTTTTGAGCTATCGTCTATTTCTAAGGCTCCCGAATCTCTGTGTCCTCTTAACGACATTTCTTGACGACCACATAATATAATTGCTTCTATAATCGGCCGAATTTTATTCCGATTTTGCTTTGCTTGTTCTTTTCTTTTTTCATCCAGTAAATCTATAACTTCTTCTTGAAATCCTTTTTGTATTTTCTCCAAATTTTCGTAGGCACATATATAATCTTTGTGATATCTTGCAGACTCATGGCAACAAATATCTGTAAACAAAAAAGTACTGTATTATTATCTTATTATACATAATGTATGTTCGACTGGTATAAATTATTTGACAAGTAATGATACTATAAAATATTATTTAAGCGACGCGACCCCCTGTATAATGCGTTAATACTCACGTACCTCTTTTGCCTTTTTCCAACTGTCCATTTTTACATTCACTAATGCACCTAATTTTTGCCCTCCGACACCTCCAGTAATAGCAAAAAATACGCAAAATTTACAAAAAGCGCCCCTGTTCTTTTGCGGAATAATTACATTTTTTGCCAATTAAATTCTATGAGCCACTTGTGCTGGAATCTCAGTTTGAACTTTTTGTCTTTTAAATCTATCTATTAAAGGGAAAGTGTATGATGGTGGCGGGATCCCAAAGTGTTTCAATTGTTGCGCAAGATACGAGAGCGCACACTCTGCGTTTTTAAACAACAAAATTAAGCCATGTGCCCGCATCGCGCGAACGAAAGCAGTGAAGGCACCCAGAGCCACTGCCACATATTACGCAATCGCAATCGGAGACGGAAAATTCTTATCGCGTCCGTCTTCTTGTAGCTGATGCAAGCAAAGAAAATTTGTGTTTTTTTTAATTGCATAATTTTTCATTAAAAAAAAAAGAATATGTAGAGAATAATCTAATTTTTTGTTTTAATTTTAGTTTCTTGATTTTTTTTTAATTTTTTTTATTTTATATTTTTTGTATTGCCTTGGGGGGGGGATATAATCCCCCTTATCCCCCTGTAAGTACGCCACTGACTAGTTGCAACGTTGTTTTCGGTGCAATAATTTAGTTAGTTTTGCAACGGACGTTTATTTTCGACCAAACCTTGACGTACTGCACCTGTATCGCAACTGTTGTAAAACTCTGCTATTTTACAACGTATTTTTTTACTAAAGATGGTAGTAGTAGTAATTTACACTTAGAACACTCTCACGAGATGTGTTTTCGAATCAAAAACCCAGTAAAAACAACGTTACCTCATCGTTAGCGAATGGGTATTACATTGCCTGATCGTCTGTGTTAAGCATTTTTCGCTGTAGAGGCAGCTTTTAGACATTTTAAGAGTTTTAGGAAGAAGATGAAAAACAAAGGTAGACAGAATAAGAGGAAGAAAAAATATTCAATTCAACATAACCTACTTAATCTATTTTTTTATTTTTATAATTATTTTTTTCTTGGAATTATTGGGATTTATTATTGGACACTTTAACTATTCTGCAACTTACTACAGACGCAAAAAAAATACAATGGAAGCAAAAATGCCTACAACTAGCTTACCTGAAGTTGATATGGATTATGTAGAATCAATGGAGTGGCGGAAGATAGTAGTGAAAAGGTTTGTATTAAATTTTACATATTTAAAGTTTAAAATACTGGGTGTACTTTTTGTAAATGGTTTCCTTCATGGTTCTTATATCCTACTTTATAGCCTTTCTTTACACAAGAGACTAACCAGTTTGAAAACAATGGTAAATTTTATAAAGTTTTATTTTTAGCATTCATATAGCAGCAGCAGCAGCAATAAGAACTCAGAATGTAATGTTAACATTACATTCTGAGTTTGTATTTTTCGAAGAGCTTATGATTTTTTTTGTAAAAGTTAAAGTTTTTGTTTATTAAAGTTTGTAAAAAAACGTGCTGCATACGCGCAACAAACTGCAAACAATAATTGAAATATTAAAATTTTAGTTAGGTCCCTCCGTTCTTCCTCTTCAGGCCAACCAGGGACAACGACAGCGGGTTTCTTATGTCACCAATAAAAAAAATTACTTGTTTTTTTTTTCGAAATCCGTTATACATTCAGGGCGCGCGTGTTATTTAGGGCTAAAATAACATCTTTACACAGTAAACTATGTTCCGTTTATAAATTAAGTATATACTTGGAAATCTTTCAAAACGGGTATTTTACCCGTATTATTATTCACTATATTAAACTACATACAAAACAAATATTAATAAGGACTGTTCAAAAGATAGATTAAAAAGGTCTTAATTTTGGAGTAGCTGCCTACTGGAGTTATCTATTAGTCTATTGTTAGAAAAGTAATTAATTTTTCTGTCGTTATGGCGTCCATCCGTCGAAAAATCAGTAACTCTAAAAACGTTGCAAAAGCGCTTAGAAAGTTAACGGGTAGTCACTGCGAAACGTTGAGACAACCAAAAAAATCTCTTTCAAATTGGTGTAAAACAGGGTTGTCTCTACGGTTAAGAAAACGTAACAATACAACGTTGCGTTGCAATTTGCAACGTTGTTGCATCGAAAATTGCTAATTGGGTAATGGTTTGGTTTCTAGGAAAACCACTTTTGTTGATATTGCTTTCACGAACAACAACATAATCGCAAACTACAATGAAAAAATCGTAAATATAGAGTTTTGGCACACCATATACGAAGAAAATGGGAAATGAGAGAAGTGCTGGTTCAATCATAAAATATAAACAACTTTAGTTATTTTAATATTGATTGCAATAAAATGAAAACAGGTACAAATTAATGTATTCAAAATGAGAACTGTTGTAGACATCACAAGTCGTTCAAAAGTTCATCGGCAACTCAGCAAAAATCAACAGGCATAATTCAATTGGAAAAGTAGCTCAGTTGGCAGCCACGCTACGCCTAGAAACTAAAAACGACAACTACCCCGCATACAAACACAATCCTTAAGCGGTAGTTGAAAATTGACAATACAAAATCTCTAACGAAAATATGATAGCGACTAGTGCAACAAACCAGATATGATCAAGAAAAACGAAAAGATTTCCATCTCTGCGTCCTCCTAGATAATTACATAGAAAAGACATATCAAGAAAAGATAAGGAAAACAATCACTGACGGGGGAAATAAAACAGATTTTGGAGCTGTTAAAAATATTAAACTAATATGCGCCAATAGAATAGAATTTAAAAAAATTAAAATAAAAATTCTACCTTTAAGAAATGTAACTTACTAACAACAAATATTACAAGGAAAATCTCAATATGTTATGATGGTCTATTATAAGTGACCGACGTTTAACCCTTTAGGAGATATACATCATAGACGTTGGAAAACACCCATAGCTTAATGCCGACTATCACCTCGAAGAAACGCAAATACACGGAACTCTCGGATAAAATAAAGAAGATCTGGAGTCTAATTAATGCAGCCTGGTCGTAATTCCTGTAACGCCTACAAAAAAAAGGCCCACTATTTCAATCGGCTTACAGCTATCGTTCTTAATACCATCAAAAAAACTTCTTAATAATAATAATAATCATAATGAATAATAATAATATTTTTATTAAATTATTGGAATTTTGAATTGAAATTTACATTAATGACCTGCCATTGTTCACAACCGAAGGTGACATTTTTATATACGCGGACGACACAGTCTGTGAAGTGGCTGCTTCCATCCCAGATAAGGCCAAATCCAAAGCTGAAATTTACATTCAGCAACTTTATGACTGGTGTCAGCGAAATAAACTTATTTTAAATGGCCTGTGTTGAATTTTGTGAATTTAGAAAAGAATAACAATATGAGCTCGTTTAGACTAGAAACATTACTACATAAAGACAATACAAAATATCTCGGCTCGACGATAGATTCAACTCTCTGAAATTTGGAAATAGAAGATGTTACAAAAACATTTAATAAATAATTTTATATCATCTTATCCCTAAAAAATTGTCCTAATAGAAAAGGACTAATGTGTGTTTATTACGCAACTGCTTATTCAGCATTGAGCTACAACATATTAGTCTGAGGACAGTATAATGATGTAGGAAGAGTATGTGTTCCTCAAAAAAGGATTATTTAACCTTTACTTTCAGGAATTCTGTAGATCCAACTAAACACGGTCAACATTTTTAGTTACTTAAACCCAAACACGAATATTACAAAAAAATTCGACTATATAGTGGTCTGAGCTTTTATAATATGTTGCCGGAAACGTATCAAGAATTAATCGCAAAAAGTTTTAAAAAACAAATTTAATAATCCTCATCAATACCATACTTTTTTGTCTGTTTTTTAGGCCTATTTTTGTTTGTCTCTATATGTAGGTTTTGTATCGTTTTTTACTTTTAATTTAATGTTAATTTTAAATTTAATTCAGTTTATGAATGTAATATCTAAGATTTTCTGCACCTTTTTTTTTATTGGCTGTATAAAGCAAATAAAGAATTTGTATTTATATAACGATACTGTATACTACGTGATATATATGAAAAGACTATCTAAAAAGATGTTCTAGAATTTTCTGTTCTGCTATCTAGAAAGAAAAAAACCTCAAGGTTAGCCACCTTAAGCAAACTCCTATTAAAATACTTTTAAAACTTTTAAAACTATATAAATATAAATAGAAATGCAAGATAACATAGTTACGCTAAATTGATGTTTAACTTATACGGCTAAAAGTGTGAAATAGAGCACATACCTTCAAAGGCTTAAATGAATGAATCACGATTTCCAATACATAATGTCTTTATAAATAATACATCTTAGATTACAACCTTGACTAAGGAAATGAAGTACTAAAATAATAATGAAAAAAAATATATAAATTGTATTAAAACTGTGTTTAATAGTTTCCTCTCTTTAGTAAATATGTACACGAACATGAAATAGTATTTTCTTAATAGATTTCTAATTCATTTAAATTTTTTCAACCTAATTAAATAGCTAAGCAAGAAATCCCGAAATCAATATAAATTTTAATTAGCTACAGAAAAATTCCCGCTATTATATCTATATTATTTGAGAAAACAACATAATTCGATAACGAATTCCAATAATTTGTTTTTCAATTAGATGACTTAATCTCGAATTTATTAATGCAATCAGAAAATATGCGTCATATCAATTTAAATAATAATCTTAATCGAAAAGCTCGATCCACCTCTTTTTCTCGATGTTAATAATTCACACTCCCAAATAAAAACTAGACTAAAAGGATATCAACTTAAGTCGTAGTTTTCTTTCTTTAAATTTAATAATATTATTATTAAATTTATTTTAGTAGTTTTCTAATAATTTAATAATAAGTTAATAAAAAATCACCTTTCATAATGTGTTTTTATAATGTACAATGTATTGTACAAAGAATTCCCGCATATTTTGCATATAATATGATAGTAATTTCTTTCATCTTTCCTCAAATATTGGTATTATGTAAACATTTTAAAAAGATCCTAACAAGAAAGTGCCAAAAAAAGTGCAAGCAAAAAATTCAACCAAAAATATAACTTATTCGTTCTATGTGATTGTTTTATACACTGTTCTCTGCGAACAAACTTATGACATCCAAATAAAGTTAATATTTTGAACCTTTGTTTCTGAAACAGGTCAAGTCTTACCAGATATTTTAGTAATTTTTTTGTTCATGATCTTTTTTATGATCAAGTAGCAGAACGTTTATGTAAGAACCTGTAAATTCCACAAAGAATATTTAATTAATATTAAACCAAAATGAATGCAAAAAAATATAGAAATTAACAAAAAGTAAGATGCGCAGGCAGATGTCTTTTATAAATAAATAAATAAATCTGGCCTCTTTTAAGTAACACTAAAAAAATATTAAAAAATTTTGCAATACATATATGAGACAAGACAACTTTTTAAATTCAAATACCTTAACTTAGCCTTAAAATTAAGAAAGATAACCATATTAAGAGTTATAGCAATTTATGAGATATATGGTTGCGCCTGTTTAGACCAAAACTAAGTTTACAACATATATTTTGCATTACTTGAACTTTATTTCGTTCAAGGAAACTAAGGCAAGGAAAATACATAAGTCACAATAGTTGAATCTTGATAGAACTAAAGACTTAGACAAGACCTTTCTTAAGTGAAAAATTAAGATATTGATGAGTACAATACAACAACTTTAAATTGCTTTCTTCCCAACATCCACAACGTGGCCCTTGGGAATCCTATATTAGACTGAAGCGGATTTTCTAAATCGATTATATGATTTTTCCAAAAAAGGAAATTGTAAATTTTATTACTTATAAAAGTATATATAAATATAAAATATATGTATGTGTATATATAATAAAGATATGAATAATTCCTTATAAAATACATAAGAATAAAAGAGCTATGAGCGGCGTCCGCGTGGAACCGAACTCGAGTCGCCTTTTTGATATCATGTACGCTTGGATCCGTCAAATTATTTATTCATCGTAAAAGACTTTGCCAGGTTACTAACACGTTCATTCTGAACTTTGGGACGCTTTCAGGCCAATTTCTTCGTTCATAGAAAACTTTCCGAAAGAAGATAATATGTACAAAATCAGTACAAGATAATATAATTCTTCGTCAAAATAAAAACACGGTACCTACTGAGAATGAAACAGATCATGCATACAACTGACCAGTTATTCTGTTCACTTTACATAAGTGACTGATAGCTACTGCTGTAGTTGTGAAATTTCTTTAACATTTTGAGTAAAAACAGACCATGTCCCCGATTGGCTAATAAATACAGTTCAGCAAGCTTGACTAATTATAGGCACTGCTGTTATTAGATTCCAAAATGTTTAAAAATATCAATCTTCTCAGGTTGACTAGATTACTAAGCACGAACTTTAACGTGGCAGCTCTTAAGCCTTACGAAATCAATTCCCCACTAGTTAACTTAGTAACTTAACATCAGCTTTAAACTTTATAACAGTCTCCATATACAAATTCAGCAATTTATCATAAAACAATCTGAAGCAAGCAATTTAATCAATCTGAGCATGTTCACGGTATATTATTTATAATATACAGAGTGACAATTAAAAAATTAAAATGGCCATATATTAGAAACGAAAAACGAATAAAACAATGCTAAAAGCAGTTTCTATAAAACGAAGGAGGAACAAAAACAAGCATATTATCTCACCCTTATCTGCAACCCCTTGGACAGGGTGAGATACACATAAAATCTTAAATAGAAAGGGAGGTCGAGTGATACATAATCTTAAAGCTCTTGAAAAATGCTTTTGAACTATACTATAGAAAGCCACATTTCAGAAAGTTCTTTTTTATTTATCAAGGAAAATAATAAATGAAAACACACTTTGGAATTTTTTAAATTTTATTTAATAACATTTAGTTCAAAATGATGGCTACCTATAAACTGGTGCGTCCTTACCAATTCTAGACATGTGAAGCCCGTAGATATTTTGTATTGGTTTATTTGCTATGTTTTTTTTGCCGAAGAAAAGCGTTGTTTATAAATATTCGCATTTTACTATCACAGAATTTACCTTAAAATTACCTTGTACTGTAAGTTATAGTGTACTATTATTATTATAGTTTTATTATCTTAAGAACAGTTTACTTTCGGTTCAGTTTAAACGAAAAGTAGCACTTTCTTATTTTCAACAATGGTGTACAGCCTAGCTGAACGTATACACATTATTTTCATTTATGGTTCCCCGGATAAATGTTTCTTAAGGACTCTTCTTAACTCAAAGTTTTAACAAAAAGCATCCAGGTCCAAATGTAAGCCTGGAATACCTTTGCCAACTAGTAGCCAAATTTGAAGAAACTGGTTCTGTCACGAATGAAAAGAGAAATTAACCGAGATTAGTCGACGAAATAGCGCAAATTGAATTTCTGGGTCTGCTTGCAGTGAATTTAATTTTATCAACTCGTCAATCAGCTGTAGCAACTGATGAATTATCTCGTAAATCAATAATAAAAGTACTTAAATTTTATAAGTTTTATCACTATAAACTACAAATACTGCAAGAACCTGGTGACGAGGACGCGTACAGAAGAATCCAGTTTTGTGAAATAATGACAGATTACGGCAGAAGCTCGACTAGTTAAAAATATTGGCTTTAGTAAGGAGCACATATTTTGTTTAAATGGGCATTCCAGTAAGGTCTCCTCATTCCAGTAATGGATGTTAAGACTCCCACGTATTTAGAGAAGGCCACACTTAGTACCCCCAGAAATGTATGTTTGGGCTAATATATTGGGAGATGGTATTATCAGCCCAATATTTAACCCAGGGAATTCAAATGGCGACATATATGCTGAACTGCTACAGGGGTCTATCGAACGACTAATAGTGCGAGAATTAGACAATCCTCGAATCAAAAACTGACGTTTAAGAGTGTTTTTTTAATTTTATAAAATACGTAAAAATACTGGGCGGAAAGTTTTCATTGACACACCCTGTATGTATATTATAGCGTACAATGTGATAAACTTGGATAGGCACGATGCAAGCGCGATCTCACTTCTGATCTTAGATTTTATTGATTATAAATGCACATACAATATAAAAATATACCGGGTGGTGCGTCGCCGAGCGTTTAAAACTAAACGGGCACCAGTAAAATGAATATTGTCACTGACGTGAGGAAAAGTGTCAATAAATCAGTGATAGTCGATTTTTGAAAACAAGTATGAATTATTCAATCGACGAAAAAATAGCCATAATTAAGTAGCATTATGCGGGAAACAGTTTTAGAGCAGTATCTGAAATGTTTTCAGTTTATCTCCCCACCAAGCCCATTCCGTCCATTTCAACTATTAAACGTATAGTCAATAAGTTCGAGTCCAAAAGTACCGTAATAAATAATTGAAGATGTTCAACTCAGGATATCGAAAATAGAGCCGAAGAAAGAGAGAACAGAGATCTTAATATTCTACTGAGTGTGGAGGAAAACAAGATGGTTAGTACGAGGGTTCTTGGGCAAGAGGTAAATAAACATCATACAACGGTATTGCGCACTTTAAAAAAACACAAATATTATTCGTATAAATTCGAAAAACATCAAGAGCTGCAGGAAGAATTTGAAGAGCGAAGAATGACATTTTGTTTTTGAAATGATGGAAAGAGTAAATAATGGTAGAAATTTTTTTAAGAAATATTTGTTTTACCGATGAATGTACATTTACCCTCAACAATGAACCAAATGTTCAGAATTGCCGGTATTGGAGCCAAGAAAATGAACATCGCTTTGTTCATACTCGGACACAATATCCCCAAAACACAAATGTATTCGTGGGAATGATCGGACACCATATCATTGGACCCGCCTTGGAAGAAGTTGTTCAGGAAGATCAAATGATCTGGTACCAAATGGATGGTTGCCCGGCCCATAATGCCCGTATGTTATTTATTACAATTTTTTATTGTATATATTTAATATAATATATTACAATTATTTATTGCAATGTCTTTGGACTCGAATTTACTAACAAGAGGTTTAGTGGTTGAAATGGACCAGATATGATGAGGGACCAGAGCTTGATGGGAAAATAAATTGAAAATATTTCAGATACTGTAATTGGTTTAATTAAATTCTAAGTATGATAAAATTATTTTTTTAATAATCAAGGTAGTGTAACAATCATAGGCAAGGTAGACTACATAGTTCAGTTTAAAGACTTGATTGAAGTCCTTGGCCAAGGTCCTCTGCATAAGTTTCTCTGTATAAGGGTTTCTTTATCGACAACCATTCCCTTGCATATTCAACTAACTCACTCGAACCTTAGCAAATAACTGGTTAGTAGAGCACAACTTTTCTAGTTTGTTACACCATTTTAAAACAACATTGTCATCGAAAACATCTTGTCGAACTTGCATTGTCTTATTTATTTAATGTAACACGACGTTTCGGTTGGTAAGTATCTCCAACCGTTATCAAGTGTAAACTGACAGCAAACTACTATTCTATAGGCTTATATACTAGATGTGTGCAGCGATGTGGAAAGGAAAGTCATCCGTGAAAAGAGATTTGGGGGGAGGACACGCCTCTCTCTAGATCCTACACTGTCCTGAGAGTAGAGGCTTCCAGATCTTGGGTACATCGACGCTTGGCTAGCTGAAGATCCCCTGATTATGTGAAATGAAAACTGCTTCTACGAACTTCCTCTTTCGCCAGTGCTGTTCCTTGTGCAGAAACATGGCTTCTGACCAATGGATATTGTGTCCATTTTGCCACGCGTGCTCTGCTATTCCGGATTTGGAAACCTCTCCTCTTTGGGTCCAGCTGCGATGTTCCTTCGCTCTGACTTTTTAATATAAAGACAATATAGACAATAATAATACAATAAAAATAAATAAGACAATGCAAGTTCGACAAGATGTTTTCACTGTACCATTGTCTACCACCTTCAAAAACATTGTCATCATTTTTCAGATTAAATAACGGATAATCCACGACCGTCGACACGGTGCTTTTATTATCATCTTTAAGACTTCTTTTAGTTGAAATTTTAGTGAATTCTTCTATTGCTATAATAGAAGAATTCGCTATAGAATATATTTGTGTTCTTTTAAATAATTCTTAATACTCCGCAAGAATTAATTGTGGAATTTTTGAGAGTTTATGTTATCTACGTTCAAAATAAGGGTGTTTAGGATTATTTACGTAGTAAAACAATTAATATTATTACTTTTCAGATAGGGAATCAGAAGACAAACTACCACTTGCCCCGTTGGTTTTCTCTAGACAAGTAGGAGCGAGTTCCAATGGTAAGATTCCACCTAACATTACAATGTTTTATGAATGTCTTATGAAAGGATTTTACTCCAATATTATTCAACTTATAGTTTGGAGAACTTATACATGGTGTCCATGTTCTGGGATGTATTTTTATAGGTATTTGCCAGCAAACACAGTAGAAAATAAAGGTCTCTGGTGAAATAAGACC
Organism: Anthonomus grandis grandis; assembly: GCF_022605725.1. Classification (NCBI taxonomy): domain Eukaryota; kingdom Metazoa; phylum Arthropoda; class Insecta; order Coleoptera; family Curculionidae; genus Anthonomus; species Anthonomus grandis. The sequence continues at coordinate 7,284,970 of NC_065567.1, forward strand.
TTTATTTTCTACTGTGGTTGCTGGCAAATACCTATAAAAACTATTCAACTTCTAATAATTCAATAATATTCTATACAATTCTATAATTTCAATATATTATTAACTTCTAATACACAAAACATTTTTTTTTCTCTGATAGATTGGCTTTAAAATCTAAGTGTTTTAGCCACTAAAGAATTTCAGCTATAAACTTCCGACTTTAACACTTTTAAAAGTACTAGTATATCTACTAGCAAGGATATTATATGTTTTAATACAATATACAATATACAAGATGAAAAGACGAAAGACGTTCCATTTAGCACGTGGTGAGTAAAAAGCGTTCCTCGGTCCTATCAACAGAATAGCTTCAGACAATTTGTACGTCTGCATATTTGACCTTAAAAAGCAGTTTCTTTTTCCAAACTTTCCACATCTGTTGCCTTCTTTAAACGATTTGTACGTTTATAATTTTGGAATCCACAGTTTTAATACGATAACAGGCTTTATGCATGTTTGGGTCAAAACCGAGGGTGGCAGAAATTGTCAAGAAGAATTGAATTCATGCATCTGCAAGCATCTTAAAGAAAATGCTTCTAATCATAGGAATATCATTTTGTTCTCTAATTCTGGCACTGGTTAAAATCGTAACATTAAGTTATGTCTTATACTTCTTAAACTTGTCCAGAGAGATGATTGATCTAAGATTTTTAGATTCAGGACATTCCTTCCTTTCCAGTGACTTAGAGGTTGGTATTACTATAGAATCATCGAGCAAAAAATGCCAAAACATTTTCGTTCCCGAAGATTGGTTTGACGTTATAAAGAACTCAAAATGTTATATTGTCTAGTTTTTCACTTCACACGCTTCATTTAATAATGTTTAGTTGTACAACCTAAGTTAACGCATTTGTAAGATTCATGGTCCTATTTTGCTTATTTTTCAAGAAAACAATAAAGAAAGGTTATTTTTTTACTTTATACATACGATAAATATACCGGGTGGTGCGTCGCCGAGCGGAACATAGTAAATCCCATGCAAATTTTAAGGGGGTCAATTATTGGCTTCCCTGTACATTTTACAGAAAAAATTTAAGTTAACTTTTTGAAGAGACCAATCTGGCAAACCCTTGTGCAGTTTCAAAAAAATTTAATAAGCGAATCTTTAATTATTCAATTAAATGTAATTGCAAAATTACCAAATTTTCGGTTTAGGTAAAACCAAACACCAGCCACCAGCAAACAATTTGTTATAAGGCTTTGTTAAATCTGACGTACAGCCGAATACAAGAAATGTTTTTTTTTCATTTTATCAATCTCACAACCATACATTCAAAGTAAGACACTTTAACATTACTTTTTTATCTAAACTTTTATTTAATATAACGATGAAGTTAAACCAATAACAATTCTTATTATCGATTATTAAAAAAATAATTTTATCATAGTTAAGTAACATAATTAAAATAAGTCCAAATAGGTTTCAGCTGTTAGAGTTTAGTCCATAAAAAAGGGTTCAATGATATGGTGTCCGATAATTCCCACGAATACATTTGTTTTTTGGGTAAGAGATTTGTGTAAGAGAAAATGGAAACAAGTTTAAACAATTTGTATAAGAAATGTAGATACAAATAAACAAAAAAAGGAAATAATATGTAAAATATATAGAATAAAAAAAATAAATATAGCTTTTTTCAAAAGTAATAGTGCTACAAGAATCTGTCATTCTGTTATGGGCTTCTTAAAAACAATATGGTATTGTTTACCTAGAGGTACATGACCATGGCCCACTATTAAAATTAAAATAATAGGTAATTATTTTACATTTTACGAAAATTGTCTCTTATTTGATCTTTTTTGAAAATAAGTGCATAGTGTTATATATTTTTAAAAGGGGATAAATAAAGCAATTTTTTTTTTATTTAAAAATTTACAGGGATTTCCATTTCCCAAAAAACATAAGTTAAAACAGATAACATATTTGTGTTCTACGGAAAAACTGCTATCAAAACTTTGTTTTACTTTTTTTATATGTTAAATATTAACCGAGATACAATTCAAAATCACTATATAAATTAAAAACTATGATAGCTGTCAAATTTTTATTAGAGACATATTTTGTTTTATAAAAAGTAGCACAGTAATGCAAAAACCGCATGACTCTATCTTCTATAACAACCGAGATAACCTACAAAAGTATCCAAATTGAAAACCCTGTACAGACGAGGCCACATTTACAGGAGATCGAGTGCAAAATTTCCATAATAATCATGATTGGGTATTACAAAATCTGCATGCTGTAAAAGGAATTAATTTTCATTAAATTTTTGGAGTGGCGTGGCAAATGACATGCTTATTAGATCCTACTTTTTCCACCTCGACCCACCAGTAAAATTTATTTAAATCTTCTTCGATAAAAGCAGCCATAAATATAAGAAGATGTTCCTCTAAATGTGAAACTGGATATGTGTTTTCTATTTGATGAAGCTCCACGAAATCTTAGACGAGAAGTTCATGAACATCTAAATAATGAGATCGGAATACAATTCCCATTTCTTGGCCTCTCCGCCCCCGAAATGTAATGCCTTGCGGTTTTTTTCTGTGCCAACACACGTGCTTAAATGTATCGCGATACACGTTCCGGTTGTAACGCACGTTTTTAGTCATTTTCGCCTAAATGATTACATTAAATAGCTTGATTTAACACAGTTAACAATTCGCCAAATGATTATTTAGACATTCTGTAATAATTGAAAAACTCATATATATCGCAGAATATTTGTATAAAATTTGTCCACAGGACCACAAATAATTCTTAGCAACGAAGACATTATTTCTCGATGAAAGTCTCGAAGCAATTAAATTTTGGAATTCTTCTTGGTGCTTATCCGTTTGCAACGCAGTGTGTATCGCGTATATCCCATGCGGTAGAAACGAATCCGTTTCTACCTCATCCATTAAAACCTGATCGTGTATACCCGCACTTAGTACGGTGGTCCTCATTTGCTCCTCAAAGTAAATACCTAAATCGTTCATAATATATATATGCTTAGTTATCATAATAAAATATATATAATTACACGTACCCTTATTCAAAGATAAACTATTTCTTACACATGACTCATTCAGTAAATTCAAATCATAAGTTAACAACAAAAATATATTATTTAAAAATATGCACGGTGTCCCATAATTAACAATATAACTGTAGCAAGCTCTATGAACCAGATTCGAACCAAAAGTAAACCTTAATTTCTCAGCATCAAAAACCTTGTGCAATAATATTTAGTGCAGTAATGTTCATATTGATACCTTCAACCGTTTTAAAATTAAACTAATATTAAAAACTAATATTATAAACTAATATGAAAATAAAGTTGCAGTTTCAATATATTTTTTAATAACATTTATCACCACATTTATGGAACAGATCTTCTTATTCTAACCTCGTATCACGTGGTTCTATGACGGATAAGTCTAATCTGATAAGACCTATCGGAAACAAAACCTGCGAGAGTTTATAAAATAAAAATAACAAAGAGACTTATAAAATCACATGATAGGCTCTCTTAAAAGCCTTGGAGAAGTCAATGAATATAACTACTTTTTGATACTTTCCAAATCATTCAACAGTCTCTTCAAATAATAATAGACTAGTTTAGTTAAAAATTTATTTAGTATAAAAAATACATCGTAAGAAAGGGTAATTTCAATGTAAACTTAACATTTAAAAAATATATAAAGACACACAAAATTCCTTCTGAGGTTATCTTTGTTGAAGGAGATATAAAATTATATTTTTGTATACAAAAAAGCTTGAACTAGCTTATATTCCGGTAAAAATATCATAGGGAGTTCTTAAAAAGCATTACTTTACCTAATTTAGTTATCAAGTATTTATACTAAATGGTATTATAATGGTACTTTAAATAAGCTCTCTAAATAAAGCTCTTTAAATAAGCTAAGTACTCTAAGATAGCTCCAGTTTCGTTTTTTGTTTTGTGACCTGGCCGATACCTTGTCAGTTGTTGTGTAGTGAACAGAACACGCTCGCCACATCAACACTATTTTTGTGTTTTGTTGTGAAAAGGACAGACATCATTTGTTTATTTATTATTTTTCATCTGTAAAACGTATAGCCTGTAGTTGTCATAAAACTGAAAGATGTTAGTCTTGATGTGTTTGTGTAAAAATGATGTATGTACTCTGCATTATAGTAATAAATAGCCTTATTAACGCATTTTTACAAAAATTGATTATTGGAATTCAAAAGGTAAAATCAATGTATATTACCATGTATCAATCTATATTACCATTAATAATGTTTAAATAGGCAACGTTCTAAATCTTAATCCACATAGTCGGTAGGAAGTTTATTATATAACTTAACAGCTAGAAATCCGGGACCACTCTGACACCTTGTTAAGCGTTGGTAAATTGGAACTAGCCTATTTATGTTTCTAGTACCATAGTTGTGTATATCACCATGTACGTTATACCGATCCCTATTCCTGTGTACCCATAAAACATTTTCCAATATATATATGGAAGGTAGGGTAAGTATTCCCTTCATAGAGAAAACAGATCTACAATCCTCCCTGCAACCCAGCCTACCCAAAATTCTGATTGCCCTTCTTTGTAGTAAAAACAACCTTTTTGTTTGTGGGGCATGACCCCACGCTAGAATAGCATATGTGGCTATGGGATGGAAGGTGCCAAAATAGGCTGTTCTTAAGCCAGATTCAGATAAACATCCAGCTAGGTGACGAAGGGCATATATAGATATTTTAAGCCTTCCGGCAACAATATTAATGTGGGAATGCCAGTGAAGTAGAGGATCCAATAAAACTCCCAGAAACTTAATAGAAAAATCTTTTAATATGTCAGCTGGTCTCAGAGTAAAAATTACTTTGTTGGTCTTGTCTGCGTTGAGATGCAATCGGTTCATGTTCTAAATTCCCCCCTGCAATACTCTCAATTTTCTCTCTACGGTCTCAAGAGTATCTTCGGCATATGCCACTGTTGTGTCATCAGCAAAAATAGTGAATTTACCAGATGGTTCAGTTAATGGTAGGTCATTTATATAGATCAAAAAGAGGATAGGCCCCAAAACAGATCCTTGGGGAACACCTTTGGTTATCCCACTTTTTGCTGATGACACCCCACTAACACTTACCATCTGATCTCCAGCGGCCAGATAGGAAGCGAGAAATTTAACACTGTTGGGACTGAGTCCATATTTAGAAAGTTTTTGCAACAATATGTTATGGGGAACACAGTCGAATGCCTTGCTCAGATCGCAGAACAAGACACTGCCATATTCAAGTTATTAAAAGCATTTAACAAGTAATCAACTAAGTCTAAAATGGCCATAGTGGTACTTTTACCCTTCCTGAAACCAAACTGGCTGGATGTGAAAAGATTGTTACCCTCTAAAAATTTCACAAGTTGAGCAGCAATACATTTTTCAAAGATTTTTGAGATTATGGGCAGCAAGGAGATAGGACGGTAGTTCTCGGGCCTATCAGGATCACCCTTTTTAAAAATAGATATTACCCTGGCTGATCCGAGCACACCTGGAAAAGTGTTCTCGCTGAAGCATCTGTTGTATGTCTAGACTAGTCATATTTTTTAAGCCACCAATAATCTCTCTTACTTCTATGAATGATACAGGAGAGAAATAGAACACATTCTCCGGCATACCCAGAACAGAGAGACTTTGCAGTGGGTCACCCTGCGCCAGTGGAATGTCTCTAACAGTATCATGGACAATAAGTGAAAAGAAATTATTAAAATCGTCATCTGTTAAAGTACTTTCATGAGATTTTTTCGTTTTTGACGTACCTACACTACTATTAACAACTTGCCATACGGCCTTAGTTGGATTAGAAGCTGATGAGATGAATTTATCATTGGCTTTTATTTTTGCCTCCTGTATAGCAGCTCTATAAACTTTTTGAAAGTCCTTAAACTCCCGTTCAAAATTTCTCTTTTGGACTGTCGAGACAGTCCACTCAGCAGCTGTAGATGATCCCGCAATCCCGCATGGCTTTTAGGTTATTGTCAAAGCAAGTTATTGTATTTCTCTGATCGGTCCTCGCCCTATATGTTTTCAGGGGAAAAGTTTGAGTATATGCTTTCTCTAGAGAAGATAGAAATATTTTGAAACAGTCATTGACAGCTATACTCTCCTCTGTCACAAAATTCCAGTTATATGAGGAAACCAGTTCAAAGAAAGACAACATACCTCTTTGGGTCACAGGCCTACATACCTTATGGTGGTGCAGAGTCCCATCAATAATACTCTCCACCATCACTTTGAGCTCCTGTCCAAGATGATCTGATATCCCAATATCGAACACACTGGATTTAAAGGAATCAGTACTAAAAATTAGTAATCTGCCTATGCGTGCTTCTATGAGTTCGAAGCTTTAAACTCGTAAAATGCAGTATTTAAACTGAATTACGTAACATTAAACTAAATTACTTTAAAGTGTATCTAATTTTTTTTAGCGTAAGGTCTTTTCCAAAACAATATTTTTCATAAACAGAACAATTAGTCTAAAATATTAACATTTTTCTAATATTGTTCAAACGGCAACCACCGACTAACGCTACAGAAAACAAAATAGCAGAGTTAAATGTGCTCTATTTATTCAAGAGCAGTATTCAAGGACTGTCTAGCGGATAGAAGATCCTAGGTCGTGGTTTTTAAACAGTTAAGTTATCGAGGCGCATAAATAGTTCGGCGCGTAAAGCCAGAGGTACCAGGCCACTGCGACCGGTAAATACTAAATATTTCGTAGTTTGCGTAGAAAGTAGCGAAGCCAGTGATGTGTTGTTGCGTTATATGCGGTCAGGTTTAGGTATCATCAACAGGCCACGGACTGCGGCCTTGATATTGCCGTATGCGGTTCTGGTTTTTAGCGTTATTCTTTTTCACTACCGCCATCCCAATGGTTCGCTCCTAACAAGCAAAATATTTTACATATGTACACGTATTAATATATAAATTTGGGCATCTGTCTAGTAGAACATAACTTTAATCGGTGTATTACTTCTAGATTTGTTGTTATTTTTGGTTGGAATAACCACCTTGTAATATTCTAGAATCTGATTCTTAATCAATAAAACATCAAAAACATTGATGATAAAATTACTAAAATAAAGTTCTTACACAAACTGTAATAGTAAATAATGACTGCAAAAGTCCTAAGTTATATGCATTGTAGGTCAGAGTTAATTAGACGTAACATACTTGAAAAATAAAGTATCCCTAAGCAACTATTTTATATCTTTTAATGTAAATTTATATTTTTTTAGATATGTTATATAAAGTCATTTAGCCAAAGCCATATCAGAATAATGTACTTTTCACATGTTAAAACTAAAATTAAGACTAATACCCTTTAGTTTTATGACACCAACCGATCTTATACTTATATTTTAAATATGAAGATTGATCGAGAGCAGATGTCCTTTAATTTAGCAAAGTACGAAGATGTTGACGTGGCGAGCATATCCTGTTTACTCTACAAATAACATATCAGCCAGTTACACAGTCACAAAACAAACAAACAAACAAGCAAACTGGAGGTACCGGTTGGCATTATTACGAAAACCGTCTATGATACTATGGTGATATGCCTATAGCATCCACAAAACGGAAGATTTATTGAAACTACCTTAGCATAAACCTAAACATTTACACAGGATGTTAATTTGGAAATAGTATATTCCGGTCCGTACAAATTTTAAGTTACAAAATCTTAAATTATGCAAAAACTCTATAATGTTTATTTTTAAGACAAAGGTAATTTAAAAGAGGTTAAGCAATATACAACGGTCGATCAATTGCCTTTTCAAAAATACCACATACTGGATAATATTAATAACTTAGTTTGTTAAATGTTCAACATGCTGTTCATTATTATTTAAACAGTATAAAGTAGAACAAACTCCTCTCTAACATTCAGAAAAACTTCTGTTTGAAGTTACTGAAGTACTGTCAAAAAAATTATATAAAATTTTGGTTCCGTACAAGCAAGAGTGTAGAAAAATAAACTGGTAGTTAACAATGAAAATATTGCAATTGCAATTTTGAGATATTTTACGGCATAACCAAGAATATCTACCATGCAAGTAAGGGAATTATGTATAAAGACAGTAAAGACAATGGTGAGTAAAGACAATTTTGTATTCTTTCATTTATAAACCACGTTGTTTAATAATTTTTAACTGATCATAAAAATGTTTTCCAACAACACGGTGAGATTCCTCCATATAATGGCCATTTAGTCAATAATCAGTAGCAAAATACTATATATTATATTACTGTCAATGGATAGCCAACAGCGGCCCACATCTTTGGCCACTCCACTTCCCAGATCTGACAGTAGGTGTTTTTTTTATCTGAGGAAGAGTAAAAAATAACACCGCAGTAACCACCAAGTTTGCATGCGTAGGGTCAGCACTGCGAATTTGAAGAAGTTACCTCTCAGTTAATAAGGAGCCACCTATCAAGAACTCTTTATTCTATTTGAATAGTTTTTTTTTTTTAACAACTAGTTAATTTTTCTGGTCATTTTTCTACACATTGACTCTTACGGATCAAAAATTCTTTAAATTTCTTGACAGTATTTTTTTCCGGGGATAGGGTCACAAATATATCACATCATGCTCTTGAAATAACTTTAACATATTCTCCGTATAAATAAAAAATAAATTTATATGATTTTCTGTCTAGTCTTCTTAACAAATATTAAAAAACAAAATAACAAATATTTAAAAAACTACATATTTATTTTCGGAATAGGTATCCTTAAATAATAAATAATAAATAATAATAATAATAATAATAATAATAATAATAATAATAATAATAATAATAATAATAGTCTTTATAGTCTTTTTGACAATCCTGTATTAATAATCATAGAAATATCATATAAAGTCGATTAAAATTGGTTCTTCTCTACAAAGACCCGGACCAAAATGGAACGATAAAGATTAAATCACGATTAAATTTCCTTATAGGAAAAAAATAAAATTACTGTAGTTCTTTTTGACATAAAAACTTAAATGTATAAAAAACGATAAAATTTGTTGCTCCTATCTACTTTAGTATACTGCCAATTTTCCCTAATTATAGTTTTCCCAAAGACGATTGATGCGATTTGTGGAGACTCACCCTGTATATTTTTTATATCAAAGGATTTCAATTATATTTAATAAAATTTATTAAATTAATTTTTATATGTTACGTATATTTATTATGTATCTATATTTTTTTACCAAAGAATTTTATTTTCTGTATAGATATATGTTTTTTCTTTATGAAATAGGAGTAAGTACAAATTAACCAAAAACCAATTAGCCTCCATACCTTGGAAGAAGAAAATAGACTTATTCCCGTATGTAGAAGAAATATGAACTTAAATTTTTAACGATACCTTTAATTATATATAATGAAATTCAAATAGAATTTTGAAAAAAACTGATAGTTGGACTTTGTCCAATAATTCTTAAATATAAAAATTTACTTGAGGTAAAAATATATTTTTTATAGGACCAGGAACTGAGGTTTCATCTATCGACCTCTGGGTTCATTTCTTTTTTTCAATATCCTACTTAATTTTATTTTTTATTGAAATTAAGAGAAAAGAAAAAAATTTATTAACCTAAAAATTAAATTAAATTGAATTAAAAATTAAAATTAATTAAAATTAAAAAATTACCGTTATCCAAGTAAGTAGAATATAATAAGATTAACAATATGTAAAATTACTTATCTTTCTTGTGTTTGCTTGATTCTTCTTAAAACGCTCAAAGCCTTTTTTTAATTGACGCTTATTTGATTTTGATAAAAAGTTGCGAAAAGTAATAAAGAAAATACAAAGGTTACTTTTTGTATTAGTTAAAGGGTGTGATTCTCATATAATTTATCTTTTGAAAATACATGAATAAAATATGCTTCTAATTAATAATAATATAATAATAATAATAAATGCCTTTATATTACGAAAATAGTTACAAAAGTTATTATCCAAAAATGCGGCGAGATCTAGCCTGGGGCTACTCTATCTAACCGCACTGCTAACTTAACATACGAAATCATAACAATGTAAATAATAAATAAATTGAATAAGTTTTAAACATTATGAAAAACATACAGAAAAAAAAGAAAAAAAGAGAAGCCTAAAATTATAAGAAACCTAAAATAGAATTTTGCTTATATCACTTGACGTAATTAATTATTAAAATAATTATAATTATATCTAGTTTATAAAAGAAAAAAGTAAATAGTGATATAACTTAAAATTAAATGAAATATATATTTTTTATATTTTAGTTATTAGTTCGCAGTGTTAGAAAAGTAAGATTTGACAGCTTTTCGAAATAAGATTATATAGGAATAAGAAGAAATTATCAACTAATTTTAAGAATGCCCTATTCTACCTCTCTCATTTTTACTTAAAATATTTTTTAAATTCATTTAAATTTACATAAGGTCTATAATAAGTTGATTTATTGATATTATGTTAATAAGTTAATATTTTTTCAAAAAACTAAATAATACTTATACCTGACTTAAATAAAAAACATACTTTATTTCTATTTTTGGAGTGGTGATATTTGTGTCAAAATTTTTTGACTATTGGTATTGCAGTACAGTACATTCACTTATCTAGAAAACATATACTGATTTCAATCTGGAATCATATTTTATTTTATAAGGTAATACCTATATCTTATAAAATAAAATAAATACAACATTGTATTATTCAATTACAATATCTGAAGCAAACTCCTCATGAAAAAAGTTACTTCTAAAACTTATACCGGGTGGTGCGTCGCCGAGCGGAACATAGGAAAACCCATGTAAATTTTAAGGGGGTCAATTATTGGCTTCCCTGTACATTTTATAGAAAAAATGTAAGATAACTTTTTGAAGAGACCAATCTGGCAAACCCTTGTGCAAAGTTTCAAAAAATTTTAATTAGCGAGTCTTGAATTATTCAATTAAATGTAATTGAAAAATTAGCAAATTTTCGGTTCAGGTAAAACCAAACGGGCACCAGTAAAATGAATATTGTGACTGATATGAGGAAAAGTGTCAATAAATTAGTGACAGTCAATATTTGAAAACAAGTATGAATTATTCAATCGACGAATAAATAGCCATTATTAGGTGGCATTATGCGGGAAACAGATTTAGAGCAGTATAAAGATAATCTATTTTTTACTCTATTACTAGTAAATTATAGCTAAATACTATATAGGTATAATTTTTTAATAAGAATGTCCCTATTGTCTCAAATGCCCTTTTTAAGTCAATAAAAACACTTAAAACAATGTTTCCTTCATTCGTTTCTCTTCTCCAGTTAGCACAAATATACTGCAGAGCCGACTCGCATGATTCACTTCTGAATCCAGATTGTCCAACGTTTTCGTCAAAGTAGTTCCTTACTTGTTGATACTAAATCACCTATTAAACTTTAATCACAAAAACACTTTATTATACTATTATAAACTGTAAAATATATTAATAGTAACATAAAACAAAAGCGTACGTTAATACTAAAATTACATCCAATCTGGTATAGCAACACCAATCAATGTGTAGTATGTATCTCCAGAAACATGTCTACTTATCTTGAGCTTAAAGCAAACTGGTAATTTTTTCATTTCGAGGTTGTCTAGAACTTATATATTATAAAACTTGATTGCATCGGAGGTAAAATATTTCTAGAATGGTACAGTACCTACTATACTATTGACCTATTAATATCTATTATAAGTATTCCTTATGTAAACATCAAATCCGTGAATCAGTTTTTTACAGAAACATGAAGATCGTTTTAAGGTTAAAATTTTATGAAGTTTTGCATCCTTCTATACAATTTTTAGTAACTACAAGTAGTATATATGTACAGGATAGCTCAAACAGATAGGTCCAAAACTCACGACTAAACTAAACTAACGAGTAACAAAAATTATATTTTAATTTTAACTTGCCAAAATAATAAAAAAAGTTTACTCTTTTGAATCGACAATTTTTTTATGATTAAACTTTTAGGATTTTCTTAAGATTTTATCATTTAAAATAACTTCAATAGATTTCATCATTAAATTTTTTATATTTTAAAATGGTGTTTTAGAAATTCTGCTTTAAAGTTTTTCAGTAATCTGAAAGACTTGCCTCTAGAATTTTCGATGACATGAAAATCTTATCTCTCTTTATTAAAGAAGAGTTTTCTTATGTGTAACAAAGTTTCGCGGTAGAAACCACTGTTATTTTTGTTGTGCATCATAAAACAATTAGTATTATACAGGAGTTACAAAGTTCGGTGCACTTATTTAAAGAGCATATTGTTGAAGTCAAAACAAGATTTAGAGCTACAGGCCGCGTAAATTGCTTGAACAAAAAAAAATCAAATCGCTGGTAAACGAAAGCGGAGCATTATTAAACCCGAATAAACTATCAAATTAGAAAAAGCGAAATATGTCGTGACTACTTTAAATAGATTCCTGTTTAATTATTAAACTAAAATGCATTAATAATAATGTAATAAACTTAATTTATTATAGGAAATGCTGAAAATAGCCTCACCCTGCTGCGATATAGGCCTAGCTCAATTCTTTTTTCTAATTTGATATTTTAATCGGGTTTAATAATGCTCCTCTTTCGTTTACCAGCGATTTTCTCTAAAACGATTAATTGTATCGAAAACATGTACAAAAGAGAGATGAGACAAAAATTTTAGTTCTTTTGATGATTACTAGATGGCTTTGCTAAAGTTTTAAATTTCTTATCGGAAACATAAGATACGAGTCATCAGAATGGTAAGCGTCTCTCAATCTTCCCCTGAAATTGTATTTACACCATTTTTAGGACGGAAAATAAAGAGCATCCAAAAAAACGGGTGCTTTTGCAAATTTTCAGAAGATTTAATGAATAACTGTAGGCACGGTTTAAAGTAATCGATTCTCCAAAAATTCGCATTCTCTGAGGAGGTGCATTTTAAATCACATGCTCATTAGAAAAAAAGTCTTATTTTGTCTCCAAAAATAAGCTCTTAGAATATTTCCACAGAATTTTGTAACACCCCTATATTGTACACAGCCGTTTTTTATTAAACCTTTAGATTATCCATGCAGTACTTTCGGGACATTTTTAAAAAACTATAATTTTAAATAATAGATGGTCCAATAATATCGCAGATTATAAATAAAAACAAACAGTTATATATTGAATTTATTTATTAACATTTCAGCGGATTTTTAAAATGTCCTACAATTTAAATTCCTAATCTGCACCTTATTAAAAAGTTTCCACATTACCGATGAAAACTTTACTTGACGAATTTCCTCGTGCAAATCTTTTTTTTTTATAGAGACTGTACTCTTAGCCGTTTACCACTCCAACTATATGTTTACACTAAATTGGCATTAAAAGCTATGAAGCCTTATTGCAAAAGCAATAAGGCTTATCGCTTGACTTTGGTTATAGAAATTAATGGTAATTGCTATACAAAATTTGACTGTGTTATTCTTTGTTGACTCGATAACTTGTTATTAATATTAATATTTCGATAAACTCGATAAACTGTTTATTAATATTTTAGCAAAGCGCTTTCGATGAATTGAATGTGATTTTTTAATTTTTTCATATATCTTTTCTTTTAACAACTTGTTCTAGGCATTCAGAATCCTTGTGTAGATTTTTTTCATATTCCATCTAGAAATACGTTTTAACAACTATTATGTGTTTTTAAGAAAAAGATGTTAAAAAAATATGCTACCATTAAATTAACGTAAAAGGTAAAAAAAATCTTAAAGTGAGAAAATTGTAAACAATTTAATAATCTTGATTTTTTAACCTTTTATTGGGGTCTATATTCTCTAATTTTTAAAACCAACTTAAGTCTTACTTAAAGTTAAATATTTCTTTAAAAATATTTCTGTAGTGTACTTTCAAAAATTATTAAACTTTTAGAAAAGACGGAAAGTTTTTGTGTCTTCGGAAAAGTTATTAAGAGATATTTTTTTAAATTTCTTAAGAATCCTATTACTTATTATTAAATCAAATCATAATATCAAAAGGAGAAACTGTAAAACGCTTTCAATAACAATTTATTTATTTTTTGTATTGGTCTTGAATATTTATGTTCTTAAAATACTGTACTTGTCTAATATATAAAGTTAGTCAAGTTAAATAAAATATTATTTTAAAAGAAACAGCCACATAAAACTAAAAAGTATGTTCCCAAAACAAAGCGCGATTTGTCTGTGTAAAGATTGATTTCGGGGCCTTTGGCCTGTTACCCGAGTGCCCCCGCCCCTTGTCTGGCCCTGATCGGGCGTTAGCCCCTTTTGGGCACCTGCATCGGATTGGAGTGACCTCGCGAAGCCAATGATCTAATGTCCGCAATTTGCCATTGACGTCTAATATCGGACCACTTCACTCCCTAGCAGTATGCTCGCCAAGCGCTATTTTTCTCATTGGATCGGGATTCTCTATAATTACAGTTAAACTGTGTGATGATGCAAATAAAATGTAGGCGTCATGCATAGCATAATAATAGGTATCTAGCTTAAGAAAAGTAAAATAATCAGTTTTTATAGAAAAATATTTATATACACATAATTAAAATTCTTTCTAACCTTAAAATTATTTCGTCATAAATTTTGATTAAATAGTTTATTATTTTATTAGCCTAATAAGAAAGTGTGTTCTTGTAATTTCTACTAAATTTAAGACATTTATTTACTTAATTAAGAGATTCCTCTGTAAGTGTTCATACAACTTATTAAATGCATTATAAATGCGTCATTAAATCATTGCTTGGAAATAGGAATTTAGTGTTTTACAAAGTAATATTTGTAGCACGACCTCGTGTGATTTCTGGATAAATAAAACTGAAATTAATATTATAGTTTTAACAGAACCAAACAACTATATAACATTCCAGGATATAGCAGTGTTTATAATGAGAACATTTTAAATCAGTGTGACGGTATTATTGTTTTCATAAATTGTAAAAATTAAGCAATGTTTTAAGTTTATAGTAGAAGCAAAATATGCGGAGTCAGACAATTATTTAAATTATAAAAAAATATATTTATGTATGTAAGCAGATCATTGCCATAAATGACATTTCGTTGAAGTTAACACAACAGATTATTTATTATTAAATAAAAACTCAATTAATCATATAATAGTGGAAGACATAAAATTAAACCAACCGTGTCTTACACAATATAAGAGTGTGTTGAAAGAGTTTTTCAAAAGTTATAAGCTTTTGTTATTAATTTAAAAATAAATGACAAGTGTGCTATACCTACTACTAAAATTTGAAAAGCAAATATTGTATAAAAAAATTAAACCAATCCAGGATATAAAATGTTTACTAACTACAACCAAGTCAAACAAGATGTACTAAATCAACACAATGGGGAAACGTTTTGCATAATCTAAACATACATGAAGCTTTTAATTAATTTTGTAAAGGCGTTACAGGACATTATCTGAAAAAATACCAAAACAGTACCGCAGTCAAACAGACAATATGGTAAACAGAATTGGATGACAAACGAAAAGTTAAAACTAGCGAAAACAGGGGAAAACAAACCTGACAACAATGAATGCTGCAGGAATCCAAGCAATAACCAAATGAAACCCCGTTATACAGCCTACAAAAGGACTTAAGTAAGCAAAGGTAAGTGAACAAAAAAGAATACAACAGTACCTAGTCAACTCTCAAAAAATTATATGTGATACAATTGAAATGACAGGTAATGCAAATCTTTTTGTAACGTGGGAAAAAATCTGGCCAACAATATAGAAAGGAAAACAACATTTGGTCAGCATATAGCAAAGGCTTTTTCACCTTAGACAAACCACTGGTTTTGAGGTTATTAAATCTATAAAATGTCTTAAATCCAATAAAACACCCGCGGTCTTAGGTCTTATACTTGCAAGTATTATTAGTTATTGTTTATAATTTGCATGTGTGTTAAGTAACTCTAGTGACTAGTCTGATCATGGCAAGACCACTTGCCGAAATGCATGACTCCTGAAATTAGAGGATTAGAGGTCCAGTCACTTTTTAAAATCAAATTTTCGTAAATTACCTATATGAGCAAATCCATTAAAGATGACCTATAGTCTTTTCTGCTAATTTAAACTCCTAAACGCCTTTTAACGCCTAAATTATATTTAAATATCTTATTTGCTAGCTGTCAATATGTAGCAAACTTAGAAACATTCATTTATGTATACATATAATAAAACATTGACTGCTTTGGATTGAGCGCAACATCTACACAGGGGGCAGAGGGATATTTTGTTGATAAACATGCTTAGTATATAGAGTTGCTTTCTTTAATATAAAGCAAAGAAAGAGTAAAACTCGTTTAATAACCAAAACTATTTTGTACTATATTTACGCTTAACACTAATAATAATTAATATTTTTAATTTGGATTCTTTAAATCACAAAATTTCCACACACAGCGGCAACGCTATACATTTTGTCCAGAAATATTCTCGCAATAAAGATATTTGGTAACTGCGCTTATTGTTTACTTATTGGATGGTGCACCTTTCGTACAGTCTTAGTATCACATGTATGAAGCTTGTATGGTGAAAATCGGAATCGTATGTCGGCCATCTTGCTTAACCAAATTGACAGGGAGCTGACAGTTGTTGACATTGACTGATAGAACATCATTTGTCAATGTCATACCATTTGAGTTTTTTCATTTCAATGAATGCAAGCCTGGGTTGAGTTTGCTATTTGTTTTTTATTTTCTAAAAAAGTTCTCTTTCAATATTGGGAGTAATGTTTTAATTGATTTGCAGCAAGCAATTCCACGTTTTTAGTAAGAAAATCTGATTTTATTTATTACTATTATGTTTTTGTATTGTCAATCTTCAGTCTTTAATAAAATCAAATTCAGTTGATTTCAATGAAGATGTTTCACCTTGCAAATATTTAATTTTTAACTTGATTGTTATAAATACATATTACAAAATGTTTGGCCTCTCATTTCCTTTCGACAATATAAAATTGATTAAAATTTTCATGTAAGTATCCTTCATGTAAGAATGGTTGAGATACATAGTAATAAAAGATTTTTCAATTTCCTTCAGTCCCCATTACAAGAAAAACATGGAGAGAGATATGCAATGTAAATTGTATTAAGACTGTGAGCTATAGAATTTGTTCTGATCAGTTCTCTTCACCAAATTTTAATAATGCTGATACTGCTGGGTTTACACTACAATACCTACATATTTATTTAAAAATTTCTTTTGTCATTATTTTTCACATGGATCATTCAGAGAATTTATTTATAAGGTTTGCACTGCCTATTTTTTCATTTTATTTCATACTCATATTATACCACTTTCTATGTTTAGTGAGACAAGGTATAGAGACTAACAGAGCTGAGCGCCCAGAATGGATCAGAGTGAATGTTTTTGTTATAACTTTTTTTTTCTGTAGGGATTTATCTTTAAATTAAGTTTTTTTTTTTCAATATTATAGTTCCAAGTTATGTTTTTAGTATTATTGGAGACTAACAAATATATATTATGCATGTGATATATGCCGTACTATAAGTTGTAAAATATAAGAAATATAAATTAAACAAAGATAATTCATTCAGCAGTGAAATTAATTTTTTTTTACAAAGATTATTACACATTTTTATAAAATATTTATTTTAGGTGTAGTTATATTTTATGTACGTATTTTTTTGCTCTTTATGTCTGGGTCTGGCATGTTTTATTTTTAAATAATTTTTAGTAATATAGATTATGTATTCTTTTAACTTGTGTAGGTTTAGTACATGAATGTTAGTACTTATGTCATTAGTCTAAAGTATTATCCGAAAAGATTATATTAATTGTCTGCTAGGTGAACTATATACTTTATAAAATGTTCCTTTTTTTCGGGCACAATGTTGAAGACTAGAATCTACACTGTAAAAATTTGAATTTGTCGGCCTTTTATTTGCATGTATAGTTTTGTACTACACTTATAACTATTTTGTGTATTGTATTTTTGCAAATAAAAAACATTTATTATTAATATATTGTTATCCTCTATAGAATCTGTTTGTGTTAGTAAAATAGGGATATTATTAATCTAATGGTAATATCTTTACATGTATGATAAGAAAATAACACAAAAATCTTTACAATATTTTCTAATCTGTTTGGGTTGAAATAGTTCAGTGCTAATAAAATACGTTTAAACATTTTTAAATTAATTCTAATTTTTATAATGTCTGTTATAATGAATTATTGTATGTTATGTATATAATTTTAATTTTATTTTATGTTATATTATACATTTTTAAGAAATTATTTTTCAGGAAAATTAAATAATAAATGTATTAAAGAAAAACATTGTTTTATTCCCATTTTGAAATTGGTGATATTGTACACTATTGTTAACTGATTATTGGAGTACATGAACTCATTTAGATATGTATGTGAAATAAAGCTAAAGAATTTTATTTTATCCTGATACAATATCTGATGCTATTTGCAACTTCTAATCAAAAAGTAAACTTTATGAGGTGTTTGCTATGGATATTGCGATTAAATAATAACATGAGATTTCTTATAAATAAATGAAATTTGAATTTTCCCGCCCTAATTTGGCCACGCCTTTCTACCATTTTGATTGGTCCAATTAGTTACGTCAAACTGTCAAGTTAGTTACAATAGCTTCCGTTGCCAAGCGAGAGGACGCTAGCAGATTTGTCAGAAGAATTTCGATCAGTTTGTATGCAACCACCACTTCTATATATAGTTGTGTTCTGTGATTAGTATTAAAAGGATGTTTTAAGTGGTGCGTTTTTCAACGCGTTTTTTTAATTTATATTAAGACTTAAAACTCCTTTTTTCCTGAAAAATGATGGGTCCATATATTGGAAAAATGGAAATTCAAATCGTTCCTTTCACAGGCGAGTTAGGTGTCAATGGTGTCATCCTTCTAGGTTATCATATTATAGAAGACGGCATATTTGTAAAGTATCTATTAAGTATTGGATACCAAAATATTAATAAAAATGTGTAATTAAGTATATTATTTTAATCTAGCAAATTTATTGCTTATTCGAACCCGAAATGCCGCAAAATTAATGTGTGCAAAGATGAAGGTATCTGGTCAATATCCAGCAACCAAGAGAACGCAGTATATGGTATATATCGTTTGCCTGCTTTTATTATTTAATCAATCATATCAATTAAATAACAGCGGGCGCGGACTATAAATTGATTGCTGGCTAACCAAATATACTGCGTTCTAGTTTTTTGGTTGCTGGATATTGATCGGGCGCTAGCTTCACAGATTGAAACATAGAGGTATTGTACGTTGCCAAGTTGCTTTTTTTTCATTAACTTTTTTGTCAGGTATCTTTTTTTATTCTGAAAAATTTGTTGATTACTCTTAAAAAATAGTACATTTTTTACCTGTTACAAAATACAACACATTTAAAAAATATGTAGTGGATTAAGAAAATTATATATTGAATGAAAAATTGGAAAGTTGATTTGACTTCATTGTCTAAGAGATGTGAACTCAAACAACCTCGCCTATGGTTTGCAGCTAGGCTTATTCTAGGCATTCAATGTTCCAAGGTAGCAAATTTATATTAATGCCCTGCAAACTTGTTATATGTCTTATATATAACTTTACTTGAATATCCTTAAGGCCATAAAAAAAGTTTTATGAAATAAAATTTTCAAGTTTCAAAAAGAGCATACGTTAAAAGACGAATATGCCCAGCCAATGAGAATTGAAGACGGGACCAAAAACCGATTGATCCCTTCGTTTACGTCCGTAAAATTTCGCACGCGATTGGCATTCGCATATTAATTTTGTTTTATTTTCTCTAACCTAGATTGCAGATTTTATTTTATTTGCTTTGCTTCCTGAATAATTTAATTATCTCCGATAATTATTATTTATATCGATTCAGTCACTATTTGAGTGCTCACAGCAATCATAGTGTTTAGTGTTGACTCCGTTGTCTATAATATTCGGTTCTACGCTAATTTTGAGTTTAAAAACAAACATTTTAGTGTTTGATTTTCAATTTCTAGTAAACTGTCCAGTGATTTCTTTACTCTCTAATTTCTTTTTTAGCTGCTGCAGTATCTGTTTACGATAATTATGGCAACACTAAGGTAAGATATAATTTTTTTAGGTCTAATCTGAATTATTATGTATTTTCCAGTCAACAAAATGCAATCTGCGATGTCTGTGAGAAGAAATTTTCGAGCATATCAATGAGAAACAGAAATTTTAAGAAGTTCCACACAGAATTTGTTGGCCAGGAATACAAGAAACACATTACATGTCCATTGTGTACCAACAGTACCCAGGCATATTAAAATAAATAGTTTAACCAAACATTTGCTTGATATTCACAATAGAAAGATTAAACAATCATTTTTAAATTTTAGGAATTTTGAAGAATATACCTCTTATAGAGAACAAAGTAATAGGGAAGTCGATTATGCTTGTCAGACCCAAAATAAATTTAAGAATGGAGCAGAACATAATATGTTTTACAATTGTAACAGGAGCGACACCAGAGGTTGTATAAACTCTTAGTTATCAGACATAATTGTATTTTTTGTTGTTCACTTTTAGGATTTAATAGCTCATGTAAAATGAGAAACATTAAGTCTGGGGAAAGCATACGCATCAAGGAACATGCCTCTCAAGAATTTTAGTTAAGGTTTTAAAGAATAGTAATAATATTGCATTAATTTTTATATTCCTGACTTATGTAGTACTAATATAGACTTATGTAGTGCTAGTTTACAGACCAAGCTTGATGGATTTAGTTTCTTCTCTACCATTTTAGTTTTAAGTTGTTGATATAATATAATATAATACGTTTTAATATAGTATAGAGTCCATAGTATAGTTTATTTTAAAAATTATTATTATAAAATATGTTATAAAATGTATTTTTAATTATTAAAAAGTATATTTGCTAAAAGTTAAAACATTTCAGTAAGCTAGTTAACATTAAGATATTTCATAAATATGACGGAGAATTTTGAATTTCAAAGTAATTTCAGAACTCATCACAATGATTTATATAATTTTCAAATTGTCTTTGAAAACTACTCACAGCAAGTAAGCTGCCTTAAAATATTTATGGAATATTTACTTCTTATGGCCACTGTGATGATGCATCACCCAGAGGATTTTATCAAAACAATGCCTAAACAGTTATTATAAAAATTAAAATAAATACACATATAAATACCATCAATGCGCTGGATATTCTCTGATCTACATATTGCAATCTACTAAGAAATGTATAATTGGCTATAATTAACTTTAAACCTTCATTGACAATTATTATAATATGAAAATTTTAAATTATCGATACCTATCATAGGAATATGACATGACATGTAAGAAGTAATCTCACACTAAATTTCAATATAATACCATAAAAAACATCTATAATAACAAGCAAAATAAAAATATCAAAAAAACTTTAAAGTGTTCTCTTTAATAATAATGTCAATATTTTTGGATGGTTTAATGTTTTATATATAACGTACTCACTCATGCCCTTGTACTTATTTATTAAAGAAACCTAGACTTAGTGTCCTGAGGATGACTGGATTCTGTTTTCTTTTAATTTCTGACCCCATGCAACAACTGTCTATTTTCATGTTCTTAAAAATCTTGATCACACTGTAAATATATATAAAAAAAATAATTCATTTACTAATCTATAACTGCTAAAAATATTTCTTTATTGAGCGTCTTTTATATGCACATCGCATTTCTTTTTCCATCTAAAATGTAAAGGCGTAACAAAACAAAGTCCTATAATAGCAAATATATCGGTCAAAGATGCCAAATCTCGCTGTTCAACTACATGCCATCGAAAAATTCATATTTTGAATTTTGACGGCACGCAAGCTACACGCCTCTGTAGTGCCGGAATGCTCTCATTGGCTGGGCATATTCGTGTTTTAACGTATGCTTTCAAAAAGTCAAGTCTCACGCTTCCCTCCTTACGAATTTTGAAGATTTTTTTTTAAATTTCAAAATATTTTTTTTTTTGCTTATTCTATGATAAGTTTTTATAGTGTCCCAAAATAACATTTCAGACTAAATTTGTCATTCTCGTATGCTCTATGCTTTAAACATTCGCAAAAAGCTTTTTAGTTTCCAGAGATTTTAATATTTGGTTCCTTTCAAAATATAAAAGTTCATTTGGTGTGTATAGTGTGAATGGCCTTGTAGAGTCCATTGATTTGTCGTTATATCTGCTACAATTATTTTTAAAATGTTATTTTATAAAGTCGTAAACTATTGTTATTTTGTAAGAAGAATACTGAAAAGTGCATAAACAGCGTTATTGTTTCATAATAATAGTATTTATTAATATATCTTATCAGTGTTATATTTATCGTAATGTCATATATTGTAGTTACATGTTTGTTCTTTTTTTCTTAAAGTGTAAACAGCGATAAGGTAAACTCGTAAAGTATTGATGTTTTTTATTACCTTGATCTCGCGTTTATTTACGGTTGTTGTTTTTTCAAGAAAAATCGTAATTAGATTATTAGTACATGTCCTTTACCTTGAAATATTACGGAAACAATTTTTTAAATATTTGTATTAAGGTAATTATAAAATGTTATCAAATATGAAAGACCCTCACAGTTAAATGTCAATAATAAGAGAAATATTACGCAAATTTGTTTTCAAGTATCTGGCAAAAATACTTGGAGCTTAGGATGAAGCAATTTGTGGATACAAGTATTTAATTTTGCCTACACTTATTGATGTTACATGATATTATACTGCATGAAGCTAAATTTTAACATAAAAGGTTCTATGTTACGAATATGTTTTAAAGCAAACTTTTTAAGTAATAAAGGCTAGACAAAAACTACCAAGTCTGGCAACGTATAATATGTAACGTATAATATGTAATGAAAACTTTCAAAAAAAAGAGTTATCAACTAGCAATAGTTTTTTTTGAGGAAATACAAGTCTATTTAAAGACATTTTTACTTGAAAAGTAAAAATCGTGCACAGTACGGTAAGCGAATTAAAAAAACCTATTCTAATAGCTTGAGTGTACTCTTGCATTGTTCCCTAGACAAAACTTAATATCGTAGAATTAGTAGTTTGGTTTTTAATAGTTTATTGTTCTAAAACGTCTCATCTAGTATATTCTCTCTTAAATAGCCATCGGTCGTAAAGAGTCGATTCACACGGTTATTCAGCTTTTCATTAGATATTTATGCGTTATCTAACTTTAAGAACTTGACTTTTAGTGCACTGTATTATTTTCTGTAATGATTTATCTTTCATCCAGGTATATTCTTTCTTGAACCAAAAGATCAATTGGTTAAGTAATATCTTTCGATTATGATCTTCCATTGATACTGTCTGGTAGCATCATGTTGCGTTGAAATTTTTCCAATCTCTTAGTAGAGAGAGCTCAGTTAGAATAATTTTAAAAAGAAGAACAAGTTAAACCGAGGCAGTGGGTATATTCTTGACTTGTTTCCTTATACATTGTTAATATAAGAAAATCATAAATAAGTCCATTTAACTTATTATTATTCTTCAATTGCAATAAAAAATCATTGTCGCGAGTTAAAAAGATAAATGATAGTGTTTCTTTCTGTATATTTCCTACAATTAGCATCGTCTCCATGTAATTTCTGAACGATCTGCATCTTGTACGAGCTTAATTTGTGGGTTTTTATGATTTTTTTAAATACATTTTGTAGAAATTCTAGGATCTATATAAACTTTCGAAATACTGAGCTCTGCTATAACACTCTCTAAAAATATGTCACCTCATAGAAAACCGTACGTTTCCTGTTATGCTTAGTCTAAAATATCTTCGAAATAACACTGATTAGAAGATTAGAATATATTTATTAATTAAAAATTTTTACTTTTAAATGTATGTAGTTTTTCCTCCCAATAAAGTTATAATAAAGGACTATTTTGGAAAAGAATTATTAAAATTTCATATATTTATAACAATTACGGAAGTACAAAACGTTTTCTTTGGGTGTTTCGAATATTTAGGTTACAAAGTTTGATAATCGAAACATTTAATCTGGCAGTTCGGTGGATATCTCCATATTTCCGTCATGATATTGATGTGGTATAAT
Organism: Anthonomus grandis grandis; assembly: GCF_022605725.1. Lineage (NCBI taxonomy): Eukaryota > Metazoa > Arthropoda > Insecta > Coleoptera > Curculionidae > Anthonomus > Anthonomus grandis. The sequence goes on from NC_065567.1 coordinate 7,309,151, forward strand.
GTTCAAATCTGTGTAGATTGGTTAATTTGGCTCATCGTTTAGGTGCAGGGTATGATCGCTTTAGAAGGTTGTTTTAGTACTGATATTTTGAATTGGCTTAAGATTACACAGATAAAATAGCAAATATGTTTTCTATGCCTTGTTTATTACATGTATTTATCGGAATAATAAGCAAATTATAAATGTGAATTTTGCACTATCTTAGGTAAAGTATCTTCCTTGCTATTCTTAAGTTAGAATAACACTCTCAATTCAAAAAAATTGGTATGTGTCGAGTCAGCCGTAAGCAACAACGTGCTTACACGTTATAGCACACCATGGATATGATGATCTAAATTGGTAACTTAAGCCACATTTTTATCCGTTGCAAGCCGACAACACCTAAAGCGCGGCGGCTAAGCTGATTTAGCCATCATATACGACATCAGAATATCATACTGTGGATAATCTTTGGTGCTAAGCGTCTCAGTACCCAATTACATACCATGCAAGCATCGTCAGAATATGACAATTAATAATATGATAATCTGATATATAAAATAGAGCAGTTGTTTTTTACTTTTTTAGGCAAGGGGATGTTTGAAGTGGATTAGATTAAGTTAAAGATAATTTTGTAGGTGAAAAAATAGTAACTTAATTCAGGAATACTCTGCTTTCTAAAACAACTTTCCTCCAGGAATATTCTTTTATGTTAGGAACACACTTTTTATTTATTTACAACGTTAAACTCTAACCAGACTTGCGTTGACTGTCGTTTAATTATCTCCAAGGTGCTGACCTCGGTAGCGCGGTGGCCAATGTTTACGATACGATCGTGTAGTCTCAGGTTCGAATCCTGGCATGGGAACTGTTGTTTTTGTGTTTGTCTTTACAAAAAAAATAGTTCGTGGTTCAAAACCCACGTTAAATTATAGGCCCATTTAAAAAATAAATAAAAATAAAACTTGAGCGGGCGTCGCAAGTACGGCGCGAGTCCATACTAATTGAGGAAAAAGAAGAAAAAATAATTTTCAAGATAAACAATAAAGTTCAAAACGCGGACCCTTTTAAAGACCCATCGAATAATTTAGAAATGTTTAAATTTTTAAATTTGCTTTTACCCATTGGGGCCAATACTTTCAAGGGAATACTTAAAGTCATAGCAAACAAGTATACATATTGTAGAAAATGTAAAATACAGGGATTTACAATAATATAACCTAAGGTAGGGCTCAAATGGGGCTCTCAAATTAGATCGAACTACTAAAAAACTATAAACCATAGGTAAAGTTAATAAACTAAACGTAAGTAGACCTACCGTAACCTAAATAAACCATTTATATAATTCTCGATACGTGTTTTGCCACCGATGTTAGCATCTTCGGGAGAAAATTAAAACTAAAACTCAATAATAAGGAGTTTTAGTTTTAATCTTTCGTTTTAACCCTTTCAAGTTTGATCGTTCCAATTATTACCATCCGGGTCAAAGATGGAGCCGCTTGAGTCACTGATTTCATTCTGTTACTTTCTAGGTGAAGTTTTTCCCGTGCTTGTTCGTCGATCAGTTGCAAACGCTCTTGTAGATAGTCGACGTACTCCTTAAAGACTTCAGCCTTCTGGGATCTCCCAATAATAAAGTCCAAAGGTAAATGAAGTTCATCACCGAAGATAACTTTTGCCGGGCCTTTTCCAGTAGATTAGTAGATAGAAGAACGATATGCCAATAAGAATCGTTGTATACAGGTATCCCAGTTGATTTGCTTAGAATTTACCACAATTCTCAAATAGCTTTCAAATGTGCGATTAAATCCTTCAACCATTCCATCAGAATGAGGGTGTAGGGAAGTTGTGCGTATCTTATTGATTTTTAGCAAGTAGCAATTTGTTGGAATATTTGTGACTTAAACTTAACTCTCTGGGGATACCAAATCGGCATATCCAGTTCTGGAACAGTACTTCAGCTACTGTGGTTAGTTCTTAGTTTGGAATGGGATAAACCCCGGGCCACTTAATAAAATAAACTATATATAGCGACAAGAGCATATAGCTTTTTGGAGCTGCTAGTATGAAAAGCTAGCTGCTATGTCCATTGCAATTTCTTCAAAGGGTGCACAAACAAGATACTGCATAATTTTTTCTCTGGTTCGGGTTCTTGAACCCTTGTTTGACGCATTGCTCACACTGTCGGCACCAGCGTTCAAGATCTTCATGACTGTTCAGCGAGTAAAACCTTCTTAAATAATAATTATAATTTACCAGAAATATCTTTTAATTCTGGCATTAAAATTTATCGCGTTGAAAACCATTCTAGCATATACAGGATGTCGTCAATTCTTGGTAGGGAATAACTGCCTTTCTTGGTAATGTCAATCGGGTGCCGATACTCTACACAAAATTTGGTAGATCCGTTCTTTTTCTTTACTAGTACAACTGGAAATGTCCGAAGAGATTCGAAAGCCGATGGTCCAATACTCCTTGTGTCTTCATTTCTTGAAGCATTGAGGAAACTTCACCTTGTTTAGCTTCGAGGTGCTTGTTGTATCCGAGCATTTTCTCCAGTGTAAATTTGATGCTGCACCAAATCAGTGTACTTCCCAGGTCATTATCGTGTGAGGAAAATGCATCTTGACTTTCTTTAAGAAGACGTCGCAATTTACTACACTGGTCGACTGGTCCATGATTAAATTGGAAGAAGATTCTTCAAAAAGATTTTGCTGACTTTTATCAGTATTTTTTATGACTCCCACTAGTACAGGGTATACGCCAATGTCCTGTCCTTTTATAGGTGTTGGCTTCACTTTCTTTATTGTTTGAATTCCAATAGGGATGGAGAGGGGCACGCTTTACACTCATTGTAGTTCTGCTTGTATCTTTTTTTTGTACTTGCCTCAATTTTTCTGCTGCTTAACTGTTGCTTAGAAGTTAGTTATTAATTATGCCTGATTCATCTCAGATCTTCTCTAAGTTGTAAATCTAATTCCTCTTGTTTTCTGTCTCGTTCGTCCTGCTCCATTTTACGATCATCTTTTAAATTCATTCTTCAAGTCAAGTCTTCTTTCGTGGTCTTTATAAGGTATTCTTTTCTGTCTCGTTCTTCATTTTCTTTCTTCAGGTCATCTCTCATGGTTTTAATAAGATCTTTATTTTTTTCTTCAGGGCGGAATTAATTGTCTTTAATACATTTTCCTGTATCTTATCGTGTTCTTCCCTCTGTTTAGGGTCTCGTTGTTCTTGTACTTCTCTTTGTTTCTTACCGCGTTCTTCTTGTTTACGGTCTCTTTTCTCTTGTTCTACTTTCTGCACGTCAGATTTCTTTAAAAAGGCTCCTTTAATTTCTCGGTCTCCATCTTGGCCTAACTTCTTGTTAAAGGCATCCACTAAAATAAGCTTCCAAATATCCTTTACTTTTAACACCAATTGTAACAAAATTCAGGAACACACTGTTATTGACGACGTCAAAAACTCTAGCCTGACATGCGTTAATTGTTGTTTAATTATTTTTAAGGCAAAAACTGACTAAACAAAAAAAATGATTCAGATGTCACGAAACGTGGTCTTATAGGATAATTTAAAAATGTTTAGAATTTCCTATATTGTTTTTGCCGATGGGGAGCAATCATTTTAAGAGAACACTGACAGTTAAAGCAAGCAGGTATACATATTCCAGAAAATTTAAACCGATTTAAATGAAATATTACAAAAACTATGAGAATAATTAGCGTATTTACATTTTTATAGCAATATAATACATGTTATATTATTTAGAAGTGCCATTTTGGTAATTGTTAATAACTTCCAAAGACTATAACATTTAAGAAGAATAAGAAACCAAGTAAGGTATCAGACTAGCGCATATAAATCGAGAAGATCAAACATTGCTAAAAAGTCGATAGGAGTACTATAGCAACTAAATGTGATTCAGAACGCCACTTAATGAGAACACTAAAAATAAGCCCTAATCAATACTACAAAAATGCTATTAAAGAGAGGTAACTTATGGCTAGTATTTTAGAATATTTTTTCCGGATTAGTTTGGACCCTTAACAACATTTCCCAAAAATATGATTTTGATTTTATGAGAACATTCCAAGTAGTTTTCGAGTTTTTGAACTTTGAAGCCAGTGGTCACTTAGAAGCTAGAACATCCTTATTCAATAAGGATCAAGAATGAAAATAGAAAAAACTAATTCTCAACAGAAAACAAGCTAACCTATCTGTAGAATATCTAGGCGACATTAAATGTGCATAAAATATTATTTAACTTCGAGATAAGGACAAAGCTTAACATTAAATATTAGAATGTGTCAATCCAATAGCCTGCCTTAGCTTATGGAAACATAATCACAATATATAAAAAAAAATATCAATATTATTACAAGTTTATATTTTAGAACTCAATAAACTCCTGTTTGTCTAAAAGTATGTAAATATAAAATAACAATTTAAACCATAATTAACGTTATGTTTTACATAATATCAACTAGCATTGATTAATATTATTACATTTACCGCTCGTCTATAATCGTGTTCTCAATTTTTCAGTCAGGAAAAGTCATTAGAGATATGCTATGCCATTTTTTATATTTTTCTCATACACACGACAATCAAAAATTTACTTGAGAAAGTAGTTCATAATAATCTTTATACCCTGCATATTGAATTTTCTTAGTGATTAATATTACTTGAACTTTAAACGTAATCTAACTAACTTAGATTTAACAGAAAAAAGAGGTCAAGTGTCATAATCTCATAATAAGTTTGCGATGTCCTTTGGTTTTATTATCAAAAATAGATTTGGCCTTTTATATTTTTTCTAACGTCCATTGCTGATCATGCAGTTGTCAACTATTAAGATGTGTAAAGCGTGTCACCGGAATTTTAAAAATGAAACAGCCGATTTCCATTTAATAAAGCAGCTGATAATACCCAAATAAAAACTCTTAGATAAACAGTGCAATTATTGCTTCAGAATTACGTTCAAAAACGAGACCGAGTAAATTTATTCTGGGTGATTGATTTTAGGTTAAGAACGTGGTGATAACCCAATTCACTTAACTTGAGACATCTTAATTTTGTTGTACATTAAACCAAATAGATGCCTAAAATCAAATTGTTGCAATAACATTATTTCCTGTTTCCTGTTGGTTTTTTAATAGATTGTTTATTTTTCTTCAAAGTAGGTCAAATAATCTACAATTAGTACTTTTAGTAAAAAGTTTTATTAAACTATTGCTATAGATGCGTCGGGATCTGTAAATATACGCTGAAAATAATTTCTATAATACTAATACTATAATACTATATCGAAGATAGCTTTGGATAGACTACCATTGAAAAGTATTTTTTTAAAGTTTTTATAGAACTTTTTGATAATCAGATGGTTGCCATTTAAGTTTATAAAGTTGCGGTGGCTGAGGGTAAAGGTGTAAGTAAAAACAAGTTAGCTATTATATAATTTGGTTCCCATTTTCCATTATAGATATTTATTTTAGTTTTTTTTTGGTACTTCAAATGTTTTCATTGTAAGTTTTTAGATTGTCAAAGGTTGAATAAAGTACCATTTCAAGGAAATTTAGGTTAACAAAACAATATGAAAAAGAAAAACTTATTATTTGCATGCATCGTTAAGAACTATATACAATTGCAATAAAATATCCAAATTAAAGACTTTTTATCGCTTTGTAGATATTTCTTGGTATAGGTCCACTTTATTACCTAAATAAGGCGCCATACTTACGAGCCATAAATTATTGAATATTTAATGGCAAGTTTTATCATTATTAAAATAAATGACGTCTTTTACATAATTAATTAAAAATACGTATATTTACATACCTGACTATTTGGCACATTTATACTACAAAAAATCGTGATTTTCTTAAATATCTATCTGTATCTTTAATTTATAAATTAATTACTTATATAGGGCACTTTTCAGAATTCACCGGTGGATACACCGGGTTGCACCGGCAATAACCAAGGCGTTTCAGAATTAACCCGGTACAAAAAATCCCACGTTTAAAAATTAACCGGTGAAATCAGCTGGATGCAACCGACGTGGTATCGGATTAACCGGGATTTTAAGGTGGAATCTCGGTCAAATAGATTCTTCCTAGGATTCCTAACCTAGTTTTGCATTTTTACGGCTTAGTTTTGTTAAATTTATTGTTGGTCAATTTTCAATTTAATTTTTTGTGGATATTTTAACTTTATTTTGATGGTCGAATGAGAATAGTAGAAGAATAACTTTAGTACGTTTTTTTTTAATTTTGTTTGGTGCCGACTATAAAAGCCACAAACTGATAGCAACACAAACTGAGACCCTTACAATGGAACTGGGTCATTTTTGTTTGGTTTTTGATTTCTTAAACATCACTACAGTGGCAATCTTTCAATGTTTTCATGGAAATTGCTACCCTAGTTTGTTTGGTTTGCTTTGAAGAATTTAAAAATATGAACAAAAACAGAAATCGATATTGTTAAAGCTGCAAAATGTCAGAAAAATTCTAGGAAAATCAACCTAAGCGTTTCCGAATGATTAAGTAAACCCAACGGGAACCTGAGATCTACCGATTTTTTTTTTGATTAATGCGTTAATTCAACCGGTGAATTTTGACAAGTGCCCACATTAGCAATATACCACATCATTTAAGTGATTCGTGCTTTTAGAAAACAAACTCTCGAATTTTTAAAAAACTGCTTGCCAAAAAAATTGAAATACACACTCACATTGGATAACTTTACCTACGTAATACTACTTTAGAAACAAGCACCGTAAAGAATTTCCGTATGTTTTATTATTTTGTATTCATGCATAATCTATGGCTTTTTAGCAACCTCCAAAATAAGTTCAATGAATTGGGACAGTGGGCAACCAGATTGCTGTTACACATACAGGTCTCCTGATGGACCCGTCGTGACCCGCCGAAGGTTATCAGAGGCCAATTGCCTTGGATAGGCCAATGAGGCGAATTGATTTTATGTCGCATATATAGCGCGCGTGAGTGCTGGACACTCCTCGTGGTCTGCAGTTTCTTCCTCTTCCCGACACAAAAGCCACTCCAGGTTACACTCAATGCTTGGGTGTGGAGGTGGCATCTTAAGTGCCAGTATCCAGTTAAAAGACCCGCCACTAGCCGGATTTCATGGCTCTTGCGCAGTAGTTATTTGATGAGACAGGCAGAGGGGCCATCTATTTACAGGCTTAATAACCACTCAAAATAGTATTTACAGAATTAACTTAACACAGGTATAACAAAAAATAGAAAGATTCTAACTAATAATAAACTAAACTAATTATCGCGAGAGAAACACAGCATAAGTTCCCTTATGCTATAAAAGTAAAACAGTTTTGACGTATTTCAATATTTTTGACGCTTGTTGATTTGTTTTCATTTGACATTGTTTTCATATGACCCCACAAATAAAAGTCTAATGAATTAAGGTCAGGCGAGCGAGGGGGCCACCCAACTGGACCATCACGGCCTATCCATGGTCCGGGAAACACACGATCTAAATGTTGTCGCACTGGTCGTGAAAAATGTGGTGGAGCACCATTATGAAGAAACCACATGTTCTGCCTAACGTTGAGATTCACGTTTTTAAGGAGCACTGGTAAATTGTTGCGCAAAAATTCTAAATACCGAGCACCAGTCAAACGATTTTCCCAAATAAAAGGTCCGATGAGCATCCCGTTCAGAATTCCAGCCCATACATTTACAGAAAAACGTTGTTGAAAGTGTGTTCGCCGTGTAATATGCGGATTTTCCAAAGCCCAGTAATGAGTGTTATGAAAGTTGAAAATTCCATTGCGCGTAAAATTTGCCTCATCCGTAACTAAAATCATGAACATTTTAGTAAAGTTTGGGCTTAACTGCTGGTGATGTAACAACCACTCACAAAAGTGTACTCGAAGTGGCGAATCTCTTGGAAGTAGGGCTTGTATCCTCTGCACATGAAATGGGTACATCAACTCGTGCTTTAAAATTTGCCAACTTGTAGATTGCGATATTCCAAATCGCGCTGCAATTGTCCTAGTGCTAATTCCAGGTTGTTCTTCGATAACTTCTAAAATATCCTCCTCCAGATTTAGAATGTGCCTAGGTCTAATAGCTCCTCCATCTTGTCCAGTTTCTCTACCCCGCTGAATACCACGTAAGAAAGCCCCACGTCTCGGTCTATCGAAGACGATATCTTCGGGGAAATCTTTGGGCATACAGATCAGCTGCTGCCACTGCATTCTGATGCGTTTCTCCGTAAACCAAAACCATGTCGACAAGTTCTTCGCTTGTAAAAATGTGCGCCATTACATTTCACAGCCACCAACAAACTAAGTACTGCTAAAGATTCCAAACAACAAATTCCAAACATTATGACTTGTTTACTATCAGTTATTAATAAACAAAATAAGTTCGTCTGATACACGTTCTGTTGACATTTGTTAAACTTTATTTCGGAAACCAAAAATATTTTACTACATTTTTTCTCATTATTACTCATTATTGATCTTCATCTACCATTTCCCAAGTTTATGCGCATAGGTTGAAAATCACCCTGTATGATGGGCCCATCCTTAGAACATTGAAGGGCTTTTCAATGAAAAAAGGTCTTTCAATGGCCTTTCAATGATGCCAATTACTGGTCAATCTTATTTTCGTTTTGGTGGAATGGTGTCATCGAAATGTTGACTTTGACTTTGACTTTTATAATTAAATGACAAAAACAAACAAGATAATTAACTTTTAACTGTATTTATTCAATTTAAGGGCATAGGGGTAATATTTTTTCGCATCCTGGCACGTTGCGTGAAGTTCTATTAAAACATAACAACAAAAAAAAAGTCAAATCGAAACAGGAAAACAAAACACAACAAAAAAAAAAGCGTTTCTTTTTCCATCGGTGGATGTTCCATCACAAATCAGCTGTTTTACGTCATCAGTCAAGCAGCTATCGATCTGTCAACCATTTGATAGAATCCATCAAAAAATCCTGCTAAATTTAAAAACGCGCCCAAATCTTCGAAATTATAAAACGTGTTTCCATTTTTTGTTATTTTGCACAACGAGGAATACTGTGAGCAATTTGTTTTCCTAAATGAAACTTTTGCACCGTTTTCTGGAAAATCAAAATGATCCTTAAATGATCTGATTTTTAAAAACTTATTTTGTATACCTTGTATATGGTTAATATAGACATCGTATCCATATCACGCTTTCAACATTAAGTCAACCGAGAACAATTGAATTAAAGAGAACAATTTAAATAAGCAAATAATTGCCTTAGTGTTTGAAAACATAGCACATTTTCTGACACTATATTTTAACAATCTAGAAGCAGTAAAAAATATTAAATCTATGTCCTTGCCAAAAACCAGTTTTGTGTCGAGTGATAGATATCGCATATATTCCACTTTTGGTGGTTATCATGAATCCCGGAAATCTTACAGTTTTCCAACTTTTTTGCCTAAAAATAAAAATTATGGCCTGAGTGAGGATGGTTCATTGTGGGATGCCCAGCAAAGTATTATTTTTTTTATTAAAGCACATAATTTCAAGAGTGGCCTTGTGAATTGCCGATATAATATTAAAAAAAATAACAAGGTTAATTATGTTATTAATTTTTCAAGACCATAATAGACTTAGCGCACAAAGATGGTATAATAAGTAATTGAATTTGATTTCTTGATATCACCTTGATTTTGTTCTCAAATTAAATTAACTATCAGTAATTTCCGTTAATTCAGATTAAAAATGCCACATTTATAACTAAGAGTTAAAATACTGAAACAAAAGAATTTATTTATTATTAAGCAGTAAACAAAAAAAATTGCGGTGAACATAGTCGAAGCAATAGAATAGGGATGTTTGCACAGACAAAAACGATAATTTCCGTTCTCTGACGAAAATCTGAGGTTGAACAACCATGCAACTAGCAAAATTATGAAAAAAGGTCGAATAATTGCACAACTAAATCAAGAAAAGGACGCCGTTATTTCATAAAATACCTAAAACAAATGCATAATTAAAGAACGGGATGTCGTTATTAAAATTTAATATATGCTACAGAAATTTTAAAATTCAAAATTTCTCGGACATATCATTTAGCGCCACTTTTAAAATTTAACTTAAAAAAAAACTTTCAGATCACAAGAACATGATATGTTCTTTTAATATCCCATATGAGTAAGATGGTCTATAGCAAATCAGCTAAATCCAATTAATAAATAATAATAAATACTTAATTTAATATATAAAGAAAATATGTATGATACATAAGAAAAGATAGGCGAAAATAAGGCAAGAAAAGAGATTTTTTATCGATTGCAGTTGTTAAGGCTTAGACCAAGCTTAAGATTTATCATTTTTTTTAAATATTAAAGTTAATTTTCTTTTAATCGAATAAACCAGTTTGAGGTTAAGTCTGATTCTTTTATAATTTGGTTAACTTGTAGTTGAAAAGTCATATAGTCATAGAGTCTAAATCAAGTCCAGTACATTTTGTTTCAGTTTTGTCCAAGATTTTCATTATTAATTGAAAAGGTAATATGCTTCAATATTGATAAGTTTTTTGATCGCTACAAAATATGGTAGAATATTTTTTTGGCTTTAAAATTAAGTTGTGCTTCAGAGACAAATCATACACTTTATTTATACATTATGATTGTAATTTTTGAACACTTTTGGGCAAATTATGTTTGAAAACCGGAAGACCTTATAAGACCTTACAGATCATTAGCACACCCATAAAGGTATGTAGAAATTTGGTTCAAGATCACTAGTATACACTAAAAAAAATACATGCTACCAAAACTAATTGACGCCGGTCACTAAGGTAAGATTTTATCAGCTGTAATGCTAAACTCTAAGCATAAAACTGTAGGTTAGCTAAGAGTAATTTATGGCAAAACTGGTCAACTGCTTCAGAAAAATCTAATAGCACCACTGCAATAATTTTACCTGGTACCGTATGTTGGAAAAAAGCTTGACTATTTTGAATTCATTATCAAAAAAAAAAAGAAAATAATTATTCACAAAGTATTTTTTTAAATATTTTTGACATGATATATGACATGATATATATGAAATATTTTTGACATGATCAAAGTACTGAACTAGATTTTGGAGTACTAGTACCGGTTATCAAGCCACATTTCGAATTAGAAGCAAAACATTAGTGCTTAATTGAGACATTGATTATGTGCGTTATATACGAATTTATAAAAAGACAATAAACGGGTAAATAAAACAGTTTTTTTTGTTTAATTTACATTTTCTTAATTCCCTAATTAAAAAAGAAAGAAAATGATTTGTTGTACTTATTTGTAGTTACTTTTTTTTTGAAAATGTTTGGTGGTGTGATCAATTTTATTTACTGATAAAATAGAATATTTTATTAACTATCTTAAATAACCGAAAATATCCGCAAAATTCTTAAACCTATTGAATTGAATTGTCGAAACAGTGGGCTGCCAAGGCAGTTGTGCATATGGGTCTCCTGATGGACCCGAGTTATATGATGCAACCAGGCCAATTAAAGAATTTAAAAAGTTAGTATTCATATATAATTCCATCACTCCCGTCATGCCCCACCGGGGGTTACCAGAGCCCAACGGCCTTAGAGAAACCGATAAGGCTCTCTGGTCTGAAGGACTTAAAGTCACTCGGTACACTGAAAGTGTTACCCAAGTATTTGAACCTGGCGCGCGTGAGTGCTGGGCACTCCCCGACTACATAGTCAATGGTTTCATCCTCCTCACAGCACCATCGGCATTCCGGGTTGTCCGCAATACCGATACTATGGAGATGGCTTCTTAAGTGCCAGTGACCGGTTAAAAGACCTGTCACTAGTCGAATTTCGCGTCAGTAGATTTTTGGTGAGACACTCAGAGGGCCCACCTATGTGCGCTTTGGCCTGTCTCATACCAGGGGACTCAGTCCATCTTCGGTGGGTCCACTTGTCCAGCAGACCCTTCATTGACGCGACCGCAACGCATTTGGCGATACCAACTATGGGTTCCGGCCCCAACGGCACATTCGCGGATCCCAGTCTGGCAAGAGAGTCCGCTTTCTCATCACCTGGATGGCCTGCGTGGCCAGGTATCCAGACGAATTGAACCCTGCAGCCAACCTGTACCAGTTTTTTCAGGACTTTTATGCACTCTAGTACAAGCTTGGAGCTTACCTTTGCGGCCGTGATAGTCTTAATGGCAGCTCTGCTGTCCGAGCATATTGATACGACTGTATTGCGGTGTCCGCAGCTTAGGATTTTCTGTCCGCATTTTAATACAGCGAATACTTCGGCCTGGAAAACAGTGGCGTGCTCCCCCAGCGAGTATGCCCTACTGGTATGTGGGGTCCCACCACAAAGCCCTGATCCAGCTCTGTTATTTATTCTGGAGCCATCTGTGTACCAGATGGTCCCCCTATTTAGCAATGCAGGTCTGTTGGAATGTCTGCTGTCTTAAACCCATTTTGATGTGAATTTTACGGCTATCGCATGAGACACTAGACGCTGACCAGGCGAATTTTGGCCGCCGTACTTGTTATATTTAATATTTACGGTTTTCCCGAGACCAGAACACTAGAATATTGAGTATGTATTTAGATTTAAGTGTATTTTTCTAATAAATAAGTTAATCTTGGACACGTTGAAATAATTATTCAGAAAAACCATGTATATAATATGCTTATTGTTTGATTTTTGTTGCATCTTGAGTTGAAAATTTTTCACATTACTTGCGACATCTGACAACTTCTTTACTTAAATTCTTAGGTCATATATAGAGTTAATAATATTCTTTTTGAATTTTCCAAGTCAAGATTCTAACTCCTAAACATGGTGATCTAATTTCTTGTTATGTCATATTCATTTGAAACAAAGTAAATATTCTTAGTTATTTTCTTTAGGTGGTTATCTTCATTGACTGCACATCTACGCTTGGGTTTACTATAATATATGTTTCTGCCACCACATAGAAGCTGAGCGTGGAATTACTACTTATGAAGAAATTCCATAAATTCAAAAAGCTTTAAGGTTTTTTTTCGCAATTATATTGCAAAAAAATGCATATACAAATGCAAAATACATACACAGGCTAGTAGAGCTAGTAGTACTTTTACTGATACAATTAGTCACAATACATTTTTAAAATATACTGGATTTCGCTGTAGTAGGTAGATGAAATTTTATACATAGTTTTGCTTAGCATAAAGGTATATTAAATGATTTGATTATCTAACTTTTTTTTCAATTTTTAATTGCCCTATTATAACAATGTATGTAAATTCATTAAATATTACATATACATTACCTTTAAAAAATACTATGCGCGGTGAAATTTGCTTCGCTTAATAATCAACAAGTTGACATTCAAGAATTTTAATTTTTCTTTCTATTTGATATGGTAATGTTTATAGAAAAAAATATATTTCAGGGAGAGAGAACAACCTACTTCATTTTTATCCATTAATTAGTCTGGCGAAACCACGTTGCTTTGCAACGTGCCACCCAATATAATCCAACGTCGTTTCTCTCAGCAAACGTAAATGACACGAACAATGTGAATGGTCGTGTTTTGCAGTATTTACGATTTATGTAAACCCTGAACTACCTTACAAATCATATTGTTAATAATGTAATACATTTTCCGTAGAAAATATATTATTTTTGTTATTGTCAGATTATCTAAGAAAGACCAATTGTAAAAGAAATCAGTTTTAGAAAATCTGTTTATAAGTAATATAGCATAATGTGCAGGGTAATAAATTCAAAAGTTACATGTTGAACCAAGAAAAAACTACTTGAGATAGTCTCTATAATAGAGAAGGAAAACTAAATAGCTAACCTACTGTATATCTCCGTATCTCCTTACTCTCAGCTACCCAATTTGTTATTCTTTAATAAACTCCCTACTTGTGACATTTTAAAGTTCTTCAATACGTGTCTACTATAAATTAAAATTCTTTTTAATAATACCATTAAGTTACATTTTAGAGTTTATACAGGGTGTTTCAGAACTATGGGATCAAACTTCTGGGGGTTGTTCACTGCAACAGAAGAATCCATTTGAGTATAGGAACCCATGTCCGAAAATGCGTCACTACGCCACTACGGCCCTAAGACGTCTTAAAATTTATAAAAAACATTAATTACCTAAATAGGATCGGCTGCATTTATTTGTACCTTTTGTACATGATAGCATAACAACAATTGTTTAAAATCAACGCTTATCAATGTCAATTCTCAATGTCATGTTTAAAAATTTTATAGCTTACATTTTTTAAACATTTATTGCTAACGGAAAACTTTACCAATCAAGACTTGGCGGATATGCATTTGGCATACGGAGCAACAAACTGCAATGCACGAGCAGCATCGCGGTTATATCATGAACGTTATCCCGCCGAAGGACAGCATCCTGGATACAAAAAGTTTATTGCGGTTCATCGGCGGCTCGCTGAGACAGGCATGTTTAAGACCAAGATGCATGATACTAGTGTTGCTCGAACCGTAAGAACGGTCGAATTTGAAGAAGAGGTGCTTCAGCGAGTTGCCGATGAACCATCAAATAGCACACGTGACGTCGCTAAGAATATGAATACGAGTAACGCTTCTGCCTGGCGGGTACTACACGAGCAACAACTGCATCCTTACCACTTCCAGAAAGTTATATCCAAGGTATGACTGCAGCCGATTACCATCCTAGAGTTCAATTTTGTCGATGGCTTCTGGATCACATCATTGCACAACCAAATTTTTTACGATATGTTTTGTGGACCGATGAAGCCTCTTTCACAAGAGACGGTATTTTTAATAGTAGGAATAGCCATGTTTGGGACGAAGAAGATCCTTAAGCAATTTTTCCATTGAAAACAAAGATATTAACATCTCAAAATTTTATTGTTCACGATGAATTAAGTTAATATAAAATATTTCTTAATATTATTATAAAATAAATTTTGGCATTCCTAAATATTTATTTATTTTTATTCCTTTCATTTATTCCTGCTTGTAGTGTTTTGTGTGAATCACAATTCTTGAACAAAAAAAAAATGATTTCTATTGATGCACAGAATTTACCAAAATGTTCCTTCAATACACCTTGAGATTTTTGGATGTCATCATTTTTATCTGTCAAGTAAGAAAGTAATATATTGGGTTAACGATCGAATTTTTATGTATAATAAGGAGTAGGTAATGGTGGACTGTTTTAATCTTAATATGAGGATATGTATAGCAAAAATAAGTTTATGACAAACGTAGTTTGTTTTTAGTTTTATTAAGGTTATTATAACAGCTTGTTTTTATTTATGGACTATTTAATTGCAAAACTGAATTCTGATATCAGCGGGCTTAGACCTTGCCTTATTATCATAGATCTTTTGGCAGCTTTCTTTATATTTATTTAAGATAGTTAGAAACAATAATATGATCATTAAGGTTAAAGGCACTGGTGTCATTAAGTGACCTTTAATAATTTCAAAAGGAGTAAATTTGGTTACACTGTAATAGGAATTATTGTCACCTAGTATAGCATGCTTCAGTTACGTGTGAGATTGTCTTGTTTCTCTTTAAAACAATAATAAACTTCTATAATAAATGAATGGAATTGCTCCATAGGGAAGTTGGACGTGCTATTTCTTTCGACAATTTTCAATCGGAAAAAAATCTTCATTTCGGAATTCAGTTCCATGATCACTTGTTACTCTTAATGGTAAAATATGGAATTTATAAACAAAATTTTCATTCTTTGTTTTAAATGAGTCAATATGGTCTTGTAATGGTTGATGTAAAAGGGTTTATATTAAACTTTATGACCGCTGGATTTCTGTCACATTTATTTTATTGACATATGTTCCAAAGATTGAAATATCGTTTAATATCTCCTATCATTGTGGGCCAATTGAATACTTACGAATAGAACTTCGTTTATTACTTTTTCATTTAATATTGAGTAGGGTTGGTATTGTATCAGGTTTATATAATTATTTATGGACTTATAATCTTGGCAAAGTTTTTCAATTTGATTGAAACCACTTACTAAAGCAAAGGTAGAATAATATGGTAACCGTCCAAATTTATCAAGAATACTTGTAATATT
Organism: Anthonomus grandis grandis; assembly: GCF_022605725.1. Lineage (NCBI taxonomy): Eukaryota > Metazoa > Arthropoda > Insecta > Coleoptera > Curculionidae > Anthonomus > Anthonomus grandis. The sequence continues at coordinate 7,325,229 of NC_065567.1, forward strand.
AGGAAGTAGGTCAGGATCGACTATTATCTTTTTACTTTTCTGTAGTCAATAAGAACACACCGTCCTTGGTGGTTAGAGTCATCACATTTTTTGAAAACAATCCATATAGCAGACCTATACGGATTGCGGACGGTTAAATTATTTCTTTTTTGACTGTATCATTTATCTGTGATGTTTTTCCATTTTTATGGACATAGAAGTATCTATATTATTTGGCATAGACAGGTCACTAGTTTTAATTTTATGTTAAACTTTAAATGTAAATATCTATGTATATGTTTATAAAAAATATCTTTAAATTTTGTGTATAGTTTAATTATAGAATGCAATTTCTCGGAATTTAAATTATTACTTTTTGTGGCTTATATATTCGAATGAATAAAAATTTTAAAAATCTCAAATAAGAGATTCATCATTAATAAGATCTGTTTAATGTCATGGTTGCAATTTTATTCGAGCTTTAGTATCTTAATGATTGCATAACCATTTTTTGCATAACTAAGGGTCTAGAGAATACACAGTTAACCCATACATGTGTAAGGACTGTAAGGCATTCATATTTCTCCATTGTATACAGTTATAGATAATTTTTTAATATGCGTTCAGGCGGATTTAAATTACAAAGTAGTTACTGGTTTAAATTTAAAATAAATCAGTGAGATTATATCTACTCCATCAAACTATTCATGAAAATCAAAATATAAAATTTGATGCTTTATATAATATTTTTGCTAACAATAACTTTAATTATATTTTTAGTTAGAACTATAAAAATAATTTGAAAAATAGTCTTCGGGGGATGGATGGCTTGAGTATTAATTTATTATTCCTGATTATGATGCTCATAGGTAAAAAGAGTTTCTATGAATCTAGAGGTCTAATGTCTTCCTTTGTCCATTATAGCGGATTCTTAAACATTTTCAGCTTCTGGCATTTAGTTATATTATGGTAGTATTGTCGGATTGAATGCAAAAATTATCGATAATACATAAATTGTCGATTATACATTTGCGTCTTATTATTTTGTATATTATTATTATTATTAAATTTTAGATGTAGCAATTTCGAGGCCGGCGGGCCTTTTGCATATAATTTTTTGGTACCTTAAAAGCGTTAAAGTTAATGATACTAAACTATTGCTTGAAATTCCTTAAATACAGTTACTTTCTCTTAACGCAATTCCTGAGGCCTACAGTGATGTCAGGTGTCTGGTTATTTTGGATTGCGCTACCTATCAATATTGAAAACACTCCTGGAAGTTCTTAAAATCAAGGGCTTATATAATAAAAAAATATGTTGAAGTAGCCCATCGTAATTGGCATACATTACATCATTGGCTACGGTAGAGGAAATCAGAGGTTCTTACGGTATATTTACTTTACTTTTGCATTGATTAGATTAACAGTATTGAGTCAGCGTTCCTGAGGGAACTCTAATTCTATATTAAATATTTACTACTTCTATTATCTGAAATAAATATAAACAATGTGTGTTAAATTTCTGGTTTGATTTCGAGATAGTTGCCCGAGTACTCTGCTGCTATTTCCTAAATAATCGCCTTGTCAAGAAACAAGGTATTTTTCAGCTACTATTCTATCTAACGTAGCCAAAGGTCTTGTATATAATCATCGATCAAGAATCATCATCAAAACAAAGAAAACACAAAGTCACGGTCTCAGAATAAATAGTAACAGGCTACACGTGTTTTGCTTTAGCTAGAGCATCAGCAGGCCTAAAATCGAAAATATTAGTCAAAACAAAATGAAAAACTTAAATAGAAAACACTTAAAAACCTTTACACTATAAATAAACAATAATTTTTAGGTTATAATTGGAAAAACAAAAATTAAAAATGAAAACGTACAACGCAACAAACCACGGTCTTGTGGTACCGGATGCGATTTTCGATTAATAAAAATAATAAAATACTACAAGCTATTTAAATACACATATATAATAACAAGAAGTACCTGATCAATAGCTTCTAAAAATTACATTCTCGAGACTTTTGACCAAACTTATTGAAAGGATATGATCAACCCTGAAACCAGGAAAGAATATTGGCTTATGTTCTGAAGTACTAAGTCATAAGAATGCTGATAGAATTCATCATTCATACTCTGTACTGAATCATTCAGAGTATTAAACCGCGACGTCCTATTGAAGAAAATTAAGATGTGATTTCCTTGCACGATAATGACCTGGAAGGTACTTATTTGGTGCAACATCAAAGTATTACAGGAGACAATGCTCCGATAAAAGAAAAAAATTTTTAGAAATTCCGATAGCTAAATAAGCTGAAGTTTCCTCAGATTTTTAAGAAATAAGGACACAAGAGATGATAGAATCATCCCATAGGATAATCGGCGACTAAATAATATTATCAAAAAAGCACACCCTGGACACACTACCAGGTTCACAATGCTTTTCAATGCTGGATCTGAAAAGTGGATACTGGCAGATAATCAGGAAAAGGCTGTATTCTCGACTGGAACAGCACTTTGTCATGCCTTTTAAAACCAGTTACCTTTGAAAGGCTTGGGAAAGCTATGTTACTTTAAATGGCTTGGGTATCATGCTTAGTTCATCTGAATGATGTCATTATACTGGAAAAACATTTATAGAGTATTTAAGAAAAGTTCAAAGATATTTGTTAAGCTCCGAGAGGGCAACCTCAAACTAAGTCCTAAAACATGTTGTTCCTTTCAAAAAGAAGTTCGATACATCGGCCATGTAATATCAGAAAGTAGTGTCAAGGCTGATCCAGATGAACTAAAAGCTGCAAATTGGCCACGACCTAGTGACACCAGTTAAGTTATGTGTTTTTGTATATATTACCGAAGATTTATTAAAAATATTGGAAACCTTGCAAAACCTTTACATCTACACAAGCTCAAGAAAAAGCAATCTCAAACTGTAAAGAAGCAATTTAAGGGCTAAAAAGAACATTGTGTATATTAATTTCAACGTATCCAATTCCTAGACAAATATTATTTTTCGATCAGATGCCAGCAATGATGGACTGAGCCGTCCTTTCCCAAAAATGTAAAGATAATGACCAAGTAAAGTTAGTTATTTCAGTAAACCGCTATCATAGTCAGAAAAAGACTATTATGTGACGAGGCGAGAGTTATTAGAAGTAGTAAATACTTTATTACTTTTCAATGTAAACACTGGACAAATATTTAAATTGAAATGGCTGCTTAAAGAGTATCTCTTTACAATAGAACATAGGAAAGGCGAACATTCACGAAATGCCGATGCTTTATCCAAAAGACCTTGTATTGTAATAGGTTCACATTGTCTTAAATAGAATTGAAACAATAACCAGAGATATTTTCCCGTCACTGTATTGGCATTAATCGTTTTGACGTGACGTTTAAAAGAGTAACACGCAGCTAGTATGATCCAGGATCAGTCTGATGAGAGGAATGCAATGAACCTAAGAGAAGAAGCTTGTATCTGACAGTCGTTTCTCGAAAACGGATTTCATAAAGTTATCTATGGCAGTGTTGACAAAAAATATTTAGGAGTTAATTAGGTTTTACTCGTTAAACACTCATGAAGATGTGTAACGGTGGCAGCGACAGTATGAGGAAGGCTTATCAGATTTTAGGGCCCAAGAATTCGGGCTAGAAGTATCTTGTCTAGTGCACCCTTTGAACGAGTAGCCATCGATGTAGCAGGACCTTTTTAGGTACTAGCCTAAGATTTATTCCATTTCAAATCAAGAAGAAACCAAAGAAGCTAAAGTGCCATTCTAAAACTGGATATACCAATTTGGTATAATCAGGATGAAGGACAAGTCACCAAAGCTTCAGATTAAGAAATACTATTTCATGTGGTCACTAGAGTTAACGCCTCGGTGTACCAACTCCAGTACTATCCGATAACGAAGATGAAAGAAAATTGTGAACATCGTCCAGCTGACGCCTTATTATAACTCGGGTGGCTCGATCTTTGAACCTAAAGGTGTTGATTGATCAAACGGGACGATCAAACTTAAGAGAGGAGACGTGGTATAAAAATGTAAACATCTTCATTATTCTAATAGGTTTTGAAATTGGTTTGCTGTTAATTGGTAGTTTAAATTGGTTAGTTAGTTTATTTAGAGTTTTACTTACATTTATAGTATTTTTAGTAGTTTTGCCTAGAAAGTCTAGTTTTTATAACTTTACCTTGTTTTTAGAAGTCTATCTGTGTTAAGAGCCCTTTGTTTTTTTCCCCAATTTAGGTTATTTCATTGGAAATACTAAAAGTTTTAATTCTCTAGAAAACAATAAAAATGTTACAAGCATTTTCAAATTATTCCATGTGTCTTTAAAAAGGACGAAACTTTATGACATCAGTTTTGTCGTTTACCTTGGAAATAATTAAACAAGGTAGGCAGTCTTCAGTAATCTGACATTGACAATAAAAAGAGTGTATTCCTGGCTTAAGTGTGTTCCAGACAGGAATATGTTCCTAAATCCATTTCAATAAACTCCATAAAAACTTAAAAAAACTCTTAATATCATATGATAATTTGTTTTTTGTTATTTTATTGTAAATATTAATTTATAATAAATTATTTCAAATGAATTTAAAATCTTACGATTTAAAGGTCGGTAACCTAAACTGAAGTTATATAATTTTTTTATTCTTCACGGCTTGTATTAAAAATAAGATATTGCACAAAATTTCTTATATTTGTTTATTATTTAAGATCCAAGAACCAAAAACAAAGCGAAAATTTTAAGAGAATGATTATCGTAGAGGGTAATCGCCCAAAGGCGCAAATATGGTTTGTCAGAAATAAACGCGGTATTTTTGTTTTGTGCCGCAGGCCGAAAGTGTAACTCTGTTTTTAAAAAGCTTCGTTCGAAAGTATTTTTGGGGGTCATATGATATCATATATCCTAAGATTCTTTTCTCTAATCATTAAGATTGTGTAATATTTCTACTTTTACAGTATTTTTAAAGTAATTATTAATAAGGTTTCATTATTATTAATAACTATAAATAAAAAGAGACTGTTTAAGAAGAAAACATATAAAAAAGTTAAGTTAGGTCCCCACAAGCTTAATCTGATATCTTGGATATTTGGCATCAGTGATCCACCTCCCATTTCAGCTAGGAGTATGATACCGTTTGGCGTCTAATCTATAATAATAATAATTTATTTTTTATTTATTTATTTATAATCCAAAAAATTAGTTCATATTAATTTATATAAAAGTATAAAATAACCACCTAAGTAACTTAATACTTGTGTATACCTATAGGCCCTCCCTACGAAGATAAGGCTCCTTAAACACGCCGCTGGAATTCGGTTTTTCTTAACTTTTGAAGTACTTGGTATAATTTAATAAAAGTTTACGTGATCAATACTACTAAGAATCTCTTAAAACGGAGTCCTTAAAATATATTTACCTTGTTTATTTTACCAAAGGCGAACTAGGTTTTACATTGGAATGCTTAAATTTTTAGCACCCTATATAGGAGCAATAAAATTAAAGAAGAACCAAACGCATTCTAAATACAACACAAAATAAACGATAAGTTCATGCCAATATCGGAAACCCAAATAAAAATGAAGAATATGACTGAAGTTGACAGAAAACCTAAAAACTGGTCAGCATTAGATATTGATGGACTATACTACTGATGGAACGTATTTAACCCTTTATGTGAAGTTCCAGCAGCACAATTTTAAAATGCGATACTGGATCTAATTAAAGTCATATTAAAATAATTGGTACAATCTTCGTGATTGGAAAAATACGCCTATAATAGTAAATACTTCTGTATTTCTTCTAACCCAAAAAATTAACCAATCGCATGATATTATCGTAGACAATTTGATTCTGTGCCTAACTCATTGTTGCTAGAAAAAATTAACATCTACAAAATTCATTCATCTGTTAGAACTTGTCTTAACCACATGATGATGCATTGGGGAACGGTATTAAAAATTAGCATAAATATAACAAAAATACCAATTAAAGGGGAATATTTTAAGGCGACAGCTTATCTCTGGTTCTACATAATGGCTCCTCTAAAGCAGAAAACTCAACGAGAGCGGCTATGGATATGCGCTAGACAAAGGAACAAAACTTAGCACTTTATTGTACATAGATGACCTAAAAGTTTAATACGCAAAGAATGATCAGAAATTAAAAGACCATTTACATTACAGCTTTTACCTTTAAAATGCACAGAAAAAGTTGTAAAAGGTGTAATACAAGAATGAATATGCCCTCCCTACGAAAATACGGCTCACTTTATGTTGAAGTTTTGAAGTACTTGCTATAACTTAATAAAAATTTTACGTGATCAACACTATTAAGGATCTCTTAAAACGGAGTTCTTAAAAAACATTTACCTTGTTTATTTTCCAGGGGTGGTCTAGGTTGTACATTACAATGCTTAAAGATTTGGAATCTGAAATAATAAATGGGGATAGTTTGAACCTTAAACTAAAGAAAAGGCACTCATTCATTGTTCATTCTTGATAAAATGAACCGTTTTGGAAGAAAATATAATTAGGGAATCATTGTTTTGTTTGAATTAAAAAGAATCATGACATTTTCTTTTTTTAGCGATGCGACAGTTATTCAAATAACAGAGAACTTCCATTAAAAAAAACAACCTGAATAAGAATATAAAAGAAAATGTTTTTGAATTTTTTATCGGCATTTTTTGTTTTTCTAAATGCACCATTCTTGCAAACATTTCCTATGGTACACTATATAGAAATACCTATCTTTCAAAACCACCTTTCACTTTGTTAATACATTGATTCTTTATTTCGACAATAATTTATTGATTTTTGGATTTATTGGTGAATTAAGTCGAAATATGGATATCACGTTTATTGAATATGCAGATATGCATCTTTTGTATGATCTTGCATTTCTGCAATGCATTGGAAGCAAAAAGGTTGTATGAAGAAAGATTTAAGAAGTTGTATGAAGTAACTTTAGGAAGTTTTGTGAAAAAAGTACTGATGCTTGTCAGAGAAAAACAGTACATACAGTAAAATTGGAGGAAAATATTTTAGATGCTGTAGCTGCTACTCATTCAACGAGCATTCGAAAATTAGCCACTCAGCTATACACCAAAACCAATAATACATAAAGTACTTCAAGAACAGCTGTTATACCTATATCATCTACGAAAAGTGCATGAATTAACACCTGAAGATTTTCCTCGTAGAATACAGTTCACGAACTGGCTATTAGATCAGCAGCGAACTAATCCAAACATTTGCATTATTCTTTTTACCGATAAGAAGCAGGGTTTAACAAAAATGGTATTGTGCATTTACTTACATGAATGGGCTGATGAAAATCCTCATGCCGCTGTTGTTTCTCATCATCAACATCAGTTCCAATCAATTAATATCTGGGCAGGCAATTTTTTGATTGGGCCATTCGTATTACTGCCAGGATTGAATGGAGAACTTTATTTGAGGTTCCTTTAGAATAATCTTCTGGATTTAATAGAGCATTGGCCACTTGTGATCCGCTGACACATGTATTTTATACATGATGAAGCCTCACCTCATTTTAGCGTTGCTGTAAGGAACCACCTGAACTTTTACAGAGAATCAGGATTCATTGTGATGTGATAAGAAATAATCCAGGGTTGTTGTGGCGAGTACAGCAGGCCACGATATTAATTATTTCGAATTATTAGCTTTTTTATTTATTACATTCTTTTTTCAGCTTGTTTTTTCATTTGAAGAAATAAATTATTTTACATTTTTTTTAACAATTTCGTTAAGGTGCCTTTCTAAAAACCACACTGCTTTTTTAAAAACATGTTCTTTTTCTTCCCTGTTGTTTAAATAACTGTCGCAACGCTGAAAAAAGAAACATATTATGGTTCTTTTTAATTTAAATGAAACCTTGATTCCTTCATCTTTTTTTTCTCCAAAACGGTTCATTTTATCGATAATGAAGAGTGCCTTTTCTTTAGTTTAAGGTTTAAGCTATCTATATTATATAGGGTGCTAAAAGTTTAAGCATTATAATGTACAACCAAGTCCGCCCGTGGTAAAATAAGCAAGTCAAATATGTTTTAAAGACTCCATTTTAAGAAATCCTTAGTAGTGTTGATCACGTACAATTTTTAATAAATTATACCAAGTACTTCCCCAAGCAGCATCATACGTTATAGGTACGTAATTTTTATGTCATATTGATGTCCATACGTCCATTGTTACAAAAATTACGTATTTAGTACGTACTTTTGGATATATAGTTACATTAGTTACGTCTCGCGGACGTACATACATATACATACAAATACTTAGAAAATCTTTTAGCTCCTATATAACATATACATTTATTTTAAATATTTCTAAATTCAGGGTAAACAGAAAAAAACTAGATGCATGCTTCTTTGCTTTAATAGAAAAAATCAACGAATTTGGTATAAATGAAACAACTGTCAAATCGAGATTTCCTCTTTCCAAAGGGAGAGGAATATATTATAAATATACTATAAATTTAGTTAATTTACATGTTGATCTGGTCAAAAATTAATTAGGTATAGGATTTGCAAAACATCTATAAACTATCGAAAATTGAGTATTTGTCATAATATATCAAACTTATCAAGATCGGTGGCAAAAGCAATCCAGTGTTTTTGCGGCCTCCACTGGCTGTCAAATGAGTAATTGGCAACGTGAGGTAGTTGACACTATTGACAGTATTTAAGACAAGCGACAGATGGTAGAACGAACGCCCTTCTTTCAATCGACTTGGCAATATTGGCGTCATAGCGTGTTGTCCCTTTGTAATAAAAGTTTACACTTCTGTGAATTTAGAATTTATCAAAATCCTAACAAACGTTCACAAAACGGCTTATAATAACATTTTCTTATTACATTTAAATTTAGTTTTACTGTTCACTCAGTGATAGGAAGGATCTTTTACGATCTCGCCCAATTCATGGTAAAAGCATATTTCTTCAATTTAGTAGTAGTAATGAATTACTTATTTATTGCTTATTTAAAAATATAATTTGAGGTGCAGCACTACAAGCAGGGATTGGAAGCACAGAGAAAATTGAGGACATGTATTTTACAATAGTTGCGAAGAACAAATGATGTTTTTTTTTGTATTTTCCTAAACGTTTATTTTCTGTTTTGTTTTTTAGACATATACATGTTTTGTTTTATATGTTTATATATTTTTTTGTAAGCAATATATATTCTGTTTATAGAGTTATTTTTTCTCCCAAATACATTGTACCCCGCAAAGAAACGAGTCGTGTAAATATCCTAAGTACATTATATTATGTCCAATACATGACGTAAAATGTCCTAAAGGTACGCACATATGACGGAAAATCCTGTGGAAAGTGGACGTCTTTTGGGGTACGTACTGTGTACGTATATTAAGTCGTGGAGTATGTACAAATAACGTCTTTTGTACATATCTGTGCTGTTTGGGTCAAAAGTTATTCAAGAAGAACCGATTTCCAACGTCGTCTTTAAGGGGCCGTACCTTCCTAGAGAGGGCCTAGAGGAAATATTTTTACACAAAAGTTCTCGATTTTCTCAAAACTAGCTTACATTTTTTTTTTAATTTTCTTCAAAGCAGTATATGCAAATACAAATATTAGAAACAGAGTTTAAGTCTTAAAACAACTTAGAAATCAAGATCAAATGCGGAATTTTTCAAGGAGATAAATGGTGTTTTTGCCTTGTCAAACTTATCTCAATGAACTAGGCTGCGATTTATTGAATGTAAGTAGAGAAATTCAAATAATACCGCAACAACTTTACATAAAGGATCTTAAACTATACGCTTATTTCATATGATTTACTAAGCTACAACCTATTGTACCTATTCTTACTCGAGGAAACATTGATAGTGGAATAAAGCTCGGAGTTTGAGCCTGACAAATGAGAGTAATACTTTTAAATAAAAGTAAAGTTGAAGTACGGGGTTATCCACTAGAAGATGAATATATAATATAGGCGATAAAGAAAGTTTAATACTATAGATATTTAAGATATGAACAATAAAAAAAATGATGACAAGCAAATGAATTAAAGTATTACGATAGCATTTATGGCCTCAGTCAGAAAAACATGCCCCATAGATATTACCGGCAAACCTGGCAAACCTGTTTGTAAGACTAAACGTTTTGGCAATACTAGTTTTCAATTTATTTCCAAAGGATTATGAACTTACTTTTTCCGTAGAACCTTTGTGTTAACCTTAAATGCATGTGTCTGAGTTACCGTATAGTACATAGCTTTTATTCTATCCAAAGAGATTTAACAAAGAAACAAATTCGTAATAAATATTGTTTACATATTATTACATAAAAAATATCGAAAGGTGAAGTAAACCTCTATATGGAAGATTCAATCCATCCCAATAATACAAACCAATTCGGTGTCAATATCCAGTCGTCGCACACAGGGATAGTTAAAGGATAGTTATTCCAACGAGTAGGTTATGCTCTGTACAAATTGATGTTACAGAGAGTTTTAATCTGTCACAACTCGTTACCGAACCTACGCGAATAAATGCAAATAGCTCGACATTAATAGACCTGATTTTTTACAACGGCGATAATGTCACAGCAGTAGGGACTAGAGACCCTAATGTTTCAAACCACTTCTATATATTGTAGTTTGCATTTTGGAAAAATTAATAAACCTCCAACCTATAATTTTACTTATCGTGACATCCGAAACATTGATAAAGATAAATTAGAATTTGATTTGCGAAATATTAATTGGAATATTTTTGTGAATCCAGCAATATTGACGATAAGGTGAATTTCTTTACAAACAAATTGCTTCAGCTTTTTAACCGTCATGCACCAACAAGAACCATCAAAGGTAAAAAGAAACTGATAGCTGAGAATATTCGGTAAATGATTAAGCTACGAAATAAAGCTTTAGAAAGGTTTCGACAGACAAAAAATAATTATCACTGGTCGTATTACAACTTACAAATTATTCTACTTCTGCTATTCGTGCTGAAAAAAGGCTTTTTTAACCATGGGCTAAAAAATAGTAATACCAAGGAAAAGTGGAATTTATTGAGGAAAATAGGAATTTGTAAGTCAAAAAACTTTACATTACCTGAGAATTTATCAAAATACTTGAATGATGCAAATTCGCATTTTTCCAGTATTTCTGTCAAGCTACTTAACATTGATACAGGGCTTCTTAATTATTACCGTACCAATAGTCTAACGCATAATTCATTTAAGTTTAATGTTCAGTCACAAAATACAATCATGAAAATTTTAGGAGTTAGAAAAGAAATTGGTCGTGATAATTTAAACTTGGAGCTTATATTGCTCTGTTGTCCATTTATAATACCGCATATTACTCATTTGATAAATTCATGCATAACATCAAATATGTTTCCGACCAGTTGGAAACTAGCTAATATACTTCCAATGCCGAAAGTAAAAATACAATTTTGATTCTGCCTATATTATCAAAGGTTCTAGAGAACCAGAGTGCGACTTTCTCATTCATTCTCATTTTGACTTTTGTGATACTGTGTATGGCCCTTGTTTAGACAACAGAGATAAAAGCGCATATAAAAGATGCAAAATGCAAGTATAAGGTTTATTTTTGGTATTCGCAGGCCATATGGAGTGTCGTACAAGTTAAAAGATTTTGAGTGGCTTAATATACCATCGAGGAGAGAGTTACATTATGTGGTATTCTGCTACAATATTCTTAAGATGAGGTGCCCATAATAGCTTTTGGATAGGGTGGTATTTAGAGCTGATATTCATCATTAGGCTAATGTTAGAAATAGACGGCGTTTAGATATTTTACGACATCGAAGAGAAATTTTTAAATGATCATTTTCTTGTAATATTACATCTGTAGTAAATAAATATATTACTGATCTTTCGTTAACGATAAACGGCTTCCAAAAATGCATGAAATCTAAGCTCCAGAATATTATTTAAGACAGAGCAATGCATTAAAAATATGAATTTTGGATTTGTTATAGGTTTTTATTTTTGTATATTCTCTTTTTCATTTTATTTATGTAAAAATGTTTTACAAGTGTTTCCTCAATTTTTGTGCATTATTTATTTATTTTTTCTTTGGGTAATTTTTATTATATACTTTTTTTTTTGATAAATTATTCTACTTTATAGGCTACAATACCCCTCAACTGCGTTGAGAAGCTGAAATTATGCCTTTTAACGGATTTTTCTGTCAATTCTTGTTACAATGATGTTTTTTATAGCTTTGTAAACATATGTATATGCGGATTAATAAAAACGTTATTATTATTATTATTAATACTACTATTATTATTGTTATTGTTAATATTATTATTATTATTTCCTGAAAGAAAGGGATTTATGATACCTATTTTAAATCAGGTGATTAAAATACATTATTAAAAATCCAAATGAAGATGCAGTAATGAGCCTGAAATAATTTAACACATATATATTTAGCAATCAAACCGAATAAATCAATGTAATCAACTTTCTGCTATTATTGTTCAAATATATCTTTACTGTTCTTTATTGTTCTGTACTTTATTGTTCCATGATAAACTTCAAAGAACAGTATTCATAATAAACATTGGTGTACGAAATAATACAACATTTTACGTACTAGATCAGACAACGCAATATTAAAAACTGCAAGATAAAATAAAGGGGATGTCAGGACTCAAAATTTAAACCGTGGTACCTATAATGTTATCTACAACAAAAACTTTAGAATCCGGGAACTAACAACGTTCTCATATTTCTTCAAAAAGCTGTTATGTTTAACACCACGTGAATTGGATACCAATTTTTATATAAATAGATGAAAATATTTTATGAAGAACCTAATTTTTGAATGAACAAAAAAAAATTGTTTTAAACTTAATAGATAAAAGTAACATAAAGGTTTACTATGCAATACTCTACTACTTAATCCTCACAAATCTACTTATAGAACTATACAAATGTAAAAAATCAATAGATAAAATAATAATTAATGACCTCACATACGTATTAATGTAGTAGAAATATAGCATCCATTTTTCTCCAAGAGATCAAACAAAAAACAAAACAAAAGTAAAAACTCCAAGTCACGGTCTCATTAATATATATAATTTCATACGCTACACGTGATTCGCTCCCATCATCAGGCCTAGACCTACAGCTACACAGATCGCATTACAACTTGGTTGTAATGTGTTGTAATGTTACATACAAGTTTGTACAAATAACTTTAGCGGGAGTATAATCAGCGTACAATAATATCAAATCTAATTTTATTACAGGTTAGAAACAAAATTCTTAGCTTATAATTAAACTAAAATAAATAAGGGCTTCAAGTAAGATTTTCCTTTAAAGTTCTGTTTATGTAGTACCTATCGAAAAATAACTTTTTTTTTTAATAATAGTATAGAAAAGCTGAAGAAGTTTGATATTGTTTAATTAAAAATATCAGAAAATTATTATGAAAACCTATATGTTTGAGTCTTTGTTCTGATTTATTTAAAAAAATTATATCTTTGAAAGTCCCTTGGTTCATTGTTACGTTAATTTTAACTACAAATAAGTGTAGTTTTTAACTCAACAGTTTGTTATAGATAAAAAACTGAAAATATTTTTGAAATTGAGCGTAACGTACTAACAAAATAAACCAGTTCCCTTTATTAATTTTTAATATTTTTTATATGTAGCTACATGGAAAATCCACTATTTTAACTATTGTATTTGGCTCCTTTACATTGAACATTTTTTTTTAAATTCGGTTGGTTGACCCAGTTTACCATCATATAAATATTACGTGGACCTTATTAACGAATGAAACGATTACATTAAATATAAAGAAGTAACAGTCGCCAAACAGCGGCGAGTAAAAATTATGCGAGATCGAGAAAGTGTGACCTCGATTTTCTGACATACATTTCACCGCTTTATCTTCGTCATGCCCGATAATTCTCGTATACCTACCTCTCCTTGTTGCGTCCTCTTTCTTTGCCCCAGATTTTTGGAGAAATTACTGATTATTCTGTAGTTGTTTGCTATATCGAAGTGAAATTCTTCGCCGCCTCCTTAGTTATACTTCTCGATTAACAAAAGATTATCATTAGTTAATATTTAACAAGTTATATTACGAAAAATATTATACTGTTATCTCTTATAAAAGTGTTATGATATAAAACTAAAAATTAAATATACGGCAATTTTAAAATCAAAAAAATTAAAGAATAAACTAAAAAATTAAGTTTTATTTTTAGATCACTTTTGCCAAGCAAATAAAATGAAATTATTTCAAGTTGCTGAAAATCCTAAAAATGTCCTACTCATGGCGTTTTTCACATCTTATTTTCTAGTTATTCTATGGGTTTTATGCTTTCATATATTTTGCAATGGCCATCCTTTGTAGTAATTATTATCAGTTATAGTCTTATCCTATTTGCCGGTTCACTTGGCTAAAATTTACATTGTTTTGATCATTAGGTACCTTCATTTTCTCCGGAAGCTCTATTTAAGCAAATGAAAGATAAAAATAATTTATATCTACAATTTAAAATAAGAACTAAAAATAAAAAAAATAGTAACTAATCAAGTAAAATAGAAAAATAAACCAATCAAAAAAACTAAAAAAGAATCTAAGTAAGCGATAACGGAAAATACAAATCAGAAAAAGGTTTTATGGGATTATGTTAACCATATTTATTATAGTCAAAAATTCATTTACAAAAAATGAAATATAAAAATAATAAATGGTAAGACTTGTGAGGTAAAGCAACTATACCTTTTAATAAATTTTACGTATGAGCAGTTACCTTTGGGTATAAGTATCATGTTGCTACTTCTGTGTTAAATGTTAACTAGGGCTGATAATTTTGTATTTTTTTTAAATTTGTTGTAATTTTTTTATGATTGTTATTTCTTTCTTCGCGAATAAATTCCAGCTTAAATATCTAAGATGTTTAATACGATAAAGATAGATAAGATTGCTTTTGTAATAGTCAATTTTAGTTTGATTGGAAAAATCGCCAAACTCTTTTTTTTGCCAATACAAATCAACTAAATTTTGTAATTCGGAAGTGAGTATTAGAAAAAGCTAAATATTATAAAACGAACACTTTAAGTGTAAAAAGCGCTTCGGTCACATTCGTTCAAACTTTGGGAATATGAGGTTTAGGTCATTCTGAGAAAAAAGTTCTTACTGCTACAAGAGGGGTTCCAAGTCTAAGAGCTCTATCGACATCCAAAAATCGAATAACACGTTTTTTTGAGGTAAAGTAGCGCAATGAGTACAGTGCTAGTCGTGTACTAGGGAACATGGAACACTAACGTACTCTCACGTAACTAGAACACAACAATCACACAATACAAAATCCTCACCAACACTTACCCACATCCATAGCAGACGCACATGACTTAGATTAAGCATATATTACTACTACTACTACTAGGTTAAGCATGAAACCTGTCGAAATACATACGCTAACACACACCTATAAATGCCTGCATATATATTTACACCCTACACAGACACAACCACCACAACACTATAATAGCGCAAAAATCTAACTTCGTGGTCTTTTGAGCAAACACTAGTAAAATTTGGTATGTTACATAAATGTTAATTTTTTGACATATTTACTTATTTTCTGCCTTTGCCGGTTGAAGGAGAAATTGCCCTAATTTTCAAATTTTAAATACAATACCCGGTATATTCTTACATATTTCAATAAAAAATGATTTTCTAAAAACACTGATACCCCAGTTCCGCATCCAGTATCTAACGCATAACGTCAAAAATATAAAATTTGGTTGCCCTGAAGAAGGCAATCAGCAAAAACACGTCTCGGCAGGTACCACCTTTATTTCCTCTGCTTCCTATCTTGAGAAGTATCGCGGCAAATCTATCATTTTACTCTCCGCGCTAATTTTCTTTCTTTAAGAGAAATTTATGCTTTGAAATAATTTTTCATAAAAAAATTATTTAAAAACCTTAAGGTTTTTTAGCAGTATTACGTACTATAATACGGTCTCAATACAACATAAATTCATATTTCGGTCATTACTATTTTTTCACAAAAAACCTACATTTTATCATAAAGGATATTAATATTTAATGTCATATTTCACAAATAAGATCATCACCATTGTAAGAAATATGCCGAATAAGGATCACGTCTCGGATCACGTGCATATAGCCTGGCTTGGTACCGTCGTCATCGTGGTCCAGGTCAACGGTATATTATGAAAGAAAATATCGATCTCAGCATAATTTGGGAAAAGGAAATACACGCGGGCATTGAAAGGAAAGACAGATTGGCTTTGACTATCGAAAGTTTAAGTCGATCCCGGTGACTTTTATATTTTGTTTGCTTTTGTTCAATTTATTTTTAAATCTTAAATTGTAATTAAAATAGTAATTTTTTTGTTGAGTTTTATTTTTCTATATTTCTGACATCAGAAGTGAGATGATGCTTGCGCGCCGTGTTATTTAAAAACTAAAAAAAAAAAAAAAACTTTGTGTGTGAAAATGTCGCGTTACGAGGAAGACTATGTGCGCTGCGAATATCGAGAACGCGAATCTCGGCGTGACGAAAGAGTCCTGGTACGTCATCATCGTCGAGGCTCAAGCCGCTCTTCTAGTAGAGAAGGCGTTGGGTCGAGGGTGGAAGACGATAGGGTGGCTCGCGGAAGGCGTTCTCGAAGAGACGGACATCACCGCTCTAGGAGCAGCCCTAGAAGGTACTCCTCATCTGGAACATCTTCGAGTGCTTTGGCTGAAAGCATCTCGAAAATGGGTGAGACCGTAATGGCTGGAATTGACAGGTTGTTGATAAGCCGAAGAGGTGGGCTCTGGTAAAAGACCCGGTTTCTTACATCCAATTTCAAAAATTCCTAGACCCTTTCATACAGTTCACGTCGATCACTTAGGCCCCTTTATTAAAAGAAATAAACACAACACTCACATATTGGTAATAATTGATGCGTTCACAAAATTTATTTCATTATATGCGGTTAAAGATACAGGTACTACACATGTAATAAAAGCATTTAAAGACATGTTTAAAATGTTTGGAGTACCAAATCGAATTATTAGCGATCGCGGTAAAGCTTTTACTTCAAAAGGGTTTTCGCGTTTTGCTGAACAGTACGGTTCTCAACATCATTTAAATGCCGTCGCTTTACCTAGGGGAAACGACCAAGTTGAACGGTACAACCGTGTAATAACAGATTCTTTAGCGTCAATGAGGGGTAATAAAAATAATAACGACTGGGATGACAACATTACCGATTTACAGCTGGGTTTAAATAGCACCCTTAATAAAGCAATTGGCGTATCACCGAGCGAGGCTCTAATGGGTTTTCGAGTTTCAGGTACCAAGATTTTATCAGTTGAAGAAGAACCGCTGGATGTGACAGCTATTCGAGCGGAAATGTTAAGACTCGCCGAGAATCATCAGGCTGAGCAAAAACGCCGATTTGACTCCAAAAGGATTCCTGGACATCAGTATGTGGAGGGTGATTTAGTGCTGTTGCGACTTACAGCGTCGCCAAATACTGGGACCAGCAGGAAACTCTTGCCCAAGTGGCGAAGACCTTACAGAATCAGCAAAGTCCTGGAGCACGATCGGTATGAAGTGACCGACATACCTGGAACTGTACGATCACGCATTCCGTATAAGGGCATGGCAGGGTTGGAAAATATGAAACCCTGGATAAGATTCGGTATTGAATCTTAGAGTAGGTTTTGGCGCGGTTGCAGAGCTCTGTGGGGGGGCCATCTGTAGGTGTAATTATTGAAATTCCTGGTACTTTTGGCTCCCCGGTTCAGGTGGGCAAAATGCAGGTGGTTAAAATTCCAGGTTACTTTTGGTCTTCCCGGGTGCGCCTTTAACATACTAGCGCTAGTATTCTTTTGTTATTATTAGATTTAAGTACCTAACGTTTTAATATTTGGTATTGGCCTTTGTTTTACCCCATTTATTTTTTTTGTAAATACTTAACCCTGTGTATGCATACACCGTGTTACCCAAATTTAATGTTTTCTTAGGTATTAGGTTTCACGGGATGTTCGACTCCATGACTGCTAAGCTGTTGATTTTCTCAGTTTATTTTTTATAAAATTTTGTTTTCTTTAATGCCTGTTTTATTTTAATGCTTATACGTATTTCTTTTCCTTAGCAAAGTCGACTTGAATCGAAATGAATTTTAGGCATGAGGACACGCCATAGTCAGGAAAGGCCGTGTAAGAAATATGCCGAATAAGGATCACGTCTCGGATCACGTGCATATAGCCTTGCTTGGTACCGTCGTCATCGTGGTCCAGGTCAATGGTATATTATGAAAGGGAATATCGATCTCAGCATAATTTGGGAAAAGGAAATACACGTGGGCATTGAAGGGAAAGACAGATTGGCATTGACTATCGAAAGTTTAAGTCGATCCCGGTGACTTTTATATATTGTTTGCTTTTGTTCATTTTATTTTTAAATCTTAAATTGTAATTAAAATAGTTATTTTTTTTAATGTTGAGTTTTATTTTTCTATATTTCTGACACCATATATTTATTTATTTGGTCAATTAAGCCAAAGTTAGCCGCAATAAAATATCAATATGTTAGACCATATTTTCTACTTATAATAAATTAAGACTAAATAGGGCTAAGTAAATTTAACCGATCATATATATTACTTTTAATCTTTATCGGATTTCTTAGATAAAATGGATACGACTTAAAATGACGGAGACAACATTTGGATACTTTTTGCCAATTTAATGGTTCTAATTTAGATTTAATATGCCTAGCAAGTAAAAGCTAATAATTTTGATTAGATTATTATGATTATGTTCCATATCATAAATATTGGCAATGCTTAAACTAAAAAATTGCATGTACACGAAGAATTAGCTTTAAGTCAAAATAAGATTTATTCATATTTTTAATAAATTGTATCTTTTCAACTACCTAACGGAAAAAAAATGACGGTATAATCATTGTATTTTAATATGAATCTTATAATATAAAATAACCTAAACCGATTCAACAAACATCCTTAGTTCAGCAAATAAAACTGTTCATAACTATTTTGTAATTAATATCAGCGAAAAAAAAACAAACAACCGTTTCACCGGCAACATTGTTCGCGACCGGCTATTCTATCCATATAGCCACGACTGTGATTATGACCTAGTTTCTATCTGGGTCACAATTTCTTTTTGCTCCGTTTAATCGAAATGATCTGTCACAGAACACGATAATTTTTTTGCGTGTCCGTAATTTTATCTAATTTCTAATTTTTTAATAAAAATCCTCGTAATTTAATTTAGAATTACATATATTTTTTTAAGTTTTCATTTATTTTCTAGTATTATTCTTAGTTAGTAGGTATCCTTTTACCTTAAAAAAAAACGGATTATTTAGTCAATTACATATTTTGTATCCTGATTGCTATTTTAATAGTTTTAAATATAACAGTATATTTTGTGCTTTTTGTGTTGCAGACCTGAACAAATAAATCAATTTATTAAATAAGATAATCCGAGCTGTAAATTCAAGTCGTATGATGCTTCATTTTAAGCATCTTGCCAATCAATCTGGCCTCAGTAGGCTCTACAATGTTCCTCATTATTAATATAGCAGTTCCACCAAAAGCCATCGAAACGTAGGTGTAATCTATGTTAAAAAATCCAATATTAAGCCACAAGTTTTATATCATAAGATTAGAAAAATTGAAAATACTAAATAAAAATGGAGATCAAGGATTACAAGCAGTACTATCGCCGTACGTAGTTGTTCTCATGTCAGAACTGGTAAAATGATTCCACTATTGCGATCCGAAAGGCAGATGTAGTTTAGTACTAGGGTACAAAAAATACAAAATTCAATATATTTTTTAGGATTGAAATTTTTTGTGAGATTATTTTGTTAATAACTCTTTTACTGTAAATAAACAGATAATAAATGTATTCTTTTATATTTGTAATAAAAAATTACAGCTTTCATAAATAAATCCTATTTATAACGTCGTTTTTTTTTTAATATAATATAATGCGATCAAACTAATCTCACAGAAAATTCCAATACTCACAAAATATATTGGGTCTTTTGCTCATGAGCTATCAGTCTTTACGCACGCCGCTATGACCAGATTCCCCCTGTTGACGTCGGAATGAGACTTATCATCATAAAAATCCTTTTGTTGTATTTTGTAAGTATTTTAGAAGATTTGTGGTATTTAAAAGTCGGATTTAAAGATTGCTTGATATAAACACTTTCCTCTAATCAATCTGACGTGTTCAAGGCAGAACGTTTCATTTTACCAGTTTTACAGGAGGCACAAAAAACCATTTAAAAATGTTTCTTTTACCTTTAAACTGTTCGAATTTCTTTATCTTAACTAATAAAATAAGGCTGTAATGTAAAGAATAAACATTTTTTTTTAAGCTTTGTCAACGCAAACGTCATTTACTTAAGGTATTTGTTCGAAAATGACATAATCTTCTGTGCCAAATCAAGTCTTTTACTGGATGTGTGGTTTGGTGTTTATCTGGGAATCTACCAAATCGTTGTTTTCTAAGTCATTTTTTTTATCATCTTGTGTGAACAAAATAGACAGATTAGTTTCGGATATATTTATGAAAACATAAGTATACTTATATAAAATAGTAGGAGAAATAAGTTTAGAACATTAATTTTATTATTATAAAAATTAAAAATATTAGGTTTTATATATCTGTACAAAACTTTATATATTACTAATTAGAAAACAACATAAAAAAATAAACAAATTAAATATAAAAAATATAAAAATGGCATTATTTTTCTTATTATCTATTTTTTTTATACTACACACTACATAACTATATTAGGTATGTCCTTACTAGATTTTAATCATCATCAATATTAGTTCTCTTTAAGTTCACTACTGATCCAGTACATCTTAATAAAACACTTGGGCTTAATTGTAATGTAGGATTTCGGATTTGTTCATGCATTTCGAAGAATAGTGGGCCATTCTAATGGCGCCTGTAATATTATATTTTTTGTATATTTTTGAACCACAGTATGGATTGAAGCAGGCATGAGGTGTAGCCTGCAACTAAATATGTGATAGAAATTTCTGCTACCATAATTGAATAATTTAAAAAATATCATATTAAAAATAAAAAAACTTATTTATATTTTGCTCAGAGCAATTATATTGTAAGCAAGTAAAAATTTTGATTAAACATGCTTGTACAACATTCGTTACTGCCCCGTTTTGCATCTTTTTCTTCCCATAAATAACATAAACCTTTCGAAAAAAACTTAATAGCATATTATCTCCATGAGGAGTTGCTAAAACCTTTTGAGGATCAAAATTAACTACCATATAGGGCAGACTGGCCTAAAATGACATACCACTTTATTTTTGCTTATTAATTTTTTATTCTTTTAATGTAAACATATAAAATCATTAGTAATTTATAATACTAAAGGTTTATAATAAGAATATAACCTAATTTTTTTTAAATAAATTAATAATCCTGGCGAAAAAAATATAAAAAGAAATATGTAAATGTGTCATTTTACCCGAGCATACTTGGGTAAAATGACATAAGAAACTTACATAGGTACATAAGGTCATTACAAGTTAAAACTAATAAAGTTCACATACATATTGTTTGCTTCTTTTAGAAATACCAGCACACTCACAATGTGCCTATTTCGAGCACGATTGACATCTAACCCATGTTTCCTTGGACTTGGACATAGAGTACAAACTGTTATAATATACGCAGGGTGGATCATCTTCGTCGTCTTCATCTTGAAACGGCTCTTCATTATCAGAGTTTTCGTCCATTGGGACAAAGTGTTCCGATGCTACTATGGCAGCCTTACGTGTTATGCGGTTTTTACTTTCTTTGGCAACTTCTTTGATTTGAATAACTTCTTTTAAACTTTCAGGGCTTTCAACTAAATGAGTTAAATTTTTTTTTGGTTCGTTTCGCGGCTTCGCCAAATTCAGCAGCTTGTTTTTCCGCTTCTCTAACTTTAAGTTCCTCTAATATTGGGGTACTCGTAAGCACTTTGGTTCCTTCTGCCTTCCGCTTTCTTGGGTTTGCTTGTATCCCGGATGAACTTGGAAGAGGGGAAATGTGTTGTGGGCGAATAACTGAAATATTATTTATATTTAATGAATGGTTAGCCACTTGAGTATCACCATCTTGATATCTATCTGTGACCATTGCAGGGTTAAACAGATAATCAGGAAATATATCTGGGTTTAGCGGCCATATTCCTGTTTTCATAAACCCACTTACAGCATTTTGATTTATAGCTGCTTTTCCATATGCTGCAGCAAATAACCCGCCAATCTGATATGAAGAAACAGTTCTGCCTGGATGACATTTTAGCCATTTTGTAACTTCTTGATCATAAAATGTTTTTAATGGTTAAATCTAAAGGTTGCAGCCAGTAGGTGCAATGAGGTGTGAAACATATCATTTCTATTCCATTTTCTTGAGCAAATCTTGTAACATCTAGAGTTTTATGGCTAGCATGACCATCAACCAAAAGTAACACTTTATTTGCCTTTGAAGGATTAGAATATTCTCTAAAATGTTGCATCCATTTTAGAAAAATCTCGCCCGTCATCCAGCCTGTCTCCTGAGCTATTCCCAATGTACCTAAGGGAGCCTCGTCGGTCAGTTCCTTTTTCCAGTTTTTTCTGGGAAAAATTATTGATGGGATAATATAGGCTCCTGCTGCGCTCATGCAAACCACAGCTGTAATATGCTGCCCCCTTTCAGCACTTCAAATTAAGCCAACTTATTTTCGACCTTTGGTAGCAAGTATTCGGCTAGGTTTTTGAACAGTAGACAGGCCAGATTCGTCTACATTCCAAATGCGCGTGGGGTTGATATGCTCTTTTTCAATTGTCTCTTGAAAAGTTCGAAAAAAATTAGCAATTTGCGGTTTATTGAAGGATTGTGCTCTAGCGGCCGAAGTAGCTTCAGGCTTTCTAAGAGATATATCGGGGTTTCTGGACCTAAATCCACGTAGGCAATCCCAACCAGCCATTTTAGTAGTTGAGTTGAACCTGTGTGCAATTCCATTTCTTTCTGCCAGTTGATATGCCAAGGAACGAACTTCATCGCACGATAAACCAAATAAACAAGATTCCAATAATTTGATATGTTGAACTAGCTCCCTCTCCAACTCTACGGAAAACGTGGTTTCGTATCGTCCTAGACCCTTATCAGTAGCTTTGACTCTTTTATTTTTGTCCGATGCTCGTCTTCTTAGCGTAGCCTGTACGCCAAATGTCTTTGAAGCTTTGAGCCAGCCCATTTCTCCATTTTGTACTGCCGCAATAGCTTTTTGCATCTGTAACGGATCCCAAGACTGACGCGTGGTTTTTCTTGAGTAATTTCCAACCATTCTAAAAAAAATAAGAAGAAACAATTCATTTTGAGAAACTGTAAAAAAATAAGGGCAAAATGACATACTATGTCATTTTGGCCATATAGGTCCTATGTCATCTTACCCAACTTGCACCACAAACACATGTTTATTTATAAAAATTTTATTTATTAAAAAAATTTTTAAAATGTTGTTATTTTACCAATAAATAGGATTAATATATACCTGTAATTAGGTTAGAGCGTAAAAAATTAACCTTTAAATACTTTAGTTAAATCTTCTGTTTTAAAACACAAACATTTTGTAGACTTGAAAAAATACAAAGCACGCCCTATGAACGTTCACGCCAAACTAATCTCGATATTTTTAATACGCGTAATATAGAGACATGCCGAGACACTGTTGACATAAAGTTATTCCGAAAAATACTGTTGCCAAGTTGGAGATTTTGTACCTATGTTGTTTTACCCTAGTATGTCATTTTAGGCCAGCCTCCCCTAAGTCAAATTACGACACAGTTTTACTTTTAACCAAAACTCTTTATTTTTACTCTCGACACGTGTTTCGCTAACGATGTTAGCATTTTCGGGAGAAGATTAAAACTGCTGAAACTTAGTTTCATTGCAAACTGTGTTGTTTTAATATAATAGAAGAAAATATGTTTTTGAAACAAATAAAAGAATTATAAAAGGTTTATTACAAATCCTAATGTGGTATTGAAACCCTGTAAAGATGCATTTTTTATGTCGAGCGTGGTTAGAGTTCCTTATTACTATGCGTAATCCAACCTTGTGCATCGAGGTCGCTCCAATTCGCGCTGCTGCAACGTTTTAACATATTTTATGATTACGTCCTCGATTTACATCTCATTGAAATATTTTTGTAAAATATCGCATCAGCCATGTTTGTGTAATTAAAACTTTCTGCCTTTTATTCAACTCTTAGACTCCTTCCGTAAGGAATATTATTAAACAACAAACAGTAATAACACTATTTTGCTATTATGCGTCAATATCTAACGCAGTATAAACTAAGCGTTCTAATAAAAAAATGAAAATAAGTTAAATTAAAAGTAGAAGTGCAATTAATTTTTTATACCATCAGATAAATCATTCTTAAAAGGCTCTTCATAAAACAATGTTTTTTTAAATAATTATTCTGTTGATCAAACTAAATAAAGAGCCGCAATCCAAACGTAAACTTTTAAAATTTAATCAAAAAATTCGAGAAACCTGGATGTGTTGCTAACTTCCCTCATCAAGCTCCTAAAGGTTATTCGGAAAACAATATTACTAATGCCGTAACGAATGTTGTAGGCTGTTATGGTTAATGACGTTCGCTATGGGAACATAATAACAGAGTTGTTCTGGAAGCAGTTAGTTCATATATAACGTAACAGCGGAATTTATTGGCAGCCTGATCTTTCTGCAAGATTTTCCCTTTGGGTATCTTAAGAGCAGAGTCTACAAAAAAAATCTCAAACACTATTACAGAGCTGAAACAGGACATCCGACGCGAAATTCAGGTCATAGAAATTTTGCCAATCGGATTACGTTATGCCACATGAGATGCAGCAAAGGTCATTTACCGGATATCACTTCATACATAATTGTAATAAATTACCCTCGAATGACAAATAATTATTTTTTTTACAGGTTTCAATTTTCTTTTAACTTACCAGGACCCATATCCTAACAGAGTAATGTCATATTTCAAATTATTTAGAATAGTTGGAACTACGTTCGTAGTTAGTTTAGAACTAACTTAGTTTAGTTAGAAGTAAATAATAGTATTATTTCCAATAACTGCACCAAATCTATTATTTATGATATTTTATATTATTTTCTAGATGTTAATTATATCTTCGAAACGAACTCAGATTTCCGACCTTAACCACTTTTTCCTTAAAATGACCTAACCTAAAATTTTTCTCATAAACATCCTAGTTATAATAACAAAATAATTTTACCACTAACGAAAACTCTTTATTTTATTCTCTCTGAGAATTTAGATTTAACTCAGATTAATAAAATAAATAGTTTTGGTTAGTGATAAAACTATTTTGTGATTTCAATCTCGCGCCAAAAGTTCCAACCATAGGACTATCATAGTTACATATATAAAATCAAATTAAATAATAGAAAGATATTTTTTATGAGGAATATTAACGTATTTTAGAACATTTATGTAGATACTAATCTAATTTACCAATCATCCTTTAAATATTTTTAGATAAAGTATAGTGGACTATACAGGGTGTTTTGTTAAGGGCTTACGCGCTTCATATCTAACGGGCCGTGTTAGGGCGTGTGTTATGCACACGTTAAAATTTAAGTATTGGCGATTTTCAAGAATGTATATAAAATATGTTCAAAGGTATATACTCTGACTGAAACTTCCTAAAAATTTAATTTTATTAAGTATAGCGTGTCGCAACCCATCTAATTTAAAAATTAGCAATACAAACACAACAGTCTTTTTAAAATAACTTTGTAACAAAGAAAAAATATTTTTTTTTAATTTTACATATTTATTACTTTTGTGAGGAGTGTCGGTTCACCTGAACATACTGATGAAGTAATCTAGCAAATCCTGAGGTATGTCGTCCTAAGCAACCTATGGAGCATTGTGATATCATTGGAGGTTTCGGCAATGAAATTTACAGACTTATATGCAAAATATAATAACGTGATCGTACAGCCCATGCTAGAAACCCTCATACTGACATCACGATGAGAGTAATCGCCATTAAAATTCATCTGCTTGTAACCATGTTTTATTCAATTTTTTTTTATTTATTGCTTCTCTGGTGTATTTTGTTTATGTCTTGTGATATTTTATAAGATTTGTGGCATTTGAGTCGAATTTGAAGGCTGTTTAGTTTAGTAAAAACTTTCAAAAAATCAGACTAATAATAGTTCAAATAGAACTATACAAAAAAAAAAGAATATTCGATTTTAATAAGATTGACAGAGTGTGTATTTATAATACGTAGGTAAATGATGATCATCTAATATAATAATTACTATAGTTTTAAATAAAACTATAAATAGTATATTTGTTATTAAAATTGAAAAATTACATGATATATTTTGCGACAAGATTTATTAAGTTAATGTACCCTACATTAATTTTTAAAAGCTGATCATATTTCAAAATTAAGTAAACAAAAATACTAAGAAAATGTAACACCATGTATCTTAAAAATAAGGCAATTTATCACACATGTCTATATGAACGTAAGATATAAACGAGGGGAAAAACTTCTCCACTCGGACACCCGAAGTTAAAGACCAGCCAAGAGTGGCAGGACGCTCCCCGGGGATTCACAACACCGACATCACAGACACATATGGTTTGATACTGCTGATTGAACAGCCCATATTTAAGTACACGAACACGAGAAGTACTGGCTGTACCGGATACAAATCGTCCCTGCAGAGAAACTTACTATCCCGTGACAAAATTATAACTAAATCATGATCAACTAAATTACATGGCTTATAAAGTGTCTAGAGCTATTGTAACAGCATATCATGAATACAGTACACTTGAAGATGAAGCGGGATAATCGCGGCACAACTGTGCCAAAACCAGCACCAAATGGGAGCCATATCGTAGGGCGTTAACCGACTACAATAAGATTATACGCGAAGCTAAGACAGATTCATGGAGAAGGTTCTACGATGACACCTCGCAGTGTAAGGATCTACAAAGTGCTCTCAAGGGAACGTGAACAGGAGCTAGGATCGATAAACCGCACCGATGGCACTTTTAAATAAACCGGACGAAAGATGCTTAAAGCCCTGGCTCAAACACACTTTCCTGGGTCGGCTTTTTACCAGAACCATAATCTCGCCTAGTGCGGTTAAAGGTGCTATTGAATCATCTTAGCCCTTTAAATCGCCAGGAGGGGACGGAATCTATCCTGCACTTTTTCAAATTGGGCTGGACTTACCTAACCTGTTAACACGTCTACCATAAGGGTATATTCCAACGTGCTGGAAAGCTAGCAATGTAATATATATACCGGAGGCCGGGCGACCAATTGCCGAGGCATCTTGCCGCTCAGGCCAATAAGCCTATCATCCTTTCTGTTGAAGACCCTGAAAAAGGTCATTGATGACCTTTTCAGAGATGTGCTCTTATCTGTAACTGGATAAAAGCCATACTAAGTGAAATAAGAATAACGACCAGCTTTTACAGAGCAAACGTGTGCTCCTGAGAGGTAAAACCATTGAATTTGTGACGGAGACGAAATATCTTGGGGTAACTTTAGATAGGACGGTTACTGGAACTTGCAACTTGACAAAACAATTAAGAAGGATGACCTTTAAACAGATGCAGTGGTGATACACTTAGGTCATCCAACCTACGATCTCCTACGGCTATGTGGTGTGGTGGATCAACGCAACACAACAGCAAGCGAAAATAAAACTTAACAGCCTTCAAAGGCAAAGCGGCTTACTCATTACGGAAGCGATTAAAGCCACCCCGACAGCCGTCATAAAAGTACTACTGGGACTGACCCCTCTGCACATAAATCTGCAGAAGGAAGCCATAAGAACTACTTACAGGCTATACCATGTCATAAATGGTATCTCGGCAAACAAAATCTGGATAGAATCAGCTGAACTGATTCAAAAGGTGTGCAATCATAGCACACTTCGATTGAAATGCAGTCAGACCTAATACCAAGAAAAATATAAAACCCAAGTTCATACTCGGTTAATATATCAGACTGCGAGGACTGGGATCAAAAACGGATGGAGCTAGAGAAAACCGATATCCGAGTATATTCAGATCGCTCCAAAACCAATTCTGTTGTATGACCTGGAATATAATGCAACTAATCCAAGGACAGGAATATCTTAAGAAGTACACGCCAATGAAATCTGTGCAAGAATGCGTAACCAAATGCAACTTGTAGACATAACCATCAGAATCTACAGCGATAGTCAGGCGGCTTTAAAAGCGCTAGAATCGTCTACATGTACATCTAGAGTAATATGGAGCTACAAAAACGAGCTCATACTGCTTAAGGAAAGTAACGAAATTACGCTAACATAAATACTGGGACGTACTGGGCTTACAGGAAATGAGGCGGCTGACAAGCTTGCCAAATAAGGCACAATACGGCAAAACACACAATCATAACCCTTGTGCATAACAGAGCAAAGCGCTACTGGGAGGGTTTAATATCGGACGCAACAAAGAAGGTAACAGATACCATAAGAGAACTTAACAGGAAGTACTTAAGAGCCCAAATGGAAATGTATACCGGTCACTACAGACTGCGCCACCACATGAGTAGGATTGGTTCGGAGGAAATTGCCGAATTAAGACTACGCATAGAGGAGGACAAGACTGCAGAGCACATTCTATGCAGATGTTCGACAATAGAGAGAACCAGGCATCTTCAGGCTTTAAAAACCTAACTTAATGTAAGCATAATAAAACACAACTGAAAGTAACATAAGTATACAAGACCAGGTAAAAATATGGTTCGCTTGATATTGCAAACACATATATAATTGTTATATAATTTGTAAAATAAACTGATATCATCAAATATCCCAAAGCTTTTCATCAATGGCTTGTAAAAGTAATAATTTTGACAACAATTTTCCCTTGACCCTGTTTCTTTGCTGGGTAACTGTTTGCCCTGATTTGAGGAAAAGTTGTTCAAATGGAACGAATATACTCACTACTCCTAAATACTTTTCAGCTACTTTAGCTAGAATGGAACAAACAGCCGGATTTCTTTTTCACCAAAGTAAAGGGTGTTCTTTAATAGGTACTACTGGAGCTCTCAGGTAGATATTTAGTTCTGAAGTTCATAATTTAATGCTTCTCTGTATTCTTTTTGATTTTTCCGAATTATTTTCTCGTGTGCTCTTCGTAAATCAAAAGATGCATTCGCACCTTATAAAAGTAAAAAAAATGCATCATTTACCTGGTATCATATCACTTCCCGTGTTCAGGTCAATGTTGCGTTCCATTGCATCCTTTAGAACTTCGAAGAACCTGGCGCATCTCATCTTGAAGATTCTAAATAGCTCTTCCGCAATTTACTGGGCTGCTAAAATAGTTTTTCTTAAACCGTCGATAAATTAACGTGGAAACAGCTAGCAAGTAAACTTGTTTCGCAGTTTCAAAGCGTTTTAAACACTCGCTTAGTATATATATCAGAATCAGATGATACTTCTTGGATATTTTTTTATTATATTGAAAATAATTGGTATTACAACACTAAGAGGGGTAAATTTTTTCCAGACGTTTGCTTAGTAGTAGCTTCTAACGAGAGAAGTTTTTTAATTTCATTCAATATCTGCGCTTCACGAGCCATTTATTTGTCCTAGATGGTGTGGAAAGATGTCGATTAACAATTTGATTAATATTCTGCCTTAATTCGAGAAACCTGTTAATTGAATAGTATGTAGAGTTCCACCGAGTTGGGTATTTGACTTAAACTTAAACTGACATAAATACTAGCTCTGCTTAAACCAAGTGATTATATCCTTTACTTTTTATGGGTCAGCGCTTCACATATCAGGATACAGCTATACTTCTTTCACCTCCATTGCTTTCTCTTCCTTACTTTGACCTATATTTTTTGCACCGTCGATGACTATCGCAGCGGCTTTTTTATGTGTAGTGTGTTAAATTTTTAATTTTTTGATGGAACAATTTTGATACTGTCTGATATTTTTATTCCTATAGCATATTAATTGTTTTTCTAAAAGGTATTTAATACATACCTCCAGTAAGCATTTTTACCAGGTTCTGAAACCCTTTATTTTCGACCACAGTTACAAGAAACTTATGTTTTTTTGACCACCGTTACTGTAAAATTCAACAGTCTAGCGTAAGCGATCCAACAATCATTTTTTTCCTTTTGTAGGGTTGCTATTTTCACTTTCAGCACCACAGTTTTGATTAATGGTTGCCATTATTTGATGATGGTTTGATAGTTGTAGATTTGGCAGTTGATGATTATTTGATAATGATTCCAGCTCTTGAATTATTTCTGGAGGTCAATGGTTTGCCTTCATTTTGAATTTGATGATAAATTTGAATTTTGCAGACTCTTTAGATTTTAAATTTGATGTGTTTCCAGAGGTTTTTTTTGAAATATAATTTGCATTGTGCATGAGTACTTTCTGTATCAAACTAGCTCCAAAATTTACTTTTTAAGAGCATTTTTAATAATGCAATGTGTAGAAACAGGTCCTAACAATATAAGTTTTTCACCAGAACAAATATTATTACCTTGGCTGTTGTAATATTAGAGCTCCTAGGCTCCCTCAAAAACTAATTAGCACTAACCAAATAAGTAGGTACAAAAGTATTTGGCACACATTATCAATAACTTCACATCGATTGTCTGTATTTTACCACAAATAAGCTCTAACCTGTCCAAAAGCTAAAATATTTATTCAATAAAACAAGTAAAACATGAGATACAGTCGGCTGGGATTTCCCGGCTTGAGACCAATAACCTATAGGTTTATTTGCTTTATGATTGGCGAGTTTCTTGTCTGGGACTCCCCGGTTATATTTCAATGACATAACATGACGATGATCGATATTCTGAAATGTTACTATTGATGGCAAAATATCAAACACCGGTTAAAAAACATCGACGTCTTTGTAACATCGATGAATATCCCACATCCCAACTGTCGCTTAATTGTTTCCAACGTAAACAACAAAACTAAATTAAAATGCGACGAAACTCGGTCCCTTGTAAAGACCCATTAAACAATTTAAAATTTTTTAGAATTTCCTACCTTGTTTTCGCCGATGGAGACCAATAATTTTAGGAGAATATTATCAGTTAAAGCAAGCAAGTATACAAATTTTAAGGAAATTTAAACTACAGTTACCAAGTTTATACGGGCAATTAACCACTTTAGCGGCTAAACCGACTTAGAGATAATTCAGTTTGGCTAGTGTGACATGAGAGGATTAAGAAAGGGATTCCACCTTAAGATTAAACAGCTGTTTACCATTACCAATCTAGGAATTAACGTCAGTAGACCTAATTAATCAAATTAAACTGCAAAGTACGAGGAAATACTACAAAAACTATGAGAATAATTGACATATTTACCTTTTCGTAACAATATTAAAAGTATTGTGTAATCCCTGTAGAGTGTGACAAATAAAACGAATCATTTAA
Organism: Anthonomus grandis grandis; assembly: GCF_022605725.1. Classification (NCBI taxonomy): domain Eukaryota; kingdom Metazoa; phylum Arthropoda; class Insecta; order Coleoptera; family Curculionidae; genus Anthonomus; species Anthonomus grandis. The sequence continues at coordinate 7,356,798 of NC_065567.1, forward strand.
TAAACAAAAGATTTTTTTTAGTGCCCTTTGGTAAGTTATGGGAATTAGTACAACCACTACTTGACTAATGGCTTTATTTGGATTCACAAACCATGCAACGATGGTTATTTATCAATATTGGCCTGAATTATTGCTGGGTCTTTGTTTTAACTTTAACTAGGTCTGTATTATCTACTCATGCTACAATGCCATTATCGAAACAGTTACATAGTTACCAACCGTAATGATTATCCAAATGCTTTTCTACGTTAAGTTTCTCTTTTACTAATAATAACCGTAACAAGGTTGCGAATATAGCTGTATGATGGACCATTCATATGCATATACTTTCCCTAGTCAATTTACTACTTTATCCGCTAACAATATTTTTTGTTATTTTATTCAAATTAAGGAATTAATACATTTATTAAAACTAATAGATCCCGTTTGATAAGCAGATTTAATAAAGCGTATAGATAAAAAACTTTAACAGCGTATTCTGTATTTAGAATAAGCCTTAATTTTGTTTAGTGGAGAAACGCTTCGTTTTTGGACTACAAGGTGTTAAAGTTTAAAAAATGTTTTTTAGTCATAACTTCTTTATTACTTGAGATATTTCCATGAAATGTGATACAAAAAAGACAATTTTTGGTTGGCATTTTGGTCACAAATTAGATTTTAATTTTTTTACTCGAAAATCTCGCATAGTACGAAAAAAGGTAAGAAATCAATTTGCTCCATACTCAATACTCAATATATTACAGAATGTAAAATACTTACAATAAGTTCACAATGTACTCTAATTTTATAATCATTCTAAAGACTTGTGTTATTAGGTACCTATAAAACTAAATTTTACTGAGTCTAAATAAAAGTACCTTCTCAAGTACCATCACATGATGTAACAATTGTGAATCTTACTTAAGCCCACACCATTATTATTTGTTTGAAACAAAAATATAAATACTTATAGAAGTACCAAAAAGTGAATCAGAAGAAAAACAAAACAAAAATATTATTCTGGATCCAATGAAGTAAACAAGTCAAAACAGAGATGAGAACACTTGAAAGTTATTACAAATAAAGTGTCTACACTTACGCATGATTTTTTTTGTTAACTGTCATAACTCTAAGTACAATTGGTAAAATATTATAGATTTTAACACCTAGATATTTAATTGATTTAAGATATAGATATATGGCACTGCTAGGTATATGTAAGTTTCTTATTACTATTAGATCTAGTTGAGTAGAAGTGACTAACATGTTCTCCTACTATTGTGGGATTTTGATAAATATAAGAACAAACACTCAACATAAACAAATATCTTATTGAAGGAATCTTATCACTATAGAACTGACAGATTGTGAACATTTTATCTTTTTTAAAGATAATTTTGACAATATAATTTTGAAGACTATACTTGGGTTACCGAACAGATGGAGTGGTCACGTGATCGTTCTGCGCCGGAGGTATGGCCTAGAGCCTCGATAGAGTTCATGACTTGGGGTTTTATTTAATTTTATTAGTCGAGCGGCTTTAGATCGTTTTAGTTGAATTTTCTGCTATTCGAATATTTGAATCTTCACAATATTGAAAAGTTGAGATTGTGTTTGTTTTTTTGTTAATTTGTTTGTTAACAAATAATGGCTGACGCGCCACATACACCCCCATTGTCACCCGCCAAGAAAAGACTACGAAAACATTTGACCATTGCTGAAAAGGAAGTGATTATGAACATATATAAAACATGTGATAACGAGCATCCAGCATACAACAAAGCGCAAAAAGTCCAGTTTACAGCAGAAGCAGCAGGTAATAAATATTTTTAATATACAGTGTGTCCCAGGATGAGCGAATTTATACGTGAAAATCACAAAAAATGTTGTGGTTAAAATTTGTCCGTTTGGCATCCAGCATAAATTTAGCATATTATTATTTTTTTAAAATCAAGCTTGCCTTGATACGAACATTTTTTAAATTTTATAAGTAGGTAAAGTGGAGGGTAAAGTAGTAATTCTACGCAAGATATAAAAAAAGTTTATAAGAAAAGGTTGTTTAAAATGCAAAATTATGCCCGAATACCGCATTTCATAACCATAGACCTACTTTGATTTTTACGTTTTATGTACCAATGAATTTTTTTATTCATATTTAATTATTAGAGATTGAAATTTGTAAAAATCAAAGTAGGCCTATGGTTATGAAATTCGGTATTCGGGCATAATTTTGCATTCTTTTCGGTAAACCCCAATATATTAACATAACTTTGCATAACAAAATACTTTATAGGGATTATTATATCATTAGCTGGCACAACCTCAAAATCGGTTTGGACCCATTTTACAGGCGATTGTATTATGTTTAAAAAAAGCTGCTCACAAAGCAAAGCTGTACGGTAAAATAATTTAAAATAAGTAGGCATAATTCTCCTCGTCTAAATCTGCCAAGGTTGCATCGATGGGCGGGCCTATATTTCGCGCACATCATTTACTCCATCTGTTCGGTAATCCGACTATATTACAGTATACCTCAAGAAAGATTCTACCACAGCTGTATAAACACAACCTGAACGATTTTCGTTAAGTATTTCCCTAATCATATAAAATTTTCGAATTAATTTTCTAATATTATCAGTTAGTCTGGCTACATGTTGCTTCTATTTGAGGTTTTGATCAATAATTACCCCTAAATACTTAGTATGTTGCACCTTTTTAATTTCCCTCTCAAGTCCATTTACCTTTATTTTATTAAAATTAGGCCGATTTGCCATTATTAGGGAGAAAACTATATAGTTAGTCTTGTCAACATTTAGGGAAAGTTTAAAAGTATCTAGCTAATATTTTAAAACATATAGTCTATGATCTAGATCCAGAAAAGCTGTCAAACATTTTTTTCCACTATCAAGGTGTTTTTTTATTATTGTTCTTGTAAGCTTGAGAGTAGCATCAGAAGTGCTAATACCATTACGAAATCCATATTGATTTTTTGATAGAATGTTATTTATAGTTAAAAAGTTATAACGTCTGTCCTTAAGGCATTTTTAGAAAATTTTTGCAAAATTTGTTATTACACTGATTGGTCGAAAATTTGTTATTTTTCCTTTGTCACCTGTTTGGGTGTAACAACAGAAGTTTTAAAGTATTCAGGTGCAGATAAAAAAACATTTTTTAAGGCTTTAACACCTGTGTTTTGTGAAGAAAATTAGGGTTTATTTTTAACAAAAAATGGGCTATTAAGACACTGCAATTCGGGACACCCTCTATATATTGAATTATATTTAAATTTTTACATTAAATACTGTATTTAATCTTTGTTATAACAATTTACCTATCTATGTATTATTTTCCGTTTTTAAAATACTGTAACGGTTCAAATAACTCAGCAACACACTCAAAGAAGAAATACCTTAGCCGGGCACACATCCTTATTACGTTTACAATATTTCCACCTGACTGGTGTTTCTGTCCTTTGTGAAACTGTGTATTTTGAAATTGTTTCTAAGAAACAATAAAACTAACTAAATATGTCTCTAAAAATGTTCTTTTTGAAGACCGATGGAACAATTTAAAAATGCTTAGAAAAAAACACATTGTTACATAAAATCTCAAAAGCTAAAACTACAATACTAACATAAAATACTATACTATACTAACAATAAATACGGAATGCTAGTCAAAATGTTGTGTAAATTCCATGCACTTCTTGTTTTTTACTAGTCGTTAGTCCGCTGTAAAACTTCCGGTCCGGTAAAACTTCGAAACGTATATCCCTTCTTTTGATAGTATTATACATTGAAGTCCAAAAACTAATAAAATAAGCGTAAGTAGAACACTAAATAAACATAACTAGTCCTAACCTAAACCTAACTTAACTTAAAATTACAAATACGTGTATACAACAATTCTAATTAGAATAACTAGAATAATAAATATAATTTTAAGATTTAAACCTAATTATTAAATGTTTTTCATATTTAATTAATTACGTTTTTGGCATTGATTCTTTGTTTAATTCTCGTTATAATTAGATTTTGCAATATAAATATATTTCATTTTGTTATACTATTGTAAATTATTATCTCTAGAATTATCAAAGTTTTTAGATACAACTGCTTTAGCACCTAAAAATGTTATGACCAAATAAGATACCTTCGCAGAGTTTCCTTATTACTGTAGCTACTCTGTCAGTTTTACTGCAAAGAAATTATCTTACATAAATTGCCCAACCGGCTGTTTATTTTTATTCCAGATTTACCCTGGAGTCCTTTCCACATACGCTGCATCTCCCTATTAGCTTCATCAAAGTGTCCTTAAAGGTGTCCATCCAAGCTTACTTATTGACACCCGTGGGGAGAGAGGAACTCTGCAATCAGCAATTTTTTTCTACAATTTATCCTTAAGTCTTTTAGCCATAATCCCACTATAGTTAAACCGCTTTTGCTCCAAGATTATAGCTTCGTAAGTACTTCCGAATAAAACTAAGATAATATTAATAACACTCGTCATGGTCGTAGTTCTATTCAGTTAGTTGCAACATCTGGAGGGCCGCTTGTCTTTAATGCGTTTATAAATGGGATATCAGAGCAGCTCACTGTGAATAGTTTGTTACATGTGAATGACACAAAATTATATTGTGGCATCAATAATATTTTAGAATGTATCGAATTCTAAACTAATATTACAGTATACATGGCGCAAAATAACAATCTGCCTCTTAATGCAGCTAAAAGAAAGCTGTCTCATATTTTCTTTAGAAAAAACCTACTAACTTATGACTACATTATAGAATATGAGAGATGTTAATGGCAACGAAATTCAAAGATTTTGGGCTGACGTTTGATAGCGCCCTTTATTTTGAGCCACATATTTAAAAACTCCGAAACTTTACCTATCTAGACCTAGAATGAATATTTGGAAATTATCCCCATTGTGCAGAGCGTATGGCTTTTTTAATCTGTTCAAGGTCAATGTAACATATTCACCTGTTTCTCCGAAATTTAAAAGAGTACACTTTTCCTAGATAGTAATCATAAAATTATTTTTTTGTTGTATTATTTTACGCGACTAATATTATTGATAGCGTATTCTTTTATTTTTCCTTATTATATCTCTAATAAAAATTTACTAGCAATAACAAATTACTATCAAGTATTTAGGGTAAGGTATTTTTTAAAGAATAAATTTTCGCAAAATATTACGCGAAGGTTCAGGGATTTCTACAATATTTTTCTGATGCAGGCTTTACAGACATCAATGCACAACCCACATAGAATCCGAATCTTAAAATGTTTATTAGGTTGTATATTGTATAATGCAAATTAAAACTTTCTTTCGCAAGTTCTCTAAATATGTTGGCCTACTAAATTCGTATTTGTAAATGGTTTCCTTAAAATCACCTCAAAAATAAGTAATTTGGCGACAAATCTGGAGATCCATTTCATATCGTCAGACCCACTTTATACTACAGAAGACTGCTAGGACAAGTATTTGTTAAAAATTATTTTACTATAATTGCACTATAAGCAGGGCACTCCCCTTGTTTAAAATAATCCGATTTAGTCTAAATCAGGGAGGATTTCATTGGTAGGAAGAACTTGGTTTTGCAGCAATTCAAAATATTTTTCGGCGTTTAAAATACCATTAATAAACAATGGCCCTATAATATGATCGCCTAAAATTCTTCGATACTTCGATACTCTCAAGTCTTGGAATACTTGAAACATTCGTACCCAGTTTTTTCCCAATACTGGTAACAATTTTATGATTTCATAGCCAGTTCCGCTCCAACACTTCTACTTGATCGTATTCAATCCACTTCTAGGGTACTACAAACCATTTCGTCCAGTTATTCTTGCCTAAGAACGCTTAGAGAGTAATGCCTAGAGAAAGCCTGTAAAGCCTAAGAGTTTTTGGTAGTGTAAAGATGTTCTGAAGACTGAATTTATCGATTATGGAAAAAATTTAATTAGAAAACAGTATAAACTCTGGCCAGCATATTGTCAAAGTTGAAAGATACACGAGCATTTAAAGTTTGTAAAAAATATGCGTTTTTTAGTTACAGAACATTTTTTAAATAATGGCAACGATTTTATCAGAAGTAGGTTTCAATTATATTTATTATTGAAACCTATTTCTGATAAAGTATGTTATGTCCTAGATCCAACCAATTTTCATTAAAAAGTCTGTCATTTAAAAGTCTGTAAATAAACTACGCTTGCAGGGGTTAACATAATCATTATTTTTACTTATACTATGGCGTTAACTTTACAGTGATAACTTTACACTATTTTGCCAAGAGTTTGCAGACGGTAGTTCAGAATTATTGGAGGCTTGGGATTGTTCGAAGTTTCACTTATGACTGGCTAATAAAGAATCTAAACTTGATTATAACTATTAAATAAGAGAGCGCCACTTAGTTTTTTTTATAAATGAAAGAAAACTAAGAAAAAAACTTGGTATATAGGTTTTAATTAACAATTAAATAACCCTGGTAAAGTAAAGTAGATTTAAAGAGGCAAAAAAAATATCTTAACAATACAACCATATTATATTTACATCAAAGATAAGTATACACTATACACCTCATGTTCTAATCTGTTAAATGTTAATAATTTATTATGAATTAAAATATGAATAATCTTGATATGATTAAAATAAGTTTGACAAAAGTAACATTTAAATTATGATTTCGCTACTAGGTAGATTTCAGCACTTGAAAAACAAATTGCAATTATTAAAGTTTTTTGTATATATTTGTAGTACGCAGGGGAAAGTTCATGAACCTCTTTACCTAAGGCATATGAGCCTTAACCGAGTTATATCTACTTAACTACCAAAAAAGGGTACTGAAAAATACTGAACAAAAAATAACTAATATTATAGATTTTTATTTTTTATTTGTAACGTTAAATTGAAATAAACGGTATATTAATAAAAATTTTAATGAGACAAATCTATGGTTAGTAATATTTAAATAAATGGAATAAACTGGCCTGTATATTCCTCCAAGAAATGAACGGCTAGCCTTCAAAATCGAGGCTGCCATTTGTAGCTCAGCTATCCGGACTGGGAATCTCTAATACTGGCTCTAACTCTGGCTCCAGCTACACCACTTTCAGCTATTTCCCGGGAAAATCAAAAGCCTGCAGCCATCAACAATTGAAGAAGAATAAGGAGGAAAACGGAAAAGTAAAACCCTTGCTTATAATTTTCATTCTCTATCCATCAAAATCTTGGGAATCCTGCACCAGAATTATGAATTCTTAATCTTGTTCCCTAAAGGAACAAGATTAAGGACTATAAATTACAACCCATATTGGCCACTTCCCGCTTCACAAACTTCGGAAATAAAAAACTGGCCATTTACGTGCGCTCCTACCGGCAACACGGGAACAAGTCCTCGAAAAATGGATACTGTACCTACTAAATCAGTAACGACCCCACCTCTCGCCTGAGCTGTCAATATCAGCCAATCAGAGAAAACATTAATTAAGACCAATCAAAAAAATGACGGACCGTCAACAGAAGCATGGATAATTAAACCAGGAGAGTGATGCGTTACAGTAGTAATGTGTCATTGACAGTATAAATTTAAAGAAATATGAATAAAAGAAGTTGAATGAAATTATTAATGTAATTATTGAAATTAATGAAATATCAATGGAGTGTTAGTGAACATAAGGAGTAGAAAATTAAAACGCTACATTTCGGTAATTAATTTTCGGTAATTACTACATGGTAAAAGAAAACTTTTAATAGTTCCTTTTATTTGATAGATTTATTTGAACAGGTGAAAAAGAAATAATTAAAAAATAAATAAATAAATGAAATAAGAACGGTGGAACTAATTAAAAATAAGGATAATATTTTATAAGGTTGCTTATTACAAGCAATTTTATTTTCTGTAATAATATATCATCTATCATCATAGGCCCATCTTTTCACAGAACTTTTCTAACTATACTTTCTTTCAATCTATCGATTCAGTTTCCAGCGGACCACACCACGTTAAGACTTAATCATTGAAAAAACTTAGTTACCTTTTATTTTATTTAAGATTAACATACCATAAAGTAACATAACTAATTATATAATATATTAAATCAATTAGTCAATTATCAGCCAGTCTAACATTTTAAGCAGTCACGTGCACTGAGCACATGTACAGAACGTAGGTCTCTCGACCTCTTGCGCAATTTCAACGTGGAGAATAATTTCATTTCTTCAATACACCTACAAAATGTTTATTTATGTAACGTGGTTAAAATCACAAGACATGTGGCATAGCTACTCTTTTAACCGTTATCGTAATAGCGCATTGTTACTGCAACGTTTATGCGTATTTTTTCCGAGTTTTATACACGTGCACTTAGATCCATATTTGTAAAATAACTTTGTTATTACAAGGAAAAAGTTTGAGGTCTTAGAATTTGAAATAGTAACCATATGTAACCGTTATAAACTATAGGTGAAAAAAAGTTTTTGGCATACTACACCATATGATTCGATTTATGTATCGAAAAACTCATACTATATCGTAATTTTCTTAAAGTAAATTCAACCTAATCATATCCCTTCGGTGAAAAACTTTCTATGTGGTTCCTTGAAATTGCCTTCTACAGGTAACTTATAAATTTGCATCTTAGTTTCCTAGTAGAAGAAAGTTAAAACTTATTTATAATACTTTTTTCTATGAGCGATATAAATAGCGTCTCATAAAAAAGTATCGAATCAACTAAGGTAGAATTTTTATGTAAGGGTCCTAATAGTCCAAGGAAAAGTATCTTCTCCGTATGACTCCTTTTATCATAAAACAATAACATCAGATATGGGTTGATTTTTTTATCGATAATATACACTGATCGAATGGGAATTATGGAAAATCAATAACGGTGAGGTTAAGCAGGTAAAGACTGAATAATAATGCTTTTAAAAATTAATAAATGTAAAGAATAGCCAGGATTGCCTGATTACTAAGAACGTGGCCAATTAACCAAGTTAAAATACTTACTGACAAAAGAAAGAGGCACAGTAATTAATTTTAGAGACAGAAAATGAAATTGCTTACGAGTCTAAGATGATCGAAGGAGAGAAGAAAGTGCTTGTTGAAATTTGCTAGCAGAAAAAATATTGTTCTGGAGTTCTCCATGCTGCAACGATTACACTTTAGTTCTTTTAATACTTCAAGAGGATTTCATACATCACCTCGTCAAGGGCCTGTCATGCGATCCGATAAATATATTCGTATAAATAAAGCGGCTGGACGGTATTGAATTTAAATAAATAGGAATGCAAACAAAAAAAAAGATCGCAAATATAATCGTTGATGTGATGCATTTTATCGTCACACCATAGATGCAACCAGAGCTTTTGCCAAACAAGATAGGCTAAAACTTTCAACATTCTGAACACCTCCAGTGAGAAAAGTTACAAGTTAATGATAACATTTTGAACACTTATTGAAATAAAAACTGATATTTGCATGTTTTTGTTTTCTATTTGAACAAATTAAGATCAACAAAGATTTTTCTAATTTTCTCGAAAACGAATCGACCGATTTAAAAAAATCAAACGTCAAAATAAAAGACTGCGAAAGACCTTTTAAACAAGCTATTACTCGATACCCCTTGCCATTTAAAATTTTTAAGGGGATGACCCTGGAGGGCAGAGGGTGAAAAGGGGTGAAGTAATTTTAGGTTAGAAAGTTGTCCCCCTTGACAATTGGAGTTTTTTTTTTAAACAGTGGTTTTCGATAAATTCGTGGTGGGAAGTTTTCAAATGAATACCCTGTATGTATATAATATGTAAAAAATAATACGCAATAAAACATGAAGCCGTAATGTCAACCCAATAATAACCAAAATGCAAAAGCACGTTTTAAGCAAGTTTCCATAATATCTAAGTGTTCTTTGGGTCACTACTTATATTTACTTAAGGTAAAATGAAAATCCTTTAGTCTCACTCCACTTATTTATTAAACATTTAGTTAGATTAAAATTCCCTACATGTTTCAGACACAGTGGTGTCCATCATCAGGGGGTAAAAGGTTTAAAATTGGTAACAGGCACATGCCCCAGGGTTTGATTACATATCAAAAACCTTGTTTTCAATTTTAATTTTTTATTTTTTTTTTGAATAACCTACGACTCCACTGCAAGTATGGACTATTTCTTCACTTATATCATTATATTTATTTATTTTCTTGCTTATATTTTTATTATGTTTTTAATACACTTATTAACTTCTTTTTTTACTTTACACTTTTAAGAAAGTGAGGCACATTTTTATGAGGCTCTGCTCTAGCAGCAAAAAAATGATCTTAGCATTGATGTGCTAAGATAATTTGTGGTGTGCAACATCCACAAATTGTCTTAACAATAACATGGTGTGCACAATCAATGAGAATCTTATCCGTATTAACATCTACTTAAATAATTATTATTTCATTGCTATGAAAATAATTTTTTATGTTAAAAAAAGCCTGCAAGAAACAGTTTAAAGAAGTTGAGGTATGTAGTAGATTTAATTTTATTAGCCTTTTATTTTAGTCATTAACCCTCTTAATCTTACTAATCACCCCCTCAGTTATTTATATGCAGTATTTTATCCTACAATTTATGGAGTTTTATAAAAAAAACACAGGACTTATAATACCAACTATAAAAATTGAATATTTTTGAACTCTGCATATCAATATTAATTGAGATGCATATTATTAATTAGTACATTTGCTGGATTCTCGCTTGCCTCATTTTCAGGTGGTATAATTTTTAAAAACAGCGAATGGTATGCTACATATAATAATTCTACATAATAACTTTTCCATTAGCACGTCACGTTTTTCCTTGCTACGTATATCCTGGTATTGACCTTAACCCTTAAGGTCATCGTGGTATTGGCCTTTATTGACGACGCTGGTTACAAGTGTTCGCGTAATAGAAGAAAGCGTAAAAGAAAGTCCAACTTGACCTGCTAAACCACCGCTGATGATAGTAAAACGTATGTTATTGATGTCAATAACGAAAGTCACCTGCATCTCGCTTAAGTTCATGAACTTTTTTTATGTTAAATTATTACGGATCTTTTGCGGCAATATCTTAGCGAAAATAAATGTATTATACAAAACAAAATTTCGGTGAGCGTTTTCTCATTTCTTTTATAAACGGGATTTAAAATGTATTTATGTATGTATTGTATAGAATTTATGTAATATATTACTGTAAAGTAAGACTAAATTACACCACTTAGTTGTTGAGTATCTTATAATTGGCACGCATTCTGGTTGACCAGAGGGGTTATTTCAGATAAAAAGTTTTACAAGAAACTTCTGGCAACGATTTTTGAAAAATTATATTAGGTTATTATATATGTCTAAGAATTATTTTTTATTTTAATATTTCGCAAATGTAAGAAAACTTTCATGTTTTAACAATATTTTGAAAAATAAGACAGTATTTTAGCCGGTTGTTTTATAATGATATTTCAATTTTTTTAATTGTAATTTAGTAAGCTCTTTACATTGAAAAAAAAATAAATTGAATAAAAGCAGATGTTCAGTCTCAGTCCGACATCCGGTATATAAAGTTTTTCTATTTCAAATGTTTTTGACTAAATGTCCATATACAAGTATAGACGGAGGTCTCATAAGTCGTGGTACAAACAACTAGACGAAAAGTCATAACATTTTATATCTATTTTCTAATATACACATAGAAAACTGTATTATTGCTAGTCAGCACTTTCTCCAACAAATCAAATTCTTTCTAATAGAGGTACTTAATATTAATACCAAGTTTCATCAGATTTACATAGAACGTAATTGCGTTTAACCCATTGTAGTTCTTTAGGAGTTATTCATACCACTTAATGTTTCAACTACATTACCATAAATGAATTTGCATAGGTAATAATGAAGTCGAATTCTTTATGGTTTTTACTTTTACCACATTTACTAGTAAGCTATCTAGTATCAGTAATAACTATCTACTAGGTAGCAGTTACAGTAATATTTTGTAAAATTACTATAACTTGAGTTAACAAGGAAGAAACTCATTTTGAAAAACTTTCCAAATTTTAAATCTGCATTTACATTGAGACAGAAAACAATAGATATAGATAAAACCTTTATAATTTTAAAGTTTTGGAGATAATTAAAGCAGAATTTTCATATGTACCAATAACTTTATTTATTGTTAACTCTTATTGACTTTTAAATAAGTAATATATTTGTCAGTAGTACATATATCGGTCACCTTCTTCGAACTCTAACTTTAAGTTTTCTTGACCACATATTAGAATAGGTTAATAGTACTATTTACTAAACTAGACATATTTTACATTTACGTAATAATATTGTATTCACTAGAGTTAGGTACGTACAGTGCATCCCAAAAGTTATGTCTAAATTCATTTAAAATTCAGGGGTGTGTTCGAAAAAAAAACGCTTGGACCCGTCGATTTTTATTTCAAATTGCGCATTTTTGTATGTGAAGTTTGGGTTGCTCAAAAATAAATTACGACCATCAAGTTAATTTTTTTAAATGAAAGCACCTTTATTTCATCTTTGAATTTCGCGTGGAATTCTACGCATGTTTCATGCATTATGTCCTATATCTAAAGTCAACAGTTATCGAAAAAAAGACGACCAAACATTATTATTGAAGTTCACCTTACGAGTCACCTTATCACTGAGAATTTTTATACAGAGCAAAATTCCATTCATTCGTGTTTTTTTATTGTTGGCTGGTGACCGTGTATTTTCATAGAAACTATATGACAGTTGTATGCCAAACAGATATTGTCAAGTGTGAAGCGTACAAGCAAAGTTGCGGTTTTCACTATGGTAAAGTTAACGGAACGAGAAAAAATAGAAATTCTGTGCTTGGTTGGGTTTGGTGATAGAACACGTACTCAAAGAGAAGCTGCTCAATTATTTAATGAAATCCATCCTGATCGTCCTCCGATATGTCAAAAGGTGGTAAGTAGAATAGAGGCTAAATTTAGAGAATTCGGTCATGTTAGAGATCTGCCAAAATCTGGTCGTCCTGCTCAAGATAAAAATGAACAACTTGACGTTTTGCTTTCTTTGGAAGAAAATCCATGCACTCCTCTGTCGCAGATTGGGGCAAATTTACACATGGCGAAATCTATAGTTCACCGAATAGTTAAAAAGCACAAATATCACCCCTACAAAGTTATTCCTGTGCAAGAGTTAATTGATGACGATTTCGATAGGCGAAATGAGTTTTGTGATCGCTTACAAAACATGTGCAATCTAAATAATAATTTAGTAGCAAATATAATTTTTTTCGATGAAGCCATGTTCTGTTTGAATGGTAGTGTGAACAGACAAAATTGTCGATATTGGGCAATAGAAAATCCGCATTGGATGATGGAGGTAAACACCCAGTACCCTCAAAAACTAAATGTGTGGTGTGGAATAGTGCGCGGAAGAGTAATAGGTCCCTTTTTCTTTGACTTTAACGGGACAATTGTATCTCGATTTTCTTCAATTTGAATTAGTTCCAGCATTACTAGCTTTATTTCCATATTCATTGGACCCAGACTATCCTGATGAACAACTAATTTTCCAGCAAGATGGCGCTCCTCCGCACTATGCTGCCACTGTGCGTACATTTTTGGACGAAACCTTTCCCAATCGGTGGATATGAATTTAGACATAACTTTTGGGATGCACTGTATATTAAATTAATCGATAAGATTATAACTAAGGGTAGCTCTAGCTTGTATTATTAAAAATATGGGTTTCAAGAGTTTTAAAGTGGGTTTTAAGCAACAGCAGGTTAAATAGCCTTAAAAGTAATAACGTAATTACCCAGTTAAAAACCGTTGATATGGAGATTTTTTGAAATATACTCAAATATTTAAGCAGAAAAATTATATTTATTATAGAATTATTAGCAATGGTGAAAATAGAAATACGCAATAAGTATCAAAAGAAAATCCACAAAACATGAGGCATTTGTAAAATTGCTCTAATAGCGAACGAAAAGTCTTACCGTTTAGAAAAACAATAAAAAAAAAATCTTCACAGTGGCCGGCTCCTTTTTAGTGTCAATTGGTCAATGACCCCCCTAAAATAATCTCATAAAAATACCAATTTTATTAAAAATATCTTTTATCTAAAACTTCACTGTGAATTATAAAATTCTCTAAGCAGTCTGCATTGGCGAAACAAATATAATAGCAAAACAAATAAATATATTACTAACGTCGCGCCTCGCGCTCATCACACAAGCCCGTGGCTGGGCCGTATTTTAGATTGTCCCTAGACAGTTCTTATGGCTTATGGAGAAATGCATGTAAAATAGAACAAAGACAGCAGATTCGCATTTTGTGAGCGGGAGTGAGAGTCACCTTTCAGACCTATATCGCTAACGTAGTCGACGGCCCGACTGGACGGCCCTCCAGGTACCACAGCGCAACATTTAACTAATGTAATATTGGAAGGACTTCAATTATTAAAAATTAATGAAGCACCTGAAAAATGGATTGCCCAAAGTTACGATGGTGCATCAGTCATGAGCGGTAAACTGGGAGGAGTACAAACAAAAATTAAAGAAATATACCCAAATGCACACTTTATTCACTGCTATGCCCATCAACTCAATCTTATCCTGCAAAAAGCGGCGAGTCAACATAAACCGATAAAAATATTTTTTGCAAATTTACACGCATTTTCATCCTTTTTCGGCCGATCTCCAAAACGTACGATGGTTCTGGATAGAGTGGTTAAAATAAGGCTACCTAAAGCTGCACCCACTCGATGGGCTTTCAATACAAAATGTGTTGAAATTGTATACACTTATAAAGATGATTTAAAATCTTGCTTAGAGGAAATTATTGATGAGGAGCAAGATGGTAACAATATAAATCAAGCAACTGGTTTAAAAAGACATTTGGAAGATGAGCTTTTTTTATTTTGGTTAAATTTTTTCCATAAAATAATGCCCCATGTTGATACATTGTTTAAACAATTGCAAATGCGAGATATTGATGTTCTCTCAAAAATGATCTGTCAAAAATTATATACCGTCTTTTAACAACAATATCCAAATAATTGGAAATACTATATTGGAATCAGAAGAACTCACTAGATCACCAAGCACATCAACAGCAAAAAAAGAAAAACTACTACAGTTACAGAGGATCCAAAGCGACGAACTGCACTGGAAATTTGTGATATTATTATATCTGAAATAAATCACAGGTTTGGTTTCAATGATCATCTCATGATTTCACTGTTATTCTACACAGAGAGACAGAGAAATTTGAAGCATACACTATCAACTTTCCGCAAAATATTTTAAATATGGCGAAGGCTCATATCCCACAGTAAATATTTCCAAACTAAAATCGGAACAGAACTAAAGGTTAGGAGAATTGACTTAAAATATAAAAATATTTAAGGTAAGTTTCATTTTAATAAATTTACAATTTATTATACTGATTTAAATATTCCTTTATATCAGTCGATAACCTGTTTATACCCTTTTTCCTATATTTTTATTTAAAATATTTACTCTAATAAAAAAGCAAAGTTAATTTTCGGAAAACGATTTAAGCATTTAAAGTTATTTTTACCTGTTATTTTTACCCTATTAAGGTAAATATCTCGGTAAATATTATTGAGTTTTATCTAAGTCTGTATTTTTTAACTAAAATATAAATGCTAAAAGATCTTTCAAACACTTTAAAAAATCAATAGTTTGATTTGTTTTTTTTATTAGAGTAAACTATAAGTTTTCAAACCAAAATGACCCCCCTGAAGATTGACCCTCAAGCCGCCACTGAATCTTCAGAAAATCATAAAATGAGTTTCAAAATAATTGATTCTTGATTTATAGTGATAAAATGAAATGTCCATAGAAATAAAGAAACATCTAAAAAAAAGTGTTACAATAATATGGTATCATACTATAATAAATTTATACTCCATAAAAGATCGGTCATAATGTTTTTTTGCAATGCAAACACTTTAACATTTATATTGAACACTTTTTATTAATGCATTTATTACTACGTACATTACGTAATCTATATTTGGCATGGTGCAGCATTTGATGTTTCTATTATTTCAATATACACGATATATAGTGCTTTCATTCAAACTATCCTTAATGACTTAAAAAAAACGTTAATTTAGATACGTTACCCCTGTATATAACGTAATTACGATATGTACCGGGGGGCCTTTAGTTTTAAGAAAGAAAGAAAATGTGCTATATTACGTACGACAGCAAAATCTTGTGTACGAGCATCCTTAAAACTAAAAAATTCCAAATTCACTTTAAATTTCAAATTTCAAACAAACATAACATCTAAAACACTTTACCATAAAATTTACACACATTACCAAAATTAATTATAACAAAACAGATTGAAAAAAAAAAGCATCTTTTTGATAAATTTGATTAAAAAATAAGTAAAGCTGTCAATAAAACAGAATTTAGAGGAAGTAAATTAAATCATTTAATAGGAAACAAAACTAAAACACTAAAATGATGTCAGAGCACAGGTCAAAAGGTATCATTAAAAAAATTGTCAAGGCTGTAATATGCCCTGGATAATAAAAGTGATTTTAATTTCTTTTTGAATTTCTTAACTTCTAAAATTGGAATCAGGAACATACCAATACCTCCTGTGGGTGGTCTATAAACACAAAGAACATATAAATTAAATCGCTTACAAAAACAAGGGGAGAATTCAAAAACCTTCTCTAACAGAAAGCTATCATACTTATTAATTTTACAGAAAAAAGCTTCAATTATTTGTTTAACTTAAATAGCTGTTCCTCCATGTATAAAGTGTTGCCGACAAAAGCTGATATAGGAATATAATCAGATATTAAGAAACATTCGTTAGGCTTTAACCAGTGCTCTTTATATTTGATTAAGTTCTGTCAATTACCTCCTTACCTCCATCCAACCTCACTTTGATACGTAGAGAGAGCAGCAGCACATCTTACAAATATATCGACTACATTTATTTTGTTTAACTCTTTAGTTAAGTCATGACGAAAGTCCATCAATATGCTGCTCCATTATGGTTTCCATATTATGCGATTCACATTGTTAGGCTTGAATCTGTCCAACGTAAATTCTTAAAATATCAATTTAAAAATTGATGGGGCTTACCCTGAAAAGGGATACAGTCAGGAGTTATTGATTATTAGAAGTGTATTATCACTATATAATAATAATAATAATAAACGTCTTTTATTTGTCAATTATTTACAGAAAATATTTGAAACGCACAATTCAATCCTAATAGTGACCGAAGTCTAGCCTAAGGCTACTCAAACTTAACCGTTCTACAGAATTATTTTTAAGTTTAACAGAAATAAATAAATATGCGCTTATAGCATAAAATAACTTTAAAACAAAAATGATTAATTTCCAAAAAAAAGGTATATCTAAAAAAACGATAATTATCCTATTTAAGTCTAATCATTTTACACCCTGGGTCACTGGCAAAAGATTAGCGACGGGTTAGATCATACTCATTCACTTGTTTAGTATAAATTATGGATTTAAATTTCAATTTGATTTTTTTGGTTGTAAACTGCTTCATGTCATCTGGTATGGAATTATACAATTTTATACCGTTATATAAAAAGCTCTTTTTAAAGAATGCAGTTTTATGTTTGGGGATAAGTTTTTTCTTATTTCTAGTATTTACAGAGTGAACAGTGGAATTAGTTTTGATTTTTGTTTTGAATGTTGAGGAGATATTTTTTTCTAAATTTTTTATTTCGTGAAAAAAAATGCCAAGATGGAGAATTGTTTTAAAGAAATGTAAGCATTCTGTCTAAGATTTTTTACATGCGATTCGAAGTTAAGATCAGTGTCCACTAAAATACCCAAATTACGAGCAGAATTGCAAATCTCAAGTCCGACACCCTGTATGTTTATTTTGCTCACATATGTAAATACGCTTTTACTTTTGTTTCTACCAAAAAACATAAGCTTAGATTTTGCAGAATTTAATTTCAAAGAATGCTGATCAGAAATTTTTGTTATTAATTTTGTTATAATTAATAAAGCCCCTATTTATATTATTTAATGTGCCAATACAATAATTTATATTAAAAGGGCAATATAGCTGTGTGTCATCAGCGCATGAAGGCTTGTACTTTGCAAAATTGTGGGATCCTTAATACATCAGCTGTATACACTATAAACAGAAGGCGGCCCAAAATTGTTTGCTAGAATTACCCCATATCTAGCTACTATTTGTGCTAGTCTACAATTTTAATTTAAACTCTGCAATAATCAGGTAGATTTTCCAGAACGTTTATCATCACTAAATTTTGTTGTTCCTTACCTATATTATGAGAGCCAGTTTGTTTTTGATTTAACATCATCAATTCTAAGCTTAATATTGATCTATTTGGTATTCTTCTAAACAGATTCAAGAACTGGTTAACTGCCAATATTGGGCTTATATTCAACTGCGTTCAGCTTGTCCTTAAGTGTTTGTATTTCTTTTACTTTATATTTCTGTTGGACAATAAAAAAATGAATTTTAAATTTGCATTATATCATTCAGTTTGGACCATTTTATATTATAATTTCACATTAAACAATATAGAAATATAAATAGAAATTATTCTTCCTGCACTTTCGCCAAACATTGATCTCGCAGGTTTCGTAATGGTCACATATTTTACAGGTTCCTTTTTTGTTTTGAAAATTCGCATATGATTTAAAGTAATTATTACGAATAATATATAGATATTCATATATATAGAAACAATAAAGAACCACATATTTTTGGTATAATTTATAGGCCTCCAAATGCTAATTCTAACAACTTTTTTGTCATATTTGAGGAAACCTTAATTAATATGTTTTCAAATTTTAACGCGATTACCTGCTTAGCTGGTTTTAACATTGACTTTTCCAAATTTATCAGTGGCTAAACATGTCAGCTATCATCGGTATGTGACATTTTTGACTTAAAACAGATTATCTCGGAACCAACTCGTATAACCAATAATTCTTGTTCTATGATAAACCTTATTATCACAAATTAGGCTAGTGTTTTGAAAACAGGTATTATTGCATGTACTTTTTGTGATCATTTTGGTATCATTTGTGGTTTGATAATCCTGTTTTTGAGGAACCACCAGGTTACATTACTTACAGGGCCTTAGAAGATATAACTTGCTTAGCTTCTAGGTGGATCTATTTATCTACTAATTGATGTCAAGGTAGAATTCTTAAACTTAAATTTGACTAATCTGTTAAATAAACTTGCACCATTAAGGACTACATTATAATAATAATAATAATAATAATAATAATAATAATAATAATAATAATAATAATAATAATAATAATAATAATAATAATAATAATAATAATAATAATAATAATAATAATAATAATAATAAAGGTCTTTTTATTTAGGAAAAAAATACAATTACAAAGTTAATAGTTTAAAGGCGAGATTCAGCGCACAAAGATTCAGATATCTAAATGGCTGTTCTTCCATCTAACCTAATTATCTATACTATACTAAGTTTCAAAATAGGAATAATATAAGCGCTATAAATAATAAAGAGTACATCAACCAGCAACAAAAAAAGAGAATATCTGACAGCATATACGCCTACACAAGGAAAAAGAAACAAATTCAACCCCACAAACAAAACACCTCACAAAGCAAAAGATACAGTCTGTTATATGTATGTATATCATAATATATAGTCTATTGCATTAGTTGTTTTTGTTATCATCATCGGAATAGAGAAAAGGAAGTAAAAAAAAAACGAAACAACCACTAAATTATGCTTTATTGTTCCTGCAGTAATTTCATTCTTAAAAATATATTTTTTTAAAGAATATAAGCCAAAAATGTTTTCGGTATTTGTTTGGCAGTTATTTATAATTTTTGAAATTTGATAAAAAAAATGACCTTTTATAAGTTTCGGTTGAGTGAAGCGGAGGTGTCAGCCTTCTTTTATCACGAAAAAGAAAAAGATCACCATGGTTAACAGATAATATTGAACTTTTGTAAGAACTAAGGGACAAGGCACTCAAAGACTCTAAGGCCTCTAAATAATATGTCATCTAAATGGGATTCTTGTACAATTTTCTATAAAAACAAGTTTAAAAACCGTAGTTACAAAGAGAAATGGCGTAAATTACGTATTATTATCCCCTACATTTTACATACATATAATCAATGAGTGCATAACTAAAAGTTAGTTTCCCAAATACTGGAAATAGGCGTTTGTATTACCATTGCCTAAAGTAAATAATCTAATAAATCTTAATCAGTTTAGATCAATTAGTATATTACCAAGTTTTTCTAAATTTCTCAAATACGTACATTCCTTAATCTTAATAAAATTTTACCACGGGATTTTAACACAATCGGAGTTTAGAAGAGATTTAGTTATGCCACACCAATAGCCTATTTTAAAAGGAAATATGAATATTAAATTGGGGGATAACAAAAGTTCAATAGTGCCAAAGTGCAAGATATTAGGCCGGACAATAGATCCTGAACATCGTTTTAAATATCATATGTCCAGTGCTCTTAAAAAGTAATATCTTTAAAATCGAAGACATCTCCATTCACTAATGTTCTTTTTAAAATTCTTAAAAACCACATCCCTCCATATGAATTTAGATATAATAAAATTAGTTTTAGATCTGATGTTCACCATTTAAACTTTCGAAGGAATACTATCAACATTCCTAGTCATAAAAAGCAATCGATGCAGGTATGCTTTTGCTATCCATGAGTGCTTTTCGTAGGAAAATGGTGACAATTTTAAGGAGTCAGCAATTTTTAAAAGTAGAAGTCACTTTTTTTTTTTAATTTATTGGATACATTAGTTTTAAACTGCAAGTTTTTTTTCTCTATTTTTTTTTATAGTTTGGTTATTGTGTTAATTTTTGTTTAATTTTTGTTTCATATTGAAGAATCGTATACATTATATATTTAAATAAGGTTAATGTAAGTTATTTTATAGCTTTACATAAGATTATAAGATTTTTTTTAAATGTTATTATAAGCCACAATGTTTAAGACAAGAATCTGCTCTGCAGAATTCTGAATTTGTTAGCCTCTTTCTTGCCATTTATTTTTGCTGTTTTTTTATTGCTTTCTACTTTTTTTGCAAATAAAAACATTTATTATTATAATTTCATACTAAACAGAATTCGCACTCCACCCTGGGGAGGAGGAAAATTTAGTTATCCCAGATATCAGAAGGATGAAGCGAGGGAGTCCTTTCCATGTCATCGGACTCTGTTCGTTACCTTTATTTACACATAATACACTTAAATTACATATGTTTCTTAAACTAGTTGACGTTATCTGCGTTTCTGCATTAGCTTATAGCTGATTTCCTTATGGTTGAGCAGTTTTATGTTTTCGATCAGGCTCTTTGGTATTTTGTATTTCATGTTTTCATATCTAGTGTTCTAGATCCCTGTACTCAATATTTTTTTCAATATATTTCGCTCTAAGGTTTCAATAATTAAATAAACTTTAAATAATTTCTTGTTGGCATCACTTGATCTTGGATAACAAGAAACCCTCCAGTTTCGGGGAAAAGCTGTCCCGAAGTCAACCAGTAGTTCAACGCCGATATATCGACAGACATGCTCTTGTTGAACCTCATGAATTAGCCTTCCATGTAGTGGTTTTCCCACCCAAGCTTGCATTTTTTCTTGTTCAGTGCTATGGTGTATCAAGTTCTCAAGTTCCTGAAGTTTAAGTGGTGTTGAGTCGTTTGCTTCACACACGGCACGATCAATGTCTGATGTTTCAGCCTTTCTTAAGAAAAAGGGTCGCAAGTTACTAAATTGATGAGTTAGCTGCATCCCTATGTCGGCCATTCCTCGTCCTCTTATATGTCGAGGTAGCATAGTTCGTTCAAGGGGACTGCGCGGATGCTTATTGGCTTTCGTTAGGAGTGTTCTAGCCTTTCTTTACAAGCTCTCGATGTCTGTTTTAGTCCATTCTTTAATGCCAAAAGAGTAAGTTAGTGAACTGACTCCATATGTATTAATAGCTTTAAATAAGTTTCTGCTATTAAAACTTGTTTTAAGGGGTCGACGCATTCTTGTAGTGAACTTGTTCTATGGTCTACTCTTTGCGTTTGCTTCATTCTTAGATATTTGTAGAATTTTTCTTCGTCCATGAAATTAATTATCTGACCGTTTTCTATTTGAAAGTCACCTGATTGCAGTTTAACCTTAATAATGTTCACACAGTTCGGCACTTATCCACTCCAAAAGTCCTTATCATCAGAGAATTTTACCACTATAATAAGCATTTGTTCTAGTTGATTTCGTGTTGCCGCAAGAATTTTCAAATCATCCATATAAAGTAGGTGGTTTACTCTTGTTCATTATTTATTATGCTTTTTTACGCTAAATCCGTACCTAGTTAAATTGAGTTAAATTGGGTTTATGGCAAGGAAGTATTAAAGTGGACTTAACGAATCTCCCTGAAATGTACCCCTACGAATAGGAATCATATTAGTTCCAATGCAGTCATCCTTAGGCACCTGGACTTTTATTGATGTTCGCCAAGATGCCATAGTGAATTCTAAAAAATAAAGTTGTTATCTATTTTATACAATTTAAGTACATTGATGAGCCATTTATATGGAACTGCATCAAAAGCTTTTTGGTAGTCAATGTATGCGGCGAAAAGGTTTCTCTTGTTGTTAAATTCCTGATTGCAAACTATAGAGTCGATAATTAGGTGTTCTTTACACCCCATGGCACCTCTAGTACATCTTGTCTGTTGACCCGCTATTTTATTCACAATGTCTCTAAAAACGTTCTGTAACGCAAGATGTAATTAGTTTATAGAGTGTGGGTGAGCATGTTATTGGCCGATATTTAGCCGGATCTTGAGTATTTTGGCAGTCCTTGGGTAAAAGGAAAGTAGTACCTTATGTTAAAAAGTTGGGAAAATTCAGAGCACGTCTTTTGAAAGGTCGGTCAGTTGTTGATGTGTCGACCACAATTTCTTAATCCAGTAATTTTTGGACGTAATCTGGGTCTAGAGCTTTCTAGTTATGTAGGTTTTTTATAACGTTAGTAACTTCGTCAACTGAAAATGGTAAAAATGCCATTTTGTTATATGTTTGACACTTTGCTCGTTCTTCACCCAGCCATTCAGTGTCGAGGTTGCATTCACTAGGTGTTGTTAATTGATTGCCCCAGCACTCCTCGATGTTTTCTTTAGTGCGATAAATGCTAATGACAGTATTTGTTGAAGCAGTTTCATTAAGCTTTCGATAAAATTGCTTCTCTGAGCTTATTACTGGATCTATACCTTTTTAAGTGACCTGAAAAAATAGATACCTTTTGTTTAAGGGTGTGTAGACATTATTCCGGGGTATAATTTTCTGGGTCCTGCTATGTATGTTGTTAGGTCTGACGCATTATTTCCTCAAGTCTTTCTCTTTTCTGATACCTTCGATGTATTGCTTTAGCCGGTCGATGTCTTTTTTAATATCTTCAATCTTTTTTAGTAGGCTCCTTTCTATTGGCGGTGTCGGTCTTTGATTACGTGTAGTACTGGTGATTTATTTTTAGTCCTAAGATTTTACTAACGGCGGTGGTCGCACAGTACTAAAAAGTAACTGAAAGGATATAATCAGGTATAATTATGTTGGCAGCATTAAGAAGAATAGTCAAAAAAAAGCCATTGCGGTAAGAGTTAACTCTAAAGAGAACTGGGTAGAGGGATTTGTGCCTTTATATTCTGCCATTGCCTATTTTTGACATTACTCCATTCTAAGTTTAGCATGCCCTTCATCAATATGTTCATCTTCTTCATTTTGGGTTTCTTGATTCATTATCACTGGAAAGGGTGCTTGGTCTGGTGGGTCTAGATTTTCTTCCACTTATATTCTCTTGTTGTCGGCATTGTCCTGCAAATTATCCTTTACTGCGTTCAAGTCCTATTGATCTATTATTTTTGCTGCAATTTCTCTTTTAATAGAATTAATTCGGATCTCTAGGATCAAGTTGTTTTAATCGCAGGCATGTAAAATTGTACTTACAAATATTGCATCGCCGTCGTCAACCTGTGAAATTATTGAACAAATTTCAGTTAGTCGATAGGGTTCAGTAATGTCTAGTAGGCTTTGTGCTGGTGCATTATTATTTGAGCGTTGGTTTTGTTCCTTCGGGTTAGGATTAGAACTCTGGGATTCTAAATGATTCTAATCTACATTTTTGTTTGGACATAAACGAAACTTCAAAAATCAGGGAAAGGAGTTTAGAATATCGAACAGTTTACAAAGATAATAAAATCGACAAAGAAAATAATAAATATAAAAATATAAACCAGATATGAAAATAGTAAAACAAAATTAAAACGATTGAGTCAATGTTTTAATTACAGAAGAATCGCTTTAAGCATTGTCTTGTTCTCTGCTTAATGGATACCAGAGGGTTTACTGGGTGTTCCTCCGAACGTTGCTGAGGACGCTGCTGATGTGCCTTGGGGCGGCTTCTAAGGTTGCTATTTGGTTCTTTCTACCAGTTGATATAACACGTGAATTAGGCAATCCTTGGTTTCGCGGGATAGAAATAATCAGTTTCAACTGCGCCAATGTTACGCTTCGGATATACAAAATCCCTTTTTTAATAACAGTTTTTATTTGAAAATTACAAATTTTAACTAACATAGGAACGTGCTTATTTAATATGTAATATTATCCTAATGCATTTTTTTTTAATTACAGATGCTTTTTATTTAAGAATCATAGACTGACGCTGCTGATTGGGCAAAGGTGGTTCTTGGATTTTCTATTCATACTAAAAAGTGGGGGAATGCAATACTGCATATTCTTGGAACTAAATTTATCGTAAACAATGCGTAGGTTTATCAAGGTAATATAAGAACTTATACTGATATGATACTGGCTACTTTTCATATAACATATATTATAGTATTACCGCTGCTACGAGGCAATTTGCCAGCACAATTTAAAGATTCGGGAAAACCGTCGGGTATATACCCTGGTCCCCAAATCGACACTTTCACAGTATTAAATCATCAATTACAATATGAAATTTTTCAATGCACGATGTCGCCACCCCCACGATGCATCCGGCATCATCCGGCCTGGTTACCGGCGTGAATAGGATCAGCTACGACCGCCAATGGATAAGGAAGGGCAGGGTTTGGAAAATGGATTTAAAGGATAGGAAAGGACGAGGAACCACTTGTTGATGGTAAAAAGGATGACGCGGAAGTGAGATAGAAACTTTCACAAAGTTTAATTCTGAAATGCACGTTGTAACTAACGGCAAGGGGTAGGAAGGGTTCTAGGAAAGGAATCCGAAGGATACGAAAGGACGAGAACATCCACGTATTGACTGGGTGAAGGATGACGCGGATGTGATCTACACATTTATGATCCTGAACTTGTGTGTAATTGAAATCCAACTAAAAAATTTGGATCAACTTTTAAAGCAACTATATCCTTGAATTCTTGAATCTATTAAGGAGGGACGACATCAAAATAAAAATGTGTATTTTGTATTTAAAATTCAAGATAAATATTTGCGGCTCAAAGTTAAATCTGATTAAATATTTCACTTTATATATTTTATTCTATTGTGTTGTTTCACACACAACAACAACGACTCAACGACTGGGTGCCGGAAAAACTCCAGGAAAGGTCTAAAATATTAATATAAGTTTTGTGTGGATATTGTGCAAATAAAATATGGAGTTGAGGAATAAGGAAGCATTGCATCTTATCCAAGAATATATAAATCATGACTTAATATAAAATCCAAAGCACCCTTAGCATTTCAATAAAATCAAAAAATGTGAAACATGGGCCAATATAGCTGAAACATGTAGTACTGAAGTGAAAGAGGCGGAGAAGAAAAGTTCAGCTTACTAGGATCGTTTAGGAGGGAAAAAGCCAAGACCAAAAAGGCTATCGGGACAGGAGCGGGTATATTAAACGAAAAATATGAATACACAAACAAGGTTTACTGACATACGTGTTTTAATACAGGTGCAAAAAAATGTGTATAAAACAAGTTTTGCATTTAAAAGTTGTAAGTTGTTAATGGATCAGGATTACCCAAGGCCTTGTTATTATATCAGCCTGTTTTAAAATTTCATCTATTTCTACATTTTGATAATTATTTAAGCAGAAGTCTGAATTAAGGAATAAGGCACTTTTTGTCTGTTTAGCAGAAGCTTAACAGGGAGCAAAGCCAAATGGTTATTTTATAAAGCCAAATGGTTACAATACCAAAAAAGCTTTTGTAGTTTAAGAGTTACTGCCACTACATTTAGGTGATTGCAGTATAATGTGTTTCCCGTCTATAGAACCCACGTAGATAGGGAAATCCTTTCAAATTTCTCGGCAATAGCTAACCATTCTTATCCCGATGACGGAATCTAAAAAAAAAACTGCAAATTACAATAACACTTCCATATCACTTTAGAAACTAGCATTATTAATCTCGATAAAATGATTAAATATTGATAAAAACACTGATAATATGGATTCTTTAATAATTAACTATTTTATTTAAAATATATTTTTCCGCGAAAATACGCACATTGTTTTGCGGGCTTGTAACCTTACTGACCCTGCGCAATGCAGGCCAAATGCATTGCCAAAAATTGGAAGTCTACGCAGTAGTAACTACACACACTTGCAAGTAGGTTTTGTTAAAACAGCTAACCGCTAACAGCCTTATACATATTGACCGCCGGTGATTTTCCTGCAGTAGTTATTTAACGAATTAAATTAAACTTTAGCTAAAGTGTAAGTGCCTGATATGGAAGGATGAACTGGTAGCGCTATCAAGCCCGGCTTCAACGAAGCAAGGTAAGCCATTATGCATCAGTAATATGCGTTCGAAAATTTATTGAAAAAACGAAGAACCACATTAAATCTCAGTCTTTCTCAAAAACCTAATACAGTCCACTAAATCAAAACTCTGACGACGACAGCATATTTTAATATTTATTTTACTTCCACATCATAACGTGATAGGAAATTATAGTGTCGGTAAAAAAAATCATTTTCATTTTAGCACAAAAAAGACCACTGCAAATTGAATCAATATTTCTTCGTCATTTTCATTAATAAATTTTTTTCAACTAATAAGTTACATAATGTTATATCAAAAAAGAAATTGCAAACTTGCATTCTTTGATCCCAAAAACCTAGAAAACGATATAACATATAATAATTTAAATGTAACCCCCTTCTTCTTCATCTAAGGGGAATACATTTTTAAATTATGTATTTTAAAATAAAAGAGCTACTTTTTTATAAAAAAATGTACTTCACCAATTTTCTTTAATTTGTTTTATTTTACTGCTCCTCCTTTATCCCCACTGTTTTTAATTTTCATAAAAATATAAATTTAAGCATAAACTTAAAATCTACGTACTTATAAACCATAAAAATGACATAATACCCTTTTTTTTATATATTTGGATTTTCCATCTTGTCCTTTATTTAAACCCCCTCACCTATTTCTTTACAAAGATCTTAAATAGATTGTAAAATTGAAACCGACATCCCCAAAAGCCCCTGAAACGACATATTACTTGGCTATTTACAACAAAATTAAATTTTTAAAAAATGTATTATCTCTTTCCGAACCGACTTAGCTTAAAAACAATTTGAACTATTTGGCTATGGGTACCTACGCCCGTACCGTATCACATTTTAAGTCAATAGCTTAATCCTCTCAAAAATTATCGCGAGGACTAACGAACAGACAGACTAGTGGTTCGCGAGACCGAGACCCGCTTAATCTCGGTCTCGAAAAAACAATCTTGTCAATTACGTCAGGATGTGGAAGTTAAACAATATATGTGTCGTATAATATACCATACATTTTTGAAAATGAATAACTTTTTTATTATTGCTATCTTTATTTGCCTAAAATGTACAAGCAATTTAGTCTTTTTATAAAGATTTTTGTGATGCAAAAATTTATCAGATTTACGTAATAAATTACGTAATAAATTGAAATGATTGAAGTCGATTATTAGAATGATGCTTAAAACGTTGCAGATTATCAAAACATTTCGTGAGCTGATATTTTAGAAAATAAAACAAATACGGAACGTTTCTTCCATTTTTACCATCTTCCGAAAAGAATAATGATGCCACACAGAGACCGTAAATCAGTGCAGAAGAACAAAGTTCCAAGGTAAACAAATTTACAAAACTTTCATCAAAACGCAAAAGATCTCACAAACAAGTAAATCAAACTGAATATCCGCTCCTAGAAAAATCAAGTCAATTTCAGCGCCTGATGATCCAACACTGATTTATGCTCAAAAATTTCAGGGAAAAAACACTGATCGAACACGCTATTGATAAAATAATTTTTGGGGTGGAAATGAGATCTGATGACACCCAAGTGGCACAAATGTCGAGCCTATATTATTCTCCGTACCCAAAGTTGATCTCATCTTCAACAACCATCGCAGTACCTCATACTTCGCCTTCATCTCCTTACTCTTCACAGAGTTATCTATCTTTTCTATTTGTAACATCTGATTATGGACAGTCATCAAAGACAGTATTACAAAAACCTGAAAACCTTCCATATTCTGAAGCTCATGCTCCTTTAGTCTAATCCAAGAAGACTGGATATAAGCACGCTGATCTTTGCGCTTCCCAAATGAGGTGACGTCTACGCAAAATTGAACGATAACTGGATTCGCCGAGTAGCAACTTCGGCGCTGTTGGTCAGAAGTGGGCCTCGCTCTGATTGGCTACTTTAAGCGTTCTTTTTATTTTCGCTTGCCTCATCTTGACGTTTTCAAAAGAGATTTTTTGATAAAAAATCGTTTTAAATTCATTTTCAATATAAATAAGGCGTTGTAACGTTCGCGGTTTCACGATTGGCTCTCATTCTGATCGGGAAAACAAAAGGGTTTTGGCTCTTTTCAAGACTCCACAGGTCAGTATATTATTATATTAGTATGAATTTTTTTGTTTAATTCTTCATATATTTTTCGAATTTTCTAATATATCAAAAACTGTTTCGCATAAATTACTTTTTTTCGTTTGTGCAGGATGAATATAGATTTCGGTATTTGATTGTGTTAAAAAGGGTAAATATGTATGCGAATGGCACTTTCCTAAAAAATATGTTGTGTAAGAAATAAGGCACAATCAGCGATGTGAACGTCGACCACGTGCGTTATGTATGGGTTCGGTCTCGGGTTCGAGACACCATTAAGATTAGTTTTGTTTATATTAGGCACTAGGCTTACATAATATGAAAAAAGGAAAAGGACAGTTTAAGAAGAACGGTTGAATAGCACGTTACGTTGCGCATATATTTTCTAGTTTATCACGATAATTTTAAATATTGTAATAAAAGTAAAGTTTTATTAAATAAGTCGCCTTTTTGGTAATATTCTTACAAGTCAGAAGTGTGATCAACAGCCTTAAGGCCCTGGTCAATTTTTTTTTCTCTTGTCTGCGTTAAAATGGGAAAACAAAAAGAAAAATAAAAAAAAAGTGACCAAAAGTCGAAGCACGATCGACGTGACCGACGGTCTCACGGAAAACGAACACGCGATCGGTCGACACCTACGAGTAGTTGTACGAGTACGGATAGTGAAAATGCTACTTTAAAAAAACAATTAAAAATGTTAAAAAAAGAGGTTGACGAACTTCAAAATAAGCCGTCTACGTCTGCCGCGATGTGTTAAAGTGATGAACAAGCCATTCCGGTGTTTGACTGTTCAAAAGACGATATTACGGTCGATAAGTGGGTAACAAAAGTGGACACTTTAATGAACAGGTACCAATGGAGCAATGAATACGTTATAAGGATTATAGCCAGTAGATTGAGAGGACATGCACGACAGTGGTATTATGAACAAACAAAAAATGATGTTTCCTGGGACGAAATGAAAAGCGGTATGCTGTAATTGGAGGTATCAATGACTAAAATATTGTAAGAACTATACGATCTGCACAACTACAAAATGCAGATAAGCTTTTTGCTTATTTAAATACGCTTGGTAGCATGCCATTATTGCCATTATTATTCCACAAAGAAAAAAAAAATTATACAAAGTTTTCTAAAAATCCTTCTACACAAAGTAATTCGACAAATTTATTGAAACGCAAAGTTCAGACAAATTCTTGTTATAATTGTGGCATAAGTGGGCATATTGCAAGGGAATGCCGAAAGCCTCGTTTAGAATGTTTTATTTGTAAAAAATTAGGGCATTTGCATGATAAATTTCCTATGAAAATAACAAACGTTAATTTAATACTAAATGAACCAAAAAAATTATTTAATCAAATTGGACTCCATAATATGTTTATAAAACGGCTTACATAAATGGTCATAAATCTAGCTGCCTTATTGATACTGGTAGTGCCAAAACCCTCATAAAAACATCAGCTGTTAATAAATATGATTTGACGGCTAGGCCATGTCAAGAAAATACCCTTCGTGGCTTTACAGGCAGTGAGCAACTGATACTCCTATTGTGTATCATCCATACCGTCTACCAGAAAAAGAAAAGGTTATATTACGAGAAATGATAGCAGAACTACTTGAAAATAATATTATAAGACAATTAAATTCACCTTATGCTAGTCCAGTAATTCTAGTAAAAAAGAAAACTGGAGTTTGTCGTACTTGCATAGATGATCGGCGACTAAATTTAATAACGATTAAGAAGAGAAGTATTTTACCAGTGATTGATAAACAACTTGATCGATTAGGTGGAAATACATATTTTACATCTTTAGACTTAGCGAATGGTTTTTATCAAGTGCCCATGGAGGAAAATTCGATTGAAAAGAATGCCTTTGTTACGCCCGACGGATACTTTGAATTTTTACGAATGCCGTTTGGTTTAACTAACGCACCGGCTGTTTTCCAACAACTTATAAACAATGTATTAGGAAACTTGAAAAATACAGTTGCTTTCCCATATATTGATGACATTATTATACCATCCGTTACCATTGACCAAGGACTAAAGAGGTTAAATCAAGTTTTGACTAAATTTAGAGAACATAATTTGACTTTGAAGATAAGTAAATGTTCTTTTCTCAAGACAGAAATATTATAAATAGGACGAGAAATAAGTGTTCAAGGAGTGAAACCTGGTAAGGAAAAAGTAAAAGCAGTTCTGGATATGCCGGCCCCCACTAATATAAAACAGTTAAGGCAGTTTATAGCATTATTTTAGGAAATTTACAGCTGGATATGCTATTATTGTGGCACCACTTACAAGTTTGACAAGAAAACATGTCAGATGGATATGGGCAAGTCCTCAAAAGAATGCTTTTGAACAAATCAAAAGGGTACTAACAAACGAGCCAATCCTTACTATATTTGATCAAAAGTTAAGGACCGAGTTACACACCGACGCATATGCGATAGGTGTAGGAGCGATATTACTGCAGTTTGACTCAGAGGGAAAACAACACATAATATCATATTTCAGCAAGCAGACAACAAATGATCAAAGACAATACCATGCATATGAATTGGAAACTATGGCAGTGGTATTGGCCTTACGGTATTTTCTAGTATATCTATTGGGAATAGATTTCAAGGTCGTTACTGATTGTAATGCTTTACGAACGACGCTTTCAAAAAAAGATCTTTTACCTAGAATTGGACGTTGGTGGCTAGAAATACAAGAATATTCATTTAGTATAGAATATCGCCCAGGCTCACGAATGACGCACGTTGATGCATTAAGCGAGAATCCAGTTTATGATTATGAAGTATTTACGATAGTTATTACTGAAGATGAATGGATTATTGGAGCTCAGTTACAAGAGGAACAGTTAAAAATAATTAGAAAGATACTTGTATTAGGGAATATTACAAACGAGAGCAAGCAATATTTCAAGGAATACGAACTTAAAAATGATAAAGTATACCGCAAATTAGATAATGGTAAGACAGCTTGGGTGGTTCCCAAGATGGCCAAAATGTCGTCTTTGTCATGATGATGCAGGACATCTAAGTGCTGAAAAGACATTACAACAAATCCAAAAAAAATATTGGCTTCCTAAAATGCGAAGGTTTGTTACTAAGTACGTAGGTACTTGTTTAAATTGTGCTTATTATA
The DNA here is from genome assembly GCF_022605725.1 of Anthonomus grandis grandis. Taxonomy (NCBI): domain Eukaryota; kingdom Metazoa; phylum Arthropoda; class Insecta; order Coleoptera; family Curculionidae; genus Anthonomus; species Anthonomus grandis. Next base: position 7,388,907 of record NC_065567.1, read on the forward strand.
AAAACAATGCATCAAGTAGAAAACAGTGCAAATTAAATCCCATCGAAAAGCAACCAATTCCTTTCCACACGATTGATATTGATCACGTGGGACCATTTAAAACTAGCAGAAAAAAGAATAAGTTTATATTGGTAATTGTTGACGCCTTTACGAAATTTTGTTTGATTGAACCTGTTAAAAGTCAAAAAGCGAAGTATGTTGTTAATGTATTATTGAATATGATGTATATATTTGGAGTTCCGAGTCGCATTGTTAGTAATCGGGGATCGGCATTTACATCAAAACCATTTAAAGACTTCTGCGAGCTATACGGTATCAAGCACACGTTAAAGGCCGTCGCGACACCACGTGCTAACGGACAGTGTGAACGATATAACAGAACAATATTAAATTCGTTAGCTACAACAGCTGCTGGTAAAAATCCTAACGAATGGGACCTTTACGTAAAACAAGTGCAAAGTGCCATAAATACTTCTCACAACAAGGCAATTAATGTTACGCCTATGGAGGCTTTGATGGGGTATAATCCAAGACACATTTTTATATATTTGTGATGTGAGCCCAGCAATTGCATCCTCCATCGATCTACCCTCCATGAACCCATACTGATTCTCGGATATCAATTTGTATTTTTTTAAGAATTTCATGATTCTACTTTTTAGCACTTTTTCAAAAATTTTTGCTATGTTTGTTAACAGCGAAATTGGTCTGTAGTTTAAAATATCCAGTCTACTTCCAGATTTTAGCAAAGGAGAAATAATACCTATTTTTAATGGTTTTGGAAAATATCCCTTTTTTATACATTTATTTATTAAAAATGCTAATGGGTATGAGATTTGACTGTCTATTAATTTTAAGATTTCAGTACGTATACCATCAAAACCGGGGGATTTTTTTGTCTTTCATTTTTTTATAATCTTTAATATTTCTTGTTCAGTAACAAAATTAAGAAACATATTGTTTGCTATTTCAGGTTCGTTGTCAATAAAATTTTTAGGTTTTTTAATTTTTTTGGCATAGTTTTCCCCTACTGAGCAATAGTGTTTATTAAATACGTCGGCCATTTTTTTTTACCAGATATAATTTTATTTTTTGATTTTATTTTTTCAATTTCCTGATTTTTTTGGTTTTTGTTACAAATTTTATTGACTGAATCCCATAGGCATTTGGTGTTTTGTTGGTGACTTAGTAATTTTTCAAAATATTGTTTTTTTGAGGCGGCGATGGATTTTGCAAGACTTCTTTTACACATGTTGTAATTTTGTTTTAGAGGTAAATTATTAGGATATTTTTTTAATTCTTGATGTAGTACATTTTTACTATTAATAGCATTTAGTAGGCTTGGACTAATCCAACCCTTCCTTGGAATTTTTTTTTTGTTTATTTTAACGTTTTTTGTATTTTTTTGCATGATTTTTGTTATGTTATTTATAAAAATGTTCGTCATTTCATCTAAGTCTGATGTCCTATTTCAATGATAGTTGGATAATGATCCGTTATCTTGTAATTTAACAAATAAGCTTTAATATTTTCAGAATTTCCGGCTTTAACAAAGTAGTGGTCTAGACAGGATTTCTGTAAATTTCTCTCCCAAGTGCAAACATTATTTACATACGAAACATAGGAGTTTGCATTAAGAAGGTTAAGATATTCTTGAACATGATTTAAATCTTGTTTTTCCTTTAGGATATTAATATTAATATCCCCACAAATAACGTGAACATCCAACCTAGGCAACTCAGATAAATAATGAAGCAAGTCTGCATTAAAAACGTCAGCATCTGTGGACGGTGGTCTGTATATAGCAGTAATTTTAAAAGATTCATTTTTTTGTTGAGTTAGATCAATATCAATAAAATTTATATTTGACAATTTTTTTATTTCATATTTATAACTGAACTTTTGACTAATGTATACAAAAACACCGTCATTTTTATTAATATTGCCATGATTGTAAAGCAAATCATATCCTGAAATATTTAAAATATCTGTGTTCAATATCTGAAAAGTGAATGAACATTGCTGATTCATATATTTTAAACGAAATCCAAGAAGACTTGCATAGAATGGATTTGCAAGAATTACGTAACAAGAAAAGTGACCATATTTCCGAAGATCAAACAAAGCAGAAAGAACGTTATGACAAGTCAAGACGAGAGGCCATTAAGTACTCAGTTGGAGATCTAGTAATGGTAAAAATCACGAGTGAGGCAGCTACTGGCGGAAGCCGAAAACTACTACCTAAATTCAGAGGACCTTTTCGAGTTACAAAGGTTTTGATTAACGATAGATACGAGGTAGAAGATTTACGAAATCATCGAAAAACAACACGAACGGTTGTTGCTGCTTACATTAAGCGATAGCTTAGTTTTCAAGACGATGAAGTAGATCAACGGATCTCTTAGACGGAAGATCACCGGATCTTTACGTATTACGCAGATATCAACGGATCTCTTAGACGAAAGATCAACGGATCTTTACGTATTACGCAGAGATAAACGGATCCCTTAGACGGAAGATCAACGGATCTTTATGTATTACGCAGAGATCAACGGATCTCTTAGACGAAAGATCAACGGATCTTTACCAACACGAAAAGATCGACGAATCTTTACTTATTGACATTCTTACGAAAAGATCATCTGATCTTTACCAACACGAAAAGATCAACGCATCTTTACGTATAGTGATACATTTATGAAAAGATCGAGGGATCTTTACTTTATTTATGAAAACATCCATGGATATTATGAGATTTTTACGATAATATTGTTTAAAGAGAACGTTGTTGTATGAAAAGATCAAAGTTTTACTCTTTTCAGCACTTCTTAAAGCCTGAGGACAGGCTTATATACAGGATGGCCGAATGTAAGAAATAAGGCACAATCAGCGATGTCAACGTCGACCACGTGCGTTATTTATGGGTTCGGTCTCGGGTTCGAGACACCATTAAGACTAGTTTTGCTTATATTAGGCACTAGGCTTACATAATACGAAAAAAGGAAAAGGACAGTTTAAGAAGAACGGTTGAATAGCACGTTACGTTACGCATATATTTTCTAGTTTATCACGATAATTTTAAATAATGTAATAAAAGTAAAGTTTTATTAAATAAGTCGCCTTATTTTGGTAACATTCTTACAGTTGTCAGGATATATCGTAAAGTAAAATATTTATATAGAACGAAATTTTGTTTGTCTAATACAACGCACAGCACAAATTTTTATTGATGTGGACCCGCCTTTACGATGCTCTTCTTTCTTATTATGATGTGAGCGTACCTTCAACATTAGAGCGACAAATGAGTTTATGACAGAATTGACAGACTTGAATATTCTTTAATTTTTATTTGATTTTATTTATATATTTATCAGCAATATTTTTGTGTTCTTTAATACACAGTATACATAATAAATTTAATATTATGCTTGTTTACTATTTTGTTTATTGTGGTTTGTGATTTTAATGTATTACTTTTTGATGGATGCATACTTGACTTTTTAATTTTTTTCTTTTTTCTTAATTTTAAAAATAATGGCCACTACTCAAAGGGCTTTTACACAGAAATTGACAAAGTAACCACTGGCCTTACAATTAAATACATAGCTAATTTTCAAATTTTAGGCAACATGCAGCAGATGTACGCAAGAACGTTTCCAGCCATAAAACTAGACTTATTTCACCATCCTTAAACTCTGTAAGTATCTCAAATTAGTAGTAACCAAATAATTAAATATTTAGCTGGGTTCTAGGATGACAGACAGGTCATTGTATGTATAGCAACAAACACGTAATGCAGTTTAAATAAATTAAAAAGTAATCTGTTAAAACAAAGTTACCTGTGATATTGGCAACTGTTTTTCTCAACTAGGTTTTAATTCCAAAGAACTCTATAGCCCATACATTTGTTTTGCTAGACAAGGATTTCTTGTCAATTTTGTTCAATCCACAAAATTTGCAAACAAATTGCACAAATTTTTCAGGTAAGGTGGTTTTACACTATTAGCTATAACATCAGAAAACTACATAATAATTTAAATAAACCATATAATAATTTTATTCTGTAATTTAACACTGCCATGGTTTAATAATCCGTAAATCTATAAAACAAATCAAACCAAATCTTTTTTTTTTTCATCAACATCATAACAATGTATAGAAATTGTCAATAAAAAACTACAATGCTAATAAAAAGAGTATAAAATTACAAAGATATGAAAGGAAACAAATTTAACTCAATTTAGTCAATAAATCTACAGTTAAAGAACTCTGTCCACAAGTAACTATATTTAAATGTTAATAAATGCTCTATTCTCTCATTTTTTAGAAAACTGTTGCCAATCAATTTTGACTATAGAGCAAATAATTTTGTGTTGGCCAGAGTGGATGAGGAGATTGATCTGGGAATGACTTATGATGCAAAATTAAGTTTCGCTAAGAATATAGCAAAAATAGTTTGTGACGCTGCCAAATTGTTGGGTTTTGTTTATGGAAACTGTCGGCACACACTTTGAAAATATTAATACTTTAAAACTACTTTTTTTTACTTACATACACTCAAAAATAGAATACGGATCTCTAATTTGGTACCCAATTTATAGCTACCTGACAGATGATATTGAGCGCATTCAGCGCAAGTTTATGAAGTATCTCTGGTTTAGAGAGGAAGGTGTCTTTTCAGCCAGAGGTTTGGATAGTCAATTATACTTAAATAAATTTAATATTATACCCTTAGCAAAAAGAAGAGAAATTCTTTCCACAAAATTCTTATATAATCTTATTCATAACAAGATTGACTGTCCCACCCTTTTGCCTGGATTAAATTTTAGGGTACCAAGAATAAACTCTAGGCATTTTAGATTATTTTATGTAAATCCCGCTAGGACTAATATTTTGCTTAAATCCCCTATTAATATAATGTGTCAGAATTATATTAATAATAATTTAAATGAACAGTTCGATATTTTTGTTGACAGTTTAATGTCCATTATAGAAGGTATTAAGTAAATAGGTGATGCAGAGTCTTTCTAGTATGTATATAGATAGTCTGTTTAAGTGCATAGAATGTTAAGCATTTTGATTTTTCATTTTTATACTTATTTTGGTAAATTTTTTTTTTCCTTTTATTCTTTCCTGTAATTGGGTAACAAACCTGTTGGAAATAAATGCCTCTTTTTTTTTTTTTTAACAAGTAAAAAGGACAGTCAGCTAACATGGTCCTAACAGCTTTCTTAAAAGTTGGAAGTCTTAGCTCTATTCTACATGAGAGATGATTAAAAATTTTGAGATGAGAGTAATTTCCGGAGCATCCTGTACCTGCAACAACCGGGTGAAAGGGACATATAATAATAATAATAAGCTTTATTTCCGAAAGGTTACATATACCCAGTTACAGGAAAATCAATTAAATATATAAATGTACGAATGCATGAATTGTATTAGATTCATGCAACTAAACTATAAAAGAACTATAAAAGAATTGCTATATAATAAAAAAAAAAAAAAAGTAGTGAACTTGAGAAAATAAATAATAAAAAATCAACACTAAATTAGGATAAGAATCAAGAATTAATTTAAATCAGAAGACCAAAAAAAAAAAAAATGAGTAAATAAATGTATTCAAGCTAAAAACTAAATAACTAAAAACTAAATAACCTAGCCTCCCCCACCGACCATACGCAGGTGATTCAAGATAAGTGCCAAATCATCATGGTGAATGTCACAAGAATCAGTATTATTTATATAACCATATAATTTATCTGCATTTGGAGTTTTATAAAAATTAAGATCTCTAGATCTCATGTGGTTGGATAGGATAAAGTGGAATGCACTAACGCATAATAAAAGCTTTTAAGTGTATATGCATCCACATAGGTCTTGAAACTGACTGCAAGATGGCATAATTGCTGCGGGACAGTCTATTGCATACAGATTCCACCTGAGGATCCCACAATAGATGTCTATCAATTACAATTCCCAAGAAATTGGTGGAGTGTTGTTGGATGAGGCTACTTGATGACTGCTCTTTAAGGAGTAAGCTCCGGTCCTGAATAGCTTGAATCAGAGTGAAAACAGTCAAATTGGTTTTCAAACTATTCAAACAAAAACCATTTTTCTGGCACCACGGTTGGGGGCTTCTCAGTGAATAGACTGATAGTCAGTACCCAAGACAAGTGCTGAGGTAGTGTCGGCAAAAAGTGTTATGTAGCTGTCATTAACCAGGAGAGGCAAGTCATTAATAAAAAGTAAAAACAAAATGGGCCCCAAAACACTACCCTGTGGAACCCCAGTGATGACAGTTGCCCAATCAGATATGGTCACCTGACCACTAACTTTCAATCTAACAGCCTGGGTTCTACCTATCAAATATGATAAAAGTATTTATAAGCCTTTATTTCCAACAGGCAACTTGCCCAATAACAGGAAACAGTTGCAAAACAATGATTGAAAGAAAAATATAATTAAAAAAAAACACACACAAACAAACCTAAAAGAATGAAAAGAAAAGAAAAAAGTAAAGTAAAGTCACATTCTCAAAAGTTATCCAAAAAATTAGAACAAATAACTATTAATATGATATAAAAACCCAATTATAAAAGTTTAATAAGATAATCACATATTCAACAAAATTAAATTAAATTAACTGCAATATACCTACTAACTATAACTTAAACACATGGGTCTTTAATCCCAAGAGTAATGATCCACCAAGATATCGACAATCACATGAACCGGAGAGAAATTTATATCGCACATGTGACACATCCGATTAAATATAGCGCATATTGTATATAGTGGCGATTTCAACAGGATGTTAGTATGAGGCCTTGGCAGAAAGAATGTTAGGGGATGTCTAGCATTAAGCCTAGGCATCATGAAACGTACACCAGAAAGAAGTACAGGACTATAAATGAATCCATTCAGTAACCCATGCAGGAATTTTACAGAGAAGATCATTCTTCTGAGATGTAATGGATATAGATTGAAGCGTTCCAATAGTTGCCAATGATCAAACCCTCTTACTGGATATATGCCATCCTGCCTGAAGGCCAAAAACTTAGCAAATCTACGCTGAACAGATTCAAGGAGACCAACATGATTCTGATAGAGCAGGTTCCATATAATGCAGCCAAACTCCAGTTTTGATCTCACAAAGCAACAGAAAAGCAGTCTTAATGTAGATTCCAAAGTAAAACTCTGAGAACTTCTAATTATGAACCCAAGCCTTCTCAGGGCTGACTTGACTATGTTGTTGAAGTGTGGAACGAATGTAAATTCAGAGTCAAAGGTTATACCAAGATCAGTAATTTGCTCTAATCTACTCGATAGACTACTAAATAGTATCATTAATGAAGTAATTAAAATTTAAGGGTGTTTTTGATCTAGAGTAACTGACCACACTACACTTAGCCGCATTCAAGCCTAACTTGTTAACAGCGCACCATACCTCCAATGTATTTAGACAGTTCTGAAGAAAAACACAATCCTCCAAACCATATACATTTAAATATAGCTTCAAATCATCAGCAAAAGCCAGCCTATGACAAGTGAGTGACTCAATCAAGTCATTTATAAAAAAACTACAAAAACTTTATGAAGTATCTCTGGTTTAGAGAGGAAGGTGTCTTTTCAGCCAGAGGTTTGGATAGTCAATTATACTTATATAAATTTAATATTATACCCTTAGCAAAAAGAAGAGAAATTCTTTCCATAAAAGTTTATATAACCTTATTCATAACAAGATTGACTGTCCCACCCTTTTGGCTGGATTAAATTTTAGGGTACCAAGAATAAACTCTAGGCATTTTAGATTATTTTATGTAAATCCCGCTAGGACTAATATTTTGCTTAAATCCCCTATTAATATAATGTGTCAGAATTATATTAATAATAATTTACATGAACGGTTCGATATTTTTGTTAACAGTTTAATGTCCATTATAGAAGGTATTAAGTAAATAGGTGATGCAGAGTCTTTCTAGTAGGTATACAGATAGTCTGTTTAAGTGCATAGAATGTTAAGCATTTTGATTTTTCTTTTTATACTTATTTTGGTAAATATTTTTTTTTAATTTTTTTTTCCTTTAATTCTTTCCTGTAATTGGGTAACAAACCTGTTGGAAATAAATGCCTCTTTTTTTTTTTTTTTAACAAGTAAAAAGGACAGTCAGCTAACATGGTCCTAACAGCTTTCTTATAAGTTGGAAGTCTTAGCTCTATTCTACATGAGAGATGATTAAAAATTTTGAGATGAGAGTAATTTCCGGAGCATCCTGTACCTGCAACAACCGGGTGAAAGGGACATATAATTTATCTGCATTTGGAGTTTTATAAAAATTAAGATCTCTAGATCTTATGTGGTTGGATAGGATAAAGTGGACTGCACTGACGCATAATAAAAGCTTTTAAGTGTATATGCATCCACATAGGTCTTGAAACTGCAAGATGGCATAATTGCTGCGGGACAGTCTATTGCATACAGATTCCACCTGAGGATCCCACAATAGATGTCTATCAATTACAATTCCCAAGAAATTGGTGGAGTGTTGTTGGATGAGGCTACTTGATGACTGCTCTCTAAGGAGTAAGCTCCGGTCCTGAATAGCTTGAATCAGAGTGAAAACAGTCGAATTGGTTTTCAAACTATTCAAAGAAAAACCATTTTTCGGGCACCATGGTTGGGGGCTTCTCAGTGGATAGACTGATAGTCAGTACCCAAGACAAGTGCTGAGGTATTGTCGGCAAAAAGTGTTATGTAGCTGTCATTAACCAGGAGAGGCAAGTCATTAATAAAAAGTAAAAACAAAATGGGCCCCAAAACACTACCCTGTGGAACCCCAGTGATGACAGTTGCCCAATCAGATATGGTCACCTGACCACTAACTTTCAATCTAACAGCCTGGGTTCTACCTATCAAATATGATAAAAGTATTTATAAACCTTTATTTCCAACAGGCAACTTGCCCAATAACAGGAAACAGTTGCAAAACAATGATTGAATGAAAAATATAGTTAAAAAAAACACACACAAACAAACCTAAAATAATGAAAAGAAAAGAAAAAAGTAAAGTAAAGTCACATTCTCAAAAGTTATCCAAAAAATTAGAACAAATAACTATTAATATGATATAAAAACCCAATTATAAATGTTTAATAAGATAATCACATATTCAACAAAATTAAATTAAATTAACTGCAATATACCTACTAACTATAACTTAAACACATGGGTCTTTAATCCCAAGAGTAATGAACCACCAAGATATCGACAATCACATGAACCGGAGAGAAATTTATATCGCACATGTGACAGATCCGATTAAATATAGCGCATATTATATATAGTGGCGATTTCAACAGGATGTTAGTATGAGGCCTTGGCAGAAAGAATGTTAGGGGATGTCTAGCATTAAGCCTAGGCACCATGAAACGTACACCAGAAAGAAGTACAGGACTATCAATGAATCCATTCAGTAACCCATGCAGGAATTTTACAGAGAAGATCATTCTTCTGAGATGTAATGGATATAGATTGAAGAGTTCCAATAGTTGCCGATGATCGAACCCTCGTACCGGATATATGCCATCCTGCCTGAAGGCCAAAAACTTAGCAAATCTATGCTGAACAGATTTAAGGAGACCAACATGATTCTGATAGAGAGGGTTCCATATAATGCAGCCAAACTCCAGTTTTGATCTCACAAAGCAACAGAAAAGCAGTCTTAATGTAGATTCCAAAGTAAAACTCTGAGAACTTCTAATTATGAACCCAAGCCTTCTCAGGGCTGACTTGACTATGTTGTTGAAGTGTGGAACGAATGTAAATTCAGAGTCAAAGGTTATACCAAGATCAGTAATTTGCTCTAATCTACTCGATAGACTACTAAATAGTATCATTAATGAAGTAATTAAAATTTAAGGGTGTTTTTGATCTAGAGTAACTGACCACAATACATTTAGCCGCATTCAAGCCTAACCTGTTAACAGCGCACCATACCTCCAATGTATTTAGACAGTTCTGAAGAAAAACACAATCCTCCAAACCATATACATTTAAATATAGCTTCAAATCATCGGCAAAAGCCAGCCTATGACAAGTGAGTGACTCAATCAAGTCATTTATAAAAAAACTAAAATACCAATCAAGTAGGAATGAAATATATTAAATAATCTCCCTGAAAAACCATACTGAGTTAATTTATGCAGCAAAATATAGTGATCTATCCCATCAAACGCTTTTTGGAAGTCGGTATAAATAACATCGACTTGAATATTAACATCAAGTGATTCACAGATGTGGCTAGACAGACAGGATAAGTTAGTAACACAAGATCGCCCGCTAAAAAATCCATGCTGGTCCACAGAGATGAGTTCTTTTGCGTGACTAAATAGCGACCGATTCAGGTTAATTTCGAACATTTTTGAGAAGTTACAGAGTAATGAGATTGGCGTGTAGTTCACGATTTGATCAGAGTCCCCAGCTTTTGAAATAGGTATTATTTTAGCAGTCTTCCAAATTTCAGGGATTTGTTCTGTTGACAGTATTAAGTTGAAAATGTAGGTCAGCGGATCAGCCAGGACACCAATGCAATCTTTAACCAAGAAGCTAGGCACACCGTCTACACCAGATATTAACTTATTTTTGAGTTTTTCTACTAGCCAAAATAATCTGGGAAGCATCAACGTTTCAAGTATTTGAGTAAAGCATGATTAATGGTATCAAATGCTTTAGTAAAATCAAAAAAGATACCAACAGATCTTAATTTCAATTCAAAATTATTCAATATATTTGTATAAAGAGATATTATAGCATCTGATGTAGAGAGTTCAGACCTGAATCCAAACTGATGACATGGCGGTATAGCAAAAGTGTCAAAAAACACAATAACTCTTCTTTTAAAAGATTTTTCAAAGATCTTTGAGAATACAGAGAGGAGAGCAATAGGCCTATAGTTACTCACTTCTGCTGTCTCCCCCTTTTTATGAAGAGGTATGACAACAGCTGATTTTAGCTCTAGGAAAATATCCAAACTGAAATGATAAATTCAGAAGATAGGTAGAGTCTATAAGACTGGACTTGCTAGAGTCAGACCGGATGACTTTTTCCTGGAGGAAGATTTTATAAGTGAAAGTGTTTCACCCTCAGTGCGAGGGAATAGAAAAAGAGATTGGGATAAACTGTTGAAAGGCATATTCATTCCCATGGATGCCTAAAAATTATCTGTGATCTTTCGCACTGACTCTACAAAAAAATTATTAAAGGTTTTAGCAATATTGAGGTTGCCAGTAACTTTCTTGCCATTATCAGTAACCAAATTAGGAACACACTTTGTTCCGCGACTTGAAAAGTTCGTGATTGAGTTAATAATTTCCCATGAGGCTCAAGTCATATTGTTAGAAGTAGCAACTTTGTTGAATTATAGGCTTTTTTAGCATTTACGATATTTTTTCTATGTACCTTCCATCTCCTTCTATAGGAAGTCAGTAACTCATGGTCATGAACGGCTTTAATTAAGTGAAGTAGTCTCAACTGCTTGCCCTCATTAAATATCAATGGTCTTATCCACTGATGAGACTTTCTGTGATATGGCTTCAATTTGTTTACATTAAGACTATGCCCTCTGCTATTTTAAAGAACTAAAATTAAACAAAAATACTTAAGCTTTGAACGAATTAAAGAATAATACATTACCTTAGGGATACCACACAATCAAAGCAGTGCTAGCTTACAGTTGCATATTATGAACCCCAAAGCTCTACTAGTATATGGCAAATGGACTGAATATGCAACACAATTTCAATTTATTTATTCATGTTCACAAAGAAAATCTTAATAATTATATCCATATCTAAAGTTAAAAATGTTTTAATAATAATTTACAAATCTTAAGAACTAGCAATAAAATACAGATCTGGTACATGATGTGTTAAAGGTTTACAATAAGAAGTGTATATAAAAGGTAAAAGATATATGGTACAGTATAGACAACTAACATAACAAAACACTCTTGACTACATTCAAACACTTTTTGTTCTAATAATAATAATAATAATAATAATTTATTGTGTTATTAATAATTGTCAATTTAAAAAAAAAAAATTTTAGATATAGAAAGTCAAAACTAAATTTTATTACTAGCTAACTAGAACTAACACAGAATCAGATCTATATTACCCTTACAATTCAAAATACTTAACCTAAATTAAAAAACACATAGTATAGAATTATACAAGATTAAAATTCACAGTTAAAGAACTCATTAACGCTATAGAACGATCTAATTATCAAAGAACCCTTAACATAACATTTACATGCTCTTCCAGTCTTTTCTTTAATTGAATTAAGCAGTTTGTTGAATAGTTTTACAATGTTTTGCATTGAACTCTGTATGGTCTGTTTTGGCATTTTTCCAAGAGGCAGTATATTGAGACATAATTGGCATTATTTCTGGTGTCATACTGTATGTAACTTTTTGTGAACAAGGAACAGTCTCCAGAATTACAATACAATATGATATTAGGACAGAGTGATTAAGGAACAGTGGTCTACAGGACTGTCGAATTTTAGCACAACACATCGCACGCAGTGCCCGTTTTTGCAATAAGAATACCAAGTGAAACAAGTATTCTGAAGAATACCATAATGAAGATGTTATTCGATTAGAGAGAACTATGCCATATGGGCCACTGCCAATCCCAGGTTGAATGATATAATTCGAAAAGCATAGCAACCAGAAGAGAGTTTTCTGTTCAACTGAATTATGTGGTTTCAAATTTAAAAGAATCACCAATGTACAAGCCAAGGAACTTTGCAGTACATAAATGGAAAAGTGTTTTATTGTTCAAAGATATGTCACCTAAGTCGCACTTAATGATCAGAATATTAGTTTTGGAAATATTGAGTACGAGACTATTGGAATTACACCATTCCTCCAGACACTGCATATTGCGCACAATAGGTCACTTCAACCTTTGAGGATCCCTGTCATGCCAAAGTATTGTATCATCTGCAAAAACCTTGAAGTGTCCACTAATGTTCAATCGAGACAAATCGTTAATGTACATTAAGAATAGCAGGGGACCCAAGACTGATCCCTGTAGGACACCAAAAGAAATAGGCAATTCAGAGGAACATGAATTATTAAAGAAAACTCTCTGCTTACGATCTGACAGGTAAGAGCAAAACCACTTGAGGGCGACTCCTCGGAAGCCATACATTTCCAGCTTACATAACATGGTTGGATGGTGCACGCAATCGAAAGCTGTCGACATATCACAGAATGCCGAAGCTGCAATGTCACCTGTATTGAGCCTGAGATACAGTTCCCGAAGAAATCACCCATATTACTAGATTTTAAAATCCAAACTGATGCGGATCAAGCAGTTTATGTCTGTTAAGAAATGAAACGACTCTCACCTTAACCAGCTTCTCCACTACCTTTCCTAGCAGAGGAAGCAATGCTAGGACGAAAATTGCAAGGTTCATTCAGATCATCTTCCTTATGAATTGGAACAATGTTAGCCCTATTAAGACAAGGAAAAAATAGGCTATTTGTAAAAGACTTATTCACTACATGAGCTAAACAAACTAAGGCCAGTGTAGGTAGAGTTTTAATGACACTTAATGGCACCCTGTCCCAACACGACGCGGTTCTGCCCTTTATAATAAACGTCTTTTATTTAACAAACAAATAATTTACAGTTGTGAGTATCATACATACATTTCTATAGGGATATAAGAGAGGCGAAGTCTACTCGTGTGGTTACTCTCACTTAACCTACCTAATCCCTCTTAAGTGAACGCTTCTAAGAAACTAGGTACTGCAATGTGGCTGCCCTTAGCCCGCAGAGAATTGACAATCCTTCAAGTTTGTTTTAGTTTATTAGAGGCATTTTCAATTCTCCTCGAGTAATAAAGAGATTAAGCCTTCTTCAGAGTAGATCTGTAAATTTTCCTGTAGTTATTATAGTAATTCATAAAGTAAGAATTATGTAATGAAAATTTTCCTATGTAATGTAAAGATCTCATATTTTTGGCTGCAACTTTTATTCCCTTTGTGTACCAAGGTTTCTTTTTCTTCTTTTTTTGGATGTGATCTGGGCCTGAAGCTCTTCAGATATGTAGCTTTTTTATAATGTTAATCACTTCCTCAACTGAAAATGGTAAAAATTTTGTCAGTAATTCAGTGTCGAGGTTGCATTCCCTAGGTGTTGTTAGTCGAGTGCCCCAGAACTCCTCGATGTTTTCTTTAGTGGGGTGAATGCTAATAGCAGTGTTGTTCAATGTTCAAAAAGGAAATTATCTTGTTTCCTTTTATTACTGGATTTATACCTTCTTAAACGACCTGAAAAAATAGATAGCTTTTGTTTAAGGGTGTCTAGGCATTGTTCCGGAGTACAGTTTCCTGCTGTGTATGTTGTTAGGTCTGACGCATGATTTTCTCTACTCTTTCCTGTACTTTTTTAATTTTGATACCTCCGATGTATACCTTTTGCCGGCTTTGTTATTATTATTATTATTAATATTATTATTTTAATTTTTTTTTGTGTAAAGCACCGTTGCTGTTACTAATTTAAAAATGATCTAATGTTTTGTCGCTGTTTAGTTTTTCGAGATATTTTGTGTTCTATGGAACCTTTGGTCTGACACTCAAATTATGAGATAGTTTTACCACTACCCAAAACTCTTTATTTTTACTCTCGGCACGTGTTTCGCTAACGATGTTAGCATCTTCGGGAAAAGATTAAAACTATTTTTTTTTAAACTATTTGAACTAATGCAATTAGCGGAAAATGCAACGAAGCATGCAATGAAGCATCTCAATTAGTTACTTAGTAAGTATATAACGCCATTTGTAAGTAGCGACATCCCTTATTCCTCTGCCTCCTTTTTCACGTGGTAGTGTAATTTTTCAACTGATGCTTTTGGGTGGTGTTTTCTGAATTTTTGTAAGTTCTGTCCTGATCTTTCTGTTTATTGCTTCTAGATTAGTTTGTGTACATTTAAGTATATCAAAGGAGTATTGAAGAGCAGATACGACATAGCTGTTTATGCAGGTTTCTTGAGTTTAATTAATTAAGTTTGGATTTCAGAAGGTTATGAAAGCGTGTTTCAAATTCTTTGGTGACTAATTTTTTTATTTGCATGTGTTCTATTTTATAGGTCTGTATAGGATTCCTAGGTATTTATATGCTTTGTTAGTCATGGCAGAAATTACTTTTTCTGGCTCCTAAAAATTTTTAATTTTTTTTTAAATAAAAGCGTAAACCACTACGAGTATTTTAATATCGTCACTAATTTTTGAACCATGTCTGCGTTTTCTTCAAGGCCAAAACCATATCTTTTGAATCGCAATAATTTTGTTTGTTTCTTATCTCGATAAACGCCGTGTGACTGTATTCAACATTTCCCATTTTAATTCCTCCCCAATGTTGAAATTTGCGTTAAGATTCCTAAAAGTAAATTGGAATCCATGTAAAAAAAGAATAATTTCTGATAGTTTAAGATACTTCTTACCTGACAGAATAGTCCTTACTTCGCTTGAGGGTTGTAAAACACAATATTTAAGTGCCCTCTATTCTTCCGCATCTAAAAATTCAGGAGCTCTTGGCCAATTTGCCACTACACTTAGTGGATTCCTATAATAAGTAAGAGCCTTTAAATCATGATAAACGTGCTGTTCCATTGAGTTGCGAGTTCCTGTTTGACTTTCAAAAGTGCGTTTTTTTTTCAAAAGTTTGATTGTTCTTGAACGCTTTTAAGTTCATGATCAATCATTTGCAACAACAATATATTTAAAATAACAAACGATAGTTCTATATTTTCTTAGAATGCCCAATTTCTCTACCGAAGATAAAGCTTCAGTAATGCATAAGTGTAGCGTATGATGGAATCAAGGATAATGATACTTTTGAAAATGCTCGTTTACTGCTTTTTTAATATTAGCACCATTATCAGATGCCCATAGCTTTTTAGCTACTTTTAATAGCTTCCATACAATTCCTTGCTAGCTAAGCTAAAACTCGCGCTTCATATTTATCTTCATAAATAAAACGACAAGTGACAGCTATATAGGTTTTATTACTATCTGAGATCCAGATGTTTAACTTGATTTTAAATTAGCTTTAATGATAAAGCAGCATCATGGTAATATTTTGGGAGTAAACTTTTTCCTATTTCGTGGAAAGTATCAAAGTTCACAAGTATACTCTAAGAAACCCTGGTTTTCCACAACAGATAAAAGTTGGTCATTAAAAAAGTTTTTAAGTATCATTTAATAATAAATTGTGATTAATTTTTAAAATTATACTTTCTGATAGGCTGACCCCAGCAGCGCGGTGGTATACACCTGCCTAGTAGTCGTGTGGGCCTGGGTTCGAATCCCAGACTTGACATGGTCGTTTGTGAGTGTCTGATTTAATTGCTACAAAATTATAGAGGTTGTTCCGGTTGAAACTCGTGACTAAATGTGCTTTAGGTCATTTAAGGTCATTAAAAAAAAAATTCTTTCTGATAGTTCGTTTGATGAATTTGAACCAAAAAGTTTTAATTGTGGTATAACGGATTTAGCACGGAAGTGGTTTGTGAGGAGATGCATGGACTTATCAAGGCTTCATCTGGCTCCACTTCCGTGTTGGAAGGACCTACTTGAGCTGATACTATAACTGCTATACAATATACTGCTATAACTGCGGGTACTATAGGCTGTGACTGAGGATTAATTTACGGTTTGGTTTTTTATGTTTTTTAATTCATCTGGCTGGGGTATAGAAACTTCTTGTTGCATGTAGTTTAAATAAATGCTGTTTTAAATTGGTGTTTCTACCAACATATTTTAAAATTTCCTTGCATATGTGTTCATATATGTTCATTGTGTTAACATAATTTCTAACTACTGACTTTTTTAAGGCTGTATCTCATTCGTAAACATCATTCACTATTTGAAATAATACTGACTGATCGCAGTTTATTAAGAATTTAACATTAAAATTATTAAAATATACTTTTTTAAGAAATCGCTACAAGGCAATGATCAAGGAACAAAAAAAAAGTAGAAAACTATTTGCCACGAAGTTATGAGCTTATAAAAGGTGTTATATTCCGCTTAGTCGAATTACAAACTGATAAAGATGGCTTGCTCTTTGCGATGTTGCCAATACACGCTCTAAAACTATTATTAATATGAATGATTTTTAATTCGAAATGTAATTTGGTTAGTAAAACAACTCAAACCCAATAATTCGATTATCTAAGTAATGCAATTTTTCCGATAACTTAACAAATGTACGAATGTATTATTATCAACACACTAAACGATAAAGATGCATAATGTTATTTTTAATTATGAGATTTCATTCCTATCCTAAGATTAATACTTACGTTATGCTGAATTTATATTTTTAAAAAAAGTTAAATATATTATTTGTGGTTTTATTTTCGGTTGTATTTAGGTATAGGAACATGATATATGAAAGGAATTTTGATGATCTTTTAGATCACTAGGTAATACAGAGTGCTCCATTCTTCAAGTCTTTTCAGTATTTTGGAATCAAACAGTAAAATCACGAATTTAAGCAACCTTGTATAATTAAAAACATATTTTTCTAAATAAAACAAATACATATTTCCTTGCGATGCTTGGTACATCCAAAATTTCAAGTTTTTACGAACGCAGATAGACTATTAAACAATCTTTAATTAGAGGTATGTTTTGAACAAAAAATAATGGAAAATAATTATTAACTAGAAAAGCGTTAAAAATAGATATAGAACAAAATTAGGAAAAAATATTCAGAAAAAAATTACGTGTTTAAAAATTCCAACATATACAGTGTATAGCATTGTTTACAGTGCATTTGAAATTTGAACAATGATGCTAAAAATATTTTACGATCACAAGCGATTACTCATTTTGTCTTGTCCCGTTTTCCGTAAACGTGCAACCTACTTTCCGACCGTGATGCACCTTTACATGTTTATACCAAAATAAATATGGTAAATAATTTAAAATTTTAGGGCTGGATAAATGAAATAGTTGAACCTTTGGATTTTGAAGAATTTGTTAGTACTTATCAGCTGGTTATTGATCGGGATCCATTAAGGAATATACTAGATGTACCCCCAGGAGATGTACACGTTGACGTTATAGAAAGACCCATAAGGACTGTTGAACCTATTTTGCCTGAAGAAAAAATGTAAGTATAGGAAAATAATTGCTTTGTGACGTTTTTATTTAAATGTGTAAACTTCATTTGAATCACGCCTATAAAGAACTTATATTTAACCCATTTCATCTTTACATTTATAGAGATACCCTTCTTCCTCATGTGCAAGCATGTGTGGAAACTTACCGATCAGTATGGAGGGTTGTTCGATACATGCATCGCCAATTTAGTAGTAGTAGCACTAGCAGATCAAATTTAGCCAAGTCTGTGCAACCAAGCCCTAAACAAGAGTTTGAAGTAGATTTTCAGGGATCATCAGATCCAACTAGCGACATTGGTAAAACGTTTAATATTATACAGCGACCGCCAGTGAAGTTCCGCATAAATTCGATAAAAATTAGAGACACGATTTTTTGAGAAAACGGTCGGACCCGTCGATTTTTATTTTAAGTTGCGCATTATTTCACATACATTTTTGTATACAGGGTGAAACAAAAAAAAAGATATGACGTCATCGGTAATTTTTTAAAATGAAATGCTATATTTTTTATGGTATTTATGAAATATAGGCGAAATTCCAAGTTTCGTATAACACACCTTATCTCAAAACTCAACGGTTTCAGAAATATTTACATTTAACCAACAAGAAAGCAAGTAAGTACATCTATTTACAAATTAAGATAAAATGAAGGATAAAATGTTATAAACTGTGAAAACTCTTATTAATGTATCAAATGTTCAAACTGATTCCCATTTACTTCTTGGCGGAAAGCAAGACGATTTACAAACTCATGTAAAACACTAACAATTATTTTTTCGGGTGATATATGTCTAATTTCATATCTAATTCTATTTTTCAAATCTTCTACGTTGTTTTGCTTCTCAATATAAACTTTACTTTTCAGGTACCCCCATAGAAAATGGTCGGATTTAGGTCTGGTGCCCTGGGCGGCCACTCTATTGGCCCTCTTCGTCCTATCCATCTTCCTGGGAACACTTTATCCAAGTAATTACGGACATCTCGAAAGAAATGTGGCGGTGCGCCGTTTTGCTGAAACCACAAATTATCTGTCGGGACAGCAGGGTCTTGTTCGTCTGGGTATAGGGCAGCCAAAGCAGGGATAAGATCTTCTTGAAGAAAATTTAAATAGCGTTGTCCTGTTAAGTTTTCTTAGAAAAAGTATGGCCCTATTACTTTATTTTCCACGATGCCAGCCCAAACATTAATAGATTTACGGTACTGTGTATGAGCCTCAGTTGCCCAGTGTGGATTTGACACTGACCAGTACCGACAATTTTGCCGATTTATGACACCGTTTAAACAAAAAGGTGCTTCATCCGAAAACAAAACTCGTAACACAAACTGACGGTTATTATTGCAAATGTTCATCATTTGCTCGCAAAATTGGTTTCTTCGGTCAGGATCGTCCTCATTTAATTCGTATATTAGTCTAATTTTATAAGGTTGGTATTCATTTGCTTTTAAGATGCGTCTTACTGACGTTCCGGCTATATTATTATCAACTGAAATTTGTGAAGTTGCATTGTTTGGATTTTCTTCGACGGAGAGCAGAACGTTTAATTTGGTTCTGCAGAAATTTTTGGACAACCTGATCTTGGCAAATCCCTAATATGACCTGAAGTTATGAATTTGTGCTCTATTCTACTAACTGCTGACTGAGAAATAGGATCGTTTGGGTATTTGGCATTACACAGTTCACTTACTTCTTTTTGCGTGCGTACTCGATCCCCGTACCCTATCAATCATCATCAAAATTTCAATTCGTTCGGTTTCCGTTAAATTAGCCATAATTTATTTTGATAAAAACTATTAATTTTTGACTGACAGTGACATTCGAAAATGGAGATTCTTTACAAGTGCAACCATGGAAACAGAAATAATTGGCAGTGTTTATAACATTATTTTTATCCTCGATTTTACCTTAATTTGTAAATAGACGTACTTATTTGTTTTCTTGTTATTTAGATGAAAATATTTCGGAAACAGTTGAGTTTTGAGATAAGGCATGTTATACGAAACTTGCTTGGAATTTCGCCTATATTTTAGAAATGCAATAAAAAATATAGCATTCCATTTAAAAAAAAGATCGATGACGTCATATCTTTTTTTTGTTCCACTCTGTATACAAAAATGTATGTGAAATAATGCGCAACTTAAAATAAAAATCGCGAGTTTTTTCTCAAAAAATCATGTCTCTAATTTTTATCGAATTTATGCGGAACTTTAGGCGGTCACTGTATTATATTATTATATTATGTTGGCGAAATGAAAAATTGTATCTTTTTAGATGTATCTTCCCAAGGAAGCAGTAGGCAAAGTATTGTGTCTATTGGTTCACTCTCTTCTCAAGGAGATACTCTTACACCAAGAAATTCCTGGGCTTCACTAGACTTGCGACATTCTGCTGGTGATGCCTTGATTCCAGAAATATTGGAACAATCAATTTTAGAATCTCAAGATCAAGTAAATGAAAGTCAAAGACAAATTGATAGACAAGATGCCTTATTTGCATTGACTTCTCAAGAAATCCAAAATGAATTACAGGATCCTGTGGAAAGAAGACTTCAGGCGACTGCTCCTTCTGAACATGTTGGCCATAGAGTTTTATTTAAGTGCCAACAGATGACGTAAGTGTCTACACGATTAAAGTAAAAAATCTTATTTTAACTTAATTTACAGAATGGATGTAGAGGTAGAACCATTGTTTGGCTCACTGGCTCTTTATGATTGCAAAGAAAGAAAGAAGGTTTCTGAAACTTTTTACTTTGACATGAATCCGGAATCGCTTAAAAGAATGCTAGGCGGCCATATTCCATACGCTGACACCAGTACGTTATCAAGAAGCTGTATTTTTAACATTACCCATCCTTCTCCGGATCTTTTTATTGTTATTAGACTTGAGAAAGTTTTACAAGGAGATATAAATGAATGTATAGAACCATATTTAAAAGATGAAAAGGTAAAATAGCAATAATTATATTCCAAGTATATATTTATGAGGCTAGGGTAACCTAGATCGGCATTCATATTAAATCATTTCTGAGATTTTTTGGTTTGTTTATATTAGTTCTATGAGAAAAGATCCGTGTTAATGGGTACCGATTTGAGATTAATAATAATTATATATTTCCTACGTCTTCGAAAATAAAAACTTGTATAATATAAAAGAAGCGAATTTAGTCCAAATCTGTCTTATTTAGATTCATTTAACTTTATACTGTAACTCAGCTAAGAGTTAAAAATTTGTTAGAAATTGAATTGATGCATATGTGTTTTATTTTAATTAAAAATTGGTTATGTTGTATCTTCATACATTCCATTGAACTTGTTCCAGTATATGTTTTATATTATTTTATTGAAATAAATTGTTACTAGATTTAAATATATTTATTTATCAATATGACAGAGGCAATTTACAAAAAAATTAAATAAATATATGCTTGTAATAATGAACTGGTAAAGACATATTTCAATATTAGTATGCAGACTTTTTTACACAATGTTTAAATTTCAGTAAAAGGTCGCAAACTGCAAAAAAAAATCCTAGCAGTTGATTTTTTTTATTTTTTAGAATAAAGATAAACTAAAATCTGTAGCTGTATCAGTATGTGAAAGATTGGGCAAGTATCGACAAGCATTTGCCTGGACTGCCATCAACTTATTTAATGTCATTAACGAGCTTACCCAGGAACGAGAATTTGATAGGGAGTCTACAGGATCAGGTTCTACAATTAATAGTTTAGGTTAGTTATGGAAGTGCAATAGATCTAAGCTTCAAAAATATTTATTTTTAATAAGACATGAATGATTTTGTAAAAGGTAACATAAAACATCTTGTCTTATCTTCTTTCGGAGCCTGTTTGCTCTAAATGTGTATTTTCCATAACAAAAATACCAAATAAACTTTTATCACTTCTACTAATAGGAATCTATGTATACGACAATTTATGTATATCAATTTGATTGAATGGGATAAACATTATACTTTTATTATACTCGTACAGAGTAAAAAATATTATAACTTCTTTAGAATATTGAGGCTGATAAAGTAAGGCTGTCATACATTCAACATTCAATATTTTTTAGTTTTTTTTTAACTTTAGGCAGAATGTCGATGGGTGAATTTCTTTTTCAAACCAATATTTTTCTACAGGTTTGTGTTAAAATTATGATTGCTTTCAAGTTTATTTTCAACAGAAATTTTTGGAATTAACATTTTTAAAATGCTAGGGAAAGGTTAGCTTTTGAACAGTAATATTCGGGAGACACGTGCCTAAATTATTTTAATAGATTATTATCTCTAGTAATACCTGAAGTAAAGTTCAATACATTTTATTAATAATTGCATTTTTTCAAAACTCCTCATTTTTGTAGTTTTATCGTATCTGTAGTTTTTAAAATATTTGACATATTTTGCTTAAGTTGTAAAATTGCCAAGTCTCTGCTTTTATGTTTTTTGAAGAAGGCCATGATTTCGTTTGAAATCGACTAAAAAAAACAAATATGTTGTCAGAACACAATCATGGCCATGATTTATCGTTTTGAAAGTTAAACAGTCAATAATGGTCTAAATTCAGATTAAAATGTGTTAAAAACAAATTTCATATTTGTATTTAAGTTATAATTTTTGTTGAGGGAGAAAATTCGTGCTTTCATTTGGAAGAATCTGTTTTCAAATTATAATCAACAAGAAACGAATAGCAATAATTTTTTAAGTAATATATAATTTAGTAATTTTGATTTGTCCTGCTTCATTTGCAAAGTAGTATCAGCAAAATCTATAGATTTGAGAAAAAAGAAATAATAATTTTTACTTATTTTAATGGCATAAATAACTATTTTATTAGATAGAAAAGTTTTTTTTCTGGTTAGAATTATTTTTATGCAAAGGTCGATTATACAATCAAAGCAATGAAAGTAAAAAATTAATAAAACGTTCAACATCGAATTTTGACATATCGCACTAGTATTCAAATAATTAACCTTTTCCTGTTTAATATTAATATGAATTATATTTTATTAGATTTTTATTAAAAAAAAATGAAATATGCAATTGTTGTTTGTCATACTAAAACTCTAAAAAGTAAAGTAATTACCAATAAATATTGGTTGTTTAATTAAAGATTAACATTTCATATGATGTTATATGTTATTTTTTTCAAATTTTTTTCTTTTAATAGATTCAAATTATACACTAGATATATATCATATCTCGGTTTATTTAAGAAAATTATACGTATTTTATCTGCAAGCGCATATACAGGGTGTTGCACTGCCAGACAGGACATAGGAAATCCTATGTAGTTTTCAATAGGGTTAAATATTGGCTGTCCTACTTATTTTAGAGAAAAAAATGTATTATAGTAATTTAAAGAGCACTAAAATCTGCAAACAACAAGATAACTTTTAGTTTTGTAGGTCTGCCTGTTTAAAAGTTATTGGCGAAAATCTTGGTGAAAATTTTGTCTTTTTTGTCGCCCCGTACTTACAGGTATCGCTCAAGGTGAGAAAGTTAGGTAAGGATAAACTGCCAAAATGAAGTTGTCATAATAAAATTGTGGTTTTAAGTAAATCATTATTGAAAATTCGTACAATCGTACACATGCACACAAATTATTATAATATAAACCTTGAAATATTTTAAAAAATTCGTAAACTTTAAGACTTTACTTTTTGATGACAAATAATTTATGAAACCTAAAATATTTACTTAATTAATAAAATAAACTTATCAACTTAATTAAAAATATTAATTTATAACATGTCGCAGGCCAATAACATTCCCATTGAAAGCGTTATTTAGATATTCCCGAACAGCAAGTGTAGGATGCGCCGGGCAACCATTTATTTGATACCAAACCTCTAGATTTTCCCCGGCAAGATCGTTTAAATTCGGAAAAATTTGTTCCTCAAGTAGCTTTAAATAACAATTTGCATTTCGATTCAGAAAGAATGGTCCTAAAATGTATCCGAAAATCCCCGCCCGGACATTAACTTTCTGTCGATACTGAGTTCGTGTTGTTACATATCTGTCCAAATAGAACATCATATCCAAGCAGAACTCTTGCCGCTGTAATTCATCCCCAACTCTAAGCTCCTGATGTTTTCCATATTTGTATGAGAAATATTTCTGTTTTTTTAAAGCCCGAAACGCAGTTGTATGATCAATGCCCATGATCTCGCCAAGATTTCTTGTACTTATTTTTCCTTCATTTTGTTCCACACGTAAAAAAACCTACAAGTCTCAGCATTTTCTTCGTTTTCTTGCCTTTGATGATTGTTTTGTTCATTGTTTGCCTTACATTTGCAACTCATAGCTGAGTCTTCGTATAGATTTTTGTAATTTGATTTGATTTAATGTAGGTTTTTAATGCATTGAACTTATTATGACAAATTATTTGTTGTTCATCCCCATTCAAGGTAATAAATTTTGGCTAGCATACCTGTGAATTCGAGGCATTAAAAAAAGTCAAATTTTCGTACAAATTTTTGGCTGTTACTTCTAAACAGACAAACCAAAAATATGGTGCTCTTTAAATTATTCTAATACATTTTTTCTTTAAAATAATTAGGAGAGCCAATATTTCAACCTATTAAAAATAAGATTTCCCATGTCTCGCCTGGCGGTGCAATACTCTGTAGAGTAATTTTTATTTAATTTTTTTTTCAAAATTATGCTTATATGAGTTCATTTTAATAAACAAATTAATCAAGAAATTAAAAAAAAGGTCTTTATCATTTATTTTGTCTATTTTTAATGACATTGGTATAACCTACGTAGACGTATGTAAGCCTTTAAAATGTAACTTTTTATTGAAAATCATATATTCTAACTTTTTTACATTCACTTAGCATCTGTATTTTTTTTATACAAAAGATTTTCATGTTTTAGATCGGAAATCACCAAGTAGTGGTTTAGACCAGTTGAGGCGCAAAGCTAGTGATATGGGTAGCTTAACGCGTAGAGGATCTCTCGATAGAAAAGATAAATGCCGTTCCTGGTCACCTGATCATTTAGCTACAAATTTGGATACCTTTAGGCCAGTAACAGTTAACATGCCCTACGTATTCAAGCAGGAAGCAGATAAACTCCGTGACGAAGACTTGTATAAATCTCTGCAAGAGTTAAAGAAACCAAGTTTAGTTCTTAAGAAGTGGAAATGTATTCCAGCTACTTTCAAATTGGAAATTTCTCCATGTCCCCTTGAATATAGAAATTCTTTGACTTCAGAACTTGTTAAATTATATCCCTACCCGGATAGCAAAGCGAGACCCACTAAAGAGCTTTGCGAGTTTCCTGTGAAAGAAGTATTGGTTCCTCATTATGTTTATAGAAACTTATTGTTTGTTAGCCCTAAGGAGTTAAATTATTCAAACAGAACGGGTTCTGCCAGAAATTTAGCAGTTAAAATACAGCTGATGGCAGGAGAAGGCGAAAACCATAATTTGCCTAACATATTTGGCAGGTCAAGTTGTCCAGAAATGACCAATGAAATATTTTCTGCTGTTACGTATCACTGCAAAACTCCTGTATTTTATGATGAAGTAAAAATTAAGCTGCCCGCTTCATTAGCCGATAACCATCATTTGTTGTTTACGTTTTATCATATCTCCTGTCAAAAGAAGGCTGATCAAAATGTAGTCGAAACTCCAGTAGGATATACGGTATGAATCTCTTATAATATTATATACTTCTTGATTCTAAAATAGCGCTTAGATGGACCTATCCCCTGTTTTTCAATTTTTACATTTTATAGAAGATCCGTCTGTTTTTTCTAGATTTAAGTTCTAACTTGCTAACTTTTTAAAAATCACCGTACACATTTTTTCAATTTAACTAAAAGAAAACCTAAAATGTTTTATTTTAATTACATAATAATTGCTTTATTTGAATATACAGGGTGTTACTTAAAGGTATGTCATAATTTAAAAGGGACATTCCTGGACCGATAACACCCTGTATCTTAAAAACTAAGCATTTTAGGACCCATGTTTATATGAACTTTTTGACTTAAAATCGGTCCAGGAATGTCCCTTTTAAATTATGACATACCTTTAAGTAACACCCTGTATATATAATTACAATACTAGAATATCCCTTCCCTTTAGTGACTCAGCTCATGTAAACTGAAAGAGTTTATTAGTATAGTATATAAATGAGTAATGTTAGCCCACATTCTTATACTTTGTCCCCCATGGCTTTGGAAGCCAGCTTATGTGCAATCTTGAAGAATCCTACTATTTCTTACAGTAAAATAAAAAACTATTTTTCTTACGTTTTTATTGATTATTAGTAATTAATCGAGTTACATAATTAAACAGTAGGTTAAACATTTAGGTGTCTTAATTAATTTTTTTTTTAAATATCGACAATTATTTTAAACATGCGTAAATAGCAAACACTAGTTAAATTCAACCATTATGCATCTACCCTTTTTTTCCAGTGGTTACCACTATTAAGAGATGGCCGCTTAGTCTCAGGAGAATTTTCTTTACCAGTGATGCTAGAACCTCCTCCAACAAACTACAGCTACATCCCTCCAGATGTGTTTTTACCCGGAATGAAATGGCTTGATGGTCACAAAGGGTTATTTACGGTTATTTTAGATACTGCTTCATCAGTCCATACCCATGATCCCGCAATAGAAAGATTTTTTGCTGCCTATGATTGTATTTATACTGGAACAATTCCTTCAAGATTAGGAGAAGTCGGATCTGAAAAAGAACTTATGTGGGTATTATATTATAATATAAAATTGTAGTTGTATTATATTGTAATTTAAAATTGTATGGAGTAGAATACAGAGATTTACAAATTTTCACACACAGATACACAATAGCATAAGATGCGCACAGATTAGTTTAATTTATTTGAAAGTGAGTTTTACACAGTTACTGATATTTTTTTAATTATTAATATTGTAATTTCAATTTTCCAAACCTAAATCTGTTTATTAAGTAAATTTTCTTTCACACACATTCGTTTAGAGCATTTAACAACCAATTGTTTTTAACATTATTTTGTATTTTTTAGGTCTGCTATGTTAAGCTTAGCGGGTGCAAGGCCAGAGACAATAGTTAAACATCTTCCTCAGATATTTGACAGCATTATAGAACTTCTTGTTCAACCACCTAGAATTTCAGGGCATTTGCTTAATATGGGTTCTACGTGCTTTGAAACTCTCTGTCTTATTTTAGAAAATATTTCGGTAAGTCTTTTATATAATACTTTGATAAAGAAATGTTAATAGTTGAATTAAAAAAAAAATATACTTAACCCTCAACTTACTAAATATTATTATAGAACAGAAGTTTGCAATTTTTTTTTCTCGTGGACCATTTTTAAGATTTTTGTGCTTTCTGTGGACTCCCTGTTGCTACAGTTGTATTATATTTCCAAAGCTCGGCAAAGTTGCAACCCTAAATTTCGAGTGATAAAAATAAGAAAGAAAAATACTATATTTTTTCTGTGCTATTTATTTAAATAATATAATTAGGTCTGTAATCATATTAACGTAACAATAACGTAAGTTAACTGTAATAATGCAGATCGACAATTAAAATAAAAAAGTAATAATTTTAATTAGGACGGATGCACGTGAGGCTGTCAAACCTATCCGTGACTTTTAACCCATCCACTAGAGCGTATCCGTAAAATAACGTTATATGTTTACTCGAGTTTTTGGTGTTTACAGTTTTGACCTCCCACAATTCCTTCAACCTATTTTTATACCTTGATTGTGAAGGGGTTCTCGGATTCCATAGGGGCGATTAAAGATAAAAGTTAAAATATTGTTTTCATTAGCACAAAGCTCGGTAAAGGTAAAACTAAGGTAAAAAAGTAAAGGTAAAACCCTGATTCTCCTCCATATATATTAGGAAACCTTGGTGTTCCAAATAATTTTGGCACTGATTATTAATTAAAAAGCCACAATAGACACATTAAAAATATGTGGAGCCCGGGGTCAAACCCAAACTCGACATTCTAAAAAGAATGGTGCAAAATAACAACTAGTAAAAAAAAATTTGGTAAAAATTCAAAAATAACAATAAAAAACAAATAGTACTTTGGACCAAAAATACGGAATAAAGTTCCAATTAACCACCTAGGTACGTGAAACCTTTTGGGTCTCTTATTGGCTGATAGCAATCACGTGATCCCAACGGATTCATAATTACGTATCAATGTAGATTCAGGCTTAGGCTTTAGTTCTATAAGGAATTTTCGAAAATCTTCCAATTTTGTGATCGTCAATCTGCTCCTTTTTTTTCTTAATAGGAATCTAAACACACTAAAACTTTTGTTACCGAAGTAAAAAATGAAATCAAACGCCTAAAAAACCATAAATCATCTGGAGCTGATGGGATATCTTCAAGGTTGTTACTCTTTTTGCCTGATTCAGCCTTAAATGCTTTAGTTTCTGCCATAAACAATTCTTTACATATTGGCATTTTTCCTTCATGTTTAAAAGAGGCAGTGGTTATCCCTCTTCATAAGGGTGGAGATTTGGATCAGCCTTGTAATTTCCGTCCCATTTCTATTTTGTCTACCCTCTCTAAGATAGTTGAAAAACTTGCAAAAAGCAGAATTTTGTCCTTTTTACATCATAATGGCATTTTGTCTGCAAATCAGTTTGGATTTCAAACCGGTAAAGGGACTCATGATGCTGTTTTTAGCTTTTTGGAGAGCGTCTATGTGTCCTTGAATTCTGGAGAGTCATCGGCGGCAGTGTTTTGTGATCTATCCAAAGCATTTGACTGTGTGGATCATGGAATACTATTATCTAAGCTCGATAAATATGGTTTTAGAGGCGTAGCATTGCGATGGCTTGAGTCCTATCTATCAAATCGTACTCAGAAGGTTTCAGTGTCTGGGCGTTTGTCTGCTTCTAGATCCCTAAAATGCGGCGTTCCCCAGGGTTCAGTGTTGGGACCACTGTTATTTTTACTGTATGTGGATGACTTGAGTTCATTGAAACTGCAGGGCAAGGTGGTTCAGTTTGCTGATGATACCACCATACTATGGAGCCATAAAAATTCTGACTATATTAAGACTTGTATCCTTGAAGACCTTCAGATTTTATCAGGGTGGTGTGCTTCTGTTTAACCAATAAGTGGCTACTTAACATTATCTTTGTTATTCAAAAAAAAGCAGTTAGATACCTGTGTTCTGCTAAGTTAAGAGATTCTTGCAAACCCCTCTTCATTTCTGAAAAAATCCTAACTCTTTTTTCACTCTTTATCTTAGAAACAGCTGCTCTTATTCACAAAATTCCCAAACTACCCTCTGACACTGGCCATTTTGACTCGTCGTGTAAATGATGTTCCCCTACCTATTCCTATGTCTTCCCTTACCAAAAACTCATTAATTTACATAAGTAAAAAAATTTACAATCATGTTCCTCTGTGTGTTAGACATATATCGGATGTTAAAAAATTTAAAAGAGAGTTAAAGTCGCTTTTATTGGCTAAGGCATATTATAACCTGGATGACTTTTTTAATGATAGGTTTTAACCTTGAACATGTTGGAAAGTTTTTTTTTCCTTTTTCCTTCTCTAGTTTTGTCAACAAGTTTACCTTTATTTAGTAATTGATTGTTTTATTTAGTTATCTTTAATTCAAGTATGTTCAAAAAGTTTTGTCTTCTTGTGTTTAATTTTGTTCATTGTTTTGTCAATTTTTGAAATTGTATTTGTGTTTTGTTTTTTTAGCTTGTAGGATGCTTGTACACAAGATTATTCTTGCGTAATATAGCACATTTTCTTTCTTTCTTTCTTTCTATTTCATATTATTTCTTTACTTTTAAGTACACGCTTCTGTATTATTTATAAATATACCGAAATATCATAAGAATGCCAATGCAGAGTAAGGAACTTCATGTTTGTTTATTTAGACAATGTGCATAAATATAGCAACATTCTTGTTTCGCATTTATTTTATCAGTTAAATATCGATTTACCTGCTGTAAATGTTGTTGTTATTTTTGAATCTCAGAATTAACTTAAAATGTGTCGCTTAAAAACCGTCTCTGGTGATGTAAGAAAAATTATTGTGGAGCATTACGAAAATGGTGTTAGGCAGAGTGACATTGCACGAAGCTTACGGCTTCACAGGTCAATCGTATCCAGAGTTTGCAAAAATCTTCGCCTTACTGGAACAGCTGCACCGGCGACCATTCCTGGTAGACCCAAAAAACAAATTTGAGGATGGA